>NW_026606255.1:0-600000 GCF_029834395.1 Sorex fumeus | reverse complement strand
GTTGATCTTTATTTCTCTTTCATTTAGTTAAAAAACTGAAGTATGGAGGCCCTGAGAAGTTGGGTATTCTGGGTCCAGAACTTCAGTTTATATCCTTGGATGACAAGATCATCCAATTTCATGACCTCCTTATGCACACAGAATTGAGCTGGGTCTCTTGGGAAGGAGTTGGGATAGATAAAGAGAATAAAAGTGGAGGAGGAGGGGTAAGAGGAGGAGGAGGAAGAGGAGGAGGAAGAGGAGGGGGGAGGAGGAGGAAAAGGAGGAGGAGAGGGGATGGGGTGGACGAGGAGGATGAGGAGGGAGGGAGGAGGAGGTGGATGGGGGAGGAGGAGGAGGAAGAGGAGGAGAGAACAGCTGATCTTTAAATATATATCAAGATCATGGCCATCCTGTTGTTCATCGATTGCCTCAAGCAGGCACCAGTAACATCTCCTTCTTCCTAGCCCTGAGATTTTAAAAGAGCCATATTCAATGCTCTTTCAGGGTTAGGAGAATGAGACTCATCATTGTTACTGGTATTTGGCATATTGAGTACGACATGGGAAGTTTGCCAGATTCTGCCGTGCGTGCAGGATACTTCGGTAGCCTGCCAGGTTCTCCAAAGTAAGCACGAGATAGTAAGATGTTGTGTGGCTGCAAATGCAGCCGCAAGCTTCCGGGAGTTGGGTTTTATAGTCTCTGGGTCTTGGCCGTTGATGGGACCAACCTGGCGCCGGCGGCAGCTGATGGGTGTGACGCCTACCTATTAGAAGATGGGGGACCTGAGTGGAGAAGGTCCAGTCCTGATCTGAGCAGGCTTGGAGTCTCAGCCCCGGGACCCGCATGCCTGGGTTCCTCTGCTGGTTCCTTCATGCATGAGACTTGTCCGGATGTGTGGAGAGTAGTCTCAGCATGGCTGTGGCTGGTTCTGAAGGTCTTCGGCTGCTGGGGCTCTGCTTGGGAGGTGGGGGGAGGGAAATTCAACCCGCCCCCCCTCTAAGGGGCCCTGGTGAGGACAGCCAGTCGTGGGGGCAGGAGACTCTGTATGTGTGTATATATATATATATTTGGGGCCAGAGAGATAGCACCGCTGGTAGGGCTCTTGACTTCCACATGGCTGACCTGGGTCCAATCCCTGTTATCCCATATGGTCCCCTGAGCCTATCAGGAATGATTCCTGAGCACAGAACCAGGAGTGAGAACTGCAGGTGTGGCCCAAAAAGCAAGCAAATATATATATATATAGTTAAAGCAAACAAATAAAATAGAAATTATATATAATATGTATTGTATATTATATATAATATCTATGGGCTGGAGTGATAGCACAGCAGGTAGGGCGTTTACCTTGCATGCAGTCGACCCAGGTTTGATTCCTCTGTCCCTCTCGGAGAGCCCGGCAAGCTACTGAGAGTAACCACCCACATGGCAAAGCCTGGCAATCTCCCTGTGACATATTCGATATGCCAAAAACTGTAACAACAAATCTCACATTGGAGATGTTACTGGTGTCCACTCAAGCAAATAGATAAAAAATGAGAGGACAGTGCTACAGTGCTATAATATCTATATTGCATACATTATTAGACAACACTATATTGTAATATATTCTATTATTTATCTATAATATCTGTATTACTTGATATGTATATGGTTATATTCATTTGTTAGATATGTTTAGATATACTTATAAATATAAATATATATTTATAAAAACATATATATTTGTATGTTATATTGCTTGTTATATATTGTTATACACATGTATTTTATATATATATGTATATATGCACATATAGGGACTCCGTGCCAGGCTGTGGGGCAGGTGAGAGCCCTCCCCACCCCAAAGGACCCAGCCCCAGCAGCTGACCTCCACTGCCCAACTACTGCCATGCTCCAGGCCACTTTCCAGACGCTCAGGCCAAGCCTCACACATGGATGAAGTCCCATGGAACCCAGATAATGTGGAACTTTGTGACTTTGGACTCTGGACTCAACGGGACTGGAACAGAGATCCTCTGCCTGTTTCCTCCAGTCTCCAGAGACTCAGGAATCACACCCATAAGCCACACCCTACTGGCACCAGATAATCTCCTCATCAGCCACCCTCCAGAGCTCACAGATGCTTCTCCCAGATGAGAGTATAAAAGGAGGCCCCCAGAGCCATGCCACTGGACTCCTCATCAGGCTGTGGGGTGGGCGAGAGCCCTCCCCACCCAAGAGGACCCAGCCCCGGTAGCCGACCTCCACTGCCCAGCCACCGCCATGCTACAGGCTGCTTTTCGGACTGCGTGGACACATAATAAAAGACTTTCTACCCACTTATGCCTCTTGGAGAGCCTGGCAAGCTACCGAGAGTATCCTGCCTGCACAGGCAGAGCCTGGCAAGCTCCCCCTGGCATATTTGATATGCCAAATACAGTAACGACAATAAGTCTCATTCCCCTAACCCTGAAAGAGCCTCCAATCATTGAGAAAAGATGAGTAAGAAGAGGCTGCTAAAATCTCAGGGCTGGGAGGAATAGAGATGTTATTAGCACCTGCTCTACTAAATCGAAGATCAACGGGATGACAGTGATACAGTGATATACATATAACAAGGATAGTCATGTACTTCCTTTAGTCTCTGTTTCAAACTAAGGAAGTGACAGTATTGAAGTAAAGTGGTTTCTATCTGTCACCCTTCAGCTTCTCTGGTAGGAAGGAATGAGACAGCAGCAATAACTCCCCACAGCCGAGCCCCACCAGGCCCACAGTCTTCATTCTGATGGAACAGTGTCTCTTCCTTCCGACTTTTTGCCAGTGACCAAACAACTCCTTGGGAACACTCTGCTCTCAGGTAGCTGTTGACATCCTGGGAACCATATCCCCATTTCACACACACAGCGAACAGACTGAAGAGATCAAATTAAATCTGTTTCCCCTTCAGGATGGGAAATCTGTTTGGAACAATCAGAAGGGTTTGGAGCAGCAAACATGGGTTTTCAATTGCCATCAAATGGGAAATTGCTTAATGTCAATTGGCATTAAGTGGACCGATTTGTACCCAATTAATATACTGTGGTCGGAAAGGAAGAAAACAATTTCATTTAGCTAGATTGTTCTTTTCTGGGTCCTTCTCGCATGGAGCTCCTGGCAGCTCACAGACGTTCTCTTTCATTCAATCTCCCCCCTTCCCGTCGAGAGCCACGTCCTCCCTGGTTGGGAACAAGAGCCTTGGAGAAGCGCGCTATAACTTTGTTCATTGCCCCAGAGTCCCATTTAGGAAATGGCAACTGCAGGGCCCCAAATGAAATACAACATTAGCAGTGTAAAGGAGTTAATGCAATTTTCAGAAGCATTTCGCTCCCGACAAGAGCTCAGGGTTGGTCCTGCACAAAGCGGCCTCCCCAGCCATTAGCCTGAATTATTGGGCTGAACCACTCTCTCGACTTGCCTGGAAGAATCCTCCTGGAGAATTCCAGACATCAAAGTAGTGCTGGGATGAAAAAAGTTTGAGGCTGGAAGACTCAGACTCGCAGCCAGATGTGAACTCTGAAGAAAGCCTGATCTTCTCAGCTATACCAGCCAAAGTGTTGGCATCCAGAAGTTCATCACAATCCACGCTCTGGAGGCCCTCCCCTCCCCCCAGATGAGAGAAAGTCGTGAACCCACACTGGTCCATAGGAACTGGATGAGGAGAGACACTCGTCTCATTTTCACATCCATAGATTTTATGTTCCCTTGGCTTGGCGATTTACATTTATATAGACTCTCACATTCTGGGCTCTAAATGGCTTTGCTGGTTTATATGCAAAGGGTGCCACTTTGGATCAGCGGTTGGCTTTGGCTATATAAACAAAGCCTGGCCATCTGTATTGAAAGAAAAGCACGTGACTCTGTTGTAAGTTGGTCATTTGAGGCCATACCATATTTGAATGAATTTCCCAACTTTTCTATTGGTTATATAAATGTGGGACATGGTACTGCTGCATGTACCCTAGAGTGAGACCCCATTTCTATGCAAAGTGGGGCTCTGTAGCTCCATGTGGTTCCATGATTTATGCATGAATGTAAAGAAATGAAATGTGCCATCGAAATATAGGTGATGATGCTTTTACTCCTTCAATCTAATCCCCAAACATATTTTTCACTCCTTTACATACATTTGTCCAAATAATACCCGAGCAGAAAAGAATGCATGTCTCTTTGTGGATGGTTTGACTCTGTGATACACAGTCTGACGGCTTCCATGGAGAGAGGCTGCTTCTAGAAAGTTCCTTATCTGTAGTCAGGGGCCTGGGGTGACTGTGGGCCCCGGAAGTGAGAGCAGTAAACTCTTAATCATGTAACTGAACTTCGGTTTCCAAATCTAGATAGAAAATGTATCAATTCTGCTGGCTGGAGACAGATGCTGGAGAGAGATAGACATCTGGCTAGGACGTCCATCCCTAGTGACCACGGGTCACTTGGCTGCTGGGTTGGCGAGGTTAGTGAGGTTAGAGATGGTCCTGTGTGTTGGACTAGGTGTAGTAACATCCCATTAGCCCAGTGGCAGCCTCGTCCTTCCATGACTATGGCAAACATCTAGACCTTGCAAGTGTCCCTGGGTGAAGAAGGCCGTGAGCCCCATAAAAAGCAAATTCTTTCATCTGCCTTTCAGGTTGTGTCCTTGACCAGCTAGCACGGTCACCAACTTTCATCAGCATTCAGTAAAGAGATGAAATGACACTCCATAGCAATGTCTCCCCTTGGTGGAAGAGCCACTTCCGGCCATCTTGGAAACCTCAATTTCAGAGGCCAAGTGGCAAAAGCATCTTGTGGTTGTAGAACAGGAGGATGGCCGGATCCACCCCCAGTAGCAAGCCATGCATGCTCACAGTGGAGCCAAATCCAGTGAGACAGGTACAATCATAGCATCTCGAGCTCCAGATTTGGGAAAGACTGAAACTTGACCGGGACCACGGGCTTCCCAGCACCCCAGAACTGGGGCAGCTGGAAGTCCATTGCTATCCATCTTTCCACTGTCACCGCCCCCCTGCCCCCCAGCCCCCTTGCCTCCTCTCTTTCCCTGCTCCTTTGGACTCAGGAGAGAGCTGCTCACAGTGAGATGTGCTGATGGACGCGGGAAACCCGACCTTCTGAGAGCTCAGTTTGTTTGGCGGGTTTCCAGCACAGTGACAGCAGTGGCCACTGGTCTTGGCAAGACCCAAGTGTGCCTGCTGACCTGGGCAGGGAGAAGAGGGAAGGTGTGAAGTGGTGGCGTGCCAGTTGGCTGATAAGGGGATGCTGACTTATTGGTATCTTGGGGTCTAGAGGGAGATGGGGCAGTAATTACTAGAGGTTTTAGGCCACCAATGGCCTCTGAAGTGCCCGCGTGTCTTTGGGTGCCTTCCCACCATGGGACCATAGGCTACGCTCTGAGAATATAGGGGATTCTCTCTGCTGGCTCATGAGCTAAGGCAGAAACTGCCTTTTATAAGCGATCATGCTATTCTCTGCTTTTCAGGGCAAAACCCCATTTGAAAGAGCGATGGCTATTGGTAACCTGTTCCCCCTTCCCATCCCCTCTGTCTCACTTTCTCTTGAACCTACCGCAGTGAGAATCTCACCCCCTCTGCTTGACAGAAAATTGCTCTCATCAAGGTGCCTGCGACCTGCCAGTAGCTCTATGCACGGTCAATTTGCATCTCCATCCTGTCTGATCTGTGGGCGGGGGTGAAGGCAGGCAGTCATCTATCTCTGACAGGCTCCCTTCCCCTGGCCCAAGGACACCTCTCTCCTTCCTTCTGAGGGCCTCAGTATCTCTGCCATTGTAGCTGGTTCTGTCACATCTTTTCCCATTCGCTGACCCACCATCCTCCTCCTCTCTCCCTTTTCTGTACAACTGTCACAGCTTTAAACTCTGCTATGAACAGAACAGTGTCACCCTTCATCTACTGGGGCCCTAATGCCCCCTGTGATGGTAGTGGGGTGCTGCAGCCTTGAGAGGTCTGTAGGTTCAGATGAGGCCAGAGGGCAGACTCATGTGGCATTTGTGGCCCTCTAGGATGAGGTGCTAGAGAATCTGACTCTTCTCTCTTCTCTGCCATGTAAGGACCAAAACTTTAACCCATAGGAACTCTCACTAAGGACCAACTCTCGAGCTTTTCAGCCTCCAGAACTGTGAGATATCAATTGCTATTGTTTATTTATTTTTTGAAAGAATGGTTTATGCCATATTTTATTTTATTAATTGAATTGCTATGAGATAGTTACAAAGTTTTCATGATTTTCAGGCATACAATGATCAAACACCCACCCCTCCACCAATATACCTTTCCCACCACTAATGTTCCCAATTTCCCTTCCTCCACCCCCACACCACCCCCCTCCTTCTTACTCTCTCTCTACTTTTGGGCATTATGGTTGCACAATTGCTATTGTTTAAATCATCCCATCCACAGCTTTGTTATGGGAACCCAAACAGACTGACATAAGCACTAGTTGCTGGAAACTCACACATTTACATATCTAGCCCAAGTATCTTTCCTGGAGCTCAATATTGTATGTCTAATGGTCTAATCAACACCCTGGCTTGAATGACTAAGAGGTACCCCCAAATAAACAGATCTACAGTGGAACCCCTTCATACCCAAATTTACCATCACCATGGCCTCCGCTCCAGTAAATTTTCTTGCTTGGGCTAAGAATCTTGATACTCTTTCCCTCAGACTTCATTGTCCAAACCTCCTGCAAAGCCTGGGCTTCTACCGTCACATTGATAATCAGGACCTCCTCACTTCTTTCCATTCCTACTCCTCACCAGTGGCTCAGGATGGCTACAGAAGCCTCCTAACTCTTCTACTACCTCCCAAACTCATCACCATTTCCAACACTGAAGCTAGAATTAAGCTTTTACAGTGCAGGTCAGATCATATCACTGTTGCCAAATTAAAAACAAATTCATTGTGTTTTGATTCCTACAGACTGGTTTCTATCAAACAAACAAAAAATTATGACCTCAGGCTGGATGTCAAACTTTCTCTACAAAAAATGGCCAAGACCTGAGAGAGTCATGTGATTCTGAGAACAGGGCACTGCTGAATGTCTACCAGGACTGAAAACAAAGTGGGGTGGCGCTCTGAAGTGGAGAACAGTCACGTCTTTGAGGCGACTTCATCAGAGCAGCCAAGGCTGAGTTAAGCAGGAAGTAGGGTAGTAAGAGCAGGAGAACTTCCAGAGAGGAGGAGGAAGCGACAGAGAAGAATGAGCAGGAGGAAGACTCCAAATCTTCATCCTGAAATGTCACAGCCACGTGTGGTTGGAGCATGGTACAGAAACAGGCCAGGAGTTGGGAATGGGGACTGAGAGCAAAGACAAATCATACTTGATAGTCTTGGTAATTTTTTTTTTCAGAAGAGGGTTGATTAACAAGGGATCTTTTCTTTTGTCATTGTTTTGACAAATACCAAAACAGATATTCTAAATCCGATCATTCTTACTTGCTATTTAATGCAAATGGCGTTGGAATCCTCAAGAGGATTAGCTTATTTATAGCCAACTTTCTGGTATGTTTCCATGTTTCTTTCCATCTGAAAATTGATAATCCACACAACATCTATAAAGACTCTCTGTTCACCACCTACTAGAATAACCTCTTACTCCCCATGATGGATAACAGGATTTACTGTAAGTGCCTTTTCATGGCCTTGATGGAATTTCCCCATTCTTTCACTTTTCCCATAAAGTCCACATCTGCTAAGCTCGAGCGTTTGATAAAAGGTCTCTCATTAGCTCAAGTAGCTCAAGCTTTGTCTGCGCTGGGTTCCAGGAAGGACGGCTCTACACTGAGCGCCCATCTGTCTTTCCAAAAGACACGAGTCCATGCTCAGAGGAGCAGAGCACAGTGCACACGCCCCGAAACAATCAGAAAAGAATGGAGTCTCAAGACTGTAGGAGTCGGGTCTCCTGAAAAAAAAAATTACAGGTGACATCTTTTATTTTGGCTGCCACCATCGATGACCCTGGAATCATGACAAAGATGACAAGGACTTCCAGCTTCAAGGCCAGTGGATAAAAGTGAGGACACTGAAGTCAGAGAAGACTGCAGTTTAGCTAAGGCCAGCTAAAAAGCAGGATTGAACCCAGTACCCAGAACTACAATTCCACTGGGCAGGGTCCTCATTTCACCAGGACCTTTTGTGGGAGAATCCCAGGGGTGGGGCTTTGGATCTCATGGTCCTTGGGGCCTCTGTGGCCCTTCCCTGATGCTTTTGTGCTTTCCTCGCTGGCCGAGTGGGTCTGTGACTGGGGGAGGTGCTTCAGCACCGGGCTGGGCCCCTCGGTTCCAGGCATGCTTTATGGGAACTGGGAACCTGCCTTTCAGAGTTCTCCGTTTCCGTGTGATGCTGGGTGCCTCCGAGGAGCTCCATAAATCTCAGCTCCCTTCCTTTCTGTTGTGGAATATGCTTGTTCCATTGAATTTACAATGTGGTTGGGGAGGAGGGTGGGTATTTGATGGAGTGAGGCTGCCAGTGAACATGTAATCCACCGAGTGTGGGAGGGCCGGAGAGGAAGAGAGAGCTCGGAAAGGGGGGTGGGGGAGGAGTGGCAGAAATGAGGGCAAGATCGCGGCTCTGAAGCACAAAGCTGGTTCTGCTTCAAATGCAGACATGGGTCCGGAGTGTGTCCTGTGTGTTTACCCTGTGCCAGTGGCTGTGCAAACTCATTAAGGGGGAAGAAACGGATGGTAGATCCCAGTAAAAGTGCTCCCCCAAATCCCAGAGAACCCTCTGCTTTCCCCCTGAGTGTCTGGAGGAGAATCTGGCCTTCGTGTGTGCTACTGTAGGGAAGAGGGGGGGTGGTGGTGGTGGCAGTTTCCACTGCAGAACAAGAGGGGGTCTCCCCACCCATGGGGTGCAGGTGGGGTCAAGCCCCCTGGCATTGGCACAGCAAGCATGCAGGGGACGCAGTTCACTGCCGTGCCCTCATTTTCCTGTGACGACCTATCAAATGTACTAATTTCACTACCAAGCAGCTAGAGCGAGCTGTTGCAGGGCAGCCCAGATTGGCCCCCTCCCCACCTCCACCCCTGCTTTCCATAGGACTGAGGCTGCTCAGGGAACAGAGGGCCCTCAGCAGTGGAGCCCCTCGCTCCCATCCCACCCCACCCCAGAACTCAGGACAGAGTGAAAGAAAGGGGGCCTCAGATACAAGCTGGGCTGTGGGCAGGGGGTGAGTGCGGTGGGGGGGAGAGGCTTGTTCCAGGCAAGCATCATGGAACTTGGACAAGCTGGGGCCCAGGCCCAGCCATCAGGGCAGCTTGGGGGTGGTGGGGGCGAATCTTTCAGCGTCCCTGGCCTTCTGCCAGGCCAGAGCGGCCTGCTGCATGCAGGAAATATTGAACTTCTGAGTCTTAAAGAGGGAACCTGGAACGGCTCCAAGATTATACTTACTACATCTGCGGGGAGCTGCAGAAATAACCCTTCCAGGGCTGGGAAGGGGGGATGGTGGTGGGGGGCGACACAGCATGGCACAGGTAAGAGAAAGAAGGAAAACATCCTTGATCTGGGACACACTGTCCCCAAGCTCTCAGAGGCAGTGGCTCTTTGTTCCTCTTCGTGGTTCTGGGGGCTGGGCAGGACACAGTTTTAGGGGCACCTCCAGACTGCCCGTCCAATGGAAAAAGGCCGGGAAACGGGTGACTGGACAGGCTCTGCGGGCGAGAGGCACCCGGAAAAGGATTTTCCCCTGGCACTCGCCAGCTGCCGGACACCGTGGAGAACCCTGGAAAGGGAGAAGTGATGGCTTCGTGGCTTGAGGAGCTCCAGCTAGCAAAGGTTCCCCAAACCTACCTGACTTACTTGACCCCCTTCTTCAGAAAAGAAGAAAAACCTGCTTAGCACCCACCCTGGAAACCCACAGGGGAAGTGTCCCCTAGCTGCACCCGAGACCACCACCCTCCCCCTCAGGTTGTGCCAGTGCTGGGCTGCTGTGGGTGGGTGTCCTTTCCGGGAGACTGGCCCAGCGGCTGAAGGGCTGAGAGGCTGAGAGGGGGAACTAATGGGTGCGTATGCCCTTTGAGAAGTGCCTTATCTGCGGCATGACTGCAAAAGGCCCTGGCAGGGGAAAAGGTGGCAGCAGAAGACCCCAAGCCCAGGGCAACCAGAGGGCCAGGCCACCAGGTGGCGGGAGGGCGGAAGACAGCCCCGAAACCACTCACTGCCAATGTTCAGATGCCCCCTTCCCCCTTCCCTGCCTGTCCACCCCCAGCAGGAGAGTCTCCTGCCTCTGGGGGCCCCAAGCTCCCCTTGGTCTGCTGTGGATTTGCACCTGAAGTTCCACCATCCCCAGGACCTCAGTGCTCAGCGCTCCACCATTCTTAGCCATTTATATGAAAATACCGCATGGGCAAAGAGGCCTTTGTGGGAATAAGGGCCAAGGGAGTAAAAGCATTGCTGGAGGGGGGAAGGAGCTTGAGGAGGGCGGGGGCTTGAGAAGGGCGGGGTGGGAGGTTCTATGAACTGGGGAGCTATGGGCAGGGTGGGATAAGGGGTGGGAAAGCGTCCGGGAACTTTAGCATTTTCCCCTCAAGCTCATGCTGCACTGTATATGTATGTACATCCCCCGCCACACTATACATACACACACCACACCATACACCCACACATACCACACCCACACATACCACACCCACACACCACACACATCACCCCCCACACAAATCACATACACACCACACATCACATACCACACAAACCACACACACACCACCGCACAAACCACACAAACACACCACATAAAACCACACACCAGATGCACACCCCCCATATACACACATGGAGGCATGTACATATGCGCACGTGTCTATGTACCCACACTCACCCCCAATGTGTTAGACCAGGATTTGTCAGTAAGGTAAAGGTAAAGGTAAAGGTAAAGGCCCTCCCGTTGATCGTCGATTTGCTCGAGCGGGCCCAGTAACGTCTCCATTGTCAGTGCTTCTTTTTTTTTTCTTTGCTTTTTTGGGTCACACCCGAGTTACTCCTGGCTCATGCACTCAGAAATTACTCCTGGCAGTGCTCGGGGGACCATATGGGATGCTGGGAATCAAACCCGGGTTGGCTGCATGCAAGGCAAATGCCCTACCTGCTTTGCTATTACTCCAGCCCCATTGCCAGTGCTTCTGAGAGCATCCAACCCTGTGTGACTGTGTCCAGATGGGTAACTGTGAGTGCAGGGTGCCTTGTTGCCCAATAGCTGTGGGTGCCCGATCTTCTTAAACCTCGCCCCTGACCTCCACCTGATTCCTTTCAGGCCTTCTCTTTCTTGGGCCATGGGACCCACCACCTGGGCATGTGTAAAGAGAGATGTTTGACCACACAAGTGAGGGGAGGTCATCCACCAAAGCTTCAGGCCATCTGTGTCCTCGTGGCAGAGGAAGACGACTCCTGGCCAGATGCCCACCAGTGTTCCTGACAAGGCCCAGGTGTGCTCTGTCTCCAGCACACTCTACTGGGCATTTGGGGGCCATCACAAAAGATCCAGATACTTCCAGGGGTCTGCAGGTGACATGCAGCCCACATATCTGACATTTAGGCCAAGAAAGGTAAATTTCCATAGGCCCCAGGGTTCTGAGCACCTCTGGTGAACATCAGTCACCTCTCCCTGGCAGGTGGCCACGGTTGCGCTGGCTGACTCAGCTGTTCCCCCATTAATGGATAGGACCCCTCAGGGAAGGATGGAACCTATGAGTTAAGAGACTGCCATGCACGTCCACAACTAGGAGCTGATGCCATACTCTGGGCCCGGAAGAGACACAGTAAGTATGAGTGAACACCTGCGGCTATGAGGAGAGAGCCTCAGGGAGCTGTGTCACTTTACATCTTTTTGTTGTTGTGTCAATGTCTCAGGGCCTGTGAAGTCACTCACGGAGGGAGAAGAGAGAGGAAGAGAAGGAAAAATAAAGGACGGTCCGTCCTCCATCCCCTGAAGCCGGGCTTTCGCCCCTCCATTGGCACTCTGCCTCCTGCAAACATGCCTCCCTCAGGCTTTCTCTTCACATGAGAGGCTGGTGCATATTTATATATTCCAGGGCCTCTCTGTGGAAATCCACCTCCCATAAATCCCCGAGCTTTGCTTCTGTTGCCGAGCAGGAGGCCGAACAAGATATATGTCGGGGTTTTGGGGCAACCGGCAAATGGCTTTTCTATTGATCGGCCTCTCCTAAGAGCAGGTTTGCCTGCAGAATCCGAAGCTGGCGGCCACCCCTCTCCCTCGCTGCTCCTCTCCCCCTGCTTAACTTGAGCGAGACTAATTGTTTACTCTCTTCCTTCTCTCTTCCCCCAGGTTTATCTCATCTCGGCTCTGTTCATAAACCACCAATTTCTGCAGACTCTTGTAGTTCCCGCCCACTGGGGCCCAGATTTTCTGGCGCGAATCAGATTTTTCTGCTGTTTTTCTTCACCCCGTGTCCCTTTCCCGTCCCTTCTGCCCTCTTGACTCCAACCCGCCCAACCCCCTCACCTTCATGGTGCACGGACCTATTAAATGGTGTCCAGTCCAATTTCTGGCACCCAATAAATCTAAATTTTCAAGCTTGGGAAGCCGGGCTCACCCACTGGCACCCAGATAAATGAGTCCGCCGTGAGAAACCTACACTGGTCATTACTCAAGACTCTTCTCATACCCCAACCTGGACTTTGCTGCCCCAGAAAGTCAAAGTCCCCCTTCTTCCTTTTTTCCCTCCCTCATCCTCTGCAGAAGAAAATGTCCCCCCAGCACAGGGGCTGGCCTGCCCGGCTGCACTCTAACCCCGACACACAGAGGCTCATGGCAGTTTTCAGCCTTCCAGCCCCAGCACTGGGCCGGCTTCCCTGTCATTCCCCACCACAGCGGATTGGAAACGAGACTTACTATCCAGCACACGCGCTGCGTGCCTCAGCCCACCCAGCTCCCGGGCACGCAGCTGAACAAAGCTGCTCCTTGCAGGCTTATTGTTGGCCACTAGCGTCACTGGCCCGGGCTTCTCTCTACAGTCCCCCTGGTGGAGACTACCTTACCTTTGGGGGTACTGTGTGGGCACCCTTACTCTCCACTTCAATGCATGAAGAGGGGAGAAAAGGGCTTCTGAAAGCAGATCAGTTACATGGAAATGGGGGGGTGGGGGAGGAAAGAGCTGGGAGCGAGGGGGTGCAGGGGGTGGTATGGGGGCACATGGAGCCTTGGGTGGGGTATGTCTCACACAGGTGAGACCCGGGGACAGGGCCGCCCTATTCCTGGATGAGGAGGCCTGTTTGTATTGACTTATTTATTTTGACTTAAGGAATTACCCCCTTTCATCTTGCCAGCTTTTCTGTCTCTGCACAATAAAAAATAATTACAATGAATTAGATGCTTTAGGAACCGCCCTGAACAGAGTAGCAGCTCAAAGACGGCCCCTCCCCTGGTCTCTCACTGGTCTGCAGCTTAAAATCTGATCAGTAAATGGTAGTATTATTATTGTTCTTTGGTTTGGGAGGGGAGGGGTCATACCTGGCTGTGCTCAGGATTGACTCCTGACTCTGTGCACAGGGATCACTGCTGGTGCAGCTCAGGGGTCCAGATGGGGTGCTGGGATCAAACCCAGGTCGGTCAAAGTAAGGCAAACACCCTTCCCATTGAACTATTGCTCCAGGATCACTGCTGGTGTGACTCAGGGGACCATATGTGGTGCTAGGATCAAACCCAGGTTGGTCAAAGTAAGGTGAACACCTTTCCTACCGTATTATCACTCTGGCCCCCTAAATTCATTATTTTTTATGGTGGGGGAAGGGATTCCAAGCAATGCCCCAGGAACTCAGGGACCACACCTTGGCTACTCAGCCAATTGAACCAAGAACTCCAAAATGAGGGAGCAAAGTGATGTGGTACTGTGGTAGGGGGCTACCAGGGCCACGTGTGGCAGGGTTGACACTCTCCATCAGGAATGTGATCATCTATTAAGTCTTTTTTATTAGTAAAAGGACAACTTGTTTATACAGTGACTCATAGGAACATGAGACAAAAAAAGCAAAGAGTCATTAATGCCAAACAAATAAACAAACAAAAAACCCCAAATCCTTGCTTCCCCAAACACAAAGAAGATAGGAACAACTACAGCTAGTTTTCAGGCAACCCTCGAGGCAACTTGAATGCTAGAACAGACTTTCACCTTCAAGAGCATATCTTCAGAAGTTATCTACCTGTCTCACTTTATCAACATCTAACATGGCCCTAACGGATTATTCATGCTGGTGTGAAAACATGGTGGAATGCTAACCACTAATACACCAACAAGCCAACTCACCAAACCAAAGCACCTTCACTCACCTCCCTGCCCTCACTAATGTCCTCGTCTTTACAGCAAAAAAAAAAAAAATACCTTACAGGTGTCTCTACATTCAACCTCCTGCATCTTTCCTCCTCCTCCTCTCTCTCTTTTTTTGAGGGAGGGGGGAGGGTTACACCTGGCGATGCACAGGGGTTACTCCTGGCTCATGCACTCAGGAATTACTCCTGGCAGTGCTCAGGGTACCATATAGGATGCTGGAAATCGAATCCAGGTCGTCCACATGCAAGGCAAATGCCTTACCGGCTGTGCTATCGCTCTAGCCCCACTCCTTTCTCTTGAACCCACTGGAGTTCATCTTTCACAAACTGCCTTCCAACTACCAGAAGTCACGTTGATTCTTAGTCACTTTGGTGCTCAGTCGACCAGCAACATTTAGCATAGTTTTCACACCTCGTCTTGCATTAATCTTTGCTAGTTCCAGGAACACCATGCCCTCCTGGTTCTTCCAAACTCACTGGAATTCCTCATTAGTCTTTCTGCGTGATTCCTCTTCATCCTTCTGACCCTACATTTCTGAGAGTTGTCTGATTCAGTTACTGATTTACCTTTTTCTTGAGGAAAGAAAAGAGGGCTCTCATTTAATCTCAGGATTTTAAACACCCTCTCCATCCAGATGATTCTCCAATTTATATAACCATCTAATCCTTCTCCCATAAACCCAGCCTCATAGAGCCATCTTTCTACTGAACATTCCTGCCTTGAGAGTTGACATCTAAAATTCACCATGTCCAAAAGTGAATTACTTTGGGGAGGTCATACCTGGTGATGCTCAGGGCTTACTCCAAGATCTGCACTCAGGAGTAATGGGGTGGGATCAGGGATCATAAGGGGTGCCAGGAATTGAATCTGGGCTGGCTATGTGCAAGGCAAGTGCCCTGACAGCTGTACTATCTTTATGACCCCCTCCATATTGTATTCTTGATGTAAACAATTACCCCACCCCACCACCAGCAATGTGCCCAGAACCCTCCCTCCCCCATCAAAATCCCTTTGTTATTATAAAGATCCAGTTAGTAAAGACCCCTCTAGACACAGCTTAAACATCACACACAGAGTAGTGGATATACATGATGAACACATAAAAGTCTTAATGATAGGGTCTATTCAATAGGAAACATTTTTATACTTTTTTTCAAAACTGAACACTTTATTACACAAAATTAAGAACTAGTGAACACAGGCAAGAGAATCAGGCTTTTAGTTTTGTGGTGCTCAGTGAAGTTTTTCTGACTTTCTGTCTCTCACACGCATAAAGCCCAGTGCTCTATTCATGACCTCCGTCTCCTGTGCTCAAGCCATTGCCACTGAGCCATCTCCTAGGCCCTTGACCATCCTTTCGCAGGTCTGAGATAATCCATTCCTTCTCCTGGAGATAGCTCCATCGAGGTTTTGCAGAAGATTGCTGGAGAAGGCAACCCAACAGGAAGGGGAAGATCCTAAGAAAATCCTAGGTAATCAACCCACCCAGTGTCTCCTCCATCTCACCGCCTCCTCTGTCCTCCAGCAAGGAGGCCAACCTAGGTGGTACCCAGTGGACTCCAAGGAGTTGCTACCATGTTTAATGGTCAGCTTCTGGGAACCAGAACAGGATGCAGAGGGATGGAGGAAGAAACAAAAACTGGTGGGCAAGTTCCATCAGGAGATTCTTAGGAATAAAACACCTTTGATACTTTATGTTCCCCAGATGAATGCAATCTTTCTATGTCTGTCCCTCTCTTTCTGACTCATTTCGCTTAACATGATACTTTCCATATAGTATGGCTTGTATGTAAATTTCATGACTTCATCTTTTCTAACTGTTACATAGTACTTCATTATGTAAATGTACCAACATGCTGAAAGTAGATTATAGACCGAACATGATTGTCACTCAATTCCTCTTTTGCAAACCACAACACCCAAAAGGAGAGAGAGAACAAAGGGGAATGCCCTGCCCCAGAGGCAGGGTGGGATGGGGAGGATGGGGGGTGGGAGGGATACTGGGATCTGTGGTGGTGGGAAATGGGCACTGGTGGAGGGATGGGTATTTGATCATTGTATAATTGAAACCCAAGCACAAAACTTGTAAGTCTACAACTGTACCTCCTTGTGCCTCACTGATAAAAATAAATAAATAAATAAATAAATATATACACCTAAAAAAAATACCACTGAAGAGGACCAGTTGGGAGGGCTTTCCCAACCCTCTCTGATAATGTCCCAAACAGCTAATGGCATGTATTACTTTCATAAAATGTAGGGGGCAGAGCCATGGTAAGTATCTGCTATACATGTGGTCTCCTAAGTGCTCCCGAAGCATCATGGAGTGTGACCCCGAAGGAACAACAACAAAATGCTTTTGGTGGTGGTAGGATTATGGATCTCCCTCTTTGTTTTGCCTTTCTGTGTTAAAATGCTTGGTGTTATGCTTTAAAAAAATCAGTAAGGAGCTATTTGATTTCATTTGTATGAAATTAGCAATAGACTAAGCGGGCGTCTGCTAGGAATTCAGAGCAGTGCTTACCTCGGGCAGGGGGTGGGTATCCTTTGGGAAGGGTCACTAGGGCATCTGCCTAGGAAATGTGTTTCTTGAACTGTATAATGATTACGGGGGCATATCCTGAGGCCAAAAATTCACAGAGGTACACAATGAAGATGTATATCTCTTATTGTATGTAAATTATACTTCAAAAGAAGGTAAAAATGGTATGGTTCTGTCCTTAGGAACGCAGTGTTTGTATGCAATATTTCTGCGTGTTTATATAATCCATATGAGCAGCTGTTTGCTAGATCTACAAGCCTTATCTGCTCTCACCGCACTTGTAACCAGCACTCAATTCTTCAAGGGGCAAAGATAGGGGAGGGGTGTAGACTCGTCTCAGAGAAAGCTATAGACAATTACTCTCAGCTGAAAATAAACATAATAAAACTATAGAAGTCTAATTTTTGCAACTTGAGAGGTTTTTTTTTTCTGTCGCTATTCACTTCTAATCACTCTCACCTAATAAATGAATAGAATAGCTAATGTGATTAGACTAATTCACTATTCATCAAGAATATTAAATGAATAGAATATTTTGCATCTCGCCAGTCACACATCTTGAGTATTTACCTGATATTACAATCAGACATGTGTTAGATTTTTTTCTCCCTGCTTCTGGGCCATAGCTCATGGATAATTATAGTGTTTAATTAGCCCCACACAGCACTTGGTTCTCCGGTGTGGATGGAAATTATAGGATGCAGAAAGAACAAATCAGAGCCTGTAAAGGAAAATAGGCCTTCCCTATATTTCCCTGAAAGCTGTAGTCGGGGCTCAGGGCAGCATAGGGCAAATTGCGTTATTCCACTTGAATGGAAAACAAGTTGCTTTTCATAAAGATTTTAAAAGTACATTTAAAAAGTACAGCTAGTGAGCATGAAATGGAAAATCGGTTGCGTTTCATCGAGTTCTGAAGAGGATTTCTTTCCCCTCCCAACCAGTCTTGCCCATTAGATCTGATGAAATCGTAGCATGAATCCTCAACTGGCTGATGTCCGCCCTGAGCAGAGTAGAAGCTGACTCGTGTCATGGGCATTCTGAACCAGTTGTCTGCAGCTCAGGCGACTGGGGCTTGGTCTGAGGCATGGTCGGGGGAATAAAGCAGCCTGCTCGCTAAATGCCTAATTCCCCAATTAAATGCAGCATTTGAATCAAACCACTCTCATCCCACAAACATGTAATGAGCATTTTCTCTGGGTAAGGCTTGGTGCTAAATGCTATTTAGGATCCATGTAATGCCATGTCCCCTAATTTAGGGAGGTAAGGGAGGAGGAAGAGAATGCATACAATGATACCACCTAAGATGGGGTGCCACGGGAGATCTTAGGCAGAAGTGGTTGCATATAACATGCAGGAATCAAGAAATAAATGATGAGGAAGGTGGTGCTCCAGAAGGATCTTGAAGGATGGACAAGATTTTGAACAATTGAGGGAAGGGAAGGTTAGGAAGAAAGTAACAGGGACTTCAATGTGGAGAGAGACCCTCTAATCTGACTTTTGAAAAGAAGGGTAAACTGTCAAAACATCTTTGATTTCTAGTAAACCAGCCTACTCCTGACCCCAGCTCAATCCATAGCCTTTCATATTAAAATTTAAAGCACAGCTGTGAATCTTTCTTCTATCTTTCTCTGTCCTTACCTTCATGTTCTACAGGTTGAATTACTTTGTTTTTTCAAAGAGAATAATAAGATTGCCCTTGGCACTCTTATATAGCTAAGCATTTGTGTTCTCAGAGAGGCAAACATTGAGCAAATACTGATAACTTATGTTCCTGATGCTAAAAAATGGGTTCTGTTACTCCCTTGGTTGTGGAACTTGCATTTTAATATCACTAAGGGAAACATAGACGCTACACATGAGTCCAGGTGTCAGAAGGTGTCAGTGCCATGAGGACGATGCAACAGCGTTCAGGACAAACAGAGTTACAAGGCTGGGGTCCACTCATGATCATCGGGAAATTCACTTGATATCATTATTTAAATGGAGAAGAAAAGCAGGAGGAAGTGAGCCTGGTGGGTCTGAAGGGAAAGAGGCAGGAAGACCCAGAGCAAAGACTGCGTGGAAAGCACACGCTGCATGTCTGAGGGCGACACGGAGAGAACTGTGGAGTGGAGTGAGGAATAAGCCAGAGTGGAGATGGGGTGGAGATAGGCCAGACCACGGAGATGCAGGCTTTTGCCTTGGATGGGCAGGATAGTCACTGGTGCATTTTCAGTCTGCGGAATGACATGGCATGTTTAATGTTTTTTCTTTTTTAATTTTTATTAGTGAAACACCATGAGGTACAGTTGTAGCCTTACAAATTTTTGTGCTTGGGTTTCAGTTATACAATGATCCAGTACTCATCCCTCCACCAGTGCCCATTTTCCAGCACCACGAGTCCCAGTAGCCCTCCCACCCCCCATCCCTCTGTCCCACCTTGCCTCTGTGGCAGGGTATTCCCTTTTGTTCTCTCTCTCCTTTTGGGTGTTGTGGTTTGCAAAATAGGCATTGAATGGCAATCATGTTTGGTCTATAGTCTCCTTTCAGCATGCTTCTCCCATCCTGGGAGGATCCTCCCAACGCCCTTTATTTGGTGCTCCCTTCTCTATCTGAGCTCCCTTTTCCCCTAGAGTGTGTGGCTGGCCTCCAAGCCATGGAGTCAAACTCCTGGTACTAATCTCGGCCACTCTTGGGTGTTGGTCTCCTATTTTGTTACTTTGTGTTCCCCAGATGAATGCAATCTTTCTATGTCTGTCCCTCTCTTTCTGACTCATTTTGCTTAACATGATACTTTCCATGTAGTACCACTTGTATGTAAATCTCATGACTTCATCTTTTATAGCATGTTTAATATTTTATCAGGGGACTCGAGCTGCTGTGAAATGCGAAGAGGTAATACGGGCAATAAGGGGACCACGTCAAAATCACCACTGTGGTGGTTAGCTGTGAAATAAAGCAACCGGAAGATTCTGCACAGGATTTGAGGGCAGGATTAAGGGACTTTAGCTCAAGAATATGTGAGAAAAGGAAGTTCAAGGTACCAAGGTCTGTGGCTGAAAAATAGTAGAATAGAGGTAGACAGGGAGAGTGAAGACAGACAAAGTCTGGGAGGAGGCAGAATCACCCTTTAGGAATAAGGATCAGGAGCAATGGTACTGTGGATATGGTGCTTGCCTTACACGTGGCCATCCCAGGTTTGATCCCCAGCAAACTGTGTGGTCCTCGAGCCCACCAGGTGTGATTGAGCCCAGAGAGAAGTTTTCCCTGGGTACTGTCAGGTGTGGCCACAAAACAAATAAAACAGAATTTGCTAATTCCTACTGGATAGCAAATGGGGATATTGAGGAAGCATCTGAGTATGAAAGCCAGGAATTCAGGGGAGATGTCTGAGGACTAGAGAGAAAATGGGGAGTCATTCTGTATAGTGGTACTTTAAATGTGAGGGTGCCATGAGGTTCTCTTGGGTATGCTTTGGGTCAGAGATTCCCATACTACCATGTACTCCTCTTCAGAAAAATAATCATTCCATGCCCGCCCTGGAAATCTGCCTTCTCTAAGGAAACATACAGAAAGTACCCTAATCCCTAATTATAACCCCCCAACACACACACACACACACACACACACACACACACACACACACACACATTGTTCCAGTATTCCCCCTTCCCCCAAGGGAACAATACTGCCTACATTAAGAAACAATGCTTTCAGTAGAGTTAAGGCAAGAATTCTGGGGGACTGCAGTTCTTAGAAAGTGGCAGATGAGGAGGAACCAACACAGCAATTTCTGTAGCAGCAGCCAGGGAATTAGAAGAACAGCAGCATCTCAGAGCACAAATGAGGGATGTGGCTCATAGGTGCCAAAGTCAACTCTTAGGAAGGAAAGAAAACGGTCTCCTTCAGATTACATGCCACGCAAATAAGTTCCCTCCCAAAGGTGGTGGGCATGCTCTGCTTAATATCCAAAGGGGGAGGGAGGGGGTTGGATAGTATGACGGTGACTCTATGCTCCAAGGCAGTTGTTGGACATGACCAAATAGCATGGATCCATTAAAAGCAAAACGCTTCCTCTACCTGGTTGCAGAAGAGGAAGTCAGAAAGACTAGTTACTTTCAAAGAAAGCACTTACTGTGTTGTCAGTGGCCTTTGAGAGGCACGTAGCCAAGGACTGAGGGGCCATCTCATGGTGGAGATTGGAGGGCAGCTTTCCACTGACAGCTAGCAGGAAAATGGGCAATGCTGCCCTGGCCCTCAAGGGTGCAAATTCTGCCAAAATCCAGCAACCTTGGGAGAGGGCCCAGGTGGGAGTATAGACCCAGCTGGCACCTGATTTCAGCTCGGTGAGACCCGCTCTGCCCTGAACAGGCTTCTGAGCTGCAAGAACAGATCACTGCACTGTGAGACACTAATGTTGTGCTAACTTCAAATGCAGCAATAAAATCGAACACCTCAAGCAAGAATGGAGATTTAAAAGCTTAAGACCACAAAGGACGGAGTACAAAAGGAGGTCCACATAACCATGCCACTGGACTCCGCATCAGGCTGTTTTCACTCAGGGCGCCCCAGAGAGGAGCGGGTGAGAGCCCTCCCTGCCCCAAGGGACCCAGTCCTGGCAGTTGACCTCCACTACCAAACCGCTGCCATGCTCCAGGCCACTTTCTGGACCGTGTGGGCTGAGCCTCATGCAGGAGTGAAGTCCTACGAAACCCAGGTAATGCGGAACTTTGTTTCCTTGGACTCTGATCTCAATGGGACCTGGGAGCAGAGATCCTCTGTCTGCTTTCCCCAGTCTCCGGTGACCAGGGGTCATGCCCATAAGCCACACCCTGCTGGCACCAGATAATCTCCTCATTGACTACCCTCCAGAACTCATGGCTGCTCCTTCCAGACAGGAGTATAAAAGGAGGTCCCCATAATCATGCCACTGGACTCCACCAGGCTATTTCCACTCGGGGCATCCCAGAGGAGGGTGGGTGAGAGCTCTCCCTGCCCCAAGAGACCCAGCCTTGGCAGCCAACCTCCACTACCCAACTGCTGTCACGCTCCAGGCCACTTTTCACATGCTCGGGCCGAGCCTCACATATGAGTGAGCATATTCCTGGACCGCTTTCGTGGCTGCACGACACATCATAAGACACTCCTTACCCGTTTTCCATAATTACCACACCATATATGATCATGATCATGATCACGATTATCCTGTCGTTCATCGATTGCCTTGAGCCGGCACCAGTAAGATCTCCTTTGTCCTAACCCTGAGATTTTCAAAAGTGCCATATTCAAGGCTCTTTCAGGATTAGGCGAATGAGACCTATCATTGTTACTGGTATTTGGCATATTGGGTACACCACGGGGAGTTTGCCAGACTCTGCTGTGTGGGCAGGTTACATTGGTAGCCTGCCAGGTTGTCCATATGTATATATGCCTCTCGGAGAGCCCGGCAAGCTACCGAGAGTATCTCGCCTGCACGGGCAGAGCCTGGCAAGCTACCCGTGTCGTATTTGATATGCCAAAACCAGTAACTATAATGGGTCTCATTCCTCTGACCCTGAAAGACCCTGCAATCATTGGGAAAGACGAGTAAGGAGAGGCTGTTAAAATCTCAGGGCTGGGCCGAATAGAGAGATGTTACTGTGCCTGCTCGAGTAAATTGATGAACTATGGGATGACAGTAATACAGTGATACAGTGATGACCATGAAGGAAGCAAAGGGAAGGGGAATGTAGAAACTAGAAAGGGGAATAAAAAGGGGAGGCGATTGCTCTTTTCTGTCCCATGTGGGATTCAGAGCTTTCTCCTCAACAGTCATGGGTCTAGGTTGGATTTCTAGGGATACAGTTTCTGCTTTGGCACAAACCCTGAATTGCACTCACAATTCCTAACTTTCTTATGATCATCCTTCCTGTGACTTATTGTGGAGTTGGAGACCCAGAAATTATAAATCTTGGGGAAGAGGTCCTTTTGTGTCCTTGGGGGTAGTTTCCATTTTTCTGGACTCACTGAAGCAAGCAGAGGAGGTTGCAGGAGGCCGCAGAGATGGGACTTAGTTCTGGCTGTATCTTCTCTAGCCCTGTGACCATTTGCGGTTTTGACCAAGTTAAACTCAAGTGCCAGCACCTGTGATTTTGATTCTTTTTTCTCAACACAGGGGAGTGATGATAAAGTGGAACACATGGAGAATCATCAAAACATCATGGTTTAAGCTTTGACTATGCACGTGGTGGCTTTTAGTTTATTTTAATCCCACAGGTTCTGCTTTAAACTCTGTTAATATCCAAGTCACATAGGACCTACCTTTAAATATCAAAATGTTAGGATATTTCTCTAAGTAATTAGAGACACAGAGAATTGGAGAGTGAGATTGGTTGCTGCCTCAGATAATATTATCATAGAAGTAAAATTCCATTGCGATGAATATTATTCCAGTATTATGTTCCAGTGCTATCTTGAAACAAGTACTTTAGCTAATCTCTAAAACAAAACAAAATGCCCACATAAGGCAGTGCATGGCCTTCCTTTATAGTGAAAGCATTTGATGGTCAACTCTCTACAGGAGGCAGAAAACCTGAATTAAGTCATCCCCATCTCTTTTCTTTCTTTCTTTTTTTTGGGCTTTTTGGGTTACACCTGGCGACGCACAGGGGTTACTCCTGGCTCTGCGCTCAGGAATTACCCATGGCAGTGCTTAGGGGACCATATGGGATGCTGGGAATCGAACCTGGGTTGGCCGCGTGCAAGGCAAATGCCTGCTGTGCTATCGCTCCAGCCCATCCCCATCTCTTTTCATCCTCAAGTTAACAAACTGCAAACTTCTTCTTTTCCCTCTTGTACAATCATGGTGGCAGGAATAATAACTCCACTAACATCCAAGCCACCACCCAAATCATATGACCAGGAGGAAGCAGCAGACGGGATCCAGAGCTGAAGACATAGGAGGTGGAAGGCAGACACTCCTTTATTTCTAAGTTCACCAAGAAAGCAGAAACACTTATACTTTATTTTCAACAGATGTGAAAATTAGCAAGCTACTATCCTAAGCACTTGCTCCTGTGGGACTACGCACACAAAAAACATTTGAAAAAAAAAAGTGTGCTGCGGGAGGGTACTCTTATAGCTTTTCCATGGAACAGTTAGGCTTTTGGAACTGACGCTATTTCATGTTCCCCCTATGCAGCCCACCCCCCAGGCAAAACCAAAGGAGTGAAAAAACAAAACAAAACCCAAAAAAATAAAACACAACCATAGAAAGGAACTTGATTTCAACAGATACCAACTAAGCTGTACTGGGAGATGTAGCCACTCCTACCCATATACCACAGAAAAGTCGAACCATGACACAGGACTAGAAATATGAATGCATGCACATACTCACACTGTCATGGGCTCATAGGGGCTTCTGCTCTCCAAAGTCAACTGCGTTGAGTTGAAATGGCTCACATCTTTCTGCTCTGCACCTCATTTCTTCCTACTCTGTTCTTCAAAGCACCCCACTTTTTCTGCGAGAGGGTGAAGAAACCCACCGCCTTTGTTTGAACATATGTTTCTAATGGGGACCTGTTTGCTTCCTTCCTCTGGGCATGAAACCGAGACGAGGCCAAAGTCTTTTCACCCATGGTTGAGGAGGAATGCTTGCTTTCTGACGGCAGTTTGGAGGTTCGTGCCAGGTGTGGCCTGTGAAATGTATCTGATCCAAAGACTTTCAAGCTTGTTTTACCTACTGCCCCATTTCCAAGAAAAAGAAATCCCTCGCCACCTCCCCGAGCCCTGGAAAGCTACCTTCTTTAAGCTAACAAACAGAAGCTTCCCCGAATACTCCTACAGCCATTCCCATCCCCGTGGTCCCAGCTATCGTGGTGGGGTATCGCCCATGTAGGGACTCCAGCCTACTCTAGGTTGCTGACATAGGAGAGTAGAGAAGAGAACTTGCAGCAGAGATGAGATTCTGGTTCCAGGAAGTACTGGATCTCTGTGTGAGCTGCACTCCTTGTTTCTAGGATTTTTGGCCAACACAACCGATGACAGCATTGTAATGAAATGAGAGTCCTGATGGTTAGATCTCTCCAGTTTGATTCTTTCTGCCCCTTTCAGACTTTCTCCTGCAATCAGCCCATTTTTTTAGTGTGTTACTACCTCTAAGCTTTCCCTTGACATAAAGCACCAATGATGAATGAGGAAAAAAAAAACAACTGTTCATTGAATCAATCTCATTTGCTACATTTCTACCTTCATCATTTGATGCAAGGCTAACTTTTTTGAATAGTGTGTCATAAACACTCATGAGCCTTAACTTAAATCTCTTAAACTCTTACAATTCTGTTATCACCTCTACTGAAAAAAATAGCAATTTTGCAAAGTTATCTAGCAACAAATAGAAGAAAACCCAACTTTTTCTCAGTTTCATCATCTTGGAGTTGTTCTTAGCATACGATATTGTTAATCATTACAACTTACTCTATGCTCTGGTAAGGCACAATCTTGAACTCCTAAGAGGTGCTACATTCCAGTGGCACTTCTGAGGGGTAGGGGTAGGGTTCTGGGGAGTGGTGAGGGAGAAGATCCATAGCACTGGAGGAGAATGTCCACCAATATTTAAGTCATGGGGAGCAAAGTGCAGTGAAGAGAAACTGAGTGAATGTATAGAAAAGTGAGTGAATTTGTCCTTAATAAAGTGAGAGTAAGGTTATATGCCAAAAGTATGGAAGCATTGGTGGAAACATCAGCATTGAAGAGGGTAAAATGTTAGAAATACTGTAAAAAAAACAAACAAATCCCAAAGAAATTAATGACATGGCTGCGGGCCAGCAGTCTGGGCCCAGATAAGACAGCTCACTTGGACTGAATCAGCATAATCTCATGGTTTTTGCCAAAAATTTAAATTTAGGGGAACAACTCAAGTGGCAATTGCAAGTTAAGAGGAAATACAAATGGCCAAGGAGGGTTTGGTCTGGTTGCGGGAGAGGACAGAGAGATTTGATGATTTGCAGAGTCAAACCAATGCCTATCAAAATACCGATGGCATGTTTTTAAGGAAATAGAACAAACAAATCTCAAGCTTTCATGAAAGCACAAGACTCCACAGAATCAAAACAATTCTAAAAGAAGAAAAATGAAGTGCTCCCGAACTCCAAACTATATTACAGGACAGTAGTAATGAAAGCTGCAGTGTTGGAACCAAAGCAGACACACAGATGAGCAGAACAGAAAAGAAGCCCCAGAAATAAACCCACATATCTATGGTCCTCTAGTCTATTATAAAAGAGCAAAAACAATACACTAAAGAAATGAAATGTTCTTTTAACAAATGGTGATGGGAAAATTGGATAGTCACATGCAACAAAAAGTGAAACCTGATCACTATTCAACTTCATACCAAAATGAACTCCAAATACATGAAAAATTTAGCTATTAGACTCAAAACCATAAAATACATAGAGGAAAACAAACGAGAGGCTCAACATCATCAGGAATGGATTTGGAGACTCAACTCCAATGGCAAGAGAATCAAATGCCAAGAAAAAACAAATGGGACTTCAATTAAATTAAAAACTATTACAGAAACTCTCACAGAACAAAAAGAAAACCTAGCAATGGGGAGCTATTGATGTTTGCACATCAGAAAGCAGATGGTAAGTGTTTAATATCCAAGATATATAAAGAATTCCCACAACAACAAGTAAGCAAGCAACCCAATGAAAAAATGGACAAAAGACCCAACCATAAAGTTCACAGGCACATGAAAAATTGTTCAACTTCTCTTACTACTTGGGAAATGCAAACCAAAACCACAATGAGTTATCACCTCAGATCTGGAAGAATGGTCTGTAGTAAAAAGATCAGAAACTAGTATTGGTGGTGAGGATGTAGAGAAAAAGGAACTCTGGCATACTGTTTGTAGAATTTAAGTTGGCGTATTCTATGGAAAATGAGGTGGAGATTCTTTATGGAAATTAAAATTCCATATGATCAAGACTACTTTAGACATTTATCTGAAGGATATGAAACACTACTTTGAAAGGATATTTGCACCCTTCTGTTCATAGTAACATTATTCACAATAGCCAAAATATGGAAATCAACCAAATACCAACTGACATGATTGAATAAGGACTCTGTGGCCTATATACTCAACGGAGTACAACTCTGATATTTAAAAAGATGGAATTGTGCCTTTAGGGTTGCTGAGGTGATTATATTAAGTGAAATAAGGAAGTGAAAGAAAACCACAGGGTGGGTTGACTCGAATGCTGTCTGTGAATCACTGAAATAATGAACACAAAATGAAATCCAAGAGTGGATTGAAATATCTGGTGGCTTGGCCAGAGGGGAGGAAAATGGAGTGGGAGGAAGAAGCAAAAAGGGGTCTTTTGGTAGTAGAAGACACTGGAACTTTGGGCGCATGAGCCTGGACAACTGCAAGTATGTAGAGGTGCAAAGACTTCTTCTAGGAGTGAGGGAAGTGTTTTCAAGTTTCTCCACCATGACTATCGGACAATGACCAGCAAAGGAGACAGAGGGCGAATGTGGCCCTCTCTGAGTTATTTTTTCAGTCAAGGGGTGAGAACCAAGTTGAATTCAGGAAAGTCGTCTTTCCATTTGAATACAGAGGTGGAGAGAATGCTGGAGTAAGTGCTGAACACTAAATGGGAGTTTGTTTGATAAAAAGAACAAGATTCCACAGGACACCAAAGAGGCAAACAGGAAAGACAGTGGTGAGTGGGAAGCTGGCTGAGACCCCAGCAGGGCTGACTGAATGGGAAGATGTCTACAGAAGGGAAGGCAGGTGTGACCTGTGCTTTAAGAAATAGGGAGACCAGGACTGGGCTTCGACTCTGGCACAAAGGTATAGCTGCAAACCTGTTTCTGATGAGCAAAGAAGAGTGCTGGCTGGATGTTCTACCTCCACCGTGGGACTCTGAACCACCTGCCACCACCTGATGTCAATCTGTCTGTGCTTCTGCTTCCATAATAGCTTCAGGTAACAGTGATTTGGGTGGTCAGCAAAGGAGACAGTGAGTGGGCACAGGAAGTCAGGCTGAGGACATGACAGTTTGATTTTTTTCTTTTTGGTTTTTGGGGACTCACTCTTGGCAGACTCAGGGGACCATATGGGGTGCTGGGGATTAAACTGGGTCAGCTGTATACAAAGCAAGAGCCCTACCTGTTGGACTATTTTTTTTAACACCCAAGACTGTGGTATGGTGGACACAAGCCAACATTTGTTGAGGGACTGATGCATACAACTATCTTTCACACTGTCATTGTTTGATAGTATGGCTTGTGTTTGATTGCACATGGCATGGTAGCAAGAATTTTTTTTAATTTTTATTTTTTTAAAATTTTTATTAGTGAAACACCATGAGGTACAGTTGTAGACTTACAAATTTTTGTGTTTGGGTTTCAGTTATACAATGATCAAGTACCCATCCCTCCACCAGTGCCCATTCTCCACCACCACTAATCCCAGTATCCCTCTCACCCCCCATACCCCCAGGTATTGAGACTTTTGCCAGGAAAATTCTACACAAGTTTTAGAGGTTTAATAGGGAAAACACTTTGAAGCAAATACAACATTGGTCTATAATGAAAATAAAACTGACCTAAAAACCATAAACTTTGTCTCCACTTCTTTTGCTACTTTGGTAGTATTTGGTTCCATGTTTTCTAAATTACCTTGCAATTGGAGAGACAGCATTGTTATCAGAGAGAAAGAGAGAACTATCTTCATTTAGACTGAGTTGTCATCTCAAGCTCAACCCCTTACACCTTGCAGAAGTGACCCAACTTTTTAGGTTCTTAGTATCTTCATCTTAAGTAAAAATAAAGAAAAATAATCTTTGATAGGGTTTTAGCAAAGATAGAGACGACATACATACAAAGTGCTAAAACACATCCCAAAAGTATATTAAAATGCTCAACAGTATGACAATGTTTCATCTTTCCTTCCCCAGATTCCACATTTACCTTTATCACTCTGTACAACTTGGGATGGGGGTGGGGGGAGTCAAGGAATTATTCTGCTGTGGGGACTGCTAGATGCAAAATACCTCTTCAAGAACCCACCTTACAATGGAATACTTGTTGGTGCTCTGGAAATAACTTGCTGGACTGGCAGGAAAGTTTCCTCCACGTTGTTAACTTTTCTTTTTCATGCATTACGTGCTTGTAAAGCAAGACTTGGATGTTCTAGGAAGGGAAAGCTTCTCAGAAAATAGAGGGATTACGTTTCTCTGTACACGTACACACACACACATACATACATACATATAAAATTATGAGTTAGAAATGAAGAGGAAAAGACTTTTGCCAAGTCTGCATCGTGCCTGGACACTCGTTCCGAACCTGAAAGTTCTTGGCCATTCTCCCAGCACGCACCTCCCGATCTCAGCCCGCCCTGGACGAGACACATTGGAAATTTATAGCTCACTTCCCCACTGCTGCTTCTTTCGTGAATTTCCCTGATGGTGTCAATTAGTGAAGAAGTGGAAGGCTTAGATCTCTGGCCTTCCCGACCCTGTCCCATCCCAGACTGGCAACGACTCCGCAGACTGTGAATAGTTTAAAACTCTGTTTCAAAACAGTTGGAAGAAAAACCCTATTTATAACCAACGCTGTGTGTATTTTGAGTCTCCCAGGAAAATCTTGCCTAAAAGTCACCCCAGTGAAGCTAAGGAGGGTGGGAGGGACACCGCCAGGCTTTCTATATCTTTCTTTCCTATTTTGGTACTGGGGGCGGGGGAGGAAACAAAAATTACTGCTGGAGGAGGAAAAAAAATCCAAAAAAACCTACAGGGGACTAAGGTTTCTGCAGTCAGAATTGCTACAATAAAAATCAGACTCCAGAAAAAGAATCTTCCCCTATTTCAGTTGAAAAATAAGGTAAAAATGGAGCTGAGCTGACATCCGCTTCTCCGTACTGGAAATGCTAGCACTTGGCTGAGCCTAATGGGTTTAGGCCTTAGGTCTTCCCTGGCTTCAGTCAGAGAAACGCTTTTCCGATTCTTGGTGTTAAAATGCCACGAGTCAGGAAAACACACGCACCAAGGATGTCCATCTCCAGGTTTCTGATTCTGGTGGATGCAGCTTTTGAAGTGATGGCTGGTCCAGGCGGGGGCTTCTTTGCTTTGTGAGAAAGCTGGGGGGTTGTTAAAGAAAATAGGGTGGGGTGGGGACGATCACCGATGCTTTCTTGTTGGAGGGGGAACACTGCCCATTCTTTTCCCCCTAGTGGACTTCTTTCATGGTGCATTTCCCCCTCTCTGGTGTATATGGACATGGGGCCGGGGGGTCTGTTCTGTGTGTGTCTTCATATCATTGCTGGGTGCCAAGGGGCTACTTCCAGAGTGACTCAGCCTGAGGCGCAGGCCTGAAGTGTGGGGCCGGGATTTGTCTTTTTTTTTTTTTAAGAAGTTTTCTTTATTTCCTGATAAATTTGTATTGTCCTGTCACTGTCACTGTCCTCCCGCTGTTCATTGATTTGCTCGAGCAGGCCCAGTAACGTCTCCATTTTGAGACTTGTTGTTACTGTGTTTGGCATATCGAATACGTCACGGGGAGCTTGCCAGGCTTTGCTGTGCGGGCGAGATACTCTCGGTAGCTTATCTTGGAGATACCAGGCTCTCCAAGAGGGGCGGAGGAATTGAACCCAGGTTGGTCGGGTTAGCCGCGTGCAAGGCAAACACTCTACTGTTGTGCTATCACTCCAGCCCAAATTTGTTTTATACATTTTTTTTCTTTTTTGGGTCACACTCAGAGATGCTCAGGGGTTACTCCTGGCTCTGTACTCAGGAATTACTCCTGGAGGTGCTCAGGGGACCATATGGGATGCTGGGGATTGAACCCGGGTCGGCCGTGTGCAAGGCAAACGCCCTCCCCGCTGTATTATCGCTCTGGCCCGGGTTTGTCATCTTTAACACCCAGTAAAAAGGTCCCACATGGGTCTCGACAGAGCGGCTTCCCCAGGAGTGTATGGGTATTGAGGCCCAGGATGCGCTGGGCATCGGGCAAACAAAATGCCTCCTGTTTAGAAGGAGAACAGAAACAAAGCTGGGGTGGCGTGGTGGCCTCATCCTGGACTATATGTGCCCTCTTCTGAGTGAAGCCCTCTCTGGTGTCTCTGTTGTGGAGAGTCTGGCTTTCCTTCTGCAGACCCCACTGTTCCCTGACAGGTCAGCCTCATTCAGGCCCTCGCATCATGGGCCCCAAAGCAAACCCCGAACTGCATGCCCAAGTTCCAAAGACACCCACAACCTGGTCGGCTCTCTGGGGCGCACAGGGATCAGTTTTCTGCAAAAGCCAACGTGTCTGTGGCCAGCTGTTGTCCCACAGCTCAGCACTGAGGAGCAGATATTCCTTCCTGTTACTGTTCTAAGGGGTGGGGTGGGGGCTGAGGAGGAGGGAGGAGGCTATGAATATTTAATGGAGAAAGTAAAGGACGGTATTTGGATCAACTACTGAACAGCAGAGCTCGCCCTTGCCTGGCTGGGCGGATGCTTCGCCACTAGACGCCTGCACACTTTCATCTTCAATCCTCTCGTCTCCATCCCTTTGAGGGGCAGAGAGACAGAGGCCCCTGTCTCTCCATCAAACCGCATCTCTAATTTAAACAGCTGTTAATAAGGGTTAAATCTGCAGGCTGAGCTGGCCCTTCACTTGTCCCTCACGAAATGGGGAGGGAGAAAGAAATCAATGGAGCAGGAAGCCAGAGGGGCGTCCATTTTGAAAAGCCATAATGAATTACCTTTCCTTAGTAAAGCCGGTAACCTCCAGTTCTGCTCTCTCCATCTCCCGCTCACGTATCGGAGCCCTCTGCGACACATCAAACTTAATGAGACTGCACAGACCTCAAAGAAGGAGGGGAGCTCTGCTGTGGGGCCACTTTATTAAGGAGGATCAGAGCACACGTGCGGGCTTTTAAAAGGAGCTCTTAGAGGCGAAGGATCTTTTGGGGTGAGTGGAAGGAGGTCCCAGATTTCAATGTTTCATGTCGCTTCTGCTGTGCTCCTAATTTGGCGTGAGCGTTTGGGCACCAGTGTCGGCAAACAGGTACCCGAGCATCGGGAATCACTGACGACCAGGGGGATGGTGGTAGGTAATTAGGGACCCTCTGGTTTAAGCACTACCCCCTGCCCTGTCCGAGGCAATTAGATGTGGAGAAGCTCTGTAAAGGTCTTCCACGTGATACTGTAACCACACTTTCCCAAATCAAGAATTAATTCCCTTATTTGTCCAATAGGATTGCATCTGTGCAGACCATGGGCAGGAAACGGAAATCCACAGACTCTGGTCTAGATGGTAGCTCGAGATTTAAGAGACGACATAATCTGGTCATCAAGTGACTTTAGCGTGCGGATTAGTTCGGGTGCTAATTTCTGAAGCTTCTGTAAGGAAATACAACTCCGATCTTTTTTATAATTTTTTAAAAATTTAACAGACATATGTTTATTACTTTTTACCTTCATTCCATAGTTTTTATTTATTTATTTTTTAATTTTTATTAGTGAGACACCATGAGGAACAGTTGTAGGCTTACAAATTTTGTGCTTGGGTTTCAATTATACAATGATCAAAATTAAAAAACTGTGAGAGAGACCCTTGTAAAGCTGTTCATGATTAGGTTTCAATCACACAGTGTTCCAATACCCATCCCTCCACCAGTGTACACTTCCCAGCACCAGTGTCCCCAGTTTCCCTCCCATCACCCCCTCACACCCCCTCATATCCACCCCCCCAGTGTACCTCTTATGGCAAGCAATCATCATCATCATCTTCTTCTTCTTCTTCTTCTTCTTCTTCTTCTTCTTCTTCTTCTTCTTCTTCTTCTTCTTCTCCTTCTCCTTCTCCTTCTCCTTCTCCTTCTCCTTCTCCTTCTCCTTCTCCTTCTTCTTCTCTCCTCTCCCCCTTTGGGCATTGTGGTTTGCAATACAGATACTGAAAGGTTATCAGGAATATCCCTTTACCTACATTAAACACTCAGTTCTTGTCTAACATGATTATTTCCAGTTATTATATCATACTGTTCCCTTCTCTATATTACCTACCCTCTGCCCCCACACACTTGTGGTTGATTCCAACCATTGACCAGTCCTCCTAGGCCCTGTTTTCCTTGGCCATGGATACTGTCACTGTCACTGTCACTGTCTTCCCATTGTTCATTGATTTTCTCAAGCGGGCCCAGTAATGTCTCCATTTTGAGACTTTGTTGTCACTGTGTTTGGCATATTGAATATGTCACGGGTATCTTGCCAAGCTTTGCCGTGAGGGTGAGATACTCTCAGTAGCTTGCTGGGCTCTCTGAGAGGGGCGGAGGAATCGAACTCGGGTTGGCAATGTTGGCTGCATGCAAGCCATCCTACCTGCTGTGCTATCGCTCCAGCCCTGTGGATGCTAGTCTATATATATATATATATATATATATATATACACACACACACATATATATACATATATATGTATATGATATATACATATATATGTATATATGAATGCAGTTATTCTAGATCTGTCTCTCTCCTTCTGACTCATTTCAATCAGCATGATATTCCCCATGTTCATCTATTTATAACTTGGAACTTCTATGTATATTTATACAATGAAAGGATGAAGATAAGTTGTCATTCTCTATCGTAACCTAAAGAGTTCTGAGGCAAGCTTATATGACTGAAACTCGATCATCAACAGCTTTGTAATGCTCTATCTCACAATGACTCAATAAAATAAAAAATTAATATTAATAAAAAGAGAACATATAGGATAGGAAAAGGGGGTTCTGAATGCCCTCCGTGCACAACTGCATGTCAGGGGATAGTGTTGGGGAAGTTTTCTCAGGAGTCATGTCTAACTCACTGGGTTTTTTTAGTTTTTGGTTCTCAGCATCCAACCCTCACAGTCAGGAAACTCTGACAACAGAAAGAACCAGAATTATTTACTATGTGATGAGTAAAATCCACATCTGGGGAAAAGATCAAATTAATTAGCCATGTTGGGGTGCAGCAATGCCTTCAACCAACCAAGAGAACCAGATGTGGGGTTGCCTTTGAACCAGAGATAGACATGAAGACAATAGAATCTGAGACATAAATCAGGTATAGTCTAATGATTTCCCATGAATGGGTACAACATAAGGTCTGCTGTGGCATTGATTCCCACTCAACTCCAAAGCACTCAAGATGAGCTTAAGCCCATATTTCTGCAGGTTCTAATGTTTGGGCCAAGGAAGTAAAGGATGGAAAGAGTTCCAAAAGGATCCAATGCCAATGAAACCTGGACTTCCAAGGCATAAGTTTTTTTGTGTGCCATGCCCGGAAGTAGATACTTAAAGTTTGCTTTATTTCAGAGGTTCCCAAACTTAGTTGGCCTCCTGTCCCTTTTTGGAAAATAAAATCACCCAGTAACACCCTCTCCAGAATTTACCTTCTTTAAGTAAACAAACAGAAAGCGGCCCCAATTGTCCCCAAGTTTACTACCAGCCCTCTAGAATGTTCCAGTCTCCGCGCTGGAGTGTAGTATCCTCCACTTTGGGATACACTGCTGGAACTAATATTGTCTCAGAGATACCACAGCCAACCACCTACTTCTTTCTAAAACATAGCTGATGGCTTCATTATCTGAGCCAGGAGAGAGGCCACAGTTTTAGCTGACAGGGTTGGGGTGTGTCTGTATGTGCCCCAGGCCCTAGTTCCCAGTTGTGGTCACTTAAGAGAGGCAGTACAATCTTTGTAAGCAGCTTCTCAAGGACTCACCCATGCCTGCTCTCCTGTACTAGGGGCTTGTAAGGCTCTGAGGACATTCAGTTTGGAAGGAACCACAGCACAACCTTTCTTGAGGGTCTCTGTTGAAGTTGTTCTCTGGGAAGTGCATGTTCATCAGCATCATCCTGTCATTGCCGAGGAGGACAGAAGAGGATGTTGACACAAATCACAGGCAAACACAGACATCAGGCATGTTGACCTAACCCTCTGGCTCTGTTTCCTCAGCATCACACCCACTTCACAGGATGAGTCAGAAGATTAAATAAGATAATATGCACTAGACCTTCTAGCGCATAGTGTGATGCATGCTATTTGCTTCATAAAATACAGCCATGATGTCTGCCAGTAATCAGCATAAATCACGGGATGTAATAAGCTATCTGAAAACATAATAAGTCAGGAAAGAAGTGCTTGCCGAAGAACGTGGACATCCAGAAAGACCCGCTTCATGAACAAGAGTAAACTCGAGCTCTATAATGACAAAAACGAAATCAGGGACAGCTCCCTCCAACAATAACAAAAGATCAAATCAATTTTACGATCCCACAGCTGTTGGGTATTGTGAAAAATACTTCCATGGGCGAAGTCACACTTGCTGGTGCCCTGACCCTCCCCACCCATGATTTTCAGAGCAACATTGCCTGTGTAGGCACCTAAGTGGGGGCATAGGCTGGAGCTGATGGGGCTGCTCCCCTCCTCAGACCCTGGGCTGTGTCTCTAGGCATTTTCAAGGAAAGAAACACAAGCTGGCTTAAGGGCGGAGGCACAGCTAGGGAAAGCAACTTGAAAAATCCAACACCAGTCCGACTGGCAGAAAATGAAGACACTTGGCTATGGCAGGCATGGGTCAGGAGGAGGAGGAGGAGGTTTCCAGAAGGACATTTATCAGGGCCAAAGGGAACAAATGGACAATGAGCTCATTTTGCTACTTCAGGGCAAACTTGAGGGCTGTGTTTGGTGCCAATGTCAGGGACAAGCTTAGGGACAAGCCTAGGGATAAGCATTAGATTGTAGTTTTCTGAAGTGACTTTAACGGAGTAAAAAGGAACTCGGGGCTGGAGGCAGACAACTCTGCTCCCCTGGCAGCGGCTAAGACTTCACCTATGGCTGCCCCCATTCCCATCCCACCACATTCCTGGGATGTGCCTAGGCAACTTCCAAGGTCCTTGACATTGCTCTCCTTCCCTTCCCCTGAAGAAAAGAAGTCAAATAAAGAAAGCAAAATGGATGGGATAGAGGTAGGAAGAAAAAGGGAGGGAGGAAAGGAGAGAGAGATGGAGGGAGGGAGGGAGGGAGGGAGGGAAGGAGGTAGAGAAGGATCTTTTCCCTGGAAGTAAGGCATTTAAGAGGCTTAAGAAGTTTAAATCACAGGGGCTGGAGCAATAGCACAGTGGGTAGGGTGTTCGCCTTGCACGCGGCCAACCCGGGTTCGATTCCCAGCATCCCATTGGGTCCCCCGAGCACTGCCAGGAGTAATTCCTGGGTGCATGAGCCAGAAGTAACCCCTGTGCATCGCCGGGTGTAACCGAAAAAGAAAAAAAAAAGTTTAAATCACAGGAGAGGTAGTTCAGCAATAGAGCAGTTGTTTGCAAGTAGAGTTTGAGGCCAAGTCTCTCTCTCTCTCTCTCTCTCTCTCTCTCTCTCTCTCTCACACACACACACACAGAGCACACACAGAGTTTTAAGTCACGGAAGGGCAAGGAGGGGGTTAAATATTTAAGAGAAGTGAATGCAAAACATCAAGATTTAGTGGTGCCAAGAGGTTAGGACTATCCAAAAGTCAAGGCCATGGACCGTGGGGTGAGGGGAGCTGAATTCAGGCATCTCAGCTCTGGGCGAACTTGAAAACAAACTAGAATGTGAACTGTGGTTCAGAGTGGTGTTGAATGTCTGAGAATCCCGAGGGCCTGCCCTGCCTCCCCCTCTAGCGGGCCCCCCTCCTCAGCCCCCCTTCCTCTTTCCCTCCCTCACAGAAGGAATGTAGGTAGAATCAGCCCAGGCTGGGGCTCTACCAGGGATAACAGAATCCACAGTCTCCGCCAAGCCCAGTGGCTCAGAAGACAAAGAAAGGGTTTGCAAGGCAGGGAAAATCTTAACCACCTTGTTTCTGGGTTCTGACTTCAACGTTTGAAAACGCGTTACTCTTTTCCCTTAGGTTTTCAACTCTTTTCTGACACTCTCCACTTCCTTCTTGTAATTGATTTGGCCTGTTCCTCCGCTCAGTGAGGAAGACAGGTGGGGGCGGAGGGGTGTGAGAGAAGGGTGGCCAGACCACGGAAGCCACAACTCAACAACCGACCTTCAGCTGCATAAAAATAATTCCAGATCTAAAAAGGGCTTGGGCTAGATTTATTGTTGGGGGGTTGTGACTCTGCCAAACACCATCTTTTGTGTCTTTCTTTCCTCATGCCTAGGCCTGAGTCCACCTGAGCCTGCTACTTTTGAAGAGTTTTAGTCACAGGCAAAAACAGTTGGGAAGGTGTTTCATAAAGGGAGAGAGAACAGGCTGCCTGGTATTTGTATAATCTGGCAAAAGGGAGGCTGTGTCATGAGACAGAAACAGATGCTCAGAAAATAAATAGGGGAAGAATAAGAAAGAGGCGAAGAGCAAAAAAAGAAAGGAAGGGAGGGAGGGAAAAACAAGTTCCCCGGAGAATATGGAGATGGAGCAAAGAGATAGGAAATATAACCAGTAGAAACAATATAAATGCATATGTTTCACAATTTCCAAACGCGGTCTGTTAGAATTACGAACCAAAAGCCTAGCACAGACATGAACTTCTTACCTTTCAAAAACAGGCAGGTTAGAGGCTGAAGCAACTAAAAACCTGTTCAACAACAACAACAACGAATGCCCCCTCACTTAGGCAGTGAGATTCCCCCTAGGCCTGGAAGCTTTATCCCCAAACCAGGAGTCAGTCGTTGAAACAGATCCCCAGGCTGGGGCTCCACCAGGGATAACAGATGAAAGCATCAGATTGAAAAGAAAATATAGCGTGAACGATGGTTTGTGCTAGGACTTTCCTCTAATTTGGTTCTGATCACGAACCCAACTCGATCTCTCTCATAAAAGCTCAACTCCCAGGCTGGTTGCATGAGACCCAGTCCTCTGAAACCCTTTTTCCTTCAGGGCCCTGAACTACGCCTTCGGAATATACCTGCAATAAAGCAAATGATTTCCGTGTACAACAGATATTAACTTGGGCCCCTCCACAAACTCAGACCTGCACACGTGCCCTCGCCACCCAAGGCGTCAGTGCACACACGTGGAGGAATGTCTGGAGTCCCGCCCCCTGAAATACTTGACAGCGTTTCCAACTGTTTTACATTTCAGCATGAACATGGAATAGTCGAGGAACAGAAGTGAAGGACAAGTGTGCTGCTCAGTCGGGCATACCTTGGCTTTAAAATCACAATTCACTTCGTTTCTTGGCTGCTTCTAGAACTGTCCTGTGTGCCACCCTGTACCTCTCCCGGGATGCTGTCTCAGAAGCCGTTTCTGCGTGAGAGCTGGCTGGGAAGCAGGCACACAGCTACGGACAGCTGGAGGTCTGCTCTGGAAAAGCCTTGCAGAAGTGAACTCTGACTAGCAGGCCCCGTGACCGGTGTGGCAGGCTTGTTAACAAAGAGCAGGGCCACATCTGCTCACCCACTGCTCTCTGCCCTTCTCCTGTCTCTGAAAGGACCCAACGGCTCAACAGGACCCGAGAGCCAAGTCACCCAGGAAGTGAGATAATTTCCCTGGAGTTCTCACGTCACCAGTTTACAGATTCCCAAAAGAGTGCTATGATCTCTCTCCTCCTAAGACCACCCACCCTGGGCTCCCTCTGACTTGTGGATTGTCTCCCAAGACCTAGAAGATGCTTTTGTGGGCTCCGGCAGAAATAGGGCAAACCTCTTGAAGCCAAAGAATGTTCTGTAAGAATGTTTGGGGGGATGGGCGGTGGTGGTGGTGGCGGGGTGTAATGGAAACATTCCCCGAATTGCCAGTGAAATATCTGTTTCAAACCTGAGAAGGGAGTGTAGACTTATTTCTCTGCTTCACTTTTTCTAGAAAAATCACAAACATAAAACAGTGACTTGAGTTCTAGCAACTGTCAGTGGTTTGACCTCTCTCATCATAAATACAGAAAAATAACATCGCTGGAGTGAGCTAATAATCCTTCCCAGCATAATTTGTCCCCAGACTGTGCTTTGGGATTCTGTCATTGCAACTCATCACTGGGTCACAGGGAAAGCTTTTTAAAAACGTGTCCTGAGCGGAGGCGACAGGAGTTAACTAACTGATGGAGGAGGAAAAGCTGGCTGTGTATAAGCCTGGGCTCTGGCCTCCAGGGCTGCTCTTCCTGTCCCCTGAGATGGACTTTGGTAGAATCCAAGAGGGTTTGGTAGAGTTCAGGGAGAAGGGAATATTGGAAGGCCTATGAGAAATGCACTACCTGGCCAAGTGATTCGAAAGGTCACCCCAGAAGGAAGGAAGAACATGTGGAATGATCTGAGTGTGGAAAAGATACAAGCGACAGGTAGCAAGAAGATATTTGCTCCACCTCCTCCTCTTCTTGGTTTCTCGCTTAGAGTTTAGCCTCAATGCATAGGAATCTTCTGCTTCAAATTTCACTGTTTGCCTTTCCACTGGGTAATAATTCCATTCACGGGAAAATCATTCTGGGTGGTCAGGAGGGTCACTATTTATTTACTTAAGATGTGGGCAAACCCTCAATCAAAACTTCTCCCATGGTCTAAGCTGGCGTTCTCCCCCAATGTGCTTTGTGAAAACTTCTGCCTAAGGCGTTCAGATTTGGTTTGCTAGTTAAAATAATATAATTTGGCAATTGCTGAGGCTTTGTGTGCATCTGCTGTATGGTTAAGTGGAACCTCATGGAAGATTTGGGAACTCAGGTCCCTGATGCAGCTTGAGCGTTACCTCTTGTTGGAAATAAACGCTGGGGTTCCATCAGAGCGTGGCCATCTTCAGCGCAGTGCCACCATTTTCATTCTCATGGTGGTTCCTGGTTTCGGCAATGGGGTTCTCTAGACTTCAGTTGTCATTAGATACCACGGGGATTATTCTCTCAGGAGAGAAGCTGTTTGGGACAGAAGTGGTATGGTCATACACAAAAAGGCAGATGTATATGCAGAACAGATAAAAGAAATTCTGAGATCAAGTTGGGAAGTTGAACAATTATGGGAGTTTAATTTGCAAGAGGCTGTGTAAAGTGAGCAAGCAAGCTAGCATATGTGAATTATTTTTACACTCTCTTCACCTTCCACTGTTAATTTTGAAACATTCAACTCTATCTCTTTTGGCAGAAGTATATGCCCAAACGTGACTTATGCCTTACAAAAATCATGGTGCATGATCAGTGGTTACCACACTGTTTTGAGAGATTGGATGATTGCTTGTCCTTCTTCTGCCCTGAAAACCAAGTCTCAGAAAGTCCAGTGATTTGGACAGAACCATTGAAGAAATTAACAGAAAAGAATGCAACTAAAATTTAAGTCTTAGGACTTTCAATCTACTGACTTTGCTTGTTTGTTTGGTTTTGGACCAGACCTGGTGCTTCTCGGGGCTTACCCTTAGCTCAATGCTCAGGGAACCATATGCAGTGCCAAGGACAGAATCCAGATCTGCTGTGTACAAGGCAAGCACCTTACCCACTGTACTCTATCTCTGGCTCCTACTCAATGAGTTTTTTAATTTTTTTTTAAATTTTAATTTATTTATTTGGCTTTTGGGGTCACAACAGGTGATGGTCAAGGATTACTCCTGACTCTGCACTCAGGAATTACTCCTGGCAGTGCTCGGGGGACCATATGGGATGCTGGGGATCAAACCCAAGTCGGTTCAGTGCCCTCCCCACTGTACTATCACTCCAGCCCCCCACCCCATTTTTTTTTAAAGAAAGGGATCTGGAGCCAGAGAGATGGTAGAACAGGTAAGGTGCTTGCCTTGCATGTGGCCAACATAGATTCGATTTCCAGCACCACTTACGGAATAATTCCTGAGCACTGCTGGGTGTGACTGCCAAACCAAACCAACCAATAAAGAGATCTGCCACCAGTGTGTAGTTAACGGTTACTTATTGGGAAAACCGTTGCAGAATATAGGATTTCAGGTAGAAACACCATTGGCAGAGTTCCAGTTGCTCATATGACGAATCTACCTACAAGAGTAGAATTGGCCACTCTAGAAACCTTTTGGGAGAGCATTTTCCTTCTTCTTTCTTGGATATAATTTAAAAAGTGACCTCCCAGTCCTGAAGCTGGGACCTGTGCGGAATGTTCTTGATCCCTACCTATGGTTCTGGGTAGGATTTCCTCTTGGAAGCAAGAAAGAAGAGGAGCGAGCGCAGCATCCAGCCATTCTTATTATCTCTATTTACTCAGGCAAACACTGACCTTCCACCCTCCCCCGTTTCTTTCTATTGCCTCTACCAGTTCCATGTTCTTAACGTTGTTGCATAAATGAGTCTAATTAGGAACATAAGTCTCAAGACTGCAAAAAACACTTAGCTGCTCTCCACGGACACTGGGTTTAAAGGAAACAGAATTAAAATGCAGAGCACTAACACCGTATCAGTTATTTTCCCTCCCCTCCCCTTTTCTCCTCTATTATTTTCCCATTTCCCTACCACAATGAGTTCCTTGACCCAATAATCCTAAGCAGCATCTTGCCGGCTGGATTTTCATCTCAACTCATTCTTCTTTCACAGTTTTTTCTGACGCCTTGCAGATAATGCGAAGCAGATATCTTCTAAAAGTTACTTCTGCTTTTTGTAGTAAATCATTTCCAGTGGCAAAGTTTCTACTCTTTTGTTCTGCGAGACTCTCCCCCCACCCCTCAGGTTTAATTTTGATTCGTCCATGCATGCATCTATCTTAAAATGAGTTTAGCAAGAGCAGATTTAGTAGGACCAAGTGTTAACCGACGTTTGGGGAACATACCTTACATTTTGCACCCATCTCTCAGGATCCAAGCTAGTGGGTGGGAAATAGGGACCCGTTTTCACTAGGGTGCATATACTGAGCTCTCTATACATGTGCAATGTGTGTGTGTACTTAGTGTGATATCATCCTTTCCTACAGGCATATTCAGCTAAAGGGAATTTTTATTTATTTTTTCCCTTGGGTCATTCTTTTTTTTATTTAAATTTTTATTAGTGAGACATCATGAGGTACAGTTGTAGACTTACAAATTTTTGTGCTTGGGTTTCAATTACATAATGATCAAATACCCATCCCTCCACCAGTGCCCATTTCCCACCACCATGGATCCCAGTATCCCTCCCACCCCCCAAACCCCCCATCCCACCTTGCCTCTGTGGCAGGGCATTTCTAAAGGGGATTTTTAAAATGTTAGTTCCCATCCCTTCCTTCATAAGATTAGGAAGATCACAAACCCATTTGAATAGTGTATAATAAACAACTTAGTACTTACAAAGAGAGGCTCAGGTCTGAGTTGTGATGCGCATTTCAGGAAGGTTTACAATGATCACTAGAGTGTGTGGGTTTTAGAAAGATGGGTTCTATTTGGGTAATTACAGTGGAGAATGAAGGACAATAAAATGGTGCATTGACTATTTCTGGTATGTCCTTTAACGGATGCAGATATATTTATATTTATATCACTGTCACTGTCCTCCAGTTGTTCATCGATTTGCTCGAGCGGGCCCAGTAACCTCTCCACTGTGACAACTGTTACTGTGTTTGGCATATCGAATACATCATGGGTAGCTTGCCATGATGTGGGCGAGATACTCTCGGTAGCTTGCTGGGCTCTCCAAGAAGGGCGGAGAATCGAACTCAGGTCGGCCATGTTGTGTGACATGACATAACTGTGACAACTGTTACTGTGTTTGGCATATCGAATACATCATGGGTAGCTTGCCATGATGTGGGCGAGATACTCTCGGTAGCTTGCTGGGCTCTCCAAGAAGGGCGGAGAATCGAACTCAGGTCGGCCATGTTGTAAGGCAAACACCCTACCACTGTTCTATCGCTATACACATTAAACTCATACAGAAATCTGTTAAGACACTTATTTTGTAGGTGAATAACTGAAGAATAAAGAGGTTAAGTAATACACATAAGAAAAGGCAAAGTCAGAATTCAAATGTAGACTATCTGGAGAGCAAAAATTTTTCTCCCACGTGTAATAAACTCCTAAAGGTAGCAAGAAGGGTTAGAACAAGAAAGACCAGATGAGGGAGACCTGTGAAAGAATCATTTAGTACCGAGGGAGGCTGGATGGGACGGTAGCATGCTTTATTTCACTAAATAAACAAATCACTTCAGACAGTAGATAAAATCTCCACCATATAGCTATGTGACTGTTTTGTTTTGAAGAGTGCTCTTCAGAAGTTTAGCCTGAGGGTGCCACAGCAATGGGTTAACTTTTCCCCTTGGGTTAAGTTTTACTTTTGCCCTGAAAAAAAATTATTGAATGCAGAGCTCAGACCGTGTGATTTATCGCCTGTTTAAAAATCCTTTTCATCACTTGTATATTTTACCAGTAAATATTTAGTACTTGGTACCAAATGCCACCCTGTTTATTAACTTTAGAGTCCATATTTTATAGTAAACTAAATTCTAAAATGCCCTATGGCGAGAAGGATATTTCATCTATCCAGTCCCAAGAAAAAGGAACCCCGAAATAATACCAGTTGATCATGCCTCTAATTACTGGAAGTCTTGATCACTATAAAAACAAATCTTCCCTAACAATAATATCAATATTATATTACTTTTGCTGTGGGATCCAAGTTTTCATCCCAAACCACTGCTCGGTGCTCCCAAACATGACCCAAATAAATACCTGAATGGACGCCTCAGGGTCCTGCATGGGTGGCCCTGTAGGCCTGCTGATACTTTCCTGTCCCTGAACTTGGCTTTCAAAAATGTCAAACCACCAGCCTCAGACATGATCAGTCTTTCTTTTTCAGTTCGGTTCAGAGAACTCTAACCCTCTGAACTCTCGACTTCTTGTGAGAAAACTCCTCTGTCTTGGAGACTGGCTTCTGGGCTCTCACTGCTTTCCCGGGGACAGCTGGCGCTCGCCTCGAGAGCACGTCCTAGCCCATCTGCATGTCCTCGCCTTGCACATAGTCTCCCTGGCTTTTAATGGGAGTCACACTGAGGAACAGTATTAACGTTTCCAGCGCTTGTGTTTATTCCTCAACATCTGTATGTACACTGTTATTCTCATCATCCAAAGTCACATTTCCATTCATCACCACACACGGTAATTTGTTATATTTAGCAAACTTTTTGGGGAAAAACGCCCCCCAGACTTTACAAGACCAGATCCGGTAATTTATGTGATAGCATGTTGGAAAGTAGCACTGCACTGTAGCATTGTCCTCCCATTGTTCATCGATTTGCTCGAGCGGGCACCAGTAACGTCTCCATTGTGAGGCTTATTGTTACTGTTTTTGGCATATTGAATACGTCATGGGTAGCTTGCCAGCCTCTGCCATGCGGGCGGGATACTCTCGGTAGCTTGCCGGGCTCTCTGAGAAGGATGGAGGAATCGAACTGGAGTCGGCTGCATGCAAGGCAAACTCCCTACCTGCTGTGCTATCGCTCCAGCCAAGATCCAGAGACTATAAAACCAAGCTCCTGGAAGCAAGATCTCTTATTGTCTAGTTCTCTCAGAAAACCCAGCAGGCTACTGAGACTATCTTGCCCACATATCTGCCTAATTGGGAACACCTGTAAAGGTGATTAGAGGCTGCCCCAAAAGCCTCCATCCCTCTCGGGGAGGCTGGCAAGCTACCGAGAATATCCTGCCCACACGGCAGAGCCTGGCAAGCTACCACCCGTGGCACACTCAATATGCCAAAAACAGTAACAATGATGGTCCTCATTCCCCTGACCATGAAAGAGCCCCCAATATGCCATCGGGCTATACTAGCACGTGACAGGGACGAATGGAGACGTTACTGGAGCAAACTGATGAACAACGGGGTGATTAGTAATACTGATAGAATTATCAATATGATACAGGAAAAATGCTTTTAACATACCTCTGCTTAGATGACTTTTGGGTTAATGAATGTCCTTCATTTTCTCAGAAGACATTTTGACTGATGTCCAGAGGAGAGTGAGTACTTATAACTTAGCATGCTATTTTCTAGAATGCCAAAGTAATTCTGCTCAGAAAAATTACTTGTTCACTACAAGTTAGTCAGTTTACTTTATTTCCAGCGGTTCCTGGAATTATAATTACAAAACTTAATTTTATATTAGATGAAGTAGTGGCCTATAAATATGAAAAATTGTTGTTTGATTTCAAAAGATTGCTATATATTAAATATTTGTTACATAACTCTTCAAAAATGTTGAGCAAAAAACCCTAAAACTCTTGAATTTTGTACTTAGTCCATTATAAACAACTTTAAGACCAAGCATCACTATAGAGATATGAAAACTGGTGATAGTTGATGATCCTTTCAAAGTTTTCGTTTTTTTCACCTAGCAATAGAATACATATTTTTCTTAAACTTACATGGAATATATGCCAAGATAAGCCATAGTCTGGACCATAAAATTAATAAATTTGAAATAATAGAAATAATATCTGCTGTCAGACCACAATGGGACAGATTAGAAGTAATAATCTTTATATGGATTAGAAAAGGACAGAATAAATGTCAACAACCTAAGCTTATGCCTAAAAATAACTATAACTACTATAACAACAAAATACTTTTCCTATAAGAAGCAGGTATAGGAAGGCTGCAAGAAATGAAGATAATATACAAAAGTCAATCACTTTTCCAGATGCCAACAATAAACACGTGGAATTTGAAATTAATTATATCAATGTTACCTATATTAGTACTCTCTCCCAAATGAAATACTTGGCTATAAATCTAAAAAAATGTGTATAAGACTTACATAAGGAAAACCATAAAACTCTGATGGATAAAATAAGAGAATTATATATGGAGAAATATATATTTATGAACAGAAAGACTCAGTACTATCTCTCTTCCCAACTTGACCTATAAATTCAATGCAACCACAATAAAAAAAAATCCCAGCAAGTTGTTTTTTGAGTATCAATAAACTGATTCCAAAATTTATATGATGACATGAAAGATCTTGAATTGTCAAGACAGTAGTGAAGGGGGAAAAAACCATGTTAAAAGTCTGATGCTATCTACCTTCATGACATAGCACAGAGCTACAGAAATGGAGGCAGGGGATCAAGGGATAAACAGACAAATAGATTAATGTAATAGAGTAGAGAGGCCAGAAATAGCACCACATAAATGGAGTCAACTGAACTTGGACCAAAGAACAAAGGCAATTCAAAGAAGCCAAGAATCTTCTCAAAAAAAATGGGGGGGGGATGGAACGAATGGATATCCACATGCCAGATTAAGACAGATCTAGACACACCTTACATACTTCTCAAGAATTATTCAAAATTCATCCCAGACCTCTGAAAACTAACTCATAAAAGTCCTACAGAAAAGATAAAATTTATGGGAACAACAGACCTGAAAACTTGGATGGTAGTAACTTTAGGGGTACAGCAGCTGAGACTTGGCACAGAACCCCAAAGAAATCACTGATAATTTGGGGCTTTGTTAAAATTTTAAAATGCCTGTTCTATGAAAGACAATATCAAGATCATTCAAGTCATAGGCACAGAGAAAAGTACTGCAAAATAAGTATCCAATAAAGGATTCTTATCCAAAATATACAAACTCAAAGATAAAGGGTAAAATCTGATCAAAAATAATGATCAAAGACTTTAGTAGCTATCTAAACTAAGAAAAAGATAAATAGATGGGAAAAAAATCACAGGAGAATATGTTTCGCCTCTGATGTCATTAGTGAAATTCAAATTTACATAATAAGATACCGCTGCACAACTATCAGAATAGCAAATATCCCGAACACTGACAATACAAATGCTAGTGAGGTGGTGGACAATAAAGTTAACTGTCTGTAGGAATCCAAAATGGTGTGGAATCTATGGAAGGGTTTTCTGAAAAAAAAAAAAAAAGAAAAGAAAGAAATCCAACCACACCATCTAGTAATTACTAGAAAACTTCTAAATAATAGAAAACTTCTGAAAAAATGCCACAACTGAAATTAAAATCCCCATTGTTGAGCAGACTAGCCGCAAAGAAATAAAGTGATGATAAACCAGAATCAATATTAATCAGAATCCCAAACCAGAATCCAAACCAGAATAGTATTATCTAATTAGGGAGAAGGGCTACAGATAATTCCTACAAAAAGCTTTTCAAAAACAAGTATAAATTCTAATGCTTTGTTGAAGATAACCAAACTCAAAAGAAAACCAATGAAATGAAGGAGAAAATGGAATAATTTATGTAAAGATTTAGGAAGGAAAGACTCGTGGTGCATCATTGGGCAACTAGAAGGTGGAAAGGTTAGAAAAAGGGGAAAGAAACAAAGGAGAGAGTGAAGAGGACTAACAAATTCAGAATGTCTCAAAATGCAAGGAAAGAAAAAACTGGACAGGCAGTATTTCAAGGGATAGTTTCTGAGAATTTTTCACAATATCTGGGAGACATCACGTCAGTCCAAGTCAGTATGAAAAGGCCTAATGAATCCCAACAGGATCAATAAAATATGACTACACTTACACACATCACAGCAAACTTCACATCCCGGGAAACAAGAAGAGAAAGCTTTAAAGAAGAAAAAAAAAGATATCTTACCTGTAAAGGAATAAAAATTAGTCTGAAGTTGACTTTTCGGTAGCTAAATAGAAGCCAGAAGGTTGTGCAATACTATTCTCAATTTGTTGTAATGACTGCCAGGGGATAATTCCATATACAGAATGAGCATCTTTTATTTATTTTTATTTTATTTTATTTAAAAAATTTTTTTTATTAGTGAGACACCATGAGGTACAGTTGTAGACTTACAAATTTTGTGCTTGGGTTTCAATTATACAATGATCAAATACCCATCCCTCCACCAGTACCCATTTCCCACCACCATGGATCCCAGTATCCCTCCCACCCCCTATCCCCTCATCCCACCCTGCCTCTGTGGCAGGGCATTCCCCTCTGTTCTCTCTCTCCTTTTGGATGTTGTGGTTTGCAAAAGAGGCATTGAGTGGCAATCATGTTTGGTCCATATTCTACTTTCAGCATGCTTCAAGGAGCATGTTTTAAGATAAAAGTAAATAAATATGTATTTTTAAAGCCAGTACAAAGTTTCTAAAGGAACCCTAAAATATATTTTTCATGTTGAAAGGAAACTGATTTTAGACGGAAGAGCTAAAGACATTAAGAAAGAAGAGTTAAGAAAATAGTAAGTAGCAGCACTGTAGCACTGTCCTCCCATTGTTCATCGATTTGCTTCAGCAGGCACCAGTAATGTCTCACAACAAATTGTGAGACTTCTTGTTACTGTTTTTGGCATATTGAATACAATGGGTAGCTTGCCAGGCTTTGCGGTGTGGGCAAGATGCTCTCAGTAGCTTGCCGGGCTCTCTGGGAGGGGTGGAGGAATCGAACCTGGATTAGCCATGTCGGCCACGTGCAAGGCAAACGCCTTACCCGCTGTGCTATTGCTCAGTAAATAGTAAACAAAAATTAAAATTTATTTTTTGAAAACACAAAAACCATTGTCTTATGATTTAGAATAGCACAGAATTTTAAAAAACGACAATATATGAAAGGGAATAAATAGTTAAGATGACCATGGATGTCTCCATTGTTCATGAAATAGGTCAAGGTACATACTAGTTTTAAAATTTAAGTTAAATACTCTGTTTTTTATGGTAAGCACTAGCACTGCACTGTCCCATTGTTCATCAATTTGCTCTAGTGGGCACCAGTAATGTCTCGATTGTGAGACTTTTTGTTATTGTTTTTTGGCATAACAAATACGCCACGGGGAGCTTGCCAGGCTCTGCAGTGTAGGCGGGATACTCTCAGTAGCTTGCAGGGCTCTCCAAGAGGGACTGAGGAATCGGTTCCGGGTCAGATGTGTGCAAGGCAAACGACCTACCCGCTGTGCTACGGATCCAGCCCATGGTAAACACTAAAAGAAGAAAAATAGAACATGTAACTTCCAAACAGAAAAAAAAAATAGGATAAAATAAAACTTAGAAGAATATAATATGGGACTGGAGTGATAGTACAGTGGGTACGGCACTTGTATGTGACCAACCCAGGTTCAGTTCCTGGCACTGTCACAGATGGTGCCTCAAGCCCAGCAGGAGTGACCCTTGAGTGTAGAGCCAGGAGTAAGCTCTGCACGCTGCTTGGTGTGACCCCCCTCAAAAAACGAAAAAATAAAGAAAAAAGAATTGGAGAAAGGAGAGAGTAGAGGGAGGGGAGAATCACTGTCACTATCCTCCCAGTTTTCATCGATTTGCTCTAGAGGGCCTAGTAAGGTCTCCATTGTGACAACTGTTACTGTGTTTGGCATATTGGATATGTCACAGGGAGCTTTCCAGGCTTTGCCTTGCGGGTGAGATACTCTCAGTAGCTTGCCGGGCTCTCCGAGAGGGGCGGAAGAATCGAACTCAGGTCGGCGATGTTGGCCGCTTGCAAGGCAAATGCCCTACCCACTGTGCTATCACTCCAGCCCAGAGGGAGGGGAGAATAAAAACAAAAAAATAGAATATTGATAAGATGGTAGGCTTACACTATAATAATAGACTAGTAATTATATTTAAGCGGCTTAACTTCTTCAAATTAAAACCAATTTAAATAAATACTGTCTATAAGGGCTGGAGCGATAGCACAGCGGTAGGGCGTTTGCCTTGCGCAGCCAACATGGCCGACCCGAGTTCGATTCCTCCGCCCCTCTCGGAGAGCCCGGCAAGCTACCGAGAGTATCTCGCCCGCTCGGCAGAGACTGGCAAGCTCCCCGTGACGTACTCGATATGCCAAACACAGTAACAACAAAGTCTCCAATGGAGACATTACTGGGCCCGCTCGAGCAAATCAATGATCAATGGGAGGGCCTTTACTGTCTATAAGAGGTAGACACACCTAAAAGATGTCCATGTATATAAAAAAAGAAGACACAAAAAGATAAAACTAAAAGTTCAAAAAAAATAAATTGCATGAATTAGGTATATGCGAATCAAAAGTCGAAACACAAGCTTTGTTAATATCAACATAACACACTTTCAAGTCAGGAGGCAATGCTAAGGAAAGATTTCTTATAATTTCTTTGCAATTATTAAAACTTAAATTTTTCTATAGCAGTGCACTGTCCTCCCATTGTTCATCGATTTGCTTGAGCGGGCCCAGTAACGTCTCCATTGTGAGACTTGTTATTACTGTGTTTGGCATACTGAATACATCACGAGTAGCTTGCCAGGCTTTGCAGTGCGGGCGAGATACTCTTGCTAGCTTGCCAGGCTCTCCAAGAGGGGCAGCCTAATAAGATAATCTTAAAATATGTGAAGTAAAAATTGCAGAATTACTGGAAGGAATCTTGTTTGGAGGTTCTAGCAGGGGAGCGCAGCTACTCGTATACCCTCGACCAAAGACCGGTCTGTCTCTATCGGGGAAGGCCGTCCTCTTTGACCGAGCGCGCAGCTTTGGGAGGGACGCACATGGAGCGGTGAGGGAGGAAGGGGACACCCGCCTAGCCAGCCAGATCAGCCGAATCAACCCTGGCGATCAATGGGGTGACAGATGCCGCAGCCAGATCGCCCTCACATCCGATAGCACAGCGGGTAGGGCGTTCGCCTTACACGCAGCCAACATGGCTGACCCGAGTTCGATTCCTCCGCCCCTCTCGGAGAGCCCGGCAAGCTACCGAGAGTATTCGATATGCCAGACACAGTAACAACAAAGTCTCCAATGGAGACGTTACTGGGCCCGCTCGAGCAAATCGACGATCAACGGGAGGGCCTTTACCTTTACTGGAAGGAATCAATAAATCTACACTTATGACTTTAATTCTTCACTCTCAAGTCACTGAACATATAAAACTATCCTGTTCAAAATTCTTTACATTTATAATTTAAATTAAAATTAAATTTATAATTTATAAATTGAGAGCCAGAAAATGAAAATTTTTAGTATTGGAGAAACCCATTCAACTGTAGGACTAGTTAGAAACAAAAATTTTTATAATATTCCAGAAATGGGGCTCAGAGTTACAGTTGGTGAGAAAATAGAAGCTGCTTCTAGAAGATGGCCAAGGTGGTGATTTATACATTCCTAGGGTCTCTCTGATTTTAAATAATGAGGCAATAAGTAACCACACAGTAAACTAGGATAAAGAGTCTGCTTTGAGGGCAGGCAGTGAGGTACTTACTTGAGGGAAAGGTTAAGCTAAGAATAGAAATCTTTCAGAGACTAAAATCTGTAATATTACCATTTCAGTAATAAGAAATCTACATATGTCATATACTCTCTATGTGTTATAAAACTTTTTTAGATTAATAGCTCCATATAACTTCAATTTTATACAATATAACCATAATTAATTTAGACTTGTGGGCTTAAGTTGGAAAGTTATGCAAAGTATTGGGTCACATAAGAATTTCTGGGTCTTCATATTTTTAAGCATCCTCCACCCAGATCCTCCACCTTTCAGTAGGCAGGGGTCACACCCACCAACTGGCCCCCTGGCGCTGTATAATCCCATCAACGGCCAAGATCCAGAGACTATAAAACCCAGCTCCCGGAAGAGTCTCCTGCCCCCGCACCTGGCTGTCCTTGCCGGGGCCCCTTGGAAGGGGGAGAGTTGAGTTTTCCTCCCCACCCCGACCAGAACTCCGGCAGCCAAAGACCTCCAGAACCAGTCACCACCATGCTGAGACCACTCTCCACACGCATGAAGGTACTGGCAGAGGAACAAAGGCATGCGGGTCCTGGGGCTGAGATCTCCAAGCCTGCTCGGATTGGGGCTGAGCATCCTCCACCTAGATCCCCCACCTTCCAGTAGTCAGAGGTCACACCCACCAACTGGCCCCCTGGCGCTGTGTAATCCCATTAATGGCCAAGATCCAGAGACTATAAAACCCAGCTCCCTGAAGTGTATGGCCTGCGCACGACATCTTATCTCAAAACCCGGCAGGCTACCGAATGTAACCTGCCCACATGGCAGAGTCTGGCAAACTCCCCGTGGCGCATCCAATATGCCAAATACCATATTGTAACAATGATGGGTCTCATTCTCCTAAGCCTGAAAGAGCCTTGAATATGGCACTTTTTAAAAATCTCAGGGCTAGGACAAAGGAGACGTTACTGGGGCCTGCTCGAGGCAATCGACGAACAACAGGATGGTCGTGATCGTGATATTTTTAAATGAACAAGAATTTTTTAAAAATTATATAATGATTCAATACTCATAAAGGTTCTATTTGTTGAGTCACACAACCGAATATTAGAAAGGGAATTAGAATCCGTGACACCTACAAATTTAGTTTCACACCTTTTGAATGTCTAATTACTGTCATGAGACCAAACATTATTTGTAGATCCTTAAAAGTTATTGCTCAAACTTATCAGGCATATAACTAATAAGATTTGTAACTTGGACTTAATGAGGTATTTAAATTTGTAATTTAAATAGTAGTCAGAAATTTTTAACAAAAATATTATTTTATACTTCCAGAAGCTCCCTCAGGACTTGTTTATTTTTTTTAAACAAAGCTTCCAATAAATAAATCAATCCACTTTTTTTAAAAAAAAGTTTCCAAAGAAGATGTCCAAAATTTCTCTTTCTTGCCCTGTCTCCTAGACAATTACTGTTCACTTTCACTTATTAGTTAGGGTAGCTTCAAACACTGAATTTAATTTGTTTAAAAGTTTTGATTTTATTTCTGATTTAGAGCTCATCTTTAATCTTCCTGCCCCAGCAATAGGAAGGCTCCAGCCAAGAGCCTATTTTGTCTTTCTTTCTCCCTCAAATGCCATTGGGCACTTACTCAAGTGGACGTACTCAAGGAGATATACCTCCTATCTGAAAGGAAACAGAGGGAAGAAGCCATAAAAATTCTCACAAGAACCCGCAAACCACATTTCTAGTTAATTAGTTGACTTGTGACCCATCTTAGTCATCTGCTCAGACCCCACCAATCCACACAGCGTGATGTTGTCTGTACGTGAGTGTGTGTGTGACGCCTGAGACAGAAATCCTAATGAAGCTTCCTGACCCCAAATAACTTTAGTCTAACTTTCAAACATAAATTATTGAGTTCTCTTTCCTAAGTATTGGTAACTTTGTAGTTACCAATTACAGGGCAATGAAAAGAGAACAGAACTTGAGCAAAGGTTGATTATCCTTTCTGAAGTGTAGAATGATTGATGGCTTTTATCTTTATACTTGAATATATACTTTTTCTTGCATTTTTGGGGTCACACCCAATGATGCTCCGGGGTTATTCCTGGCTCTGCTCTCAGGAATTACTCCTGGAAGTACTTGGGTGACCATATGGGACGCCAGGGATTGAACTCGGGTCAGCTGCATGCAAGACAAATGCCCTAGCTGCTGTACTATCGCTCTGGCCCCTGAGTATATAATTTTAAAGGATTCCCAAACAGATATAATATGTACGGTCTCTTTTTTAACAGTCACAGAAACTGAAGATAGGGCAAAGTAGGAAGTATTTTAACTTGAAGAGAAGTAACAACAGATGTACTTTGGAGTTGAAAGTTGCTGTCTCATTGGTGTCTTCTCAAGAGATCCTTGTAATGTGGATCTTCTCAGGCTGCTTCAAACGTTCCCAAGTGTCTGAAGCAGCCTTCCGTGTGGGCCTAAGGTGTTAGCTTGAGAAGAAAAGTTCAAATGATACACCAGGAAGCAAAGTAGACATTTCCTGGCTGAAGGTCAGGCAGATCAGGGGTGAAGGCAGAAGTGTTCCTAGGAAGAGTGGCAAAGCTACTAGCTTTGCTAGCTTCTAGCTTTTCTAGCTTCTTCTTCAGGGCCTTGGGTGGAGAGTTCCCAAGTGTGTGGTAGGTAACACCCAGAACCCTGATGATTTGCCCACGGATTTCTCATCTCCTGTGGGTAAATGGCTGAGAGGGTTCCTCCTGTGTCTTGCATCTCCAGCGCCTGTGATTCCCATCTGAGGAGGGTTGGCCGTCTGACGTGGAAGGGAGGCTCAGAGAGGATGCCATGTCAGTAACACAAACATTAGTTTCTGCATCTGACTGGCTCTGAGTGTGAAAATGTCAGCATGGAGCTCTGCCCCGAGATGCTGAGGAGGTGTGATGTCAATGCCGATGACACAGATGGAGTCAGCGGGCTCTCCAACACAGCTCCCGCCTTCTTTCCGTGGGTCTGTCACGGCCTGAGTAGCTGTTACAGAGATGTCTGAACACTTTCACCCCTAATCTTGTGGTTTCCAGCTGCAGATCCAACTGTTCCAGGAGCTGGTGTGAGTTGATCCCTAAACTTAGAATGTGGCCAATTCTGAGAGGCCTGGTAGGTTCTGTTGAGGAAAGCATTCAGCTTAAGAGTAGAATCTTCTGCTTACTGGACCATCTTTAGGACACTGGGAACCCCTTGAAGCAAGCTCACTCACTGTCTTGTCACACAGATTAAGTGATTGACCAACTGTTTTATTTTTTCTGAAGTGTGTGCTCTCCTCAGTGGGCAATGGTTGAAAAAAGTTGATTCTATGTATTATCTATGGCCTCTCTACTTCCTACTTCTTCTTGGAGCATCCCTAGGGAAGTGAGTCATTTAGTAGTATAAATATTTGGAAAGGTGAAATCTTTTGACTTTCTTTGTAGTCAAACACCAGATTTAGTACTGCCTAGTACTACTAATAAGTGTTAAGTCTTTTTCTTTTCCACTGACAGTAAGGGAGAGGCCTGCTCATCAGTTTTAATCTAACAAGGCCAGGCCATCCCACTTGACAACTTTAATACATTAATATTCAGAGTCAAAATATTTACCATTGAGGAAATTTGAAAACTGTGACTTTTACCAGCCAAGAAACTACCCAGTGAGTCAGAGAGACTAGAATGAGTGCCACTGGGCTGATGTCACTTTGTAAGCCCCTGGTCCATTCCTGGGTTGGAAGCTAGCATGTCCCAAAGGGCTGGAAGAATAAAAAGAATACTTTTGTGGGAAGATAACATTTTTGATGAGGAGAACTTACCTCTTCTCCTCTCTTTTCATGGCCATTATTGGGGGGAAAATGTCTTTTCTTCTTCTTTATAATAGTCTTACATTATGGATTCTCAGGAATGCCAGAGGTGAGTGCTCCCAGCAAGAGTTCAATACTGAGAAGACAAAAGTTGTTAATTGTGCTGAGGAATTGGCTCCTTTATTTGTACTAGAGTTATAAGATGAGAATGAATAGAGATTTTTTAAAAACATTTTTAAAGATCTAGGAGATGAAACATTGCAGGGCAGAATAGAGGATGAAAGTCCAGAAGCAAAGGGTCAAGCTGAAAAATAATTTGCCAAGTTTGGGATATTTAAATAAGATAATGATCCAGAGAGCTGTCCTCTACACATTTATGGTGCTTAGAAAAATGTTTGCTTTCAATCCAGAGACTAACACTTCATCTCAGTCCATCTATGGGGATGAAATAGATTTCAGAGGTACAGCACTGTAGCTATGAGGCAGAGGACATGCTGGGCCAAGTGTTTAAACGACTTGCTCAGTCTGTAGTGCTCGATTTATGCTCAGAACCTAGTTTTACAGTCCATTACTTTATTCCTAGTTCCTGTCACTGTCCCACTTACAAAGACAATTCATAACACTGCACAGGTTAAATATCGTTTCTTAAACAAAAAGAACAAAAGTGATAGTGTGACATTTCTTCTCTTAAAAGGCTGAAGGACAAAGTATAAAAGGAGTGGCTAAACGCGGATTTGATGGCCTCATCCTGACATTTCCTAGGTGTATAGCCTCAGGTGGATTGTTAAATCTCTTGAAGCCTAAACTTCCTAAACTTCCTTTCCTTCCATTCGGAGATAATGAATGTATGTACCCATTTCAGGATTTGAGATTTAAATGAGATAATGCATGTAAAATGCTAGAAACAAAACAAAACCATCATGCTGTATGTATGGATGTTGAATTAATGTTTTTTTTTTCTTTTTTCCTTTTTGGGTCACACCTGCCAATGCACAAGAGTCACTCCTGGCTCATACGCTCAGGAATTACTCCTGGTGGTGCCCGGGGAAGCATATGGGATGCTGGGAATTGAACTGGGGTGGGCCGCATGTAAGGCAAATGCCCTACCCGCTGTGCTATAGCTCCAGCCCCTTGACTTAATGGGTTTTGAGTATAAGCAGACCTGTATTTGTGAGCAATCCCCTTCTGTCCCATCCCTCTCACTGCCAGGCCTGCAACAGCCCCACATTCGGGTCAGCACAGACTGGGTGTCCACTCGGGGAACAAGCCAATGAGAACTTCACAGCCAACAGGAAAACTGAGTGGTGACCTCAGATGGTGACAAGGACATAGTGCAAGCTTGGAACTTGAGAGCTGGGTTGGCCCTGGGAGTTCTTTAGTCTCACGTTCTCTGAGATGGAAGCCTCTCCAGACACCAATGCGCTTAAGGGGAGCCAGAGAGCTAGAACAGGGGTAAGGTACTTGCATTACTCAATCCCTGGCACCAAATATGGTGCCATGAGGACCATCAGGAATAATCCCTCAACACCACAATGAGGCATGAAAGAGCAAACAAAAAACAAAAACCCAACACACCCCAAACTCAAAACACTTAGGCTGGCTGGAGCACATGCTTGGCATGCAGCAGACCTGGATTCTGCCCTCAGCACTGCTGCCCTGGCATTTCAGCCAGGAGTGACCAAGCACTGAGCTGAGAGCAGTCCCTGATCACCTATGGGTATAGCTTCCAAAACTGAACACCAGCCAAAAAAGGAAAAGCAGTAAAAACAAACAAAGCACAAAAACAAAACTCATTTGGATGTCCTGAAACCCTTCCTCCATTATTTCACCCATGTTTATGTTAACAATGAACTTGCTAAAGTTCATTGAGTCCTACTCTGTCCTGGTGCTGTATTAAATACTCTATGTGTGCCATCTCAGCTAATGCCTGTGATAATATCATCAATTTCTGCTATTTTCAACTTGCTTTAAGATAGCCAACTGGATTTCAGAGAATTAAGCAATTTGCCTTGGGACACACAGGAACACCACGACTTAAAGTTAAGTAGACTTTACTTCTGTTCTATTTCCCTCACAAGGTATAAGCTGGAGTCGATCCTTCAGCTCATGAATCTGTTCCTTTCACTAAAGATGCTTATTTCAGACCAACCATATAGTGGAGATGGTATTAGGGTAATTTTAAGGAACAGCTGCTAAGTAACAACTTAGATACTACATTTACGTTTTTACCTAGTAAAAGAGAGTCAGAGCATATCATTAAGTAAACATAAAAAATATAGCTTTGTATATTTATTTATTGGTGTTGGGGGCATACCCAGTGATGCTCAGGGACCACTCTTGGTGGGCTCGGGGAACCATATGGGGTACATGGGACTGAACCGGGGTGGGCCGCAGGTAGTAAAGCAAGCACCTATCCACTGTACTATGTCTCTGTTCCCTGTCTTTGCTTTTTTACTATATATTTACACTCTTTTTACTTTTGTCCCTTATTCTATAGACACTGATATCAAAGCATGTGGACAGAATCTCACAGAAAAATAATCTTGCCCATTATTTTGAATTTTCTAATCTTCCAAACATTTGACCTCATGTAGTATAAACATGCAGATAATTAACCAAAGCTGTGTCTACCACATGTCAACCAAACTGCTGCGGAGTTATTTTGAACAACTGAACGGCACTGGCTTCAGGATTACTACCATGTTTTGACCCCCACCCTGCCATTGAGTGTGGATAAAATAAGGATGTTATCTACTCAGTGGATTCCATTTTGCTTTCTGAAGGCCTGTCTGAATCCTTTGGGTATGACTGGATCTGAATTTTATATTTCTCTCCAAGAGTCGGGTGTGGTGCCCATCATGAACAGTCCTTGCTCATTAGTTCTGCTGACTTCACCTCTTGGAATGCTTCCTCCTCCTCAGACATTCCAGCTCCTAATCTCTGGCCTGAGAACGAAAACTTTCCCCTCACACTCAGTTTCAGCTCCTTTTCTGTTCTATGAAAATTGTTTTGCTCTCTCCTCTACAGGGTCCCTTGCTGCTTTCATCTGTCACAGTCATATGGTAACATTCTCCTTGTCTTCTTGATTTTTCCATCTTTGACATCAGGGTGAAGAAACTTGTCTTTGAAAATGGCGGCTAACAGTTCTCTGCTCCTCTGCTCTGTTTGGGTCTGATCACCTTGTCACTTCTTTGTGGTTCCTGGTTTTATTTCTGCTCTGACCTCACCAGAGATGCTAGCACCAGGTTTGGGAATGTTTGCTCTGCAGAAGAAACTCAAGTGTCTTTGCTGCGGATGACTCTAGGCAGATCATTGAGGGGGACAATCATTGGCTGGACCTTCAGTCATATCCACTCCATCAACAAAGCTGGGCTCTCCTGAATTTCTGTGTTCTTGTTCAACAACCCCAATACTATGTTCAATAATTCCTGAATATTACAGCCAGCTCTGCCTTTCGAAACAACCTTTCTGGTTCCAGCCTTAATCAGTCCCTCTTGGCCTGGCTGTTATTCCAATTTCCAGGCTACCATGTGTGGAGGCATGGTGCAGTAGGATGAGATTAGCTGGGCTGGGAGAAGGAGACCATTTGAATGCTGTCATACATGTGTGCAAGTTATTACACTTCCTTGGGTCTTTGTTTCTTCCTTTTCAACACATGGATTGGATCAGATTCTCTTTAAGGCGCCCTCCCTGCTGGGAAGATAGGCTGGGAAATGTCCGTCCTTTCAAAAGTCCTGGAAAGCATGCCTAGTGGAAAAATAGCTGACTCCCTGTGCAACAATCCATGATGATAGTAATTGCAATGCTCTTGATTTCTGACCAAGTGGAATGATAGTTTTCTGTAACTCTTGCTAAAAGCAATGTAAAATATACTGGGTGACTACTCGTTTCCTTTTTTTCCTTCCCCATTTTTATGGAGGTACCGTGGTTTACAATACTGTTAATGACAGCCTCATGCATAATATCACTCCAAGAATACCACATTTACCATCAAGTACCTGCTTCCCTCCATCAGTGCCTCTCCCCCGACCATCCCCCTCAGGTAAACTCAAACTCAATAGTCCTTTAGTTCTGGGCAGGAGCAATAGCACAGTGTGTAGGGAGTTTACCTTGCATGTGACCAACCCAGATCCGATTCCCAGCATCCCAGGCTCCTCCGAGCCACCACCAGGAGTAATTCCTGAGTGCAAAACCAGGAATAACCCCTGTGCATCACCAGGTATGACCCAAAAAGCAAAAAAAAAAAAAAAGCCTTTAGTTCTGATGCCTTTCGTCATTGGTTATTCCCTTCTTATGTTTATATCCTATAGCACTGTAGCACTGTCCCCCCGTTGTTCATCGATTTGCTCAAGAGGGTCTAGTAACATCTCCATTGTGAGACTTGTTACTGTGTTTGGCATATCTAATATGTCCCGGGTAGCTTGCCAGGCTTTGCTGTGCAGGCGAGATACTCTCGGTTGCTTGCCAGGCACTCCGAGGGGGGCGGAGGAATCAAACCCGGGTCTGCTGGATTGGCCGTGTGCCCTACCCTCTGTGCTATCACTCCAGACGACATGTAAGAAAATATTTTTTTAATTGTGGAAATGGAGGCAAATATATAAAATTAAAAAAATAGAGCAAACTCCTTTCTTAATCTAGCAGGAGGCAACCCTAATAAGCACGACTGAAAGCCATATTCAATGGCAAAGCCTTGAAAAATTTGTCTTGTCTTCCAAAGAAGCTCCTTTAAATGATTATTGCAAAACTGATTTCAGGATTATGAACTGCTAAAGGTGTTGCTTGTCCAAAGAAGCTGTGCATCATTCCTTCAAATCTGAATGATAGGGGTTGGAGCAATAGTTCAGTGGGTAGGGAGTTTGCCTTGCATGCATCTGACCTGGGTTCGATTCACAGCAACCCATATGGTCCCCTGAGCACCACTAGGAGTGATTCCTGAGTGCAGAGCCAGGAATAACCTCTGAGCATATCATCCTCCCCCCCAAAGCAAATCTGAATGATAATTTAGCCAAAAAGAGTATTCTTGGGTGTTCATTTCACTGAGCTGTTTTTGTTTTAAACCATATCTCACCATTTTCTTCTTGCCTACAGAATCTTATTTGCTAGATCTGCTGTGATTCTAGTGGGAGTTCCCTTAAATGTGAATTCAATCTTGTTGCTTAAAATATTCTGTCTTTGTCTTTGGATTTTGGCATTCTTATTTTAATGTGTCTTGGAGTTTTTCTACTCGAGTCTATTTTTTAATATTTATTTAATTTTTTTTGTTTATGAGACACAGCCAGAAGTGCTCAGAGGATACTGGCAGGGGTGGGGGGACCATCTGGGGTGCTGGGGGTCGAATCCAGGTTGGTTGCATGTAAGGCGGGATGCTTCCCTATTGTACTGTTTATCTGGACCTTCAGGAAATTTTTTTAAAAGACCTCTTTGTAAGTAGAAAGGGAAATTCAGTAGAATATATACATGAAAATATGCATTGGAAGAAAAAGTCAATATCATTATCATCAAAGGTGGTAAGATTTGTTAGTTGGGGAATCAAACTCTCAGATTTTCCAGTGTACCAGGTAATACATTTTTCAGTTATTGGGTGGAATTCTGACCTATGATTCTGCATGAATAACTTCATCAGCGAGATAGACATCCTCCTTCCACAAAGTAGGGTAGTTTGGTATGGCACGGTAGAACTTTGAGAGCCAATAGACTATTAGAGGTCAACAACATATCCAGGGGATATTATTTGGACTATGAAGGAAATGATTCAAGTAAGAAGTAGAATAAAACCATCTGGAAAATGTCAGGTGGAAGTACTCCTTGCTTAAGTCTAAAGTAAGAAAATAACTCTAAAACAATTATAATCTGCTTGTAAATATAAAAGAAAATTAAGCCCCAGCATGACTTTTCCCCTCTTATCATAGGCTAATCTCACTACCCTTTGAGGTGAAAATTTCCATTCCACCCAGGCACAGCTACTGATCATTTTGCAGACTCCTGCCTCTTGGCCTACATGCCCATCTTTTCTCAAGAGCTAGGATGTTTTCTTTTTCATGGCCCCACAACTCACTTTTTCTATAAAAATTCTCCAAGAAGCAGTCAGAGCACTAGTATAGCAAGTAAAGTGCTTGCCCTGCACATGGTGGACCCGGTTTTGAATCTGGCATCACATATGGTCTCCTGAGCACCATCAGGAGTGATTCTTGAGTAGATATCATCAGAAGTAACCCCTGAGCATTGCCGGATGTGGCCCCCAAACAAATCCCCCCAAATTCTGCAAGATATCATTCCAAATTGCTATTCTATTTGAATTTCTTTGGGGAGAGGGGTGGTCCACACCAGACAGTGCTTGTGGGATTTAACTGGACAAGTTCAAGGCAAATGCCTTAATTAGAATGTTTAAGCACCAAATTCTCATGGGTATCTGTCTCACGCTGCCCACTAGACCTTTGGTCTTTACAGAGACAGAAATACCACTCTTTAATTTTCTTTACCACCTTTAGCTCTGCCCTTCCTCATGAACAATTAGCAGGCAATATTTTGGGAGAGAGAAATGAACTTCTGTGTAGAACAGTTAAATTTCAGCAGATTGCTACCCCAGGCAAGCTGAATACTCGAAACCTTACAATGCCTGTCTGTGGAAAAGACATTTTGGGGTGACACTAAATTCTCTCCTAAGTTAAACATACAAAGGGGTAAATGTTGACCAAGTTTAAAGCTAACTTACAGACAGGCTTGCTCCTCCAGTGATCTGGTGGTGGGGATGGGGGTGGGGGAAGTGGGGGGAGATTGTTCTTTGTCTCATAAAGAATTCATTTTTAAAGATGTTGATGGCCTCGCCTCTGGCTGGTGGCCAGCTTCAGGAAGTATGGTTCACGAGCCATCAAGGACTGTGCATGCTCCACATTCCTTGGGTAATGCAATTCTGGACCCAAATCGATTCCAGAAGTCTGATCTTCCAAGAGGGGCCAATGCTCTGGGTTTGCTAACAGCCTCCTCCAGGCGTCCCTTGCTTCACCACCACATTCAGCCTGGAAGGGTTAAACAGCCGATCAAGGAGCTAATGGGGCAGTTTGGTGAGACCAAAGTTGCCATGATTGGAACAAGTTGATGAGCTTGGCAGCTTCTGTCTCAAGAATTTGTTTCATGCTTTAGATAAAGTCTGGGAATTTATCCTTCAAAATTCCTTAGATTTAGTAACATGTCAATGCACTGTGTTAATGCAAGGAGTTTTCTTTTTCTTTTTCTCTTTTCTTTTCTTTCTTCTTCTTCTTCTTCTTTTTTTAAGGTTAAAAGCCGCCTTCCTTTTAAAGTATGAGTAATCCATCCAAATCCTGCCTAAGGGAACAAAAGGGGCTCCGGTAATTTTCTCTTTCACAAAATGCAGAGACTTCCTCTCTGTCCTCTCCAAGTACTATTCTATGAACTGAAGGGAAATTACACTCCACACCATTGAAAAAGAGATTATGCAAAAAGAGTGAGAGAAAGACAGAGAGAGAGAGAGAGAGAGAGAGAGAGAGAGAGAGAGAGACAGAGAGAGTATATGGGTATATGAATGGTGGATGGACAGACCCCTAAAAAGATTCTCTGTATGGTAAGGCGACCAAATAGCCACTTAGCTGCTAACTCACTTAAAAAAATCTCTTCAATATAAAAATGAAAAAATGAACACCAGAGCTGGAAAGAAGTCACATGAAGTGTAAGTAATAGAAAGATTGCTGAAGAGAAAATGTTCTAGTTTTTAAAAGACTTAAATATGAGTCCCGGCTCTGCCACTTGGTGTGGGCAAGTCTCTTTCCATTTCTAAACTGGACTTTTCTCCTCTCAGTGACAATAATCTTGGAGGAAGGACTATTGGGAGGAACCCAGGGGGATTCCAGACCATGTTTAAATAAATGCTTTCATTCCGTGAAAGCTATTGATCATATATGATGTCTCCATTTCTTCTGTACGTATTTCATAGAGCATATCTCATGTTAGTACACTTTATTGTGTGTGGGAGATGTTGTATAATTTTTAAAAAGTGAAGTAACACTCGGTGGCCACCATCCTCCAGAGACCACTGGACAGTCAGGTTTGGGCCCACAGTGATGAGACACAGGGAGCCTCATGGGAGGTGGAGCTGGCCCTTTCCTCCCCGTCCTAACAAGACCCCTAGTTGTCCTCCACAGACAGACTCTCTGGCTCCTGATCAAGCTGCTTAATGGCCATGATCCCAGAGACTCAGAAACAAATCTTGAAACCCAGCAGCTTTTGGCAGAAATGCGTCCGGACCCCACAGTAGGTTACTGTTGCTGGGCCACCCCAGGAGGGAAAGGGTGCTTTCCCTTGGCAGCTCAGTGGCCGCCGTCCGCCAGAGGCCATTGGACAGTCAGGTTTGGGCCCTCAGTGATGAGACATGTGGGGCCTCACGGAATGGGGATGGAGTTAGCCCTTTCCTCCCCATCCCAATGAGACCCCAAGCCAACGAACAGCTCTCTGGCTCCTGATCAAGCTGCTTAACGGCCATGATTCCAGAAACTCAGAAACAAATCTCGGAACCCAGTGGCTTTGGGCAGAAATGTTTCCGGACCCCGCAGTAGGTTACTGTCACCAGGCCATTTCAGGGGGGAAAGGGTGCTGTCCCTCCGCCTGCTCCTCCTAGGTGGCTCGGTGGCCACTATCCTCCAGAGGCCATTGGACAGTCAGGTTTGGGCCCTCAGTGATGAGACACATGGGGCCTCACGGGATGGGAGTGGAGCCGGCCCTTTCCTCCCCAATCCCAATGAGATCCCAAATCGCCACCCACGAATGGCCTCTCTGGCTCCTGATCAAGTTGCTTAACGGCCATGATCCAAGAGACTCAGGAACAAATTTGGGAACCCAGCAGGTTTTGGTAGAAATCCCTCCATGTTCAATTGTTAAAATTTTGGAATTTCAAAATTGTGTGGCCACTACTGCAGCCGCATGACATCATATGTTATTCATAATCAGCAATAGAAAACAAATTTTCTACTGTTGCCTTTTTGGCAGATCTGAGTGTTGGGGTAAAATCCCAAATTATAATGATGGGTCTGGTGTCAAAATATTGAATGTAATCAAAGCAGAGAGAAAGTAATGTAGAAGTCATCTGCCCGACAGGTAGGGGGAGGGTTTGGGATGGGGGTATACTGGGGTTTTGGGGGGTGGAGAATGGGCACTGGTGAAGGTATGGGTGTTTCATTGTATGACCGGGACTTAAACCCAAAAGTTTTGTAACTGCTCTCACAGTGATTCAATAAATAAAATTACAAAAAATGAAAAAAAAGGTAAGGTGGAGTTCATGCCCAATTCAATCAGCTAATCAGTGGCTGAATAAATAGCAGTACTCCTACATAAAAAAAAGTGAAGTAACAGAACATCGTATCCGTTTTGTGTATATAATTAACACCAACATTGTGTCTATGACATTAACTTCACAGTGCATTTGCCCTCTTCACCTGATCTGCCTATGACTCTCCTGACTTCCTTTCTGCTCACCACATAATGTGATATCCTAAAAGTTAGTGATTCATTTATTTTTGACACATCCTGCGGTGCTCAGGGATCACTTCTGGCAATGCGTGGGGACAACATATGGTACCAGGGATCGAACCCAGGTTGGTCACTTGCGAGTATCCATCATACTATCTCTCTGGCCTCTAAAAATTGTTTATGTCTTATTTAGTTAACCTGTTGATTTTATTTTTGGTTATTTTGTTTGGGGAGGAGGTCATAACTGACAGTGCTCAGATCTTACTCCTAATATTATGCTTGGAGAACATTTCTGGTGGTCCTTGGGCATGACAGGGATCAAACTTGGGTGGCCAGTGTGTAAGGAAGTGCCTTACCTGCTGGATTCCCATCTATATTTGTTTGTTTTTGCTATTACTACACATAAGTGAAATCACAGAACACTTGGTTTGCTCCCTTTGCCCGCTACACTAAACACAGTGCCCTCTGGGCCCATCCATGTTGTTATAAATGGCAAGAGTTCATCTTTTTTTTTTCCTTTTTGGGTCACACCCAGCAATGCTCAGGGGGTTACTCCTGGCTCTGCACTCAGAAATTACTCCTGGCTGTGCTTGGAGGACCATATGGGATGCCGAGGTTTGAACTTGGGTTGGCAGCATGGAAGACATATGCCCTATCTGCTGTACTATCACTCCAGCCCCAAAAGTTGACCTTTTAGTATCACTGTAGTGCTATTCCATCCATTTATCTATATTTTCTTGGGCATTTAGGTTGTTTTGGGAGTCCTGGTGATTTTAAGTAATGATTTTAAATAAACATGGGAGTGCATATGTCTCTTTAAGTGGGTGATTTTGAATTTTTTAAGGCAAATGTTAGCATGTTGGGATAAATGGATTACACAAAATTACTATTTTTAATTTTTTTGAGAAATATTCATGCTGCTTTCCATGATGGCTATGCCAGTGTAAATTCCAACATCAGTAAATAAGAATTCCCATCAATCTCCTCTCTAAAAACTATGGGCTGGACAGATAGTACAGTGGGTAGGATGCTTGCCTTGCACACAGCCAACCCGGATTCAATCCTCGGCACCCCATAAGGTCCCCTGAGCACGGCCAGGAGTGAATTCCTGAGTGCAGAGCCAGCAGTAAACCCTAAGCATTGCCAGGGTTGCCCCAGAAACCAAAACCAATTGTCTTTTGGATAAAAATCATTCTCAAAGTGGAAGGTGAATAGTTTTGATTTGAAATTTAATTTGAAATTTCCTAACTAGTAAGAGATGATAGACATCTTTTCATGTATCTGTTTGCTATATCTATGTTTTGAAGAAATGCCTATTTAGACCTTCTGCACTTTTAAACTGAATTGTTACTGGGTTTTACTAGTTCTGTATGCATTTGAATATCAAGCTCTTGTCAGATATATGATATGCAGATATGTCCATTCACACAATAGGATGTCTTTTAACTTGCTTGCAAGTTTCTTTCATTGTGTAGAAGCTTTTTGCTTTGATCCAAAGACAGCTCTAAGACCAACGAACATATTGTCTATGTTTACCCTTTGTATTTTATGGTTGAGGTCATATACCCATGCATATAACACATTTTAAATTTTTCTTGAATACTGTCATATAGTTAGGGGCAGGAGCAATAGCACAGCGGTAGGGCGTTTGCCTTGCATGCAGCCAGCCTGGCCGAGCCAGGTTTGATTCCTCTGCCCCTCTCAGAGATCCCAGGAAGCTACCGAGAATACCTCGCCCACGTAGCAAAGCCTGGCAAGCTACCCTCGACGTATTCAATATGCCAAAACACAATAACAACAAGTCTCCAAAAAAAAAATGGAGACGTTATTGGGCCCTCTTGAGCAAATCGATGTACAATGGGAGGATAGTGTTAGTGATCAACTTGAATTCTTTTGCATATAGAGGTCCAGCTTTCCTAACACCATTTATTAAAGAGACTTTCTTTAGCTCCCTTTTTTGGGAATTATCTGCCTACATACGAGCAGTTTTATTTCTGAATTTCAAATCCTGTTCTACTGATCTCCTAAGTCTGTTTTTATTCTAATCCATACTCTTTTAATAACTATTGCCTTGACGTGCAGTTTTTTCGCTTTTTTGTTTCTTATCTTTTATTAAGGAGTGGATGTGGGGACCACACCTGGCAGCAAAGCCTGGCTCTGTGCTCAGGAGCCCGTCCTGGTGGTGCTCACTCAAGGTTCATCTGTGGTGCCAGGATGGGCCAGGTGTGTGTTGCATGCAAGGCAGGTGGGTGCCTTAACCCCTGCACTATCTCTCTGGCCCCCTGGTGGTATAGTTTGAAGGCTGGAAGGGTGAAGTCTCCAATTTTTTTCTCTCAGGACTTTTTTGTTTGTTTGTTTTGGCTACCTAGGGTCCTTTGTACTTCCAAATACATTTAAAATTTTTTGGTTCTATTCTGATATTTTGTTGAAATTCTAACAAATGACTAGATGGTTAGTAACACGTAATGGATAAAACAGCAGTATAGTGTGAGGAAATAGACTGGTTTTGAAAAGTTCTATTATGGGTAAAATATGACCTAACAGTAATACTCGTTCCAGGGAAGTCATGAGAGAAGAATAAATGAACTTGGCCATCCACACGGTTCCTGGTGTTTGAGAAGCTTCCATGGCCGTCCAACATTTGGGGACCATCATTCCAATAAGTCAGCAGACATTGGTATTAAAGTGAGATCTGCCAGAAAAATCATGGCCACTTCTTGTATGCTTAGATGCTGGGTAACTTTCTTACCCATAAAATATTTTTAAATTGAAGTATTTCAAATATATATTTTAAGATATAATGTATACAAATTATAGTTAGTTTTAAAAAATGTCTCATTATCTTTAAAAAAGGGATAATAATACCTGTTTGACAACACCTGGGGCTGTTGTAAAGAACAAATGGGTTGATATTTTTGAAGCTGTCTCAATGGCTCTAACAGAAATATGAGCCAGTTATTTATTCCAAAACACATTAAATTGATAAAAAGTCCAGTGAATTTAAATTTAATAATATACTTATTCCAACATACTTTAAATATTGCTGTCTCACAAGGAATCAATACAAAGAAGTTAAGGGGATAGTCAACAACGGTTTGTAATGCTATGTTTATAAAATCCAGTGTTTCATTTTTTTAATTGCGGGATCCACATCTGGCATTGTTTGGCCTGGCAGTGCTCTGGAACCTTTCAAAGTTACAACGAGAAGTTCTCAGGGAACATGTCCCAGGGATCAAACCCAGAGTAGCAACTACTTCAAGTATTGGTTTCAAATTCAAATTGGTTAAAAATTCAATAATGTTAAACTTTATTTTCTTACTCATACCAGCTATATTTCTAACTTGTAGCTCTAAGTGGTTCACGCACTGACCAAACTGGGCAGTGTTATTATACAAACAGGTTTCTGTGGCATCGATTATGAAAGTTTGTTCATCTCAGTTGGAGATTTTACAGTTTCACTGGGGCTGCCATGTGAAAGATATGCATTTCCCTTACTTTAGCACAGGAGAATTTCCCAAGGAAAACCTCCCCATCTTTCCTATGAGTGGCCCACAGACTGCTTCCATTTCGGTAATCAGAGTTTATTTAGTCTAAGAGTCACTACACATTCTGGGAAATAAATGCATCTCTAAGAGTGAGGGAAAAGCAACCAAAAATAGACCGTTTTCAAAGAGCTGAAAGATCCATTCCTGGTAGTAATGCAATCTGGAATACACAAGACCATTAGCACAGGGAGCCCACGGCGAGGTCAGAATCTATTCTGAGCCATGGACAATCGGCTTCCCATGTGACTTCAGCACATTATCAAGAGCAGACTCCAATTCCGGGTAAGGCCAGGCTCCTCATCTCTCACTGAGGAGCACTGGTCACCCTGCATATCTGGGATCTGCTGAACGAGGTAAGCGAGGACACTGGGGGAACGACAAAGGGTTCTCTAATCTGAGCACTTTTCTAAAGGAACCTATCACAGAAGTGGTTACTTCCCTCCTTCTTCTGCATAGCAGAATAGATACTCACACACTTTCTCTTTGCTTTGTCTAGAGACACCTGCATTCAGCCAACTTGGACATTCTAATGGACATCATACCCCAGGTGGTGTTCTAAATACTTATATGAACAAATTTAACTACTACATGATTCTGAGGTTGACATTATTATAATCTCCATGTCATAGAGGAAAACACTGAGGTAGAAAGTGGTTGTAAGGTCATGCTATGATAGGTGAGGGTGTTGGAAGTGAGCTTTGACTCAATTTGGGGGCCATCCTAGACTATGCTCCTGGACATGGACCAGAGTCTGCAAGGCCTGGCTCACTGCAGAATACTGAAAGTTACACCCAGTCACTGAATGTCAGATGTCCTTTCCCCAGTTAAGCAGTGAGTTCGGTCACCCACTGGACTCTATGACTATGCTCCATTCCCCCTGAGCCACTTCCACTCACTGGTCTTCATAAAAATTCTATTCACACCTCAAGTTTCAGTTCACACTCAACCTCCTCCACTGGTGTTTCTGAATGCCCAGAGTAAAAAATAAATGTTCCTTTTTCTCTTCCCCAGTTTTCATTTTTTTTTCTTTTTTTTTTTGGGAGGGTCACACCCGGAGATGCACAGGGGTTACTCCTGGCTCTGCACTCAAAACTCACCTCTGGCGGTGCTCAGGAGACCATATGGAAATCGAACCTGGGTCAACCGCGTGCAAGGCAAACACCCAACCCACTGTGCTGTTGCTCCAGCCCCTCTTCCCCAGTTTTCACTGTTGAACCTCAACACGGTAGCTTTCTACAGTTGCACTGAATTCCATACTTGCATTTCTCCCAGGGCTTTCAGCCTCTAGGGAATGGGAAATGCATCTTAAAGCATGTTTGAATCCTCCTTGCACCTAGCAAGGCCTATTGCCTTCCAGCAGTTAGGAAATACTCATTACTAATTCAATTCTACTTGTATATTTCTAATTTGAATGGAAATATAACATACTAGGAAATTCATGGCAGTTGATTTCAAGAAACTCATATTTTAAACTTCATTATGTCACTAAGTAGCTATATACATTTGGGCAATTTATTTTGCCCCTTTTGGTCTTAAGTCGTCTGGTCTATAATTGGATGAGATCATCTTTAAGGCCTCGTGACATTTATGGAACAGGCTATTATTTGCTTTGAATTTATGTACACAAAAGGTTTTTTAACAAGTCCCTCAAGGGTGTTTCATATATTCCGAGTTCACAGCTGGGGTGAGACACTCCTAAATAGACATGTTAAGAGAGGGGTCAGCAGAAGCAGGCCCTTGAGACAGGCCTATGTTCATGGTGGTCCTTTCAAATTCCACCCCAGTTACAGGCTTCATGCTCTCTAAGGAAAGACTCAACACAAAGTGGCAAATACAGTAGAAGACACTTTAGGAAGTGCAAAAGATGGCTCTGTGCTTATGGTAAGTAACATGTAGTGTGTGTGTATATGTGTATGCTTGTGAGTGTGGAGTATCTAGGTAGACTTTCTTCCTGAACAAATGGGAGGGAGTATTATAAGAGGAAAACACGTACATGTGGAAAACAAGTCTGTACAAACTATGCAGTGCTGGCAAAGATGTGGGGAAATTGAACTATTTTCACACTGTTGATGAAGATATAATACTACTTATACTGGAAAACAGTATGGAGGCATCTCAAAAATCTGTCACTGTCACTGTCCTCCCGTTGTTCATCGATTTGCTCGAGTGGGCGCAGTAACATCTCATTGTGACAATTGTTACTGTGTTTGGCATATCAATACACCACGGGGATCTCTCCAGGCTTTGCCGTGTGGGCGAGATACTCTCAGTAGCTTGCTGGGCTCTCTGAGAGGGGCGGAGGAATCAAACTCGGGTCGGCCATGTTGGCCGCTTGCAAACAAGCAAAAATATACTATAATCCTAAAATTACACTTCTGGACATACAGCCTAAAGAACTGAAATGATCTTATAGAGAGATATCTGGATTTCCAAGCAGCACTGTTGACAATAGCCAAGATTCAAAAACAACCCAAATGTCCACAGGCAGATGTATCAATGAAGGAAACAATGGTCTGAATACACAACAAAATACTATTTCATTATTTTTTTAAAAAAAGAAAATCTTGGCATTGGGGTGATAGTACAGTGGGTGGGGCACCTGCTTTGCACCCAGGTGGCTGACCTGGATTCAATTCCCAGTATCGCAAATGCCACCCCCCCCCACCCTCCAGCCCAGCCAGCACTGATCTCTGAGCACCACCAAAACCCCAAAACAAAAATAAACTTAAGAAAAAAATTAAAAAAGTAAATGCTGTCATTTAGCAAAATCATCAATAAAACTGGAGGACATGACACTAGGTGAAGTAAGTCAGCCATTGGAGGTCATACACTGCAGGAGAGGGCTTATAGGAGGGCCCTAAAATTGTCAAGTTCATAGAAGCAGAATAGAATGGTGGTCACCAGAAATGGGGATGGAGAGAGGGGGGAAAGAGCTCTTCAAATGGGAACCTTTTGGTTATACAGATGCAGATGCAGATGCCCCCAGGATGTGCTGTGCAAAACTCGAGTTAGCAGCACACAGTGAACTTAAAGGTGTATCAGCAATGCACATCTCAAATTCAGTTTTATTACCTCCAAACCAAAGTAGCATGGGGGAACTTTGGGAGGTAATGAATCCGGTGCTTGTTACAGAGTTCATCTGATTCTGTACTCCGAGAACGTGCACATTGGGGTTTTTATATCTCAAGCAGGAGGGATGGGTACTTGATCACTGTATAACTGAAACCCAAGCACAAAAATTTGTGAGTCTATAACTGTACTTCATGGTGTTTCACTAAAAAAAATTTTAAAAAAAGCAATTCATAAGCTTTCCAAAGAATAAAATGATCTTCGATCTATATAGAAAAAGTAGTCTGTCTAGATACCCTACTGAGAGTCACATTTAATTTTAAGAGCACATGAAATGGGTCAGAAGGCACAAAATAGTGAGAATAGCAGATAAAATATTTGGTTGGGTCAAAGTGTCTCAAAGTTCTCAAGTGTAACATACATCTTTAACAATTTATGTGTTATTTGAATTCTAAATTATAACATACTGGAGCTTTAAAAGCATATGTGCTTTACATCTTAGTTACGTATCCTAATTATAGCAGAACAGAGATTCTTCCCACCATTTTCTCTTCACCAGATAAAGCATCCACATGAAGGATTCATTTCTGTTTTGTTTTCATCCCTTAACTTGCAAACATCTGGGGTAACCAACTCCAGCAGACTTTCACTCAGGGGCCTCCCTTCCAGTCTGTATGCAGGCCACTGGGAAGGTGGAATTTGGGTTCTACCTTGCTGAATCTCGGTAGCTGCAACTAGACAATGCAGAGACTTATTGAACATAATCTTGGAGAGCCCTGGAGGCTGTGTGCAGTCTCTGGAACAGATGGCTTCCTGCACGGGGCTTTCAAAAACTAGAAGGCAGGGGCTGTGCCCGTTGTTTCCATTGCAAAATGCTACTTAGGGTACTACTGAGGGGATAAACGCAACGTTGACTGAATTTAATGGGAAAAAATAGAACACACAGGGAAGCAGGTGATGAGAACCTCCCTCAAGTTGAAAAGTGAAAGCAAGTCGTCTTTTCTTTCCTCAGTGGACCAGAGAGAGGATGGTGCCATTTGGCTAACAGGTGACTACCTCAGCTGAAAAGCTATGGGAAAGCTTGCTGAAGCTCATGGATAGGGCAGATGTCTTGGGGAAGGCTACTGCTTGCAAAACAAGAGACAGCTGACAAATTACACAGAATGAATTCAATCAAAACTGATGTATAAAATTAAGCCTTTATATACAGTATATTAAGAATCCAAGGTAAAGCTCCAAAACTGTTTTATGCTACCTAAGAATAAGGGCTGGAGCGATAGCACAGCGATAGGGCATTTGCCTTGCATGTGGCCGACCTGGCCGACCTGAGTTGGATTCCTCCACCCCTCTCGGAGAGCCTGACAAGCTACCGAGAGTATCTCGCCCACATGGCGAAGCCTGGCAAGCTACCTGTGATGTATTCGATATGCCAAACACAGTAACAACAAGTTTCACAATGGAGACATTACTGGGCCCGCTTGAGCAAATCAATGAACAATGGGAGGACAGTGCTAACAGAGCTAACCTAATATACATAATAATTTTTTTAAGTAGGTGATACAGGTACATAAGGTAAAACTAAAAGGCTTTTAAAACAACTCTCATTTAAGCATGCTGAAAGTAGACTATAGACCAAACATGATTGCCACTCAATGCCTCTTTTGCAAACCACAACACCCGAAAGGAGAGAGAGAACAGAGGGGAATGCCCTGCCACAGAGGCAGGGTGGGATGGGGGGATGGGGGGTGGGAGGGATACTGGGATCCATGGTGGTGGGAAATGGGCACTGGTGGAGGGATGGGTATTTGATTATTGTATAATTGAAACCCAAGCAGAAAATTTGTAAGTCTACAACTGTACCTCATGGTGTCTCACTAATAAAAATAAATAAATAAATAAAACTCTCATTAAAAACTGAAACCTGACTATGAACAGCTTTGTAATTCTGTATCTCATGGTGATTCAATTAAAAAAAAAACTCAAAAAACACTTACTCTTTTTTTTTTGGTAGGCCTTTAGTTATTTGAACAAAGTCACCTTCTTGTTTTAAACAGCACCCAGTAGAAAGAGGTTAGCATGACTGATGCTTAACATCTGGGGCTAAAGAGAGACCCCCATGCTCCTCACAGTTGGCCCTAGAGCCCGGAATAAGGGGAAGAGGGGGCTGAGGACTTGAAACAAGACATGACTCGGCCAAGTTCCCTTTGCTGGACACTGGCAGAGTCCAGTTAGCCAATCCAGTCGACCCCACCCTGCCTGTTCGCTCGGGGCTTTATCTTTCCTCTGTCTTCTGGGGCTGTTCCCTTTGTGAGGGTGGCACTCAGCAGACCTGGCCGGGGACAGGCTCACCGCATCGCCTGGCATCTATGACAGAGGCAGGAATGTTTCTCTGACGGAGGCTTAAGGCAGCTTCAGCAGAGAGTCAGGTTCCCTTTGGAGACGAGCACACTGGGACCTTTGTCCCCAAAAGGGTCACATTTCCTCATGTTTATTGAATTCTCTCAATCACATACTTGATCTCTGGGTCCCAGGGAGGGGGGCTTGCTGACTAGAGAAACTGCAAGGCTGAACTTTTATTTACTCTTGATAAGAGAATCAAAAGGAAGTTAACTTTTCACTCATTCTCATCTCAGAGCCATCAAAAGAATCATGAAACCTTTTTTTTTTCAAGATCAAATATGGGGGTTCTTCACAGAGGGAGTGGCAGTCACTCCTTCTTTCTCACTGCCAAGAGTAACTGGGGAAACTTCTCTCACCGCTGCCTGGGTCGAAGGGCCATCCCAGGACTCTTCTCTCCTCCTCCTTACCCAACCTGGCTCTGCCAGGTTACCCTCCTGAGCACCTGTTCCACTGGGCATAGCTCGAGGTTAGAGACCTCTTGGTCCCTCCCAAAGAGACTCTAAAGAGAGTCTGCTGATGTCCGTTTTGAGGTTGAAATTCTGGAGAAAGATCTCTCCTGGGAGACCAACTTTGCTGTCTCAGCTTCTCTCTCCCTCCATCACCAAACTGTCCCTCCACGCTGGACGCCCTGCCTTCACTGTTACTGACCTCGGCTGACTCCGATCACCACATTTCTAAAGTCCTTTGAAGTAAGCTTGGTAGAGCATCTACAATGCTAGGAGGCCCTCACTCCTGATTTTTAGGAAGCTTAAAATGCATATGTTTTAGAAATCTGCTAGGGGTGATCAGATGACTTGCAAGTCCATTTATTAATGTTTACTGTTGAGCTAGTTCCTATTCTGATAGGAGACGAGGGCAAGGGCTGTGTGTGAACCACGAGTGTGATTGTGGAGTTTTGCTTCTGCTCCTGTATGTGCTGTGGATCTTCACGGCTTTACCCCCACCTTTAGCCTGCAGAGGGGATCAAAGCAATTCCACGGGCGAAACACTTTTCTTCAGGCATATGCCCAAAGGAGGCCTTCCTGGCACCAGCCCCAGGTACCTTTGGAGAGGTAAACTCTTGGGCTACGTGACAAAACGATTTTACAATCCAATTGCATTGCTGAACCTTTTGCTTCCATTTCACAGAGTTAGTGCTAAAACTCCTGGAGAACTTGCTTGGGATGAGCTGTTTCTTCATTTTCCTAACTACTTTTTATGTGTCTGGAGTCCATGTGGCTAATATAATCTATTTTGTTTTGTTTTAAAATTTCACTGGGGTTGTAACTTTGTCTCAAAGTCTGGGATGGTCACCTCAATAATGAATCTTTTGCAATTTCTTCATGACAGAACTCCGACTTGTTCAGCCAATGAATATTTATTTGTGATCTCAGTGCAAGGGAGTGGGTGTCCAAGGATGAGAAATATAAATACATCTCCTTCATATTTCCAGCAGTGTTGAGTCTAAATGTAAAGATCATTACTCAAGAAATCACTTATGTGTTATCCTGAGATGCAGGGAGTTATAGGCGAGGTATTCAAAGGGACTTGACCTGGAATGTGATGTGTCAGCAATGGTCTCTTGGACACAGTTCCATATGACATGAGACTTACAGGGAAAAAAAGAAGCAAGATAGAGTTCATGGAGAGAGGAGTGGCAAGAGTGAACAGCTGAAGGGAAAATAGAGGTATGGTATGTTCTAGAAAACATCACTATGGAGAAAACAAAAGGAAGTAGAAGCCAGCCTGAGCAAGAAAATAGGAGTGGGAACCCGACCACTATGGGTCTTATGGAGGAAGCCAGCCCTCCTGGCATCCCAGTTTTGTTGTGAGTCAATGGGATGAGCTTAGGGGAGGGGAAATGGGCATGGGAGGAACAACAACTGATCATTCTAAGCGGTTAGGAGTTGGAAGAGATATTCCACCCCCCCCCCCCCAAAGATAAGGCAAAGCCACTGGTGCTTACTCTTGTGGGAAAGAAAAACAGCTCGTTTCCAGACTCCTGAGTCTGACAGCTGTACAGAAATGAGCAGATAGGATGATGGGATAGGTTAGTCAGGTTGGAGAAGATTCAGCAACAGAAGGGTAAGTCGAAAAGTCACTTACTCTTGAGGCTGGGGAGATAGTGCATTGGGTAGGGAGCTTGCCCTGCATGTGGCTGACCCGGTTCAATCCCCTGCATCCTGTATCCTCACCAGGAGTAATTCCTGCATGCAGAACCAGGTGTAATGCCTGAGCACTGCCGGGTGTGACTCCCAAACAAAAACATCAACAAAAAGTCACTTGCACTTATTTCTCTATTACTGCGAATGTGCTTTAAAATGAAAGTTATTCTGATTAGTTTCCACCCTTATTTTTGAAGATCAGGGTCCAAGTAATTTCTCTAGGTCTCTAAAAGTAGGATTTCTGATGAGCGCTCTGACCAGGGTGATCAACCCAAAACTACCTTTAAACTTGGCAGCTCTTCAGCCAGAAACAAATATATTATTCACCCTGGCCTGGCCTGAACAGAGGGAAGAGAAGTGGGTGTAATTTGAGGAGATGGTTCTTAATTGAAGGAAGGGCTTGGTAAATTTCAATGACCGCCTTGTTTGGACTAGCACCCCCAACCTTTACAATGGGCCTATCTTTCCCCATCGTCCTGTTGGGAAGCTTATCACATTTGGCTTTTGTCGGCTAAATTTTTCCTTAATCTGCAAAGGGATGCTGTGTCAGGTGGCTTCTCATCCAGGACTGGGCTGTGCAGTGGATCTTACCACCACGGTGGGAGTTGGAAGGGCTGTGGGGCCATGAACATGGCTGTTGTGTGGCTGTCCCGGGATGACAGTGCACTATGGTGGCACTTAGGTGCAGCTCTGAGGGACAACTAGGTGGGTTTGCTTTTCTCTCTTCTTGGCAGTTGGGAACCTCTCTCCTTCAAGGATCCTCCCCCAAACACCCAATTCCACACCCCCTGAGCATTTTTCACAGTTTATCCAACACTGCTCATGTGGGGGGTTGAGTATTCTTCTGGGTGTGGGGGGAAGTTCTCTAGAGTGAGTGCTGCCCATTGCCAAATCCAGTAGGAAGCGACATGCAGCTTGACCAATAGCCCACACTGCCCGGTGACCACTTCCAGAGGCAAGGGGACGCGTGTGTGATTGGTTCTATACACAACACTTTTCATAGTATCCAAGAGTTCTGAAATGACTGGAAAGGGCCTTAGAGATGGAAAGGTTTGCCTGTGTTATTTCGAGATGGGAGACTGCAGAAAAGCACAGAGCCCCAAATTTGCCTGCGCTAGTCAGGAAACATAGGGGTTACAATATAAATTTCTTGTGGAGAGTCCTTGGGAGAAAACAAAAGCAAATTCCATATGAGACTGCCAAATTATTTTCTAACATTTTCTTCCCCTGAAGGACATGAAGTCACTAAGTTGGAAGGGTATTTGCACTCCCTCAATTCTTAACAGCATTATTCTGTGTGAAACCAGGAAGTCAAAGACAAAGATTACAAGTGTTTACACTTCAGAGGTGGGCTACGAATGACTAAGGCAAGCAACCTGGCAAAAAACAACAAAACTCCTAGACTCCAGCGGCCATGGCTCCTGGGGGGAACAGTGGAGGGATCATGCTGGAGGTGGGCAGGCCATAGCACGCTGGTGGCGGTACAACTAACCCATGCATAGGGGGAAGCGAAGCGTGCCCCCAAGATGCCATCATAGTACAAGCCAGTGATCAATCAAGTTTTAAAACACAGATTTGCAGTCTCTAGTCTTGTGCTGTCTGCATCCCTCTCCACCCTGAGGCTCTTTCTGGAAACACAGACACACAAGATTGGTCACCAACAGTGGAGCAGATCAAAGCAACTGGCTTGGAAGGGATGATCCAAGCCTGAACTTAGGTCTCTGGAGGGTAGACATGCACAAGTCCACGAAAGGGGAACTCAGTGTTACTGAGAGACATAGAAACGAAGGGCAAGGGTGGCCACCCCTGACGCCCTTACATCTAGATCTCTTCGTCACCCCCCCCAAGACTACGGGTTATGCTTGTCTTAGAAGCAGAACTGCTGAGACTAAAAGGTAAAAGGTAAAGGCCCTCCCGTTGATCGTCGATTTGCTCGAGCGGGCCCAGTAACGTCTCCATTGGAGACTTTGTTGTTACTGTGTCTGGCATATCAAATACTCTCGGTAGCTTGCCGGGCTCTCCGAGAGGGGCGGAGGAATCGAACTCGGGTCGGCCATGTTGGCTGCGTGTAAGGCGAACGCCCTACCCGCTGTGCTATCACTCCAGCCCACTGAGACTACTGAGGAGCAATACAAATGCTTCTGATGTCGAGTGCCAATCATTCTCAATAAGCCACATGGTGTCAGCAGAACCAGACCAGAACAGACTCCCAGAAACTGGCTGTGGGTAGTAAGAGCTCTGGGAGGCCGAAAGAAGAGTGAGGGAGTGGCAGCCCCATTGAGTTCCAGTTGTGACCTCTGACCCTCTCAAAGTGGAGAACACACCCCATGTCCTCCCAGAGAGGGAACACCCTATAAGCCAAAATATTCATCCCCACCTGTCTATGTCTCCCTCTGTTCAGCCAGCCTGGCCTTGGAGTACCAGCACTCTCCTGCTCTACTCTGTGGCTGCAGGAGCCTGACCCGCAGATCCATCTGAGGACATTCTTATTAATATGGAGACTTGATCATGTGTAGAATTTTCTTCTGTATTTGTCTCAGGGCATGGCTGTAACAAATGCCACCAACGTGAGGGCAGGTGGCTCAGACAGTCTAGTTTCTTTCCACTAGTTCCCTCCGAGAGAGGGTTGATGGGGAGAAACTGGAGGAGGAGAGGAGAGAAGGTTCTTGCCCCAGAGGAGGCACTCGGTCACTGGGGACCCTCAGGAGAAAGGTGAGAGCATATCTGACCACGGGTGCTCACATTCTGGTCAGTAAAACACACTGATTTCTAATATAATGCAAGGTGCACTTGAAACCAAATGCAAACATTAGCCCCTCCACTTAGCTTCCCCAGGGAGCTCACTCACCCAGAGGAAGCCTGACAAATGATCACGCAAATATTATGCTTTTAAGAAGGTCCCTTACATCTCTCAGGGAGTCAATAGAGTCCATTATGTCAGTTCCTATCCACTGACTTCTTTCTCTGCTCTTTAGATTTCCATCGAGTGAAAGCTTAAGCACAAAGCACCAAGGCCCAGGAAATTAGACTTAATCAGAGACATGTTAGTTATCTTTTCTCAAACTATCTCTCTTTCTCATTCTGCCTGAGTTGGGCGTGGCAGGTCAACTCTTTCTTCTCCCTTCCATCTGTTCTACTCTTTGCTGGGTGAGATTCTCCTTGAACAAACGTTTCTATTCCTATTGGTCTGACAGTGTGTCTTCCTCCACTGGATTTCCTTCCCGTTACTGTCTTGTTTCTGAGAAGAAAAGCACGAGACACTGGAGTTGGGGAGAGAGCAGGGCTGCTTTGGTGTCCCTGCCCTTGCTGGAACCACACTGCTCACATCTGATCCCTGTGCACCCAGCCAGCCTATTCTGGCTACCAGATAACAGGAGAGATGAGACAGGCCAGAGGAGATTTACCTACTGAGGCCGTGATAAACTGACCACGCTTAAGTGGGAGAGAATGAAAAGATGCTGGAGACAAAGAAAGCAAAGACAGGGGAATGTGGAGGAAGAATCAGGAAAAGTTAGCATGTAACAGTAGCAATGACTAAGGATAAGCACCTGAGGTTTATTCTGGGCAGCGAGACGCAGACGTCAGTGAATCTTGCTATGCTCCTCTGTGTATGATTTCTCCCATTGTAGCACTGTAGCACTGTCCTCCTGTTGTTCATCGATTTGCTCAAGCAGGCCCAGAAACGTCTCCATTGTGAGACTTGTTGTTACTGTGTTTGGCATATCGAATACGTCACGGGTAGCTTGCCAGGCTTTGCCATGCAGGCGAGATACTTTCTCTTGGTAGCTTGCCGGGCTCTCCGAGAGGGGCGGAGGAATCGAACCCAGATGGGCCAGGACAACCACGTGCAAGGCAAATGCCCTACCCACTGTGCTATAGCTCCAACCCTCTCCCATTGTAAAATAGAATAATATGTAATAAGAATCAAAGACTATGGGAACTGAGGGGAATTAAAACTTTGCCTTTCTCCACTATATGATGGAGTGGCAGGCAGATCATTTCTAGATTTAAGCTCAAAATATATGCGTGGATACATATAGGTACATATATTGATCTATCTTGAGCCAAAGAAACTGTACACACTAATGCTGCACATACACAAAGAACAAAGTTTGCTCTAGTATCATTCTTTCATTTCATCTCATAATCTTAGATTTCTAATGGGGATACACAATCTCTCAAGTCCAATGGTGAGAGTCCAGACAGTCTTGCTTCTTTCACTTAGCCTCACTATTTTCAGATAGAGGTGAGTTGCACAAAGACATTCCATTCCCTTCAAGGAGAGCTCAGATGTTCATAAAATTCTGTGAGAATTATATAATTTTCAGTCTCATGCAACTATTTTCCTCTCTGTTGTTACACAAAATACATGGATTAATTCTCTCCCAGCCAGCCTTTTTATGTGGATGTGTGTGCAGGAATTCTCTCAGACACATACATGCACACACACATAAGTGCACATGCACAGAGATAAGAATAAGCACATGCACACAGAGTGTGCATACAGGTGTCACTTACAGCCGGGCACATTGAGCTCTTCCAATGACAACTTACATGACATGCTTTTCAGCTGGCTTGTCCTCTTGGTCAACTATGCTTATACAGTGAAATATAGGACTTAAGTTATGGTCAGACCAGCACAACTTAGTGAGGTCACTTTCCTTCCTCCCACTGAGCACCAGGCCCTGTTGAGAAAGATGAGGTCACATGCACATTTTGAAAGCCAACTGACACACTTGACTCTTACTGTACTTGTCTTCAACAAAGACCTATAAAGTCTATAGGCTCTCAATATAGGTTAAGCATTTGAGAAGTACCCATTGAATAGAATCTTGTCAGTCTGGCCTTGTTCTGGCAGGATCTTTCTGTATTGTAGTACTGGATTATGATTCTTTCTTCAGTGGCCCTTCTCCCTAGCGTTGTGTCATCTGCAATTTTCGAAGCACATTTCCTATTTTGTTTAAACCAAGTTATTGACTGTAAAGAAATTAAAAATAGCTTCACAATATGGTTGTGTTTTATGTAAAATGTTTATTCGTCATAGAAAATGATTTTGTATAGAAATATACCAAAATGTTAATAGTTCTTTCTTTGAATAGGACTAAATGATTTTCAATATTTGATAAAATATTTCTTCTGGTCTAATTTTTTTCTTTAAAAGAAGTTCATAAAAACTGGTTTATTTTACATCCTTTTTGTTTTCATCATGTAACATTTCCCATTGCCACACATCTTTGCTCTCTCATTTGATATAAAATTCCTTGAGGAAAAGACAGTCGTTCTTCTTTCCAAGACGTCTCATAGAATCTACATAGTGGTGGATCTACTCATTTGTCTTCAAACTAACTTGTTCTTCACCCAATACAGAAGCCATAGGTTGCATCTGACTTTATCTATTGTGATATAAATATTTTAAAATGATGGAGTACATGGTATTTTATCTATGACCTATATTTTATTTATTTATTTATTTTTATGACCTATATTTTTAAACAAATTAGACTGATTCATTTACTAGTGAATAATTATTCACGATGTTAACAAATTATTTAGTCAATTGAAAACCAATTATTTTGATTTATCATGGTTGGTTGATTATTGTACAATGTAAACATATATAATGGAATAATTTTTATGAGAGAGGAATATGGGTGAGCCCCCAATTGACTAGCTCTATGTTAAGAATTCCTGTAAAGGTCATTTAAGTTTCTGTTCATCTCTTTTCCTTTGTTTTGTTTTTGTGGGTGCTGGAAATGGAACCCTTTGTATCTCATATAATCAGAGCAAATGCTCAATGGCTGAGCTACATCTCTGACCAAGAATTCCTACAAATGGAGTGAAGACATGCCTCTTGATTCCAAGATACTTAGGACATCACTGGGCAGGGTGGGAGTGGGATACGAGACTGAAGAACAAGAGACTATCAGATTGCATAGTGACTGATGATTGATGATTGATACCATCTTAAGGTAATCACATTATTTCTTGTACAGAGAGCACTGAGTGACTGGGAGCCGTACAGATATGACTCAGGCCTCCAACTGGAACCATTACAACACAAACTGAAATACATAGAAAAGTCATTCATATCAAATTGTTCTACATCTTTTTTATACTACAAGTTTTCTGTAAGTGAAAATTCACCATGGCCAAGTGCTCTTCCACTGCCTGCTCCCCTTGGCACCCCACACTGTAGTGTCCACTGTGAGTCTGACCAAGGGAACAGGCCACGCCTCTTCTTTCTTCCACCCTTGTCCAGAGAACCCCGATTTCTCATTTTCCTTAGGTGTCTTGGAACCACAGATTGGCAGACACATTCCCCTTCCCTGACCACGCACAGGGCACATGGAAACTGAAACAAGATAAGCCCCCTCTCACCCCCTGATGCCCTCTAAGTGCCAGGCTTTCGAGGAGGTACAGCAAGACCATTAACCTGCTTTGACCTAATGCTTCCCTCAGCAGATGTCTGCCTACTCTTTACCAAAGAGGTACCCTCTCATACAAATCACCTAGTCCTTGGCGTCTCATGAAACAACAATCAGAGCATTAACAACAGATTCTACCTCTTAAGAGTTCTTAAGGCAAATGAAATAATTTGCCTGGTATAGGATCTGACTTTCAGTAAAAGACAGATTTGCACAGTGGGTTCGTCGGAGGGACATTGTAACTCTTCGGATCCCCAATGACTCTGTTAGATAAACATTAGCTCCAGCAGCTCCCCAATTCTAGTCCTCCTGAACATTCAATAGACCCTAAGCTCTAAAATAGCCCTCCACGCCAGGCTCTGGAAAGGGCTGGTCAGTTATTTTCCAGGATGGGAGGATACCTATGGGGTGCCTTTTTGAAAGCCAAGATACTGAAATGAGGCCCAAAGGAGAAAAATCTGCTAACGAGCCCATCAAGATAAAGAGGTAAGAGCGTCAGCTTCTGACCATCTGTCTTTCTCTGGCAGCTCCTGCTGTCCAGACTCCAGCCCCCCGTGCCTCATCCAAAACTTGCCAATGCCATTGATTTGTATTAATCTGATTGAGCATTCATTACCCCAAGTACCAGCCTGTCACTGTTTGCTTAGCTTGCATGAAATCAGAGCTGCACAAAAATCAATGTGTGAAATCTGTGTATCAACATATAAGAAATGGAAAGGTTTATGCTGGCAGATGCAGGTTTTTAGACAGATTAAAACTGACAAATTGGCCCAGTCCACGATGAATGCAATGATGAGATGCAGCGAAATGTCAAAGGTTTTGAAAATGGCACGCTGAGGAAGGAAATACATTGCTGACGGGAAGAAAAGGAGAAAGAAAGGACTGTTCATAAGAAAGGGCTTTTAGATTTGCACAGGCACTGGCAACTCGGTCTGAAGGAAGGATTTGTTTGCAGTGGGGCTGGCACAGGGATATTGTCCCGGGAAACCAATAAGAAAAGCAAGAGGCTAATGACTTGAGCAAGGTCCTGATGTCCAGTGGCATGCCAGGACAATGGCGGAGACTTAGGTCCACTTTCCCCAATTACCGACCTCTCTGAAGCTAAGGGAGAGAGGGAGAGGGAGAGAGAGAGAAAGAGAGAGGAAGAGAGACTCCCATCTCTTGTTCCTTGCCCAGATCTCTCTATAAGAGATGACTGAAGGTACACCTTCTAGTCAAACCATCACATGTTCCCAACAGAACTCCAGAGCAGAATGATGAGAGCAGACATCTGTCTGTTTTGCACAACTAACACAACATTACAAGACATCGTGCATTACAAGACATCATTTATTGGGGCATTATAAGACATCATGCACTGGGGTAAAATCTTCACTTGGGTTGAAAGGACAGCTTTCATTAGCAGGATGGTAATCTGAATAAGGAAAAAGTGCTTTTAGTTTGACAGACCTCACTTGAGGCACAAAATCACAAGACATCGTGGTATTTCACATTTAAGAAGACTTCTGTTTGATTTCCATTTTCTACGTCTCACAACACACTGTCTTGTGGACATCTGCTTTCAACACTGCTGGGTTTTGTATGTTTCGAGGAACACAACTTCCTTCTTCCCTTAAACCATAGGTAAATATGCTACTGCTATAGAGAAAAGAATTCACTCCAAGCCATTACAAAGCCACAAGCTGCACATGAGTGAAAGAATCAAAGGAAAATGAGTTTGGAAAAATATGGAGGATGTTGTAGTGGAAAGAGACCAAGTACTGGAATCAGACTTGAATTTGAACCTTAGCCCTACCACTCACTGGTGTGAGATTTTCCTGAAACATAGTATTATTATTATTATTATTATTATTGGGGCCACTGTATGAATTTGTAAAATGAAATTAAGTAGGAGTTGTGTGAAGTTTGGTCTGAAGAGAAATGTGAAAGAGCTAACATTTTGCTTAAAACATAGAATCTCCATGGAGCTTTGTTCCTCGTGGCTAATTCATCATTATGAACGATTATCTCCCCAACTCTATCCATTATGGTGAATACTACAGAAATGCTATTATTATTAGTTTATGATATAGTCATAAATTCATGAACATTTCCCAGTTTTAAAATGTTCATCTCGATCTCAAAGCAATGGAGACATAAACAAATGAATAACATTGATCTTTGGCTGGGCTGGAGCGATAGCACAGCGGTAGGGCGTTTGCCTTGCACGCAGCCAACATGGCCGACCCGAGTTCGATTCCTCCACCCCTCTCGGAGAGCCGGCAAGCTACCAAGAGTATCTCGCCCGCATGGCAGAGCCTGGCAAGCTACCCGTGAGGTACTCGATATGCCAAACACAGTAACAACAAAGTCTCCAATGGAGACGTTACTGGGCCCGCTCAAGCAAATTGATGAACAACGGGAGGACAGTGACAGTGACAGTGATCTTTGGCTGGCTTCGTCGGTATACCTATTGTCTGATACACTAGTGAATCTTTCTTCCCCTGGCCCATTTGGTCTAGTTACCTACTGTGCATAGTAAATCAACCCAAAATCTTGTGATTTAAAATACTAATGAACTTTTAATTTGCTCACAAATGTGCAATTTGGGCAGGGAAAATTTGGTAGTCTCTACATCCCTGGGGGCAGCTCACCCAGGACGCCAAGGAGACTGAAGGATCCGCTTCCAAGATTACTGCTCATTAGTGAGTTTGTGCTGCATGTTGGTTGGCAGGCAGTTGAGTGAGGCAGGTGACTAAGGGCCTCAGCTTTCTCTCTGTGAGTCTTGATGCATGGCCTGGCCTTTCTCACTGCAAAATGTCTCTTAAGGACAGAAAGAGGAAGGAAGAAGACCGAGGGAAAAGGAGAGGAGTAAAGGAACGTTGTGGGGGAGAGGGAGCAGGTGGATGAGGAGGAGGAAAGATGGAGGCAGAGAGAAGAAAAGGCAGAAGAGGGAGAGACACGTAATGTGGAAGTTTGTCACTGGCAATGACCAAGCACTGTAAGCCATGTCACTCCACTTGTCATATAGTTGGGGCCGTCACAAAGGCCCTCCCAGACTCTATCTCTTGATGGAGAGTTACAAGTTTCTGGAGAACACATGGGATAGAAAATATTGTCTAGGTCTTTTGTTTGGGGGATAGCAAACCCTGCTATCCTCAGAGATTGCTCCTGGCTCTGTGCTCAGAGATCGCTCCTGGTGGGGTTGAAGGACCGTCTGTGGTGCCGGGGATGGAACCCAGAACCCAGGTCAGCCCCATGCAAAGCCAATGACCTACATGCTGTACTATCACTCTGGCCTCCAAATAATACTTAAAATTTATTTTCTCTCTCTCTGTGTTCTTTTTTTTGGGGGGGGGGGAGTTACATCTCGCTGCTCAGGGACCTTTGTAGGACTCAGGGGACCAAGTGCCTTACTCACCGCACTCTCACACCCTTCATGGTCACTGTTAGAAAACAAACACACACAGCACTTTGATCACTACTCTCCTTTTTAACTGATGTGCCAGAACCAAGACTTCTCTTCCTCTTTCCATATGCTTATCCTCTGGTCTCTCCCTATTTCTGACTCTGTCATATAAGCACTGGAAGGAAAATTCTAATTATCCTCCACCCCAATCCCCCTTCTCACTGCCCTTCACCTATACCATCACTTCAAATCTCATAATACGATAAAGAATGATTGCAAGAGCTTTCCCAAATTCATATAAGGCCTACAACTTTGTGGGCCTTGCTTGTTGTAGAATAAAGCCTAATTTATGAATGGAATAAAACTATATTCCGTTTTCTTGAAGAAACCCTGGGAGGTAGAAAGACCATGAAGTTGAAAACTTTGGAACTAGTCTGACCTCAGTTCATCCCAGCTCTGCTACTCGACTATTTCATTTGTTGAATATACTAAGGAACTCATAGCCTTCATAACTGCTTCCCCACCTCTACCAATGTTGGTGAATATCACAGAAATGCTGTTATTAGTTATTTGTAATATAGTTAGATAAGCACGAATATTTCCCAGCTCTCAAAGTTTCACCTCTCAAAAAGCAATGGAGACATAAACAAATGAATCACATCGATCATCTTGTTTGTAATCCTCAAATAAAATTGAGGAGTAAATAAAACATAGGTAAAGTGAGCAGCGTGGCATAGATTTTAAATAAATATGATATTTTCCTCTCTCCACCTTGCATTAAAGTATCTTATCTCCACACCTATTTGGGAGGATTCTTGGGCTGGAGCAATAGCACAGCGGGTAGGGCGTTCGCCTTACACGCAGCCAACATGGCCGACCCGAGTTCGATTCCTCCGCCCCTCTCGGAGAGCCCGGCAAGCTACCAAGAGTATTGGATATGTCAGACACAGTAACAACAAAGTCTCCAATGGAGACGTTACTGGGCCCGCTCGAGCAAATCGACGATCAACGGGAGGGCCTTTACCTTTACCTTTACCTCCATCCAGATTGCAGACTTGGCTGTCAGACCACACCTTGGCATTGCCAATGACCCAACCAGGAGCCAATGGAGATTAGTGGCTTTATTCCTTGGCCACAGTGGTGGGTTGCACCAAAGTATAGAACCAACTTTCTACCACCTTTCAGGCTGGGCACCTTAAGTCATTATCTTAATGGACAGAAATCCCTTCTGTTTACAATTCTTAATCAATGAAGAATTTCTGAGTTACTTCTAGCATTTTGCCTAATCAGGCAATTTAATAATCCTAATAAGTGCATGTTATTAATAAGATCTATCACATCTTCCAGAAGGGCAATGGAGAAGATTATTCATGACTTCTACTCAGATCTCTTTAATAGCCACATCCACTTGCCCACATACCACATACCACATGATGGATATGTCGTTCCCAATGTTCTCCCTTCTGAAATCCAACATGCCATCTCGTTGGTAAAGAAACAAAGAGCACCTGGCCCAGACAAGATCAGACCTGAACACCTGAAGAACTTACCATCAGTACTCATCAATACATTGGCTCGACTCTTCACACGCTACCTGTCTGAATGCAAGGTTCCATCCCAATGGAAAACCAGCAAGACTGTACTACTATACAAGAAAGGAGACATCCACGACATTGGCAACTATCGCCCAATCTGCCTATTGTCTGTCATCTACAAACTATTCACTAGAGTCATCCTGAATAGGATTAGCAGAACACTAGATGAAGGACAACCATGTGAACAAGCTGGATTCCGAAAAGGATTCAGTACCATCGACCATATCCACACAATAACCAAGCTCATTGAGGTATCTCGGGAGTTCAAGATGCCACTCTGTCTAACGTTCATTGATTTAAAGAAGGCCTTTGATTCTGTTGAGACGGAAGCGGTCATGGAAGCCCTAGCCAATCAGGGCGTACAAACTCAATACATCAGGATCCTTTGTGAGCTCTATTGAGGATTCACTACCAAGATCTCACCATTCTACAAAGAAGTAATCATCCATATCAAGAGAGGGGTTCGGCAGGGTGATACCATTTCACCAAAACTCTTCAGTGCCACCCTCGAGAACATCATGCGACAACTGGAATGGGAAAACATGGGAGTGAAGATAGATGGTCGGCAACTACACCACCTCCGCTTTGCTGATGACATCGTTCTAATAACACCAAACATCAACCAAGCGGCACAAATGCTGAACGACTTTGACCGTGAATGTGGAAAGGTCGGACTACAGCTGAATCTTACGAAGACAATGTTTATGAGAAACAGCCTTGTTCCTGACGCTCCATTCGCTCTCAACGGAACCACCATCTCCGAATGCAACAGTTATATATACCTAGGTCGAGAAATCAACATGATGAATGACCTGGCACCTGAGTTGTGCAGGAGGAAGAGAGCGGCTTGGAATGCCTTCAAGAGCATTGAAGAAATAACTAAAAGGACAAAGAACCTCCAGCTACGAGCACATCTCTTTGATTCCACTATTCTTCCTGCATTAACATATGCCTCAGAGACCTGGACCCTACGAAAACAGGATGAGAACACTATTCGGGTCTCTCAAAGAGGAATCGAAAGAACTATGCTTGGAATATCACGATTCACTCAAATGAGAGATAGAATCCGGAGTTCTGATCTTCGTCAACGCTCAAGAATCAGGGACACTGTCTCATTTGCCAAGACATCAAAAATCAGATGGGCTGGACACATAATGAGGTTTACAGACAACCGCTGGACTAGAGCCATTACTGATTGGATTCCACGAGACATCAAAAGATCACATGGACGCCCACCTATAAGATGGTCAGACTTCTTCGTCAAGACCCTAAATGATCAGTTTGAGGCTCTACATGTTCCTAAAACGAACAGATACCATTGGGCTACACTAGCACGCAACCGGGATGAATGGAGACGTTACTGGCACCCGCTCGAATAAATCGATGAATAACGGGGATTAAGTGATTAAGTGAATAAGTGCATACCTTTCAAATTATATTTCCTCCTATCAGATGATTCACTTTACCTATCATTAGGGAAGTTCTAAGAACTGTAATTTGTCTTTTCCCCAAATTTGTAGGATCCTAGAGAGGTAATCTCTCTAACCTATATCAGAAACATGTGATGTATGACCAGCAAATCAAGTTAATAGATTCAAATTTTGAATAAGTTCTCCACCCTGGGGCCAGAGAGACAATACAGCAGATAGGGCATTGGCCTTGCATGTGACTAACCAGGGTTCAATCCCTTGCAGCCCACATAGTCCCCAAGCACTTCCAGGATTAATTCCTGAGTGCAGAGCCTGGACTCTGCCTTTAGCAGCTTTCAGCATAGTCAGAGAGACTACTAAAACCAAAACAAAAAGTTTTCCACACTAAGATGAGCTCAATGTTGCAGCACACTCAATTTGGATTGGGGTTATTCTGATTCTGTTCTTCATTCAGGCTAGAAATTCGCCTTAATGCTGTCATCTCTCCCATGTCTCCTATCTGCCATTCGTCAGTTGGCTATTTGACTGTCCCACAATGCACGTAAAAATCCGAAAGTCCATGGAGACAGAGAGCTTGGGCAACCACATGAAAAGACTGACATATTTATGCCTGTGGGAGGTTGAGGGCACAGAAATAATGCCCTCTCTTGTCTTCCCTCCCAAGCTCCAATCCTGCTCTTGAATTCTTCTCGCACTTTGACTTCCTCCACTAAACCTTTCCTAATTTAACTCCATTCAGTTTCATTGCGCTATTCACTCCAACATATGAATACTTACTATTTAAACATTTATGTAGCTCTTCCTATCTGTCAGACCCTAGGCGAAGCACTTTGTGTTAATTATCTCATTTACCCCTCAAAATAACTCTGTGAGAAGGTGTTATTATTCTCCTTTCAAACACGACGAAGCTAAAGCTCAGAGGCGAGGCCACCTGTCCTGTGTCACACAGTCTATGTCAGACTTGGGGCTAGAAGTTGGTTTTGTCTGTCTCTTCTGTGTCCCTGGGCACTTGCAAGGAGAAGACACCTCGAGGCTTTCCCTCTGTAGATTCCTGTGACTGTTCAGTTTTCAATGAGCCTTTGAGCCCATTCCCATCTGTGTCTGCCGCTCTGTTCCTTACACTAAGTTAACTAAGAAAGATAGTTTCATGGCTTTCATGACTCCCCAGGAAAACAGTCTGAGGTGGAGTGATGAACTTCAAGTTCCCCAAATTTGAGGATCGGGCTTAGTGTTTCCACTTCCTCTCTGTGCAAAAAGCTTGAAAATGAGCTGGCTGGATCCACTTCCTGGTACATTGATGGCTGTTCTATCTGCAGTGGGCAGATGGAGGCACACAGGTAAGACTGTCCTCCCGCTGTTCATCGATTTTGCTCGAGCAGGCCCAGTAACGTCTCCATTTTGAGACTTCTTGTTACTGTGTTTGGCATATCGAATACGTCACGGGGAGCTTACCAGGCTTTGCCGTGTGGTAAGATACTCTCGGTAGCTTGCCGGGCTCTCTGAGAGGGGTGGAGGAATCGATCCCAGCTCAGCCGGGCTGGCTGTGCACAAGGCAAACGCCCTACCGCTGTGTTATGTGCCAGGGCACAGGCAAGACAAAGCAGCAAAATAATTCAGAGCCCTTTTTGATGGCACCATTCCTGAGACTTGTTTCCAGAGAGTGATCGGTTCTTTGTTCTGATCTGAGAGTCCTGGGAGAACAGTGCTCCCAAGTAAGTACCTGATGTTGTAGGGAAGTAACTCCTCCTGGACTTGGGCTTCAGGCCTGGATTCTTGCTCAGCGCTGGAGCTGCTCAGCAAATGCCCAGAGTCATTTCCTCCCCCGAACAATGGGAGTGTGGAATGGTGTGACTGGCTGCGGGCCAGGCAGCTGTTCTTCCAGTCCTTGGAGGATAGCAACAGTCTCCCGCTGCAGGGAGAAGGATTTCAGTTAAACCTGAGGAAGTATTTCCGGAGTACAGGCACGGAGAGACTCTGGAATGTAAGGTTAAGGAAGGCTGTGGAATGTCCTTCTTTGGAAATGCTGGGGGGAAAAATTGATTTGAAAGTTATGTTGCCTTAAGGCAGAAGAATGGATTCGTTCTTTGCAGACCCGGAGTGAATTTTGAAGAACGGGACCTGCATCTTGTTCCTCACACCTTGTGTAATAGAAAACGTTTCAATGCTTATGAGAAGTCACCCGTGTATTATATGTCCCGATAATCATCCCCACACCTCTCTTCTTCCTGGAACATCTGGTCCAGCTCTCTATCAAAATAGTTTCACACAGGGCTTGAACTTGTGTCCGGGGAGTTCTTCAGGAAGTACAAGGCCTCCCAGAGCAGGAGGCAACTCATAAGAAAAAATTTTAGGAGTCTAAACATTCCATGGCTGCACCACACAAGTGCCGGAGGAGCTATTTTCCTCAACTTGTTTTGGTAGGTACCAGTGAACTGTGGTTTTTTTCACTCTGCAATTACGACCTTCAGCTTTTCCACCAATCAATCAGCAACCAAAGAATATACAGTATGAGCTTTGTGAGCAAGAAACGCACAACCTTACAACCTCTCCCTTGACTGTCTCAGTCTTGCCAGAAGAAAAGGCATTTCATTAAAAACCATTGGGAAATGCTCCAAACAAAAGAGAAACAAAGGTCTTGAGAGGCAGGATATGGGTGAGTTCTGGGCCCATAAAGTCATTATCCTTTGGAATCCTCAGTGTTCCCAACACCATGGGGGAGAGCGGGACACATCTCCACATAGTGGCAAGCACCCAAGAGGACATGGGGCCCCATAAAGGAACCTACAAAGCCGACTCACTTATTTTCAGGGTTTTCAATCCTATTAGTGTCTGAGTCACAATTCAGAGCAATGCATAGTGCTACTATGTCAAATAAAACTATCTCGGGGCTGTAGCAAAAGTGCAGTTTGTTTGATCCTGAACACCCCTTGTGGTCCCCTCAACCCTGCCAGGAGTAATCCCTGAGCGCCAAGCAAGGAGTAAGCCCTGAGCACGGCTAGGTGTGACCAAACAACAAAAACAATCAAATAAAACTCTCAGTTTCCAAGGCTTGATTTTCCCTCCAAGGCCAGACAAGTTTAAATGTTGTTTTAGTTCACAAACAGTACCAATAGCTTGGACCTTAAAAACAATAATAAAACAGGCATCTCCCCACCCCCTACCCTGCCATAGGATCCATGGATGAGTTTCAGGAGCCTTTGATCCTCTTTAAGTAACGTTTAAAATATGACATCTATATGTTATTTTCTTGAGAAGATGGTCTATACCATCTTCTTCATATTCTCTTGTGATAACATAATCTGTGGTTGGAAAATCAGTCATACCTGATTTCACAAGGGTGTTACAGTCTGAAAAAATTCATTATTAGGCAATTTCATCATTGTCTAAACATCACATTTATGCTTACACAAATTTTGAAGGTACAATCTCCTATGCACCTAGGTTGCATAGTCTCTAGCTATTGGAATCACCCTATACAATGCAGTTCCTTATTGCCCAAAACATCCTATGCAGAACACTACAGTGTAAGGAGTATGTACATGAAACCCTTTTTAAACAACCTTCTACCAACAGATGGGTACTTGTGGCCCTGCTCCACGCCACATCCATCTCCTGACATTGATTGCTGAGAACTGTGTTTCTTCTTCAGGAGAGAATCTGAGCAGAAGCAGTCACATTTGCATCAGACACTCCGAGGGGATTTCTCATCAGATGTAGCAGGGGTAGACAGAGAAGGCAGATGCTCTCTAGGGTTTCTTTCTGTGGCGCGTTCTAGAACACAGAAAACGGTGACCTAGAAATGAGTCCTTTGGGTACCATGGTAGGTCTTTCAATCCTATTTTTCTCTAAGGGGAAAATGTTGACCTTACTACCTTCGTGGTAGTAAGGGATTGAAATCTGTGAAGCAGAGCAGGATATGGAGAGTGTGGGCTCTGTGGGTGGGGCTGGGAGTCTCTCGGCCAAGAGATCTGGAATTGTGCAGAAGAGTGACATGCCCAAGGGGCAAGGCAGATGGTCTTAGAAAACGTGGCTGATGCTGGTGGTGACAGTTCTTTGCAGAAAAATGCCTGTGTCCTACGTCTGCTTAGACAGGGCTGTATGACATTCTTAGTCTCTCCAGAATCACTTTTTAAAGAGCGGAAATGCTAGTTTCTTTCCATTAAATGGAACCAAAAATTGATTCGGCTTTTGATTCGGCTCTACCTGCCTCATCTGATTCTACTTGGCTTTGGTAGGAAAACACCTTCTGCAATAAAATAAACACCAATAAAGGATGATGGTGTAGTTATTCCATCTACCTTCCAACCATAGGGTCATGGTGTAGTTATTCCATCTACCACCTTCCAACCACAGGATCATAGTGTAGTAATTCCATCTGCCTTCCAACCTTTCTTGCCTCTGGGCTCCAGGGATGGAATTGGTAGGCAAAGCCCAGTGGCCACAGGCGGAGATCAGTGGAAAGTTACAACAAACCCCCGTTGCTCAGGAGAAGAAACAACAAAAGCCTAGCATGAGAGAGACAGGAGGTGCAGAAACTTAATTATTAATTAACTCGTGTGTTCAAAAGATGCTAATGTTCTGACTCTACAGCACCACATGAGCCACTGTGCGGGAGTCTGTCCTGGAGGAACTTATAAACCCCTGACACAAACCATATTACTTTGAACGCTGAAGTGCAAAAGCTCCATTGACTGGGTCTAGGCAGTAACTGCTGCGTGCATTTCTAGAAGGGAGAGATAAAGGTCTTGTGGAGTTTGTAAGAATATAAGACACATGCAGGAGAGCGTAGTTTAGAAAATGGGTAAAATCTGGAGAAGAGATAGTGAGTTGGGAGAGGGGGATGAGAATATTTTCGACATGAAAATACTAGGTATTATTGACTAATAATGAGTGACATGAGGCTACCAGGATAGTATCCATGGAAAAAGGATTCTATATGATCTTATTGGCAAGAGCTTCCAAAACTTTAATGGAAGCAACATTATGATGCTTTTCTTTTTTTCCTTTCTTCCTCTCTTTTCCCCACTGCTTATCTTCCTTCTTTCCTTTTCTCTTATCAAACAATTTCTTAATTTCACACTTGTTATATGCATTCATTACCATTGATTCAGATAGTGTACTTGAATTACCACATCTTCCAAGCTCCTTGCCCCAAATTAGTAACTGCACTGTGTATTTTGAAAAGTTACCTCTAGAGAGATAGAGAGACAGGAGGTGCAAAATCTTAATTATTAATTAACCAATGGTCTCACTCAAAGGCTAAATCTCCTTGCCAAACTTCAGTTCAGATGCATTCCTCCATTTCCTGTTTTCTGTAGATATACCCTGGATGGAGTTTTCTTAGGCCACTACTTCGATGCTTTCTTGACCTCTGACACAGCATTTCTTTGAAATGCTACTGAATCCTTCTGGATATTTTGTTCACTCTTTTTCTACATTACCTATAAAGCTTCTTGGACCTTACATTCTCATTTTTTAATTCCTTATTTGGTAGAACACAATCTTCAGTGTCTGAAAATAAGTAGTCACCTGATCACTTGACATCCCGTTACTCATCAATTTTCTTGAGCAGGTGGCAGTAACATGTCCATTCATCTCTGTCGTATGCTAGTGTAGCCCAATGGTATCTACTCGATCTAGGAACACGAGCAGCCTCAAATTGATTGTTCAGGGTCTTGATGAAGAAGTTTGACCATCTCATAGGTGGGTGGCCATGCGATCTTTTGACCTCCCATGGAATCCAGTCGGTAATGGCTCTAGTCCAGCGGTGGTCTCCAAATCTCATTATGGGTCTAGCCCATCTGATTTTCGATGACTTGGAAAACGAGACAGCGCCCCTGATTCTTGATTGTTGACAGAGGTCGGAACTCCAGATTCTTTCTCTCATTTGAGTGAAGCATGATACTTCAAGTATAGCTCTTTCGATTCCTCTTTGGGAGACCCAAATAGTGTTCTCATCCTGTTTCCGTAGGGCCCAGGTCTCTGCAGCGTATGTTAATGCAGTGGAATTGAAGAGATGTGCCTGGAGCCAGAGGTTCTTCATCCTCTTAGCTATTTCTTCAATGTTCTTGAAGGTGTTCTAAAACGCTCTCTTCCTCCTGCACAACTCAGGTGCCAGGTCATTTGTCATGTTGACTTCTTGACCTAGGTACACATAACTGTTGCATTCGGAGATGTTCATCCCGTTGAGAGCAAACGGAACATCAGGAACGAGACCATTTCTCATAAACATTGTCTTCATGAGATTTAGCTGTAGCCCAACCTTCCCACACTCACAGTCGAAGTTGGCCAGCATTTGTGCTGCTTGGCAGATGTTTGGTGTTCTTAGAATGATGTAATCAGCAAAGTGGAGGTGGTGTAGTTGCCGACCATCTATCTTCACTCCCATTCCTTCCCATTCCAGTTGTCACATGACGTTCTCATGGGTGGCACTGAAGAGTTTCGATGAAATGGTATCACCTCGCCGAACCCCTCTCTTAACATGGATGATCACTTCTTTGTAGAATGGTGAGATCCTGGTAGTGAATCTGCAATATAGCTCACAAAGGATCCTGATGTATTGAGTTTGAATGACCTGATTGGCTAAGGCTTCTATGACCGCTTCCGTCTCAACAGAATCAAAAGCCTTCTTTAAATCAATAAACCTTAGACAGAGCGGCATCTTAAACTCCAGAGAAACCTCAATGAACTTGGTTATCATGTGGATATGGTCGGTTGTGCTGAATCCTTTTCGGAAACTGGCTTGCTCGCATGGTTGTCCTTCATCTAGTGTTCTGCCAATCCTGTTCAGGATGACTTGACTGAACAGCTTGTAGACGACAGACAACAGGCAGATTGGGCAATAGTTGCCAATGTTGTGGATGTCTCCCTTCTTGTATAGTAGAACAGTCCTGCTGGCTTCCCATTGGGATGGAAACTTGCATTCGAACAGGTAGTGTGTGAAGAACTTAGCTAGTGTATTGATGAGTACTGACGGCAGATTCTTTAGGTGTTCGGGTCTGACCTTGTCTGGGCCGGGTGCTGTTCATTTATTTACCGATGAAATGGTGTGTCAGGTTTCGAAAGGGAGAACATTGGGAACGACATATCCATCCTGCGGAATTTGGTATGTGGGCAGGTGGACATGGCTATTGAAGAGATCTGAGCAGAAGTCATGGATAATCTTCTCCATTGCCCTTCTGGAAGATGTGATAGATCCATCAGGATATCAGAGGCAGTCATTTTGGTCTTGTAGTTGGCAAAGGACAGGCGGGCGTTGCGAATACTTTTCCCAGCTTCTGCTGCATCTGCCAGCTCTGCTGCTCTTCTCTCTCTGAGGTCTTCCTTTATCGCTTCTCTGCACTGCTTTGTGAGCTCGGACATTCGCTTGTGGTTGCCTGAGGCTTGTGCCAAGCCACGTTGGTGAATGAGCTTTAGACTTTTCGAAGACAGGTGTCTTTTTTGTGGCTATCTTTTTTGGGTTCTTCGCACAATCATGGAGGTGCTGAACCGGTCGATCGTATTCCTTTTGATCATATTCCTTGTTAATGTTGTCAATGACGGCATCTTCCCATGTTGCCACAATAGTGCTAAATTGCTCCCAGTTGGTGGTCGTTCTGGGAATTCTCTTCTTAAGCTTTGCAGTCCTTTCTCCCCACTCTGCAAAGTAGAATTTTGCACGAAGGAGATGGTAGTCTGATCCCATTTGGAATTTTGGGACAACAGCAACATTGGTCAGGCAAGACGGTCAATTGAATATGATGTGGTCAATTTCATTGTGGAACCGTCCACTGGGAGACTCCCATGTCCAACGTTTAGATTCGGCCTTCTGGAATTGTGAGTTACCATGGATGGTCTTGTTCGACATGATGAACTCAGACAGTTTCTCACCCTGTTCATTCCATTCTAGGCCATGGGTCCCGATGTGGAGTTCTTTGGCTGATCTTCTTGGTCCTATCTTGGTATTAAAATCACTGACAATGATCTTGTAGAAGATGTGGTCTTCTTTATATAACTTCTCCAGCTCCATGTAGAACTTCTCAATTTCTCCTTCATCATAATTGGATGTTGGTGCATAGACAACGAAAATAGAAACTGTCTGCAGTGAGCCACATTTATTCAAGTGTAAACATCCGATTCGGGTTCTTAGGCATTCAAATGAATCAATGTTTATGGCCAACTTCAGTTGACAAGGACACTGACACCACCACCGCCTCTTTTGTCGTATGTTCCGAGGAACAGTTCTTCCCCAGTGTTGAAAACGGCATGATGTGATTGATGCTTTCTCGTCTATCAGACCAATGATGTTGTACTTCATCTTTTGCACTTGCACCATCAGGTTCTCGATGCCAGCATACGTGCATTGAAAGTAAAGACAGTCATTTTTGTCCTTCGTTTTGGCAGCCTAGTTAGGCCCTGAGATTTTATCAGCCTCTCCTTCCTCATCCTTCTTAACGCTGCTGTATCGGTGGCTCTTTCAGGGTCAGGGGAATGAGGCCCATTGTATTTACTGGTTTTGGCATATCAAATACATCACGGATAGCTTGCCAGGCTCTGCTGTGCAGGCAAGACACTCTAGCTTGCCAGCCTCTCTGAGAGGGATAGAGGCTTTTAGGGTGGCCTCTAATCATCTTTGCAGGTGCTCCCATGGTTAAAACCATATTTTAATCACATCAAATATGGTGCAGTAATCTTGTATTAAGTGTTTTATGATGTGTCATGTGGCCGCAAAGCGTCCTGGAGCATGGCGGAAGCTGGGTAGTGGAGGTAGTGGAGGTAGTAGAGGCCTGCCGGGCTGCTGGGAGGAGGCAGAGGATCTCTGTTTCTGGGTCCGTTGAGCCTGGAGTCCAAGGTCACAGAGTTCCACTTCCCTGGTTCTGTGGGGCTTCACTTGTGCGTGAGTCTCGGCACAAGTGTCAGGAAAGCATCCTGGAGTGTGGAAGCGTCTGGGTAGTGGAGGTAGTGGAGGTCGAATAATAAGTAGAAAATATATTTTTTAAATCTTGCTTATCTGAAAATTATCTTTACTCTGAATCTATAAATATTCAGTCTAGAATTTTAGACTGGAAATCAATTTTCCGATATTTTCCTAACACTTTTTGAAGGTATGCTTCAATGTCTTCTAGTTTTCAGTTTTCTTTGAGAAGTTCCGCTATTTGAATCTGTTGCCTTTCGTAGTGACTTGGTTTGAATTCAGAAGCTTGTAGAATGTTCTTTTAGATGCTAGTAATTGATTTTGCTGGATACAAATAGTCTTCGTTTTGGAAACTCATGCCTTTTAGTTAAAGTTTTTTTTTTCTTCAACAACTCACTTGGTAAGTTTTTTCTTCTGCTTTCCCCATTTCACCTTTTAGAACTGGATGATCATGAATGATGTAATTTCCTCAATTCTTCTAGCTGCCTTTCTCCCCTTTCTTCCTCTGAATTCTTTTTGTACTCTTCCTGGCATTATCTTCATTTATTCTGTTTCTCAATCCCACTAATTAGTTTTGGCTTTTGATTTTTTTGTGGACATTTGGCAGTTTTCCTTCAGTAGATAGTGACCTTCACTCTTCAACTCAAGAGGTAAAAATCAAAATCCCTACAAGAAGCACTTATCACTGAGGAGGTGCCCGTTTACTGGTAAGCTTCCTAGGTTAGCACATGTAGGAAACCCCCATGATAAAATTCTTCAGTCTTTCTTCATAGGATCCCAAACTGCTTCTTTCCTTTTGAAAATAATTTTGGAGAAATCTTCAAGTTATCGGTGTGAGGAAGTGATCTGAGGAAGTAGTAGACAGACCAAACCCTGTTTGCTAGAATATACTAGGAAAGGGGGCCCAGGCACCTCCCTATACTCTGCATCAATTCTTCTTTGGATTTCCTCTGCTTCAGTTACAAATTCCTTCATCTTTCCTGAGTCCCTCTGGGTTCTCCTTGCCAAGAGAAAAAGACCTTCTGCCTACTCAGCTGTAGGGTCCGCCTCTCTAAGAGCGTTCAGCTAAGGTTTTCCCAAGATGTCTAAGTAGGCAGTGATTGTAGAAACCGGGTCTTCAGAAGATAGGTAAAGGGTAAACTGAATGTAGAAAACCAGGGAAAGGTGCAAGAGCAGAAGTTGAGTGTCGTAGTTTAATCTCTGCCAAGGGACTGGTGTGATTCAACACATGTGGCACCTCTCAAGCCTTGCATGCATGGGATGGATGTTCTCCATCCCATTCCCAGGATTTCAAGTTCGATGCCAGTGAGTAAGCGCTGCTCTTTTGGATCATTATTTCTCTATACAGAGAAATTAAGTGCCAAGAAATTTGCCACAACCTAGATTGAAAACTACAGCATCTTATTTTCCAAAGGTGACCACTTAGATTTACTCTGTGGCCATGATCTTCTCAACCTGCAATTTGATCCTCTGCCCCATAGGAGAAAGAGAAAAGCTATATTCCGTTGGCACTGAATACTGGTAACCTGGGGGAGGTGGTAAAACTGGTGCCTTGTGATTGGGCTAAGTAATAAACCGCAACCTGAACTGTTTTTTGACTGCCATGGCACGCCCCACTGAAGCCCTGAGTGGTCCTGTGAGCAGTGGGTCTGCGTGGGAATGTCCTAGGAGTGAACAAAATGAGAGATGCTCTAAAGACCCAGCATTTCCCAGCCTCATGACCAGGTGACGGGAGACAACCACAGCCTGGTCCATGCTACCACCAACACCTCAACTTTGCCAAGAGCCCGAGTGAGCACTGTCTGGCTGAGTGAAATTAAACTCCAGAGCCTACTAGGTAACACAGCGATCATAAATGTTGTTTGTGAGCCACGATGTTTCAAGGTGGCTTGTTCTGCAGCCATGGAGGAGGGTGAATGAATAATGACCGAGTAATGGGATAAATCTCCCAACAGCTGCACAAGGATGCATGCTATTGAAGCCGAAGGAAGGAAGTGCGGGATTCTGCCAGCCCGGAGCTCTGGGGGAGGAGGTGAGAAGATCAGGGGAGTGTTTACAGGAGCCAACAATGAACTGCAACTTTTAGGGGGAGTATGTGAGTGTAAACAGAATAGACCAGAAAGGCAAAGAGTGGAACAGAGGCGGGAGAAGAAAAAAAGTCATGCCTTGACTTTGGGGGAAGGAAACAAAGGAAGAAATTCATTTAAGGATATTCAAGTAGCAGTGGTCACTGCCTCACTTACATTAACTTTGCCCCACATTGGATCCACATGCGGCGGGTTCAATAAGTCTCTATTGGCAGAAGCAAGGCGGAGAGCTTGGAATCTCAAGTCAGCCATGGCTGCCCCTCTCAGAGCTACTGCATGACCCCTTCCTCTGTGAAGACCAAAGGCTTGGCCACCGCTGTAAAGCTTGGCAGATACGCCCATGTTTGAGCCACACTCCAGGCACCAGCCTCACTTCTGTTTCAGGGCCTCTGGCCATGAACCTCCCCTGGGCACACAAGCTACATATTCCGATATGCTCCCTGTCTATACATCCCTCTCTATACTAACCTCTTACATGGTTGGGGTGGGAAGGAGAAAGTGGCCAACGTGTTCCTGGAAAAGCACTTCCTGGCATTCCCTTCTGATCAAGAATATGGAAGATCACTCTGGTAAGAAGTAGGCAGAGCAGCGTTCTCTTATGGCGGTCTGTGCCAACAGAATCTGCCAACAGAATCTCCCCGCCCAGCCGGGGTCAACTGGGCTGGGAAGACTCTGGGCCATGAGCAGCTGACACGAGGCTGCAGGGCAGAAGCTTCACAGTGGAGGTGGGCTGGAGTCCTCTTGTGAGCAGTCACCTAGGAATGTGCAGAAACTGGAGCAGTTTGAAAGGATCAAAATATTTTTTCTGACAATCCTCCTCACCCTCGTGCTCCATGCATATTTAGGCCATTTTTATTTTGGAAGCACCTATATATTTCCATGATTTTAAAACATATTAAAAAAAATTCCTTCCCTCCCTTCCTCATCTAACACACCTATCCTCATCCTCATAGGCAGTAAAGAGTGAAAAATCAATTGCTTTTTTACCAACCACTGCCTTAGTCCAATTGACAGCCAAATATCTGAGCTATGAATATGGATCTTGGAGTCAGATATACATGGGTTCATCGCCTGACTCTGGAGATGATTAATTTTGTTCTTGTCTCATGAGGGGGCTCCCAGGTGAAAGCTGCATAAATAGGGGCCTTGGTATGAGGGGGTAAAGCATGAGATTAAGAGGTCAACTAGTAAGATGGGGGCAGGGGACACTGAAAGGTAGTAAACAAGGCCGGAAGGACCCATGACTGGAAAAAAGGTTGAGAAGCATGTTTCAGGACGAGGCTGTTGAATTCTTCTCCCAGGGCTTCTGCAAGAGAAACCACCAATTAGCAAGGCTTAAAGCAACAGAAACGGGCACACGGGTCTGGTGGCTCGAAATCACCATCAAGGTGTGGCCAGGGGCTGGTCCTGTGGAAGGATACACAGACCGTCCCCTTGCTCCCGCTGCAGTTCCTACACCCCACTGTTTGGAGATGTCTCATACTGGTCTGCCCATCTCCAGCATCAGAGAGCTGCCACCTTACGGGCACATCTGCAATGCCTTCCCTCATGGCGCCACTGTGCCCACATGGGTCATTCTCATGAGGAATGCCAGCCAGGGTAGATTAGAGCCCATCCGAATCACCTGAGCGTTATTCAGGGAAGTCCCTGTTTCTGATGAAGGTCACTCACAGCTACTGGGGTTAGGCCTTTGGTGTATTTTCTTGGCAACACAACTTGACCCACTGTAGCAGTTAAATTTCTGAGCCTTTGTTTCCACACTGAGAAGTGGATTACATTAGGGTAATTCTAGCTGTGAAAACACATGAGCAGCATCAGACTATTCACTAAGAAATGACGCCTGGGAGTGTGGGTGGGGGAATGGTCACTTGAGGAGAAGCCGAACCCTCGGTGCTCTCTGTGGCAAGGCACCAAAATGCACCTCTGGCTTCAGAGTTTGCAGTAAGTCCCCTGTGTCCTAACAGAAACCCTTGTACAGAGGGTTGGGTGACAGGGACAGTGGTCATGAGGAACAGATCTCCAAAGGGAAAAATGGCTTGGGAAGAAGAGAACGTGAGGCATGTCCTGACCCTCCCTTCCCTCTCAAATCATGCCGGATCCCAATGTGAGTTCATGAATGGTTCTGGTAGGTCTCCTGATAGCCCAGACAGTTCCTGTTTGAAGAAGAAGCCATGCCTTAGCCCTTCCTTCCTTGTGTGATTGGGGTGGGGGAGAGATGGGCTAGCTTGGAGGATTTCCAGGAAGCACCTTTATTGACGTGCACCTTGATGGTCCCTAAGGTTTCAGCAACCAAGCTACTGACCTTGGGTCTGATGGCGTCAAGCCTTCCCCTGTCTGCTAACAACAGGAATCCCAACTCAAGCGTCTTGGCCCCGCCTGTGGGAGGGAAAAACGCAGCACCTTCTACCTGACTTCTCTGGCCCTGAGGAAACCTCCCAGGGTCCTGGCAGTTTCTTCACCTCAGTTCTCAAACCAAAGCCATCAGCCAAAAAAATCAGTTCATCTGGGGAGTCCTTCTGATGTGGGCTCGGCTGCCTCTCATACCACCACTCCCTGGTCTTCGAAAGCGGCGAGAGTTGGAGCAATAAAGACTAATTTTATGCTCTAGAACCTGACAGTGAAGGATAGTGTATGTGATGGTCTGTGACTGGCTGATTTAGGAAACCAACTAACCCGACAGCTGAACACAGTGCCACGCCACAGGAGCGATGGGGGGATGAGACGTTTCATTTCGCACTACGCGGCACCATGGCGATGCAATTCGGCAGATCAAATGCAGCTCGCGTTGGCTTCTGCTCTTTCTCCTTTAGAAAACAAGCCGTTCAGATGATTCCAGCATGCTCTTATATAGGTCAAGTTTTTTTAAAATCCTCCCGTTGAGTTTGGCACAGGGAAGAATGGAATTTTGATTCCAGTGCCAGGGTTCAGATGCACACTCAGCTGTTTGCCAAGTCTCTGGCTATGGGAAAGACCATTTATTATTTCAACACCTCAGTTTCTTCAACTGTAAAATGGAGATGATCATGATGCTTTTCTCATAAGGAGGGGATACAAAGATGAATTGCATAAGGATACGGAGCAGAGTATTTAACCCAAAATAACTGACCAGTGTTAATTCTGTATTCTTCCAGCTCGCCTACACTATCCTTCTATCCCTTTTTCTCCCCTTTCTTTCTTTGTAGTTTTATAAAACACACAAGACGGAGAAATAAAAAGATGAACTGACATGATTTCTGTCCATAATTTGTATTCTCCCTATACAAATAAAGGAAGATAAGCTTGTGGGCAGGTCTTTAACAAAAATGGTGATTTCATTTTAAAGTTGTTTCACAAAAATCATTAGGTGGAAAAGTGAGCCCGGCTTGGGTCACAGATTAGGTGGGGTTTATCATTCTCCCCACATCTTCTGGTTTCCTCTGATACTCTGTTGTCTTCCAAAACTTAAAGAGGTACATGTCAGGTCCACCAGCATGTTTTAATCATCCTAGTCAGATTGTGGTTCTGGTAGTGTGTGTGTGTGTGTGTGTGTGTGTGTGTGTGTGTGTGTGTGTATGTGTGTATGTACTTTCTTTTGTGATGGAAGAGTGCTCAGGATTGGATCTAGTCTTGTGCCCTGGGCTCAAGAACAGGCTCTGACCACCCTTCATGCTGAACTAAGTTAGCAGGTTGGAAAATGCATGAATGCAAGGGACTACTTCAAATTAGAAGTGCTTTGGGTCTTAGAAATCTGCTGATGTTTTTTGTGACCAGAAATATACCATAGAAATTTAAGTCTCTTTTACATACTGCCCTAAGATAAAATTGGGTTTGATCTATGTTGTTTCATTCAAGTTCCAGTTTCCAAGAATTTCCACTCCTATATAAGAGGATTTTTGGTATTTCCATACTACTTCTATTCCTCAAAAATGGCCAAATACTGGGGCTAAGGATGAATTTTGAAGGGAGAGTCCACACCAGCCCCAAACACTTTCTTACTTAGTGCAACTCTCTTCAAATATTTTAAAATAGATTTTATATCCTTCCACTACGATTTTTCTTCTTGAGAGTAAGCATTTTCAATTTCTTTAATTTTTATTTTATATGGTTTCTAGACCCATCACGTCTTGAATACTATTCTATTGAAATATTTTTCATTTATATATTAAAACATGACATGTGATCAAGCAAAAGGCAATTGATTATTTTTCTTGATCTGATAAAATGCAGTAACTATAAAGTAGCATTGGGTTAAGCATATGTTCTTTTTTCTAGGCATATGTTCTAACAACCATCAACTCATAATGACTTTAACAACAACAAAAATCCTTGGGCATTGTAGACTATTGTTTGCCACACTACTGTTTGTCTTAAGATGCTAACTAGCTATTGTTAGCATTTTTAATGCTAAGTGTAAAATTCTATATTTATAAATAGGATTGGGGCATGATCTGGAGGCAGATTGCTAGAAACAATACACAAAGCTTGCCAGTTATCTATTAATCAAACCTTTTGAAGACAGTGGCTTAATCAGGCAGGAATAAACCTAATGGCACTGTCATTAGGTCCCTGTTACTCCACATTACCAAGGAACTGTTAAATGCCTCGATAAAATTCAAATACATATCTCTATGCATTTCCCAAAATGTGTTGCAAGGAACAATGAACTTGTTGGAATTTCCCAATTAGAGGTGATCATTAATTGATCAAAGTATTGTGATTAGTCTATTGAAGATATCTAAGCTAGAGTGTCATATTATAGTATATTCCAATAAGGAAACTCGCCTTTCATATAGTTTCACTATTTAAAAACACAAGATTTGATTTTCAGTTTTGCCTTTTGGGCCACACCCAGAATACTCAGGGGTTATTCCTGGTTCTGCACTCAGGAATTAACATCTGGCAAGCTTGGAGGACCATATGGGATGCCAGGAATAGAACCCAGACAAATGCCCTATCCACTGTACTATTGTTCTGGCCCCCACAAAACACAAGATTTTTTTTTAAAAGGCCATATCTATTAATTTCAATATTACTAGATCCTTGCTATGTACTTTGGGAAATATTAACCTATAGGCTGAGCTATATTCTAAAAATGTTTCAACTTTCACAAATTCCACTTTGTCTTCTTATTTGAGCTATTTTCTCTACAACTCTACTATTCTCTGAGCCTACCCTATTTTAATCCCTCCCCCTCTTTTCATCCACCAGTTTCAGCAAAAATGTCCAATACCAGATTGTACCCCACTTACCTTGAATAGTATGGCATGATTCAGTTTGGAGGATGATTAGCTTTCTGGAAGTGGGGGGTTGGGTGGGGGTTATGAATCAAGTCATAATAGAAGCACAGGCAACTTAAAGTGCCAGTAAGATGCCTCTGGGTGATGAATATGAAAACATAACATTCTAATAATGCTTCATTGACTCTTGGACATTTACTCTGCACCAGACACTGGTAAGTTATGAACATACAAACTAATGATCTATATTTCCTTAGAATAGTTCATGACCTAGTAGGAGAGACAAAGAGGTAAAGAAATAATCATGTGTCAAGGTCATACATGTTATAAAAAGGCAGATTTAAGATGTTATTGTGACAGAAGAGATGATTAATTAATCATCTGCCCAGAGGATCTTACTCTCGACCCTATTTGAAGCCTTAATACTAGATGTCAAAGGAAGTTAACGCCGTAGAGGAGACTCCTCTGTAAATACCGAGGGACCAACACTGCAGGGCACCTCCAGTGCATTCAGACTCCCCAAATAAAAATCTGTCCACAGAAGAAGAGTAGTGAGCTGTTATTTCTTGAAACATCAGATTCATTTTCCTTGAAATGAGGAAATTTCCAAGTGTACAAGAGACCTTGCAGAGGAAAATTAATCAATTTTGTGATATCCCCATATGTTGATGGGGGACTAATTTAAAAAAAAGAAAGAACAGAGAAGAGAGAGTTCCTTGGTGACAGAGAGATACTATAGCAGGTAGATTGCTTGCCTTGCGTGCGGCCGACCTGTGTTAGATTCCTGGCATCCCATATGGTCCCTTGTATGCCATCAGGAGTGAAGGAGTGATTCCTCTGTGCAAAGTCAGGAGTAAGTACTGAGCACAACTGGGTGTGGCACAGCTGGGTGTGGTTCAAAAGCAAAGAAGAAGAAGAAGAAGAAGAAGAAGAAGAAGAAGAAGAAGAAGAAGAAGAAGAAGAAGAAGAAGAAGAAGAAGAGGAGGAGGAAGAAGAGGAAGAGGAAGAAGAGGAAGAAGAGGAAGAAGAAGAAGGAAAAAGGGAGAGGGTTCATAAGTAGAGTGGAAGAACTGCATGATCCCTTTCACCAAGCTTAAAGGAATTTAAGGACAGATATATTCCAAAAGTAGCTAGAAAGGTAAGGAGCATCACCACCAAATTTGAAGCAGAAAAAATGATGACCACTTTTTTATATGCCAATTTTTATATGCCTATTCCATATGCCTTCATGGAAGCCTCTGTTCATTTCTCCCCATTTTTTAACAGGACTATGGGGGTTTGCATTTGTTGGGCACTGTGCGTGCTTTATATCGCTTGGGCATTCACCCTTTATGAAAAAGTATTCATCACCACTGACTAATAGAGAAATGTAAACCAAATCGAGACACCATCCCACTCTAGTACTAACAGCAAATATGAAGACTAGAGACAACTAATGTTGAGGGGATGTGTGAGAAAGGACCCCTCAATCGTCATGGGTGGAGAATGTTGTTTGTTTCAGCCTCTATGAAAAACAATATGGGGAATTCCTCAAAAAAGAAAGCTGGAGCTTCCATATGACCCAGTGTTTCTACTTCTTGGCATTTTCCCACCAAACACAAAAACATTAATTTTAAAAATCTATGCACTGCCTATGTTCACTGAAGCATCTACTAAAGAGCAAGGCTATGGAACCAACCCAAATGCTCAATGATTGATGGAAGGATAAAGAAGGTGTGGTCTAGAGACACATTGGAATAACATTCAGTGATAAGGAAAGATGGAACTTTTCCATTTGCTGAAAGGTGAATGGAACTGGAGTGTGTCATGCTAAGCAAGATAAGTCAGAGGGTGAAGGACAAATATGGGATATGACCTCACTAGTCTGTGGCACATGGAGAGACAAAACAGGGGAAGAGACAGCACTGGCTGATGACAGACTCTTGGCCTTGGATTACCACACACAGATACGTGAAGAGGGAACTAGAGGTGACATGAGGACAGCGGTGGAGGGTCATGAACCCTCTGACAGGGTCAGGGTGGTAACCTTGTACACTAAAACTGTAAATCTGAACATTATTGTAGCCATGTGACCTAAGCTATGATTTAAAAATTAAGTATATATATATATATATATATATATATATATATAAAGCTATAAAGAATAATTGGAGCCCTTAGCATAGCCAAAATTATGCCCCTCCCTTGCCCCCCACCCCCAAACAAATGTCTTCTGTTTGGGTCACAGCCAACTGTGTTTGGGGCTTACTCCTGGCTCTGCGCTCAGGGATCACTCCTTCTGGGACTGAAGAGACTATGTATGGTGCTGGGATCAAACTCCACATGGGAATGCAGAGGACGAGCACCTTACCTGCTATACGATCTCTCTCACAAAACAAACAAAAATTTTTAAAGGGAGGATTTCTTCATCCTTTGCTACTCTTGTAATAAGGAAAAACCAAGGTGAAAAAGGGTATCCTTGGCATTCCAATCTCAGTCAGTTCAATTTTTTTTCTATCAAAAGTTCATGATTAAAGAAGATATAAAGAGAACACACATCAGGGGATGAGTTAATGCAACTGTTACCTCAGACTCTTGCTTGTCCTATCTCCTTCCCTCTGCCTCTTTCTATGATCTAGCCATAATTTTTTGCCAGAAGCTTAGTCATTACTTTAACTTTTGTATCTAGATAAAAATCTCCAGATGAATCACTCCCACCAAACATACCTACTCTGACAATGAATAACAGAGCATTTTCCTGGAGCACTAGCAGACCAAATTTCTTCTGCTTCATGCTGTGAAGGAAGGAGGAGTCCTCTATAGAGCAGGCCCTGAGGAACCTCTCAACTCTGTATCAGGGAACCTTTCAAAGACTGTTCTGGAAGTTTCCTCCATCCTAATGAGTTATTCCTCGACTTGGGAATCCTTTCAGCTCATTGTACTTCTTGTCTCACTCTGTGAGACAGGCCACTGTCAACAGTGTGACAGAGTCTCTCTCACAGGATAGTCAGGGGATGAAAGGGCATAAGCCATGGGATGTTCACAGGTATTTATAGTTAACTGCTCCAGAAGTTCTAAAGTCGTCAATCACTAGCAACTGTCCAGGACTGCCTCCAAGAGAAAATGCCAATGAAAGATAATCGGGTTTTCTTCTCCTTAAACATGGTCTAGCATCGTCCAATCTTTGCTTTACAGTTCACTGAAGTTAGGAAGTGGTGCTTTCTGTGGAAAGCACCTGAATGTAGAAATAGATTGAAATAATCCTCTCAGGCAGCATTTCCTCAACCTGACTAATGAACGGAGGTCTTTTTTAGCAAAAAGGATCACGGAGAGGTGTTGATCTCAACTGTTTTCATCTTAGGGATCATAAACTACACACAGGGAAGTTCCTTATGTGTGTGACCCTTATGCTCTACAGTCAAAATTCATTTGCAAATGAAATACAAAGAAAGGGAAAATTTCCACTTGGAAAGGCACCATCCATTTGTTTATGGGGGCAGGTGGCAGCCTGAAGGAGATGAGTGTGGTTGGCAGTGCCACGGCCTGTCCACGTGAGCCTGATGCCACCTCCACAGTTCCGTGCTGTGCAATCACTCAGCCCCGCAGTATCTCTCTTCCCGAAAATTCTGAGAAGCCACCATTTCTCCGACACACTTTGATGTCCTTTGATCTCCACTGGGGCACAAGTGAATTCCAATTAGCAAGACAATTAAAATGATACTCCTTGGCCCTGAAGCAAATGTAACTAGGACAATGAGATCACATGGCAGTGCTCACTCACAAGGAGGTCCTCCAGATGCAACAAAACATGCTCCCAGGTGTGTTCAAAAACCACCCAAATGAAACGATCACATGGAACATGGCTCACGAAGAGTGCTGGATTTTCAGAGACTATTGCCAGTGCCTCCACGAGGCTCCACATCTCCCTGCTGGACAGACAGGACCCTGATGCACCCTGAGCTTCTTCTGGAGATCAGATGATTTACATTGTGGTCCAGGCAGAGCCAGCCACAAGGGCATCAGAGACCTGTGTGTGAGGGGAAAGCAGGGCCGGGAATCCTCTTTCAGGTGGGAATCAGGCAATATCCCAGTTCATTTGGAACAATTTGCACTGGTCACAAATGGCCAAGAAATTTTTATGATCCAACTGTGTAGGATGCTTTCACGGCACGTTATACAAGAGAAAACACACACACACACAGACACACATACATACACACATACACACACTGGTTATCAAGTCAGCCTGGCTGACATAATGGCCTATTTCATCTGCAATTTCGGTGATTATATAAATGATGAATAAAATCCAACTAAAAGTGCTTTTTTATTATCTTCCTGATGAAGCAGGATCTGAAAGCTTGACCCCTGGAAAAATAATAGCCTCCTTTAGATGTACTCAGAGCTGGAATAAAGCTGGGAATCTGGTCTTTGACCTGAGGTTCTTACAGAGAATACTGCTTATCTCTCCCCTGGGGACGGAGAGATTTTTGACTATGAGGTCATCATACTTTCACTGGAGGAGTTATAAGGATGACTCTTAAAAATCAAAAGAATCTATGACCAAATAACTTACAATGGGTCAGTGGGGTTATCTGATTGACAGGGCCAAGCTATTGATGGAGGACCTTCTACACCTTGAACAGGTCAAGTTGCTTGTGTTCCTGACAAGAAAGCATAACTCTAGCTCTGTATTGAGGTTCCTACATCAGATGAGAGCTAGGCCCTTCCCCCATCGAAATAAAGGTCTGAACTCAGAGCAAGTCCCTAAAATCCAACAAACCAATTTCTGGGCAAACGACCTACTAACACATAGAATTCGATGTCTCCAAGCCAGCATGCTCTGAATCTGGGTTCTGCACAATGGAGTGAAATCATGAACTTCAGGCGGAAGTACTGTGTCAGGTCTGATGAAGATCTTCACATCAGTTAGGCCTCTGACTCGGAAACAAAGTTCACAGGGAATCAAGAAGGTTGATCAGGGTGCTGAGCACCAAGCATGATCAAGATATCGAACACAGTTATCATCCAGACAATCTTGAATACCAGCCTCTAAGAATGGGTTCTGCAACCGTGCCTTGCAGGGGGCCCAGCACATTGAAGTAGCCCCTCTTGGGAGAAGAGAGAAGCCACGAGAAAAGATCTGTGCACCTTCCGCACCATCTCACACACATTATCCATTAGCAATACCTGCTCATTCGTAGCTGTCAGATTTAGATTATCAACTTGTTTTCTCACCACATCAGTGCTCTTATCTGCACTTGTGAGACACCCCCGACCCCCACCCCTGCCAGTAGCAGCCAAGAACTAGCTACCTCTTACCTCAATTTCAGATGGAAAGAAATATCTGATTCCAACCCTTAGTGTAGAACTCTGGGGGAAAAAGCCCTCCAAGGAATAAATGGACAGAAAGAAATAATGCAGGCTGTGGAGTAGACAAAGTCAGCTTTGTTTCAGCTTTTCATGTCAACTCCAGGCCCACTGCCATATTGCTGATCAACACACCTAGATCCTAGATCTTAGCAGCACAAGTTTCCTCTGTGCCCCCGCCCACCTCCCCCGCCACATGAAGTCCTGCCTTTGATCAGAATGACATCTTCTCTGCCTATTCCTTTGCCCCTATCTTTCTTAGAGGGATAGCCTGGGTCCCCTCAAAAGGTTTTTCCAGATGCCCCTTGATCCATCATCTGATCTTCCTCTACCTCTCTAAACCTAAAATGGATGCAAAATTAAAGTTGCTACTCACTAAATGCTTGTGTTGTGCAGAGGCTGGTATCTGATCCCCATTTGGTTAAAATAGCTGTCTCCTAGCCCTGCCATCCTCCCATATATTTTCTCATCAAATAGAACATTGGGGAAAGTGCTGCAGAAAGTGGCGTTTGCATCTGAGATAGTAGAAAGGACATCCTAAAATATGTTACCTTCTGATAACATCTTATAGCTTGGTCGGGGGACTAAGGCTAGACCACGCATTTCCCCTTCCTTTCCAGTCAGGCGTGACCATGCTACTGCACCCTCATGCAGTGGAAGCTGAGTGTAAGTGATGGGCTGCACTTCAAGGCCTGGCCTTAAAATATTCCCTCCCAAACTATTCTTCATATTCTTTCCTCTCCCATTAGCTTGATATAGATTAATGGTGCCAGGCTGGGAAGCCAAGTGTTGATGATGGAGTGGTACATGGAAGAAAGAGGGTCCTTGAATTGCCATTTAGAAGAGGGCCGTCCATCAATCATGGTTGCCTCCTTAATATTTTATCTGAGAGAAAAGTCAACTTCTTGCGAGTCTGAACCTTTCTATAGTTTGGGGTTTATTTGTTACAGCAACAAGTGTTAACATGGCAATAACACAGCACGTTCTGCTGAACATAAAGGGGGTAGGGAATGATGTGTCAAGATTCCCAACAGCTTTAGTATATTTTTCTTCCAGAATGAGAGTTAGAATGGGGGGTAGGGGAATTCAGAATTTTCATTTGCTTTGAGATTCATGTTTTAGCTGAGAGGAGAGCTTTGGACTACACCTTTGTAAAGTCATACAGTGCTTGCAGTGTGCTGATTTTTTTTTACCCATTTAATATATATATATATATATATATATATCAGTGTGTGTGTGTGTGTGTGTGTGTGTGTGTGTGTGTGTGTGTGTGTGGTGGGAAGGTGCTGGGAATAGAATCTAGAGTCTCACATACGCAAGGCAGGTCATCTACTGTTAAGTTACACCCCGCAGGTTGCACAGAACCAGACAATGAAAACTCCATTTTCTAAGTAGTTTGGAAAAATTCTGGAGCTAAGTCCATGTAAAACATTACACAAATATAATATCCCTAAGAATTGGCTTTAGCATTTCTTTTGAGTTTTTTATTGCCACACAGAAATGTCACAAAGCAATACTAAGAAGAGAGGAAAGGAGAGAGGAAAAAAGGAAGGAAGAAGAGGAAAAGTCAGAGACAATTCTAAAACTCAGTAGGAACCAGTAACTCTTAGCATTCCAACCATGACTCAGAGAGAACGAGACCCCACCTATTAACTCCAAGACATTGTTTGGTTCTTGCTAGTTCAACTATTGCTTCAACAACAAATTAATCTCTCATATACACAGAAACACTCTCACAAGAGCATACTTAAGAGACAGCAGGCCATTAATTCCAAGAATTGCTCCACTGTTAAATTCCGACTTCCAAACCCACTTAACACTCATGTATATACAATTGAACATTACATCTTTTCCTATTAAGGGAAAAAAAATACACCTTTCTGTAACCGAGTTTATAATTAGCTTTAAAAGTTACACAGCATCTATTTAAGCCCCATACGGAATGTTCACTTTACATTAACTGTTAAAAAAATAAAAAACCTGCCCCAACACACCTCACTCCACTCATCCTTCCTCTAACCAAGAAGAATCTTAGACAAACTTGACCACCACTTCTGTTGGTGGTAGAACTGGGACCACAATTCAACATGTTGTTTCCACGAGCGGCACCCCTTGGTTGGCATGACACCACAAAACATTGGGATTCCAAACACCCAACTCTTGAGATCAAAAGCACAGCAATTCCATGAAGTTTTTTGTTCTGAGCTGAGGGAATGGCTCTGCAATGACTCACGCATCTTTAGACTTCTCAGAGTACCATTATGTCATAGAACCTTTTCTCTCTTTTTCCTCTTGAGGAAAGAGAAAATTTAAGGTGGTATTATAGATCTTCTTTTACAAACCCTGTAACTAAGATTTGATTCCGAATCTCAAACGTTAAAATTCTTTTTTTAAACCAAGTTTTATGGTTTATGGAAATAACATGGCTAAATCTGGCTCCATAGCTAAAAGAGTTTTGGAGAATCACAAAGTCTACTAAATATTGAGAATGTTCAAAATTACTTTTAATTTGAGGCTGGAGCGATAGCACAGCGGGACGGGCATTTGCCTTGCATGCAGCTGACCCGGGTTCAATTCCCAGCATTCCATATGGTCCCCTGAGCACTGCCAGGAGTAATTCCTGAGTGTGTGATCCAGGAGTGACTCCTGTGCATCACTGGGTGTGACTCAAAAAGCAAGAAAAAAGTTACGTTTAATTTTGGAATTAAGCCTAACTTTCCCTCCATTCTGGCCCACTCTCTTTACCTCAACTTTGTCAATTTTTAGTGGCTTATTTTTTATTTTGTTCTGTCTGTTCACTGATTTTTTTCTTTTTTGTTCTACTTACAGAGCAGATAGGAGTGAAAAAAATTCTTGCCCTTTTTTTCTTCTAACTGATTGCGCTTTTTATTATTTTTTAAAGTTGAATCACTGTGAGGTACAGCATTACAAAATTGTTCATGATTGGGTTTCATGCACTTCTTTAATTATCTGAAATTTCTTTCGTTTCAGCCCATTCAAAGTTGTAAGCACAATTCTAGGTAGGCTGGTATGAAGATGGAGAAGGATTCACCTGTGCTGGTCCCTCCTTCACTGCTTCTTATCCAGCACTGACCTATGGAGGGGAGGGGCTGTGGGACCCTGGAGGCCTGAGCTCGACCAGTTACTGGCTCTGAACATTTTCTGTTCTTTGCTAAAATGTGACCCATAATAACAAGTTCAATGGTGGGGGTAGGGGGAGGCACCAAGCCAGGCTTTTCCTGTATATGGTCTGAGTTCAATCAGAAAGAAGTGAATATCAAAATCACTTCTGACATCCATTCACCTCTCTTTCCATTTTCCTATTTGATTAGTAGCTGTTCTTCCCAAAAATATTTGATTCGAGATGGGAGTGAGAGAAAATATAAATTTTTAAAAAATAAGAAAACCAAAGAAAATACAAAAATGTTTGCCATGACACAGGTGGTACCATAAAGAGTCATATTTTTATTTGGCTTTGGCAAAACCAAACAAGCCCCCCCCACACACACACACCAGACAATAATTTATGGCTATATGAATCCCTGGTATGCAGCTTGATATTCATTTGCCTATAATGCCACTGATAAGCTTTCAATTTTTTTTCTGTTTTTTCCACAATAAATTAAGCACTCATAAGTACCTAAAGACCTGGCAAGCTCCCCGTGATGTATTCGATATGCCAAAGACAGTAACAACAAAATCTCCAATGGAGACGTTACTGGGCCCACTCAAGCAAATTGATGAACAACGGGAGGGCCTTTACTTTTACTTACTTTAAGTACCTAAAAAAAAGTTAAAAACCTGCTGTTACCAAGAACTTCTCTTTATTCATACTTTTTGCCTATCTGAGGTCATGACATTTTAGAAATAAGAAAATGTTGGAAAAAATTTAAAATAATTTGTAGTCTCATCACAAAGATACTTTGGTTATTTCTTTATTGTTTTTTTTCTTCCTTTCTCCTTATAGTGATTACATTATAAGCATTTCCTCTATGTGGTTACTTTATAAAAATATGATCGTAAGGACTTCATGTTACCTCAGGTAGACATACCATGCCACTGTCACTGTCACTGTCTTTCCTTTGTTCATCAATTTGCTCTAGCGAGCACCAGACATACCGTGACTATTCCCAAATCCTTCTTCCTCTGAAACATTTTTCTCCTGTTGTGTTGCTATAATAATGAGTAGCCTTACCCATATCTTTTAAAGTATTTTTCATAAACTTCTGGAGCTACTCTTACACATGGAATTACAAGGAAAAAAATGATAGAAACTTTTCTGTTCTTGATAATTAGCATCAAATAATTTTCTAGAAGATTAGTACTCATTTTTATTCCAAAAATGATTCACAAGAGTAATTTCTCAGTTTTCAAAATGTAGCATTATTTTAAAACTCACTATAGTTCAAAATAGTATTTCATTATTTTGATTTTTTAAAAAATTTCTAATTCTATGCAATATTCTATTTTTGCATTAGGCATTTGATTTCTTCTTCAAAAGATGACCTATTTATGAATTTGCCAATTATAAATATGTTTTTACTGATTTATATTTTTTAATATAGGCTTTACATAATTATCCATCCATGGTAACTCACAGTTCCAGAAGGCAGAATCTAAACGTTGGACATGGGAGTCTCCCGGTGGACGATTCCACAACGAAATAGACCACATCATATTCAATCGACGGTTTTGCCTGACCGATGTCGCTGTTGTTCCAAAATTTCGAACGGGATCAGACCACCGTCTCCTTCGTGCAAAATTCTACTTCACAGAGCAGGGAGAAAGGGCTGCAAAGTTCAAAAAGAGAACTCCCAGAACGACCACCAACTGGGAACTCTTTGGCACTATTGCGGCAACATGGGAAGATGCCATTGTTGACAACATTGACGAGGAATACGATCGACTGGTTCAGCACCTCCATGAATGTGCGAGGAACGCCAAGAGAGAGATAGCCACAAAAAAACGCCTGTCTTCGAAAACTCTTGAGCTAATTCGCCAGTGTGGTTTGGCGCATGCCTCAGGCAACCGCAAGCTAACGTCAGAGCTCACAAAGCAGTGCAGAGATACGATCAAGGAAGACCTCAAAGAGAGAAGAGCAGAAGTACTGGTAGATGCGGCAGAAGCTGGGAAAAGTATTCATAACGCCCGCCTGTCCTTTGCCAACTACAAGACCAAGATGACTGCCCTCCGATCCATCACATCCTGCAGAATGGCAATGGAGAAGATTATCCATGACTTCTCAAATCTCTTCGATAGCCATGTCCACTTGCCGACATACCAAATTCCACAGGATGGATATGTCGTTCCCAACATTCTCCCTTCCGAAATCCAACACGCCATTTCGTCGGTAAAGAAACAAACAGCACCCGGCCCAGACAAGGTCAGACCTGAACACCTGAAGAAGCTGCCGTCAGTACTCATCAATACACTGGCTCGGCTCTTCACTTGCTACATGTCTGAATGCAAGGTTCCGTCCCAATGGAAAACCAGCAGGACCGTACTACTGTTCAAGAAGGGAGACATCCACGACATTGGCAACTATCACCCGATCTGCCTATTGTCTGTCATCTACAAGTTGTTCACTCGAGTCATCCTAAATAGGATTGGCAGAACACTAGATGAAGGAAAACCATGCAAGCAAGCCGGCTTCCTCAAAGGATTCAGCACCATCGACCATATCCACACAATAACCAAGCTCATTGAGGTTTCTCGGGAGTTCAAGATGCTGCTCTGTTTGAACGTTCATTGCTTTAAAGAAGACCTTTGATTCTGTTGAGACGGAAGCGGTCATTGAAGCCCTAGCCAATCAGGGCATTCAAGCCCAATACATCAGGATCCTCCATGAGCTGTATTGCGGATTCACTACCAGGATCTCACCATTCTACAAAGAAGTGATCGTTGATGTCAAGAGAGGGGTTCGGCAGGGTGATACCATTTCACCGAAACTCTTCAGTGCCACCCTTGAGAACATCATGCGACGACTGGAATGGGAAAGAATGGGAGTGAAGATAGATGGTCGGCAACTACACCACCTCCGCTTTGCTGATGACACTGTTTTAATAACACCAAACATCAGCCAAGCGGCACAAATGCTGGCCAACTTTGACTGTGAGTGTGGAAAGGTAGGACTACAGCTGAATCTTACAAAGACAGTGTCTATGAGAAACAGCCTCGTTCCTGACGCCCCATTCGCTCTCAATGGAACGACCATCTCCGAATGCAACAGCTATGTGTACCTAGGTCGAGAAGTCAACATGACAAATGACCTGGTACCCGAGCTGTGCAGGAGGAAGAGAGCGGCTTGGAACGCCTTCAAGAACGTCGAAGAAATAGCTAAGAGGACGAAGAACCTCCGGCTCTGGGCACATCTCTTTGATTCCACTGTTCTTCCTGCATTAACATACGCCTCAGAGACCTGGGCCCTACGCAAACAGGATGAGAACGCTATTTGGGTCTCCCAAAGAGGAATTGAAAGAGCTATGCTTGGAACATCACGTTTCACTCAAATGAGAGAAAGAATCCGGAGTTCCGACCTCTGTCAACAATCAAGAATCAGGAACGCTGTCTCGTTTGCCAAGATGTCAAAAATCAGATGGGCTGGTCACATAATGATATTTAAAGACGACCGCTGGACTAGAGCTGTTACTGACTGGATTCCACGGGATGTCAAAAGACCGCGTGGCCGCCCACCTACCAGATGGTCAGACTTCTTCGTCAAGATCATGAATGATCGGTTTGAGGCTCTTCATGTTCCCAGAGCGAACAGATGCCATTGGGCTACACTAGCACGCGACAGGGACAAATGGAGATGTTACTGGCGCCCGCTCGAGCAAATCGACGACTAACGGGAAGTTAAGTGATTAAGTGAAGTGATTACATAATTATACTCATTTATAATTATAGTCTAGCTAGGTTTTTAGTACATTTTGCTATTTCATTTCCTAAATATTTATTTCAGAAAAGGAGTCAGATATTATATATATATATACTCTGTAATCCACTACCTGATTTAATGCTAATTTATTCCTAGTTTTTTCAGTTCATTGTCAAGGAATTTCTAATAGATAATTAAGTATTATGAAAATGATGAATGTTTGGTTTCCTTCAAATAATTTTAATTCTTATTTCTGTTTTACATGTAAGCCTCTTCCCTCTCACATTCCACCAACTTAAAGAGTTTGATGACTTTGCTTGTTTGCTTTTGTACTGTTTGGGGATCACACCTGACAGTGCTCAGGGTTTACTCCTGGCAGTGCTCAAGGGACCGTATGTGGTCCGGAGTATTGAAGGTGGGTCAGCCTCATGCAAGGCAAGTACCTTACTTCTGTACTCTCTCTCTCTGACCCAAATAAATCATTTTAGGCTATGAATTTACTTCTGTTTACCATATTGGCCACATCCTGTAGATTTTGGTCAACAGTTCACATTGTCATCATGTTGTACAGATTTTTCATTTGAAACTTTGATTTCTTCTTAGGTATAAGTATCCAAGGATGATTTAGCATGGTTTTGTGAATCATCTTCCCTTTAAACACACACTGCCCACAGCCATCACACTTCCTAATCTTTATTAGTATGATCTAAACTTGAAGCGATTATTCAAGAATATTTACAGGGATGATTCTATAATTAAATTTATCACACACTATTGTCAAGTCGTGTGTGAAATTTACTAATGACTTAAATATAATAGTGAATTAGTTTAAACATTGACTCTAGATCCCACCACATTTTAAATATTAACAGTTCTTATGGAATGTTTATCTTAGTACTGTTTGGTGCTGTGCACTTTGAAAACATTATGATTAATCTCTCCAGGGAACAAACTTCATGTCCTATAGAGATCCTATCTGTAAATGACAATGGTTATGATAGTGGCTTCATATTTACAAATATAAACTAATCACGCTTGAGAGTTTCAAGCTAATTCCTGCCTTTCCTTCGAAATCCAGAGAAAGGTAGACTCAGCAGATGCTGTCAGCCACCCTTCATAATTCATTCCTAATTTTCCATTTTATTCATTTATCCTTCCTCTTGCTCCAGTGACTGCAGTGGGCAGAAGTTGTGCATACGTGGCTGCAGAACTTCACACACATCCTTGGCTGTGGTTTCCACTGGGGGCCAAATGCTGGGTTGAGGAGCTGGCACAGTTTAATCTACCACACTCACAGAAGAGGGGGCACACCTGTTGTTTTTGCACACTTTGCTGTACACTCACGTGCCTTGAGTTTTATTGTTTTTACACACTTTGCTGTACACTCACACAGTTGTGCTCATCTGCGGGCTTCCTGAGGTGCAAACGGTGTGACATTTCTTTGGAGTGCCGAGGATGACAAATGGCAGCGCTGCTAGGACGCTATGCCTGGCTATGGGGCAGTGACAGGAGTCCAGCGCACAGCCATCACACCTGCTACTATGAGCTTTCCAAGGAGCCGCATCTTGGACCTCCCGTTTTCTGACGAGTTTCCTTGAGGCTTCCAAGATCATCCTGTACCCAGGGCGACCCCGCCGTGCATACTTCTGATTTTCCATGAGATTAGTTTTTCTCTTTGACAGACCCGAGCATCGTGAAGACAATTAATTGGTGGTTAAGGTGGGTTTCTGTTCAATGGGTTGAAACTACTGAAGGTGACACCGAATCAACTGATCAACCCATCCCCTTCAACGGGCTGTAGCTATGATCTATTTACACCTTTCCCCAAGTTGGCTTCCCAGTCCCTGTGCTACTATGGAGGAAGACTGGGATAAGAATCCTGGTGAGCTGTATTGCAAACCATAATGCACGAAAGGAGAGAGGGGGAGGGGAAGTGCCTCCCATAGAGGGAGGCTGGGGATGGGGGGGTGTAGTGTTGGGGGATGGTGTAGTGTTGGGGGATGGTGGTAGGAAATGTACACTGGTGTAAGGATGAATGCTGGATCATTATATGATCAGTCAGAACCCAATTATGAACAGCTTTGTAATGGTGTATCTCACGGATATTCAATTTAAAAATATTAATGTGGAGTTTATACCCAATTCAATCAGCTTAATCAATAGCTGAATAAATAGTAGTACTCATACATTAATAAGCACTGTAGCACTGTCCTCCCATTGTTCATCGAGTTGCTCGAGCAGGCCCAGTAACGTCTCCATTGTGAAACTTGTTACAGTGTTTGGCATATCGAATACATCACAGGGAGCTTGCCAGGCTTTGCAGTGCGGGCGAGATACTCTCAGTAGTTTGCTGGGCTCTCCAAGAGGGGCGGAGGAATCGAAACTGGCTCCTCCAGGCCGGCCACACGCAAGGCAAATGCCCTACCACTGTGCTATCGCTCCAACCCACATTAATAGTAATAATAAAAAAAAAAAAGAATCCGAGTGAAGCTGGAAAGAGAGCTCTGTGTGAAGTTACATGAGCCCTGTTCTGCAGGCCGAGGGAACTGCACCCTAAGACAGTGGCCACACCCTCAGAGAGCCGGGTCACTTTCATGTGGGGCAATGTCATAGTCCAGTCAGATTTCTGGGAATTTTAGAACATGCCGCTAATCTGCTGTTGCAGTTTTGCCCATTTTCCCTGCTTCCCCTCAGTGCTAGTTGCCAGCAATAAACACATATTGGAGCAGCTTCCAGCAACACACACATATTACAGTAGCTTCTTCATAAGTCAAGGCCAGGTCTGACTTCCACCTCCCATGCCTACACACCGACCACCACATTGGGGATTGATTCCCCCTGCCTCAGACCTTCACCTTCAGTGATGACTACCCAGCCAGTGGGCTTCCCAACATTCCTCACTCTGTATTGATTAATCCTCACTAACAGAGCTTGAGACCATCATGGGCGAATGAGAAACTACATTTTCATTCTCTAACGCTTCTAGCAAAGTACACCGCATCCTGTACGAACTGAATAAACACATCAGTGCATATTATGTGTATTCAGGTGTGTGTGACTGTGCAAATTTAAATTTAGAAATCACAAAAATACCCTTTTCGAAACATTCCTCTTTAAATGAAATCCCAAGAAGGGAAGGAAGGGGTTTTTGTGCCACGAGGGTGAAGTGGTTCCACCTCCCTAATTTCCCTACACACTTTCAGCGTCTTATTTCTCCCACTCTGTGCTAAAACCCAGAAACAATGTTCTGGAAACTTGGCTCCAATTCTTTCAAAAGTGATAAATACAATGTTATTATTTATAAGAATATTTATGTGCTTCCTCACATGAAGATTAGAATATTTCTGCCTCAAGGAAGCAGAAAGTACTGTCTTCAAGTCATCCTCAAAAATCCTCAATGTTGGAGAGATAGTAGAGTGGGTAAGATGCTTGCCTTGCACATAGCCAGCCCAGGTTTGATCCCCAAATCCCCAAATGATCCCGAGCCCTGCCAGTCAGGGTCTTTGTTTTCGTTTTTGTTTTTGTTTTTTTTTTGGTGCTTTTAAAGTTTTTTTTTAAATTTATTTATTGATTTTGGATTTCTGATATTTTACTAATTAAGTCTGGAGCCATTTCTGCCAAAAGCCACATAGTTCCGAGATTGGTTTGTGTGCCTCTGGGGCCATGGCCGTGCCCTTGTGGGGGGCAACTCTCGGCCTCTGTGGGGTGGGAAGGACATGCCAGTTCCGCCTCCCATCCCATGAGGCCGCAGTTGCCCCATCACCGCTGGCTCATACCTGGCTCTGAGGTGGCGCCACTGTGCTGCTGGTAGGGTGGGGGGGGGAGGAGGAAGAGGCAGACACCCTTTCTCTCCTGGGGGGGGCACAGCGCTATAGTTCAATGCATAGTCCATTCACATTTCTGCCGAAAGCTGCTGGGCTCTGAATTAGGTCCATGTGCTTCTGGGAAGGCAGGGTCTTTGGGTGCAGAGTCAGGAGTATACCCTGAGCACTACTAAATGTAGCCCTGAAACCTTCCCCCCCCCCAAATAGCATTCAAGGATGTGAGTGACACCTTGCCTATCCTCAAGAGACCCATACCTACACAGACTACCATCTGGAACCAGAAGCCACACACACACACACACACACACACACACACACATGCCCACACTACTCTGCTCTGGAAGGGTCCTCCCTGAAGAGGGCAGAGGAAATGTGAAAACCGAGCAAACACCTCATTGTGGGTTTCTACCCCCCGACTGCCATCAGGTGGGTCCCCGGTGGGCAAAAGGACTCTGTGGCTGAATTTCAGGGCAATTAAGATTGTAAAAGGAAGCCCTGGGTGCCACTGGGCAGTAAGCAGGGTGTGCAACATTCTCCCAGCAGGGACCTGGGGGTGGGGGTGGGGGTGGGGGCATAAAGCCAACAGGTCCCACCCTCTGCCTTTTCTGGCAAGGGCAGGGGAGCAGGACCAGCTCCCAGGAGCAGAGATGCTAACAGCACATGCGCGGGATAGGGGCGTGGGCTGGGGGCGTGGCAAGGAACAGTGTGGCAAGTGGCAAGGAATGTGTTTAGGTGGCCAACACATTTTAGCCTGCAATTGCAGGCCGCACTCCTGCTAGGACAGTGCCCTTCTCCCCACCAGAAAGTAGTCCCAATGGTTTGGGGACGGGAGTGGGGATTGTTGTGGTCAGCAGCAGCCTGACCTCATAGTGGGAGCTGTATCTGTCACAAGGCCAGACAGCTGGCAATGTCAACCCCCCCTCCCCTCTCTGGAGGCCCCTCCATTTCTGACTGGGTACCACTGCCTCACACCCTTCCCCAGGGGTTGGATAAGAGCAAAATTTGGGAATAAATGACTTTCTCTTCTCTGCTTACTCACTCAGCGCCGCTTTCGTTGAAAAATACTGACAACAGAATTTTAGATCCAATGAAGACTTGAGAAAATTTTCATTTTATTTCTAAAAAGAGGGGTTATCCGAGGCAACCTGATTCTTGGAAGACCTGACTGAAAGTTGTTTATCTGGCGGCCACACCTAGAAATGTTCAGGGGTTACTCTTGGCTCTGTGTTCAGGAATTAACTCCTGGCAGTGCTTGGGGGATATATGGGATGCGGGGATCGAACATGGGTCGACCAGGTGGCAAGCCAGAACCCTACCCACTGTCCTATCTTTCTAGCCCCTTTGATTGATAGGGTTTTTTTTTTACTTTTTTTAAAAATGAATCACCGTGAGATACAGTCACAGACTTACAAACGTTCATGCTTGCATTTCAGTCATACAATGATCAAGTACCCATCCCTCCACCAATGCCCATTCTCCACCACCAATGTTCCCAGCATCCCTCCCACCACCCCCTCTGTGTCAGGCACATTCCCTTTTACTCTCTCTCTCTCTCTCTCTCTCTCTCTCTCTATCTATCTCTATCTCTATCTCTCTTGGGATGTTATGGTTTTCAATATAGGTAGTAAGTGGCCATTATCTTTGGTCTATAGTCTACTTTCAGCATGCATCTATACCATCCTGAGCGAGCCCTCCAAGCATCATTCACTTAGTAGCCCCTTCTCTATCCTAGTGCCTTTTCCTCCAGCATGTGAGGCCGGCTTCCAGGCCACGGAACAATCCTCCTGATTCAGGATTGATAGTTTTATCTCTCCCTCTAGGACTACCTCTTTAAAACCTCAGTTTCCCCCAGGATGTACCAATGGGTCCAAGGTGGCGTTAACTTCTGTGTTTCTACACAGAGATGGTCAGGGTATTCTTCCCTTTGTGTTGCTCTGTGGAAAGGGTGCCTGAGGGAACAACAGAGAACTAAGATCCTCACCTTTTCACAAGAGGCCTTCAATAACAAATGCCTACCTACCTCTAGCTTCCACTGTACATAGAACAATTCAGTTATGCAAAACTGCTTCTGGGGTTCTATGCTGGCTATTTCCATCCCCCCAAGTTGGCCCTTCTTCGCTTAGATGTCCTCTAGCACCTTCGACAGCATGATCCAAGTCCTGGGGCTTGGGAACCCCAGGGACTGCTGGCTGGTTCTGTGGTGCTTTAATTTTAAGATCTCTCTGGGAAGAATGGGAGCAAACAAGTTCACAGGCACGGGTGAGTGGAAGGAAAATGGAAGGCTAACACCTTGTCCTCTGCTCTCTTAGTTATGAATATATTCACAGAAAAGAAAAGAATGAATCACTTGCACAAAGCAGTTTCATCCTATCTCATGTGGAGCCAGCCCCAGGCTGGCCATCTGCGGCAAATATGGGAGTTCTGTCCCAGCTAAGTCCCCAGACCCTTTTTCTTTCCTATCCCTAGCCTGGACCTTGCACTCTATAACCCAAGATGATAGCCTGATTTCTAAGGTGCAGAAAGAAGACAACAAACCACAGCTATCTACCGATTACCCTCATTTTGTATTTACGACGACATTACAACACTCCAACCCACTGGTATTTTCTATACCTAGCACCATTTTTCAAGGGGGGAAAATAAAGCCATTGCTTTATTAGAAGAGCAAAGTGAAAAAAGGGGAAAAAATCAGAGGGAGGGGAAATTTACTTTCAAGCTTTGTGGGGCACAGATTTTGGAGAAAACCTTGAGGTAGAAATAAAATATATTCCAAGATAAGAAAAGGCTAGAAGAGGACTTGCATAAGTAGAACTTGCAGAAATGAAAGTTCAGAAAACACCAGAATGTTTCTGAAATTAGAGTAAGCCTAGACTGAACAGCATATTTCGTGACTAAGTGCCACAGTCTGAGTGGTTTAAACACAAAAATGATTTCTTCACAGCTCTAGACATCAGAAGTCCGAGATCCAGGGCTGGTATCACTGTCTTCTACTCAGTCATTTATCTTTGGCATTGAAGTGTCTTCACTCTGGGATTACTCTTTCAGTGTATTTGTGCCCTAATAGGTTTTATTTTCTAGTATGCACTAAAATATAATATATGATAGATATTCCCTGCTTTGAGAGATAAGTGCTTATTTATTTTAAATCATACAATGTGATGATGTAATATGTATTGTGAAATGATTAACACAGACACATTAAGTAATGTGCCAATCACTTCATGTGGTCACCTCTGTGTGTATGTGTGTGTGAGAGAGAGAGGGAGAGAGAAAGTGAGAGAGAGAGAAAGAACACACACTTGAAACGCATTCTCAGCAAATTTCAAGCAGACAACACAGTATGATTAAACACGCTGAATATTACATGCCTGAAAACTCTCAGGACCGTAACTAGAGATCTTCTTTTACAGAAGATATTATCACTACTGGATACTCTTGTGTATTTTCACAAGATTCTTTTCTTTTTTTAGATTCTCTTACATGCATTATCTGTGAACTGCTCGCTATCAGGGGTTCATTTTCATTTCTATAAATGCATCTTATTTATAGTTCCTTCATGCGGTCCTCTCTCCTGGCTACTGCACCCTTCCAAGCGCTCAGACTTGTCTTTGCTAAGAATCATCACACTTGTTGCTCACCTGTTCTTTCTGTAGAATTTAACTTCCTTGAGGATATGAACTAGTTCATGCATAAAGATGATGTAGTACCTGCCTACAAAGAAACAAGACTCAGCTACTATTTAAAAAGATGAAGTCTTGCCTTGGGACAACATGGATGGATTTAGAGTGGATCACTCTAGTGAAACAGCAAAACAGATCAGACACAGACAAATATTATATGACTTCACTCCTTGGTGGAGGAGAAAGAAAAAAAAAGCAAATGAATAAACAGTACCTTAGATTCTGATGACCAAAGGGTAGTTATCAGAGGGGAAGGAGAATGAGAAAATGGAATCAGGTGGTAAATGAGAACTGGACTTTGGACAGAGATCATAACATAGTATAAACTACAGATGTTGAGTCACAATAGAATAGAAGTGAAAGCGACATAATATTATAAGCCAGTGTTACTTCCATGTCACTGTCACTGTCACTGTCCTGCCGTTGTTCATCGATTTGCTCAAGCGGGCCCAGTAGCATCTCCATTGGAGACTTTGTTTTTACTGTGTTTGGCATATCAAATACATCACGGGTAGCTTGCCAGGCTCTGCCGTGTGGGCGAGATACTCTCGGTAGCTTGCCGGGCTCTCTGAAAGGGGTGGAGGAATCGAACTCGGGTCAGCCATGTTGGCTGCGTGCAAGGCAAACGCCCTACCGCTGTGCTATTGCTCCAGCCCATATGGATTACAGATAGGTATTGCCATTCTTATTTTACCAATAGCACTGTAGCACTGTCTGTAGCACAGTCCTCCCGTTGTTCATCGATTTGCTTGAGCGGGAACCAGTAACATCTCCATTGTGAGACTTATCGTTACTATTTTTGGCATATTGAATACGCCACGGGGAACTTGCCAGGTTCTGCTGTGCAGGTGGGATATTCTTGGTAGCTTGTTGGGCTCTCTGAGAGGGACGGAGGAATTGAACCCAGGTCAGCTGTGTGCAAGGCAACCCTACCGGCTATGCTATCACTCCAGCCCATTTTAACAATAAATTTGGAAAATTAAGTGGTTTACCCAAAATTTCACAGTGTCTTCAAAATGGAGTTTCCTGATGCCCAATATTTCTTTCTTCTCTGTCTGATGTTTCTCTCTCTCTCTATTGGTGCATGAGCTTGTGTTCTCTGGGAAGTTACTAATCTTGCTTCTGATTTTCTGGATATGACTCTCCCCTCTATAACAGGGGGTATAACAGGGGGTACAGTTGGACCTGAAGTCACAGGGATGGATTGACATGGTTTTCCAAAAACAACCGACTGTTACTTGCACACTGATAACTTCATTTTTCAGAAAAGCTAGCTGCAAGGCGGATGCCTCCCTGTGGTTCACACCAGGGAACTGCCTGTAGGCAAGACTGACGCACCGTTTGTTCAGTGAGACTAGAGGTCTGACTCATTCAGGCACTGCCTTCCCTGGTGATTTGGAAATGCAACCTGGTGGACGCTATCTTCTTCACCATTAAGCGCATTAGAAGCTGGACTTTGGAACTTAAAGATATTTATCTATGTATCTAAATGTTAATATAGGTGTGGGGCTTCAGGAGTGAAGGAGAGAGTGGTGGGAGAGGAGAGACAAGGTGGCACCAATCATGGCAGAGGAGGATGACAATCTGCCTAGGCCATGTGGCTGACAACCCGCCTGACGCTTGTTTTGACTTTTCTCTAACTGCACAACCGGTGCATGCAGATGACTTTACATCTCATAGCAAAACGTGCGACAGCAACGTGCTAAGCAAATGCAAACAAAAATATGCTTCCCCCATTCCAAACAAATCTCTCACACATTGCAACGGTGCCATGGTGTGGCGAGAGACAGAGACAGAGACCTCCAGGAACCATACTTGCCATTGTTTCACGTGCTCTCTGGATCAATACAGAGGCTCTTGGAGATCTGCTTTGGCCACACTGGATCACTTGCCATCACTTGGACATACACCAGAGTTTGCACTCGTTCACATCATTTATCCAACTCGTTCGCTATTTCTTTGCACCTACTGTGATCCCATCATAAGCGCTACAGGTCTAAGGCACGAGAATGAAGAGCTAAGCTGCAACCACATCCGGTCCTTCTGGGGTTCAGGGTTTCTTTGCTTTAGCTCACCATCCTTCAGCCCAGCTGTACTCCTTTCTCCCTATAAAATCCCTTTCTATTCTTTAAGAGCAGCTATGGATGATTTCCTTTCTTGTCTTCATTATTCCTCCCCAAGGTGAGAATTAATCATTCCTTCCTCATGTTCCTACCGCTTCCTGCTTCCACTCTGAAGCTGCACAGTCAGGAACTGGTGAAAGGGACTGACGTCACATCTCTCACATTGCTTCTGTTTTCATTTCCTCCCACCTTCCTAGTGCTTGTCGAACCAGATCTTCCCTAGTTCTGGGAAAACTAATAGGAGTATCTTATATGTGTGTCTATAGACACACACACGTATATGTCGCCTTAACCTCATAAAACGGAGCTTCTTGATTAAGTTTGTAATTTTTGCATTGTGACTCTCTTTTGGCTCAAACATAACTGACATGTTCCAATATGCCTTTCTTAAAACTCCCTACTGAAGGAGAATGACAAGGAGTTGAGCCATGTTTTCTTTCGGGAACTAAAACATGGTGGCTATGCATGTGATGTCTGAAGTCCAGATTGGGTTATTTCAAATCCTGACTCAGCCATTGGTTAAATGTGTTACTTTGGGAACTTTCTTACATATACGTGCCTGGATTTCCCTATCTTTGAAAAATGGATAATAATAGGATATATTTGATGGGACTGGTGTGAGGATTAAAAGTGTTAATTCATGTAATTATTTGGAACGCTATATGGTACTTCATGCAAATTTAAGAGATGCTAATTATTAGTTATTGTTCTCCAAATGAAATAATTCCTACCTTGAGTGTACTGGAGCATTGTACCATTGGTGTTTCTTTCCAACCAGATGCTTTGAGACTCAATTTCATAAAAAGTTACTGCTGAGAATAGGTATTTTGCATCCTCCTACTATTTCTGAAGAGTAAGTCATTTGGATTTAGATCACGGAGCTTGAGTTTTGGTATTCTTTTTTCCCTTTCTGAATTAAAAAAGATTGTATTTAAGAGAAAAGAAAGAAAGCAAAAGGAAAGCAGAGAAGTTCTGGATTATGGAAGGGGTCTCCTTAAGCAGGATTTCCGAGTTTCAATATTCTTACCACTGTGGAGCTTTCCTTGGAAAAGCTACCACCCAAAATCTCTTATTTCTTCAGTGGAAAAAGGAGAAGTAATCATATACCCCTCAAAGAGTTGCTGGGATAATTGGATGGATGTTGTGAGAGTGAGTAGTAATATATGGAATGTCTAACTTCTAGTGTCATAGTCTTTATGTATAATTCTTTTATTATAGAAGTTGTAGTAACAGCAGTAGTGATTGTTGTTGTTGTTTTAGGACCACAGAGTGCAGTGCTCAGGGCCTATTCCTGGCTCTGTGCTGAAGGATCACAGCTGGTTGTGCTTGGAGAACCATATGCAGTGCTAGGGTTGGAACTGGGTTGGTCACGTGTGAACGCATTAACCCCTGTACTATCTCTCGGCTACTACTTTACTCTTCACAACATTCTTTTCTCTGGGAAGTACCCTGTGTTGAATGGGTGGAACTCAGGACTCATCCTGTGCCCTGCCTCCCTGAGTCTTGTTCGCTTCCTTCCAAATGCCCACTGAGGTCCTCTCCAAGCTAAGAATGACTTGAACCATACCCACTGACCATGATGCCCTGTGCGGACTGTGACCGTCTCCAAACATTTTCCTCTACAGCTGTGTAAGTGCCCCTCCTGTGATTCCTGCTCTGCCTCATTCCAATCCCTCCTGTAACCTTTACGGCTCAGTCAACTCAGTTGAGTCAACTCAGTTCACAATGGGCAGACTGACCCAAACTCTACATTCTTGTGCCCTGGGGAAATGCAAGTGACCCAAATAATCTCCAAGTAATAATGATAATCTAAAGGGGGGTGAAGAGGGAGAGGGTTTGAGGATACCCTTACTTCTAGCTCTGTGTCCAGAGATCACTCCTGATGGTGCTCGGGAAACCACTTGGGTGCCAGGGGCCAAACTTGGGTGGAGCGCATGTGAGACCAGTGCCTTTTCTGCTGTACTGACCTGAGATGATGATATTGAGGGGAGAGCAATGAGGTCACTTCATAAACAGAGTAGCAGGTGAGGAAGGGCAAACAGATCAGACAAAATGGTGGTAGGTATCAACTTGTAGTTGATTCCCTTTCCCTAGCATCCTGCTGACCAGTCTTTTGCTAAGACCCTCATCTTTTCCTCAATGAGGACCTTTCACTGGGTGAGAGCAAAGCTTTATCCCAATGATTCAAGGCCACTTGGGTGCTTGTGATGGACATGGGAAAGATGCTTCCTTGTGTCCTGGCCCCTTGGAGTGACTCCATATGTCCCCGAGGCTCTGGTGGTGGAGGGCAAGAGGCTACTCTCTGTCCTCAAGGCTGCCTCCCCAGGAATTCTGCTCCTTGGCCTCATCTCAGCTCTTTCAGATCAAGGCAATGACAATGCCTTCTGGCCTCCTTCACGTAGAGAAAATGGCTCTATTTGTCACTCCAGAAAAAAAGAATATTTGGGGGTAAGAGGAAGAAAGCTAAAATGCAAACACTAGCCATCGGACCCATGTCAGATTTATTTTAGAAGTAGCATTTAGAAGTAGTGAAGGGTGGCAAGTGTCAGCCCGTCCACCCACCACCACTTCCCTGTCTCTGCCTTTTCTCACTGTGGGATACAACGAATTAATTCCTAAGAAGCATTTCAGATAAATACCGAAATCTAATTTATCACGGTTCTTCCAGAACTTCCAGCTAGTTAAATATCGAACCTGCTTGCTCGAAACGTTCGAGTCCCCAAAGTCCTCAAAATAGATCCATCAACCACCAAAGATTAAAATCGATGTGCTTACAAAAGGAAGAAAGAAAGAAATACAAACTCAGAAAAATGCCAGCTGCCTTTGCAAATGGGGCGTCGGGAAACAAATCTAATTGTGTCCTTTCCCTCCAGGTCCAGGAACTTTGAGTGCTACTGTGCTACATCAGGTAGGGAATGAAAGCCAAATGACAAGGCATCTAAATAGGAGAGGGGAGCCGGAGTAACTGTAGTTTTTATGTCCCGGAGAGCCTGAGAGAGAAAAGAAGCATTGTATCTGGGATTAACAGAACTGCAGGATTTCATTAATGACAGCCCGGCTTTTTAGCAAAAGGAAGATAGTTAGGGCAGTAAAAGAGAACATGACTAGAATGTGCTCTGCTAATTGGAAATGTATATTATCTTCAGGCTATGCGTGTGTGCAGGGCGGGCTCCGGAGGATGTGAGGAGACGCGTATTGAGCGGCTGGCAGGGGAGAGCTGGACCAAGGACGCCCCAGGTTGAACCACACCGACAGGGCAGTTAAAGGGCCCTTTCTTGTAGATATGAACTCCAGTGGCCAGCCCCCCCTCCCCCTGCCCCTTTTAATTCAGTGGCTACGTTGGGGCGGTCTTTGATGGCAGCTTTGAAGTTGGTGGCTTTGAGATTACTCTTCCTCTGTGACCTTGACCACCAGCCACGAGGTTAGGGGGGAAGGGGAGGGGAGGAGGAAGGCGCTGGAGTTGCAAAAAAAAAGGAAAAGGAAGGAGAGGGGAGGGGAGGGGAAGGCGGCCGAGACGTTTCTGCCGCATTCCACGACTTTTCTGATCGCTCTGCAAAGTTGAAATATGATGGCAGCCCTTGCACGGGGGAAGGAAAGAAACCATTTCAATGAAAAATTAGCTGCCTTAGCAGGTCAAGCACATAGTTACATTAATGTCGTGTAGAACAATAAATCAACTTCGATCTCCAATTGAAAAAATGCTAATTTAGCCCAGCGATTCCCTGATTGTACTTTCCTCCTCGGATAGAAATCTTTTCTTTCATTTAATGCGGAGCCGTGATTTGACAGCCCCGTCGAAGGGCGCCTGCAAGACTCTCGGCGTTTCGGTGGAATTCTGATCATGGTTTTAATATTCCGTGCAGCTCTGCCCCCTCTGATTTCACGCTCACACATTAACGAGAGCTGACACTGGAGATTAGACGCAGACAGCTGGAATGCCAGGGCTTTGTTGGAGCATGGACAGGAGCCAACCTCGTCCAACCACAGCCAAGAGGGACCTGGGAAAGTCTTAAGCGGGAGGGGAAGGCGGCCGGCGGGGTGGGGGGCTGCGGGGAGGGAGGGTGGGAGCGGGGGGGGTGGGAGCAGAAAGAAAGGCAAGGTAGTTTCTGCAGGGCGCAGGAAAAGAGAGATTTCCAGAAAGCCCTTTGTCTCCGAGATTCACGTTGGAATCAATTCTGATTTATTTCGAGGAAGTGGATCATTACAGGGAAATCCCGAATTGGCTGCAGGATTTTTTTTTTTTTTCTGGAAACGCTGCAGGAAAAATGGAAATGGGCTCCCTGTCTCAGCAGCTCACTAGCATCTGAGGAACAATGGTGATTACGAGCTGGAGGAAGGGTGCTTACAGAAGGAAAAGTGTTCGCCCCTTTCCCTTAAAAAAAAAAAATCACTTAGTTCCAGGTGAATAGATGGGGAAATAAACGTAGATTTATGAGTCCTTGCTGCCTGCTCATCTAGTGCCTCCCCGGGCAGGGAAGGAAGTCTCCTCGTCTGCCTCGGACCTAATAAATTGTTTCCTGATACCAGAAATCAAATAAAGATCTAGAATTCTATCTAAACCAGAAAGTCGCTTGTGCTCACAGAGCGCCATGCGGCCAAAGAAAAGGAAGGGCGCTGCCCCTCAAAACGGGCACCACTTTCTCCAAAGGGAAATGACAGATGAGCAAGGTTGCAAAGACAATGCCCATTAATACTATGTCCAAAAAGGAAAAAAAGAAAAAGAAGTTATTTCTGCTCCCGGGGGAGACCAATTGAGTAGAAATAACAAATGTCCTTCTTACGAACTGTATCATTAATAATAATCATACTTTGCATTTTTATGGCATCCCAGGATTCCAGGGCATTTATTTGCTCTTCAGAGGGGAAGTTAGAGAGAGGACACCCGACTCATTGAGTACAGAGGGTTCCACTGAGGCCCAGGGCTCTTCCTGGACTTATACATCACATGACGCCATTGTTGCTAGGGCCTCATGCATTTTCTCCCTCACTCCCTGCTCTTTCCTAGGGTTATGGCTTCATTTGGGAACTGAGGAACTGAACTATCACAAATCACTCTTGCCTATTGCTCTAATTTTTGATTTTCCTGGTCTGGGTCGGACTGGTATCACTGGGGTAGGTTAATTCATTCAACTAGCATTTACTGAGCACCAACCCAGACAATGGTTAGATGGGAAAAAAAGGAGGAGTTGGGGGATGTCTAAAAGATATGGAAATATTTCTATTATTTTAGAATATTTTCACATCAAAGCAGAGGTCATACACAGCAGAGTGGTTAAAACCATCACCATGAACATCTACCAAAGTGCTCAAGAACAAGTGGGATAAATTTGCTCATGAACCTCAATTCTTCTCTTGGCTTTCAAACTAGGTGCTTCTTTCAAACTCAGTTTCCTTTTCTATAAGATGGAGCATAAATTAAAACAACTCTTAGACTATAGACCAAACATGATTGCCACTCAATGCCTCTTTTGCAAACCACAGTACCCAAAAGGACAGAGAGAACAAAAGGGAATGCCCTGCCACAGAGGCAGGGTGGGATGGGGAGATAGGGGGTGGGAGGGATACTGGGATCCATGGTGGTGGGAAATGGGCACTGGTGGAGGGATGGGTATTTGATCATTGTATAATTGAAACCCAAGCACAAAAATTTGTAAGTCTATAACTGTACCTCATGGTGTCTCACTAATAAAAATTAAAAATAAATAAATAAATGTCGCAGAAAAAAAAACTCTTAACATAGTAAACACTTGATAAATGCAATTCTATTATTATTTTCTTTTATTTGTTGGGAAGGGACAGTAAGAATATATTCTCTCTCTTTTTGCTTGGTCACAGTGAATAATATTGGTGTTAAAGGTACTGAGTGTTTCCAAAGCATTATAATTTATAATTCTAAAGAAGTCCTATTGCCTTAAAAGTAGTCTCCTTCAAATATTTGTCTTCATTTCCCAAAATAATAAACTGATCAAACATTTTTGAATTTTCTTTAGAATTTCATGGAAGCACTACTAAACATTTCCAAGTATGACACAACTTCACGTGCAGTGGGTGGATTTGTTGCTGGAAGCTCATAGAAGTTTCCCACGATGTCCAATAACTCTGGTGGGCATTCAAACAGGGGGAACACGATCTTTGGGATAAATGAGCCTATAAAGAAATTAGACTGGTTTTCTCAAATGGCATATAAATAGACTCCGAACACAATTTCAAAAGAAGTTTGCTGAGCAGATGCGGCCTTTTTAGAACATAGGCACAGCCTCCCAAGAAGAGCAATGGATCACAGCTCTCCTGACAGATGTGAGGGGGAAGTGAAGATCAGTATCTCAAGGCTGCATTTTAGGACCATTTCCCCTGACACAGCGCATGGGCCCATCCGGAAGAAAACAACATACTCACGAGCTCTTCAAACCATGCAAAAACTGGGGTTCACTTCTGCCGTTCTTGCCCTTCTTGGTTTGTGAATAGCTTTAGTGTCCAGGGTCAACTTGCTCATCTATTCAGACTTCATTAAGCACCTATTGGGCTTCTGGTAGTTATTAAGAACACAAGTTTAGTAACTGATGATACTGGTCCTCAAGGACCTCAGCATCTAGTAGAGAAATTAAGCACGTAGGTGCATTGTGGAGGGGAGACTGTGCCTGCCACAGTCCAGGTCCTGGAGGCCTCCACTCCCCGGATGTTTATCATGCTCAGGTGTGTAGCCGTTATGTTACAGCCATCAGAGCAGTAGAAGCTTGGGAGGCATTTACTCCAATTCTTCTACCTACTCCTATTTCATGATCAAGAACTGACCAAATCTTATACAACCCCCTAAAGCCATGAGTATGACTGCAACCCGCCATGTTTCTTCCCTTAAGCTCTCCCCTTCATTAGAAAGTTCTTTGGCAGAAAGAGAGAGAAGTGGCCTTTCCTGAATCCTCTCTCCAGGAAGATTTAGGAGTTGTGACTGATTATCATTTCAATTATAAAAGGATTTTTTTTCTTAAGGGGGGAGATGGTCTTAAGCTAAGTGTCTGAGTCTGTTCCAAGGGCCTGTGTACTCATAGCAAGCTTCCAGTGGCCCCAGGCAGTATCCCTCGCACTCATGTTACCTACACCTGGTAATAAAAGGCATGGACCAAAGGTGGACCGTCAATGAGTGGAGAGAAAGTGTAAATGCCCAGAGACATGAGATAGTTTCTGGTGGTTAGATAGCATTGATTTTATCAGGAGCAATGTTGAACACACATGACACAGCAGAAGACAAGCAGCCTGAGGTGGTTTTGTTTATACTTCACTGCTTTGCCTCCATGACGTGGAGGCAGCGCTATCATTTGTACCAAGACACCGTCACTGAGATAGATCCATTTGTTCAGCATGCAGGAAGATTATTCCGACTTTGTGCATCCACTCTATGTCAGAACAACTAGAAGCATCTGAAGAAGATGGAGTAGAGAGCGACTGTCTGCTCAGATCTGTATGGTCCTAGTGACATCAAGATGTTTTTACCACTGAAGAGTCACGCTAGCAGCATCTCTTAGGAGAGTGAGTCCAGGTCTCAATATTGTTCCACACACAATAGCTGGGACTCTTGTAAGCATTATGCTTATGGTTGACTAGTTAACCTTTTGTAGCAATTTCAATTAGAAAAAAAAATCAGGGAGGTTCTCCCTATGCTAAATTCATCATCTGTTTTCCAATATGCTTTCCAGAAGGGGTAGTAGGGGATCTTAAAACTGCCCCCAAGAGAGTGTGCTCACTTGTGTTAAATGTCATGTGTAGTCCCAGTGCGGGGCGGGGGGGTGGGGGGGGGAAGGGGGCAGAGAGAAGGCTGAGAACTATCCTGGAAAAAGACATTTGGTGTCAAGATGGGCATATCACATATCCAATTTAAGAGGAGCTTTGTTAAAGGGAAGCCATGATATGACAGTCTTCCTATAACTGAGCTCTACGATCCAAGGCATATTCCCTAAGACCTGTGTATACTTCTGGATCCAAAGGGTTAGGGTTCGTGCAAAATACTACATACATAATTTATCATGCTGGTGGGGTTTTTTTGGGGGGTCACACCCAGCAATGCTCAGGGGTTACTCCTGGTGGTGCTTAGAGGACCATATGGGATGCTAGGGATCAAACCCAGATCAGCTGTGCACAAGGCAAACGCCCTACCCACTGTATTATCACTCTGGCCCCATCATGCTAGTGTTTAATCTTATTTCCATGAGACCAGTAAATTTTCTGAGCAGTCCTGGGGATGAAGCAATGAGAATATAGGCCGGGTGGGTCATTCTAGAGGGAATCAGAATTTTTTGTACACCTACGGTAATTTAATGCTCACAACAGCCCCAATTGAAAGAATCAGTCAAGTAGAGGCCATCAATAACAGCATCTTATTTAATGCATTGGTTACACTACAGAAAATGCTAATACTTGACCATTGCCCCCTTTGAAAAGGCAAACTTAATATGGTCCAACCTCCTCCCATAGAGGGAGGCTGGAGGTGGGGGCGGGGGTTGGGGGGGATGGTGGTGGGGAAATGGGGGACATTGGTGGTGGGAAATGCACACTGGTGGAGGAATGGGTGCGGTATCATTGTATGACTAAAACCCAATTATGAACTTCTTTGTAATGATCTATCTCACAGATATCCAATTAAAATAGTACAGTGGGTAGGGTGTTTGCCTTGCATGCAGCCGGCCTGGATTCAATTCCTCTGCCTCTCTCAGAGAGCCCAGCAAGTTACTGAGAGTATCTTGCCTGCACAGCAAGCCTGGCAAGCTAACCGTGACGTATTCAAAATGCCAAAAACTGTAACAACAAGTCTCACAATTTGTTGAGATGTTACTGGTGCCCTCTCTAGCAAATCAATGAACAATGGGAGGACAGTGCTATAGTGCTTTTTAAAAAGTAATATGGAGTTCATGCTCAATTAAATCAGCTTAATCAATGGCTGAATAAATAGCAGTACTCTTACATTAAAAAATATATATGATCCAACCTAATAAAAGCAGGTTGATTAGGGATACAAGGCACACTGAATATGTTTTTTTCTGACCCATGGAATTGAAGTAGAACTACAGTGAGTAAAACGGAAACAGAAGAGTCATTTACTTTGGCTCCCGAAGTTGAAGGTTTCATGACTCTAAGACATTGGAAGGGCAGCCTCTCCCCTAGGTAAGACACGTGGCTTCAGAGAGACAAATCTTCAACAATGAAAAGGATGAGAAGAGACAAACTCCAGTCTCCAAAGGCCACTGTAGGCAACGAAATGGGAGGCACAGCCAGCCCTTTTGCCACTAAAACCACCTGCCCAATTCTTCAGCTTCGTTCCTAAGGAATCGGGAGGAGATTAAAAACCCATTCCCATGAGCTGAATTGTGTCTCCCCCAAAAGACACGTTGGAGTCCCAACTCCCAGGACACCAGAATGCGTCCTTATTTGGAAACAGGAGTACTGCAGATGAGGTCATACTAAAATAGGGCGGGTCTTTTATGCAGTATCAATGATGTCCTTAAAAAGAGAAGAGAAACGCGGAGAAGAGGATCCTGTGAAAACAGAGGCAGAGAGTGGAGATCAGGCAGTCCTAAGTCCTAAGTCGGGAAATACCCAGAGGCTCAGCAAGGCAAGTGTCTCCCTACAAGTTCTAGTAAGCAGTCACAGAGCTGTGAACACTGACTTCTGACTTTCTGTCTCCAAAATTGTGCAACATCAACCTCTGTTGTTTTAAGCTTCCTAGGTTGGGGTCCTTTGTTATGATACCACTCAGAAGCAAATGCCATCATCTTTTCACTTCCCTCTCTACACTCCTCCTCTTTTCTCTTGCTTTCAGTCAAGGTAATTCAGGAAATTAAGTTGTATAAAGAGACAAATCCTCGATTTCAGGAATCAAGACTCGTGAGTCTAATGCATCTCTGGAATGTTCTGAGTGTTTCGTTTTTTTTTTCCCCTTGAACCTTACTTAAGCTTGAGAGCTAACTTAAAAACATGCTCTAAATATTTGGGAGATAACTACCCCCACTTGTTTCCTTCTACAAAGAGTTCATAAATTCAATTTATGACAGCCAACCCATAAATTAGATTTACTCTGAGCCTAAGTTATGACCTAATAAAATTTGCGTGAATAGGTTGCCTTCCCAGAAAAATAAAAGCAAAATGAGATTGTCAATGATATCTTACCCGGCAACTGTGATGGGCCTTCACACCATCAACAATTAATTTGAGTTATATTAAGTTGTGAATGTGACAGGGGAAGTACAATATCTTATGCTATTATATCATGACTGGTAACTTAATCCCAGATTTATTTCTCAGGTTAGTTGATTGTTAGCAGAACCTAGAAACAAATCAAACACAGAGTTACTTAGGATTTTTTTTAGTATGCAACATATATGTTTAGGCACTGACCCAAAGACTGCATGATTTCAATTTCATTGAGAGGATGAATGTAAGTCCATTCTCTTGGGTACATTTTTTTGATACTAGTATTAAAGATGAGGACAGCTGTGGAGGAACAGTTCCCAGTGAAGTGCCACAGTGGGAAGATTGACGGAAAACAAAGGCCCACAAAGAGTACCGGGAACAGGAAGCCCCAATCTGGTACTCTAAACCTCTAGGCATGAGTTAGAGGTGGGCAGTAGATGCCACCTAGCAACTGTCAGAGAGAGGTGTGAAGTTGGAGCATCAAGGTCTTTGCTGAGCTCTACCACCTATGGTCTATGGACTAGAAAGTGAATTTCCCTAAGAACTTAACTTTCTGAAACTGTAATATGGAATAAATATATCTTCTTCCTGGAACTCTATGAGTATGGCTCAAGATAGTGTGTGTACAAATCAGCAATTAAATCCAGTTTTATATCCTCTTTCTCAGTTATATCATGAGTCTACCCAAGAGCCAAATTTATATCTTCATGGGAAACCCATTACTTAATGTTCATTTATAAACTTTATTACTCCTACACAGTCAGTCACATTTCATCAAATGATAAAAAAATATTTTAATAAAAGAATAACAGTGATTGGATTCTACAGATATGAGGCCTGGCTGAATCAGACACAAGAATTACTCAGACTTTACTCCCTTCATTGAAATTAGTGTTTATACTTTTCAATCACCTTTTCTAAAACATCTCCAACATACAGAGATACAAGGAATTTACGTGTTTTGTGTTTCAATCATTATTTTTTTTCGCACACTTTTCCTTTTTAAGTGTGGGGAGCACCATGTTTGAATCTGCATCCAGGCACACTGATTTCCCCCATATCCACATGACTTCATGTCACCTCGTGAAGAAGCTTCTAGAACCACTCATCTCAAACAGTTCTTCCCTCCCTCGGTCAATCCCCTCCCCTTCCCATGCAAACTGACTCCTATATTAATCATCACCTGAAACTATCTCAATGGGCATGCTATTTGTAATGTATCTATTTTTCCTCATTGCCTAGGGCTGCTAGAAGTCAGTCAGAAAAAGATTCTGGTTCTCTGATCTATCCCTAACCTCGGACAGTGCTTGGCATTGTCGGTTCTTAACAAAATGGTCCACATTTGATATTTCTTTTGACTACATCATAAATCACAGTTTTTCTGTAAATTCCAGAACCACAAGCTGATGAGCATCAGTCAGCATTATTTGCTTTCCATTTCCCTCAAAATGCGGTCAAACAAATGGAGAGATTCTGTTCGTAACCTTTCCAGGAAGAACTCCTCTGCCTCCTTCCACGTTCTTCCAAACCCGTCCCACTGTGTGTTGGCTGTTTACCCCAGATCCCTACAAGCAGGACCTCTGTGAGAAAAGACCGTTTTCTCTCCATGTAGATCTCCAGTTCTAAGCTCCATACACAAGACCTCAAGTCACGTTTGCCAGCTGGGGTGTGGTTGCAGTGCTCCCCAAACTCCTCACAAATGGGTATAAATGTGCAAAGGGAGTGCAAGAATATAAAGTTTAATATGCAGTGAAGTCAAAATTGGCCTCCTCCAGCATCCCTCCCTAACGTCCCCTTGGGACTTCCCCACCCTGCTCTCATTATCTCATAAGACGTGACCAGGAAGTGCAAGGCAAGCAGGTCCTAAAGTACCACTAGATTTGTGATACCGTGTCAATAACACGCTACCCTTCCCTCTCATTTCTCTCTTCTTTCTTTCTCTCTCTAGCTCTGCAGCAGGACCTTGGAGAGAATTTTTTAAGGTCAGCAAGAAAGTAGGGCCACAACTACACATTAGCAACATTCCAGTTTTTAAATGGCTTGTATTCTCGATTTTAATATTTTCCCCCCCCCGGTGTTAAACGAAATCAGGTTTTTTGGCTTCTTCGTTTTATTATTTCTTTGGTTTATTTTTATTTTTTAAAAAAATAATACAAGGTTTCCTTATGTTTCCACGATACTTTGGGAGGCAATCGTCATTATTAGTTTCACTCTTCTCCTTTCAGGAATTATTTTTTTTCCTTTTTGGGTTACACCCAGCGATGCTCAGGGGTTACTCCTGGCTCTGCACTCAGGAATTACTCCTGGTGGTGCTTGGGGGACTATATGAGATGCTGGGAATTGAACCCGGGTCTTCCCTTCCCAGTGTGTTATTGCAATTTTTAATGTAGAAGTAAGCGTGAAACTACCCTGTTCTTTTCCTTTCTCTGCGATGGTAGCATACACACTATTGCAACCATCATTTCTGACCCCACGATTTCTCTTCTAGATTTATCTTCATTCTATTTATAGCATTGAGATGAGCCTGCATTAAACACACTCCGTAGGAGTGTGCTGCTCCAGCAGCCACGCCTATACACCACAGCCTCCACCATACAGCCCACCCAATTTCACTGATTCACAACTGATCGCTGCAGAGACACCAAGATCATGAATCTCCCAGGTACACCAGTTTTCAGGCTGAAAATTCTGGGATCTTCTTTAAGTGAGGTCCCTCAGCATCCCAACCCCACCCCAACAGCCACACCCACATCCCACAACCGCTGCCATGTAAACAGAAGCCCAGCATCACAGCCTCACGAGGACTCTGGGAAGAGATGCCAGGCCAAGCCAGTGGAACTCACAGGTACACCAGACTTCAGGCTAAACTCTCTGGGGTGCCCCTCGGGAGGGGGCAAGGCATGAGTCATCTCAGTTCTACAGCTCCTGGAGCGTGAGGCCACCTGCAAATTCCACAAAACTGACTGCTCAGTAGGAGCACAGCGAATTAGATGGGAAAGTAGCCTACAAGCTAACTAAGCTCAATAAAAAAGCAGTAACATAGAGGGCTGACCTAGCAACAAACTGCTCAGTAAATCCTCAGACAATAATTTTAATAACCCCGTCATAAGATATAACAATTTTCACAAATTTTCTTACACTGAGCATTTAAAAAAATTAAATAAGTAAATAATTGTATGATTGTGTTTAAGTTATATGTTCCAAAACCCATCTCTTCGCCAGCCTACATTGCCCAACACCAATGTCCGTAGTTTCCCACCTGTCCTATACCCCGCCCCCCTGCCACCCCTCACCTGCCACTTTGACTCTGGGCAGGCAATTTTCTTCTCTCACTCTCTCTTTCCTCACTGAACTATTTTTTGATAATTCCACTTATCGTTTTGTTGTAACAAGCAACATAAATTATTTTATGGCTGTCAAGGAGGCAGGCTTGAGGGGACGCATGGGAAACTGGTAACAAGGATGAAAGGAAGGTCACACTGGGGGTGGGATTGGGGCTGAAACAACTATTATGAACAACTTCATAAATCATGGTGTTTAGAGTTTTAAAAAATAAATTAATTAAAGGTAAGCGAATAAAAAAATAAAATCACGGTCTAATATTTAGTTCAACGAATGTCTTGTATGTTATATTACCAAATCCCAAACAAGGGATATTAAAAATTTCCCCCCTTTCTTGCAAATTACAAAAAATGTGATAAATAGTTTCACACATGTACAAGTCTATCACCAAAAAAATTCAGAGAAGTGAAGTTTCTAAGTCAAAGGATATGGTCTCTCCATTTTGATAAATCATTACAGATGCCCTGCTGAAGACAATTGAACAACCCACACTCCAATACAATTGTGCAACAACAAATAAAAATGGTGGTTTCCTCATATCCTCACCCAGCTTTTCATCTTTGCCAATCTGCAAACATTATTGCATAATTTCCACTTTCCCCTACATTTCTCACTTATTCAAATGTTATTGGAATTTCTGTGAATTGTCAATTCATGACTTTATTATAATTATGACCTACTGGTTATATAATTCATAACAAGGAATTCTTTATGTATTGAAGATGTTAGCCCTTTGTAATATGAGAATATTTTACTCAGTTTTAAATCTTTGACTTCATTTTATGTATTTCACTTGCCCTGCCAATATTTTAGTTAAAATCATTTCTTCTCCATGCTAACGTTAATTTGCGTTATCTTTTTTATTTAAAATAATGCTGGTGCTGGTTCACAAGACTGTTTTAAAATAATTTCCAAACTGAAATTATTTTAAGTTATTCGGAATTTAAATTTGAATTTTTTCTCTTGTCGCAATTTTCAAGGGGATATTTTCTTGCATTGCATTTTAAAAAACTTTTAACTATTAAATAAATCATGGAGCTGGAATGATAGCACAGTGGCTAGGGCATTTGACTTGCACGTGGATGACCCGAGTTTGATTCCCAGCACCCTATCTGGTTCCCCAAGCATTGCCAGGAGTAATTCCTGAGTGCATGAGCCAGGAGTAACCCCTGTGCATGGCCGGTGTGACCCAAAAAGCAAAAAAACAAACAAAAAACCCCAAACAAACAAAAACAAATTATGAAGTTTTTTTTTAAAGCTTAATAATAAAATAGCTATCCCACCACCTAACTTAATAAAATAGTAGTAATAAAGTTGAAATCCTTATCTATTTCTTTCCCCAGGAGTAATTGTCATTTTAATTTGTGTGCATAAATGTACAGTTACAAAACAATTACATCTTTTTACATAACACATGGGTTTGGTGTACTTTAAACTTTTACATAGGTTGTAAACGAGAATAGGCATTTTATTGTATTGTATCAAATGGTTTTGATTTTTTTATATAGGTTAAAATCTTATGGCAATCTCTAATTGGCTCTTACTGATTTATTTTCTGATCATTCTTCTTGCCATTTCTTAAAGTTTTGTTGGAATAAGCAACATAAAGTAAATCTGTTATGTGCCTAAGGGGGCAGGTTGGAATTGAGCGGGAAACTGGGGATATTGGTAGAGGGAAGGTCACTAAATGCTTAAAACAGCTGTATTGTATAACAAACAACTTTGTAAATGTAAGTTTACAAAGAAAAGTTACATCTTTAATAGAAGCTAATTTAAAAAAAAATAAACTTTTCTGACCAGCAGGGACATAAAAGCAGCAATGGAGGGACATGGGCATTTTGGTGGTGGGGAATGCAATAAGTTTGCATATCAATACTATAAACATTAACACTATTGCAATCATATTACCTTAACTGCAATTAAAAAATTTTAAAAGCAAAAAGCAAGGTGCTAGGACATTTCTATTCATATTTCCCGTTATATGAGTTTCTCTGGGAGTGGAACTGAGTATCTTGTACGAATCTCCTTAATAAGTAGTTTGAGCATCTTTCATATGCTCCATTAAGCATCTAGGTTCTCCTCTTATATAAATGACTTGCTCATTAGTTTTGTACTTACTTTTTATTTTTAAATCTATTACCATTTTAAAAACTTTATTGGAAAGGCTATTTGCTGTGCGTGTTTTATACCACACAGGGGGATGGAATGTGACAGGGCTCCAGGATACAGGAAAGAGTGTGAGGTACAATGTTCTCCACAAGTTCACCTTCCCAGATGGAGCTCGATGGCCTCTTTCTTTCTTTTTTATTTTATTTTATTTTATTATTTTATTATTGTTTTAATTTTGTATTAACAAATCACCGTGGGGTACAGTTACAGACTTACAGACTTTTGTACTTGCGTTTCAGTCATACAATGATCGAGCACCCATCCCTCTACCAGTGCCCATTCTCTACCAGCAATGATCCCAGTATCCGTCCTACCACCTCCACCCCATTCCCCCCCACCCCACCTCTGAGGCATGGCATTCCCTTCTATTCTCTCTTTTCTTTTGGGTGCTGTAGTTTGCACTAGAGGCATTGAGTGGCCTTTGTGTTCGATCCACAGTCTACATTCAGCTCACATCTCCCAACCCGAGCTTGTCCTCTAAATACTTGGTGTTCCCTTCATCTGAGCTGCCTTTTCCCCCAGCATTTGAGGCCAGCTTCCAAGCCATGGAGTAAACTTCCTGGTCCTTATCTCTACTATTCTTGATGGCCCCTTTCTTGAGTATGAAGCTGGTGTCCCACTTCCAATGCAGAAGGGATGTTATGTCACTTATAAATTAGGTTATCAAAGACACTGGCTAGCTTGATCTTCCACTTGAGACTATATGCTAAATTGGGGGGATATTCAGGCAACATTGTGGAACAGAGACCAATAAGCATAAAAAACTGAGGCATCCCTCCAATTGTTATGTGGGTGAATGATCTTAGATGTGACCCCTCTAGTCCCTGCTAAAGTCTCAGATGTTGGTGATCTTACAGACATCTTGACTATCCCCTCAAGAGAATTTATGAGACAGGAAAACTAGTCAAGCAGTTCCTAAATCTCCACCCCTTAGAACTATATAATATAATAAATGTTGTTGTTCCAAGCTGCTGAATTTTGGGATGACTTGTTAAAGTAGCTATGGTAACTAGTACACACACTCTTTTGAATTCTTTTATTATTTGTGGTAGTGGCTTTAGTTGGTTTTCTTATTTTCCTTAGGTTTGCAAAATTATCTATCTATTATGGTATTGGGTCCCATTATAACAGAAATTACGGCACTGTTTCTGTACCAAAATGAATGCCAGACTTAAGTTAGAATGCACAAATGTCATTATGTTAAGGAGATCTATTTATTCCCACTTCATCAATAGCTTAAAAATAAAGAAAGAATAATATTAAACTTTGTCAAGTTCTTTCTTAATAATAATATTTCCTTATGATTTTCTGTTTAACTTAGTTAACTGATTTCCATTTTTGCTCAGACATTCAAGAGTGAGAGTGATCTTATTTTACTATTTATCGCTTTTGCAATCTTGACTAAGTCTAAAGTCTTTTAAGTGTAGCTGATAGAAACGTTTCTCATTTCCCCCCTATGATCTAGAGTTGTGTAAATAAAAGTCAATGAAGTCTTTCTCTGAAAGAACAGATAGCAACTATTTGGTGCTTTCTCGGTTGCAAGGCTGTGATCTCTAACCACTACCCCACCTCTGCCTGTAGAACAGGAAACAATCCACGAACAATAGTGCACAAGTGACTGTAGTTGTGTTGCGATGAAACTGGAATTTATAAAAAGAGGTACGTTGGATTTGATCCAAACTTGGTCGAACCCTGGTTTAATCACCACCTTGCAATTTAATGTAAATGAAACATCCTGGGAATTTCGTTAAAAACAAACTTTCTTTAGGGAATTAAAAAATTTAACTTTATTTTGATTAAGGGTGAGACACAGTCATCCTGGGGACCTAGGACCACTCCTGGCAATATTGGTCCTGATGGTTCCATTCTCAAGCCCAGTGGTTTTATGCTCTGGGGTCACTAGAGAGACTCCCTAGCAGTTGTAGGGGCCCATGTGGGCTACACTCAGTGGTGTGGACAGATCAAACTCAGGCATATACTCTTTACTTTAGTTCTCCTTCAGGGTTTTTAATATGGAGTCTGGAACCCGGCATTTCTGAGTAGTTCTCAGATCTGTTTAAAGAGCAGGGTTTGGAAAACACTGAAATTATCTATTTTTAAAGTTTGGTTCATTTTGTGAGTGTGAAAATATCTAAACCAAATATCTAGACTAAATTCTTTTAACCACATCTTAATTTTCTTACGCAAATGTTGGTAGTTTAGACTTTTGATCTCTTCAGAAGTTTTGGCAATTTATAGTTTGCTATAAAAATATCTGTTTCAATCTGGTTCTCGTATTTACCTATAAAGAGCTGAGCAAAGTAGATTTTACTGTTCCTCTCTATATGTAGTTATTTCTCTACTCTTATTATTATATGCATTTGTGCTTTAGCTAATGCTTTATCTATTTTATTTTCCTCTATACAAGACCTTCTTGAGTATACTTACTTTACCTTCCTGGATTTTCTTATTAATTTCTGCTTTTATCTTTATTCTGCTTTCTTTCAAATTACTTTCCTTCCTGTCTTAAACTTCATACCTAGTTCAATTAGTTTAATCTTTCTGTTTACATATAAACAGAATTAAAATCTATAATATTCCACTGAGATTTATTTTAGTTGCATCACTGAGTCTGACATCATTATTATCTGCATAGGCAACAATGTTCACTTTGATTTTTCTCTTCGATTCAAGAATGAAAGTTTCTCCCCCACTGGAGAAAGTGCCAGTCTAGTTCCGCCCTGGCCACCCTGCATCCCCGCCCACCCAGGGTGTGCAGAGAATGCCCTGTCTACGTGCCAGTAGTCAGACCTCCACCCAGCTCCCCCTTGGGGAGGCAGCTGCAAAGCCAGGAATAATGGGGATGCGTAGGAATCTATCTGCATGTAGAGACAATGACAAAAGCCTGGAGAGACCCAAACTCAGAAGTCCTCCTAATTTCTGGGAGGAGAATTTCAAGGTGATATTTAGGCTGTTCACTGAAGTGATGGGGAGAAAAAAGAGTTCCAACAAGGATAAAGTCTGAGAATGCTTCAGTCAGAAATGACTGACTTGCAGAGCATAACATGTGGAAGTAACACAATAGAGAGAACCAGCAGCAGAATGACAAAAGCAGAGGGATGAGTGTGAAGATAGGCGTCTTTTGGATGGGTGAAACCATCTTTAAAAAAGCATGAAAGAAAGGATATAGAACTATGAAGTAAACTTCAGATATCTATGGGTCCGTCTGAAGAACATCCAAATGGAAAGGAAGATGAGGGAAGGAGACAGCTTTGGTGAGGAAAATGACAGCTGAAACGTTCCCAGTCTGAAAACTGGATAGTCACGTGCAAAACAATGAAATTAGACCCCAATTTCACACAGTACACAAAGGGTAATTAAAAATGGATGAAAGATCTGGATATCAAAACTATTTCTATAAAACGCATTGAGGAGAAACTGGGAAGGACTCGCCAAGATCTTGATCTCAAGGAGAGTCTTCAATGATATGACCCCACCGGCAAGGAAAATGAAAGTTCAAATAAATGGGACTACATCAAACTTAAAACTTCTGCTGTGAGAAAGAAACAAGGTCTAAAATAAAAAGACACCCCACTGGAGAAAATATTCGCACATCACACATCAAAGGAGTAATCTCCAAGATCTATAATCTCAAAACTCAATAACAACAAAAAACAACCTCATCAGAAAATGGGAAGAGGAGATGAAAAGACAAATTCCTCAGAGATGACATCCAGATGGCCAACAGGCATATTTTTAAAAAATATTCATCATTTATTATCGAGGAAAAGGCATATTAAAACAATGAGATATCACTTTACAACAGCAAGAATGGGCTCTATCAAAAATATCCAGGAACTGTAAGTGCTTGTGAAAATGTAGCAATAATGGCATGCATTCATTGCTGATGGAACTATTGTATATTTGTCTAAGGGACTCATATCTTGTGCATTTACTTAATAATCAACTTACTAAAGTTAATTCAAATGTACCCCCCAATATATTTAAAATCGTTTAATTCTCAAATGGTGAATTGTCTTCAGTTTCTGTTTTATTGTCTTTCAATCCAAGAATGTTGAAGTAGAAATAATTCTCTTTTCATCACTAATTGAGAGAGGGTAATCAGTCCTTTTTACAAAAAAGCTTCTCAATTCTAGAGTTTTTAGTTATGAGTTTCTTGACTTCCATGTTATGTACAATCACGAGATTCTTTGGGTGGTGTAGCTTTTAATAATTTTGATGGACCCTCTCTGCCTAATTTAGAGCTTTTGGGGCAGATGTCCATCTGAGTGTATTTCTCTTCTCCAAGCCCTTCTCAGCTCTCTGTACCTGCATCTATTTTTGATGAGCTGAACACACAAAGCTGGAACACATCCAGCTTCTGAAAGAAGGAAATAAGGACCTCTTCTCAGAGATGTCTGACAACTCGATTGGGTTCCTGTCAAGGCACTTAGAGTCTTTATTTCCTTCCTTCCTTTCATTTTCTTTGAGGGCCACACCTAACAGTGCTTAGAATTTATGCCTGGATCTGCACTCAGGAATTACTTTTGGTTGGGATTGGGGGACAACATGGGGTGCTGGGAATGGAACCCAGGTTGGCTGCATGAAAGGCAAGCTCCTGATCTACTGGGCTACCTCTTTGGCCTCATTTAAGAGTATTTCTTAGTATCTACTTCGTATTCTCCAACTATAATAAATAGCTCTTTGCAATTGGATTTCAACCACAAGTTCTCAAATCAGCGCCAGTTTGTAAGGCTAACAAAGGTTGAAAACCACTGTCTTAAACAATGAAAGTTTGCTTTGGTTCAAGTTGGCTAACATCAGACATTTCTATTAGGCAAATTCTAAATTGCTAATTTGGAAAAATGGGTTCCCCTTATATTGGCCCTGGAGCCATCTCCAACTACCATCTCCTTTCAACAGAGAACAAAGAGGGTGGGAAGATTTTATGTGGTTGATATCTCATCTTGCCCTCCATTTAGTGGCCAAAAATCAGTATCATAGATGCTGGTCTCATATAGCTTACATCTGTGTCCAGTAGAAAAAGGAGATTTGTTCTATGAATACCTAACCCTCATCTAGGTTATTTGAAATCTAATTAATTTTTACTCCCCAGTGTATGAAACACAGATGGGTTTATATGGGCCAATGGATCCATAGTTCATTCCTATCTTATGGTGCTTTCCATCCAAGATCTTTCCTAAGAAAGCAATGGGTCTACTCATCACTAAATTGAATTTTTCCTTTCCACGTATTAAAGCTGTGTTTGTGCAGTTACGGCTTCTTTGGTTCTTTTTCCCTCAGCAAGCCAGGCCCAGATTCCCTTCTCCTGGATGGAATATGCACTTAATGACAATGCCGATGAATGGGAGAGAAAGGAAAGCCTGGACTGTTACTTCTAATATGAGGCTCGAAGAAGAGATTCTGACTTCTGTGAACTCCCCATCCCTCCTAGGAACCAGTTTCTCTGTGTGTGAACAGCTCTGGGGAGAGAAGTCCTCTGCAGAAGCCTCTCCCAAGCACCTGAATGACCTGCAAGCAGGCACTTCCCCAGTTGAGTGTAGATAGAACTACAACCCCAGTCAATGCGCCAACTCCAACTCATGAGACTCTGAGCCAGTGAGAGCATCTCTAGGTTTCTAAACTACATAAACCATAGATAATTTTTATTGCCTAACATCTCTAAGTTATGAAATAATTTGTCAAAGATCACAAATAAAACATTTAAAGTTTTAAAAAATATTTTATCTCCTTCTTGATGGGAGCCTGGGAATTCTTCTAGAGACAGTATACTGGTTCTTAAATGGAACTGGTATTTCGTTTCAATCTCTCAGAGCTGGTATTTACTCTCAGCTGTTGATGTTAGAATTATGTGCCCTGTTCCTGGAACCACAGGTTACAAGCGGCTTCCAAACACACATGCAGAATGTTCCTCTGCGTCATGGTACAAAGCCCGCTTTATTTTGAAGCTGTGCCACACTGGAAACTGGCAGTGTTGACTTTTATTTACCTCTGAGAATATACTCTGCGACTCCACTGCACACAGAGAAGTACCATTCTCTTCCAGTTGATTGAACTAGTGCCTCCCCGACCCTACAAATCCCAATTCACAAATTCTTTTAAATTAAGGAGAATCATGGAGATGACAAAATTCATTCTGGTTCTCCCCTTTGGGTAAAGGTAAAGGTAAAGGCCCTCCCGTTGTTCGATTTGCTCGAGCGGGCCCACTAACGTCTCCATTGGAGACTTTGTTGTTACTGTGTCTGGCATATCGAATAGGTCACGGGGCGCTTGCCCGGCTCTGCCGTGTGGGCGAGATACTCTTGGTAGCTTGCTGGGCTCTCTGAGAGGGGCGGAGGAATCGAACTCGGGTCAACCATGTTGGCTGCGTGCAAGGCAAACGCCCCACCGCTGTGCTATCGCTCCAGCTCCCCTTTGGGTGCCATTTTGCTTCTTCATTCGATTTGCATTTTGCATCACTTTGAGACATCAGTCTTGTGAAGTTCCAGAACTGTACCTATTTTATGGACAGGGAAAGGAAGAACGCTCTCTGACATCAGAGAAGGCAGTTTATGATCCCAAACATCATATTTCATCATGAAATCTCTTAGAAGTCTATAGATATAAAACTCTGTTTCCCACACCAAGGAACAAGGATGATAAACTGCAATATACTCCAAGAGACAGACATTTCCCATCACAACTCAAACACGGTGCAACTGTATGTAAGAACACAAACTTACATAAACCCATTAATAGAAAACTGGCAGGTGCTAAACAATTTGCTCTTCCAAAAAATTTTTTTAACTCCTCCATAGGTAACTTCTAGTTAGAAGTCACTTGAACACGTTGCCTTGAAAGAGATTTCAAAGAGTATGGAAATACCCATTGTTGTTTATACATGAATTCATCACATGGCTAATATCTATTATCTTTAATATCTTTAAAAAGCTATCTTTGTCTTCATTCCAAGTACACCTGAGACATTCTCCTGAAAGGTGAGTTGAGGCCCAGACACAGGCTACAAAGAGAATCAGATGGGGCTGTTTTCTGAAATATATGCTACCCTGCATTTATAAGTCCGGCTGTTCTCAAAAAAATAAATAAATAAGACAGTGTCTGAATTCAGAGTCTGCCTATACAGTTCCACAGTTCTTGTTCAATTCAATTTTCCCTGGCATTAACAGGGTGTGTGATCAGCAGGAGAATATTCCATACAGAAGGGTGCCAAGTGCCATAGAAAGTCAGCTCAATACAGCGCACCGAATCTTCATTCCATGAATGAAGCTGAGCTTTGGCAAACACCCCACACTTGCAGACAGGGCATTAATGCAATCTGACTCTCTACCTGCTCATCAGCTCCCAATACTCATTTGTATGCAGAATACATTTAGAATGATTTTTCAGCTGAGAATAAAAAGAACAAATACATATTTAATGAAGTTCAATAGCACTAAATATATTAGTATTGATCGTTAAAGAAAACACCGATTGACTCAGATTTCCGGTCTCTCCAATTGTATTGTCTGCCAACTCCAGCAACTTTTCCTTGCCCTAGATAAAGGCCCGTTCCAAAATCCTCAGTTTAGAATAAGGCACTTGTTTTTATTTTTGGAATGAGCATTTTGTTGAAGTCAGAGAGTGCCAGCAAAGGCCAAAGGAGGGACAGAGCTAGTGATAGCCTTCTGCCTTGAGTATAGCTCTCGGGCCTAGAAATAGTCAGTTCCAGCCTCCAGAGGCCCCTGTGGACTCTAGCAACAGGGCCCTGCTGTACGAAGCACTACAGGGACCCTCTGGAGCAGAATTCTGAAGAGAAAAGGGAGAAAAGGGGAGAGTTGAGAGGTGAGGGCATTCGCCTGGGGCCTCTCAAACCTTTTCCACTCATGACCCCATTTTCAACTGTTTTTATTTGTTTGGGGACCACAATCAGTGATTACTGGGGGATACTCATGGTTCAGTGCCCTGGGGTCAGTTCTGGTTGTACTTGGGGAACCAGGCAATGCCAGGGAAGAAACCAGGAGCTTCTGTGTGCAGAGCACATGCTCACACCACTGAATCATCTCCCTGGCCCTCACCTGAATATGTTTGTGCAACCCCAGGACTACAGGTATGCAAAATGATATACAAGGCAAACATTTGCTGATGATAGATCATACATTTAAGTTTAAATAATGTTCAAACATTAAGTATTTAAAGTATTTACCCCATAAAGAATAGTTATGTGACCCAATATAATGTTGCAAAACACCTATTTTTAAATGATTTTTATTAGTTTAATATGGTTATCCTCATGGCAATACTTATGGTACTGATGTACCAAGTTGCTGTACCCCATTACATCAAAGTGCCCTAAACCCAACCCCACTGAGCCTATGTCCCCTTTATTTTCCCACCCCCACCCCCACACCCCAACACTGTCCTCCAATTCCTCAGGAATCTAAGTTTTATAATCTAAGGCTAAAGGCAGCTCACTGGTTAAGTAGTTCGAGGAGCTCAGGAAATTGGGTAAGTGAGCCAATAATTTCTTCTCTTTTCTGGGGAGAGAGAGAATTCCTAATGCAGCAGGGACACTGCCTTGGCATCTAATCAGGCGGGCCCACATGCGAATTCACTAACCCAAGGGTTGAACTGAGATCTTGGCAACTGCCGTGCCCCCATTCACTCGACTTACCTCTAATTCGCTGACTCCATTGTATTTCCTCTAGGCTCCCAATGCCTTTTCTGACAAAATTTGACTTTTGTGACATCCTGAGATTCACCACTGTCTGTCTTCAAGAGCCCCTACAGGGGCTGCAGGTCTGCCAGCTGAGCCCCTACAGCAATGTTTCTGCTGAGGCCACGATCTTCAGGGTCTTCCCAGCTCCTGGGGATTCAAGGAAGGTTCTAGAATCGGCAGAACTGCTGCAGACCTTCTTGTACTTACCTGTGCTCAGGACACAGGGGAAGACTGGCTGCAGCTTTCTCGACAGTCACCCGCCGCCTGAGGTCTTTCGGAACCAAACCTCTTTCCTCAACTCTTGGTTCCTACTGCCAGAACCAGAGGAGAGCGGGAGGCTCTCTCTGCCTGTCCCAGTCCTCTTCCTGCATCCTACCTGAGTCCTGCTTGCAAGCTCAGTTCTGTTTGGTGGATGGTCTGTGATGTTGCCAGCCTGACCTGGGCCTCGACTGGGGTCAGCAACGTCTCTCGACTTTGATCATTCATTTTGTTACATAAGAAAATGGGGCCAGTGGTACCTAATGCATAGGGTGGTTTTTAACAAGCATCAACATATAAATGAGGTGTGGAAACATTTCGTGATCACACTGCAGAGTGCCAAATGAGATGATATGACGGTGGTGGTGGTAATGATGATATAAGCCATTATTATTGCTGGTGCTTCAGAAAACTCTTAGGGCTATATATAATTGTTCTCTTGGCAAAGAGCTGGACAGATACTTCATCTTCCTGGAGCAGCTTTGCACTTGAGCAGCAAGGAGGAGGTGAGACTTTCAGATGATCGAGGAAAATGGGCCAATTTACAAGAGCTGCACTACACCATGTGAACTTTGGAAGAAAGCGCTGTCTGCTCTGTGCAACACCTGTTTCTCTAAAGAATCCATTTCCGTGTTCAAGTGAATGATCTCACACACACACACACACACACACACACACACACACACACCACCCCACAGAAGACAGCCTTTGGAGGTTTAAAAACTGAGTGGTTAAGATCCTTCAAGTGTAGTCATTGCCTCTGGGACAAACTGTTGACAACTTTTGATCACTGTGGTTTCTCTTAAAAATGTCTGCCCTCTGATCTACAGCCATGCTGCCACATAGTCCATCTCATCCATCCCTTTGCTTGGGCACGCGAAGGGAAGCTGCTGATGCAGGCTGGAAGGCAGAAGGGGATTCCATGGTGGGCATGTTTGGTCGCACGAATAAGACAGAGGCCTTGTTGGGGAGGATGAGGCTCTGCACAGAACAAGAGAGTACTGGAGGCCATGATTCAGTTGGTGCTGCTGGACTCAGTATCCCTGATTTCAGGTCAAACCAAAAGATAGGGACCAAGGGAGAGAATATCTGATATGGGGGTGTCCATAGGCATACATTTATGTTGGGAGATCGTAAATCAGAGAAATCGCACAGGCAGGATTTCAAATCTACAAGCTGTGGGTGATGTCCAGGGTGGGAACTTAGCACAAAGGGGCTAGGAAGACAGGACAGTTATGTTGATGGGAAACGGCAGCTTTGGGTCTTGAACAACAAGGATGGTTTAGTTCTTATATATGTAATTGAGGATAAGAATTTTTAGGGTATTAAATAGAATAGTTTTAATTTTCTTATTTACATAGGTCAAAATCATATCATGATCACGTAGGCTTTCTAATTTATTTTCTGGTCATTCTATTTGCTGTTTCTGAAAGTTTTGTTGGAATAAGCAACATAAGGTAAATCTGGTATGTGCCTAAGGGGCAGGATGGAATTGGGAGGGAAACTGGAGATATTGGTGGAGGGAAGTTCACACTAGTGGGTTTGGGACACTAAATGCTTGAAACAACTGTATAATGAGCAACTTTGTGTAAGCACAGTGTTTTTTTTTAATGTAGGAGTACTGCTATTTGTTCAACCATTAATTAAGCTGGGATTGAATTGGGCATGAACTCCACATTACTTTTTAAAAAATTTTTTTAATTGGATATCCATGAGATAGACCATTGCAAAGCAGTTCATAATTGGGTTTAAGTCATACAATGATACAGCACCCATCCCTCGGCCAGTGTACATTTCCCAGCACCGGTGTACAGTCCCCTGTTTTCCCACTACCATCCCCCAGCCTCCCACTCCCCACCCCAGCCTTCCTCTATAGGAGACACTTTTCTTCTTGCTCTCTCTCTCTCTCTCTCTCTCTCTCTCTCTCTCTCTCTCTCCTTTTCCTCTTGAAGCACAGTGTTCTGAATTAAAATTAATTAAAAAATTTAAAAGAATGGTTTTGTTTCTCCATATCTTGACCTGCTGAATCAAGAGAGATGGTCCAACTTAGTATTGGAATTCATATTTACATCTTACTTTTATGTCTCTTAGTAAGGTATCCCTACCATCAAAATTTCAACATATATTTTTTAAAACCTAGGGGTGAAATTCCTGTACTTTGTGAGAGAGACAACATACTGAAAGATACATCTCAGATATAGTTCACCATCTAGAAATGTTGATGGTGAATGAGCTACCACCATAGTCTTTATTTTGTGAGAAAGGGACAAATTGGCTACAGCACTAATTGATCAATCCCCTGGGTCCAACCTGGTGATAGGCCCATGGCTTTCCCAAATACCCTGCATTGGCAATGTTCAACTAAATCCTAAACTGATATTATTCTATTTTTGTTTTGGGACCGCAGATGGGGAGCTTAAGGATCACTCCTTGCAGTGATGTAGGATTGTATGTGGTTGCTAGGGATGGATCCCTGGTGAGCTGTGTGCCAGGCAAGTGCCTTATCCATGCTGTACTATCCTTCCAGCCCCCAGGTTATCAGAAGATAATTCCATTAAGGGAAAGAAGCAAAAGAAAAATCTTGGCGAGAAAAGGATGCCATTGCCTCTTTGCTGCTCTGCTTTCCCTCAAGTCCTCAATTCAAGGGAATGACAAGGAGTAAAGGACATATGACCAAACCCCACTATGAATTTCCCTTTGGGCCACATATGAGTGATCCTGTGTCAGATCAACAATTCTCCCTCTTTCCTTATCTCACTCCCAGAATGTTCTGTTCGAGAGCATTACAAGAGTCTCAGCACCTGGGGAGTGTCTCTTGAAATAAGCGAGATTATTCTCCTGTTCCAGTAAAGTGCTCTACTGGGCAAAGGAGCTACGAAGACTCTCGGAAGCACAGAGGTGAGAAGTCCAGACACAGCCAACACGCACCTGATGCTAACTCAGAAGAGCCAGACACCTGCACACGCATGACTATGTCTCCCAGTCTGTCATCAAAAAATCTTTTACGTTTTTCCCATATCGACTGTGGCACTGTGATTTATTATACTGTTAGTGATGGTTTTCATGTGTGCATAATTTCAACACCACACCTATCACCACTTCTACCTCCCTCCTCCATGGTCCCTAAGTTCCCTCTCCTTCAATCCCCCAACAAACTCAGGTTTTGCTCTAGTTGTGTTGCCCTTGACCCTTTGTTGCCACAGTGCTGTGTATCTGTAAGTCCCACACACGAGAGAATCGTTCTATATCTAGCACTCTCCTTTTGAATGACTTCACTTAGCATGATACTCCCTAATTCCACCCACGGCACGGCAAACTGCATGGATCCTGTCCTTTCTTGGAGCTGGTTAGCAAAATCTTAAACATGCTCATACCAGCTGAGATACCAGCTTGTTCCATCCGCTCCTGGCTTGTGTGGTCATAGAGAAGCTCCTTTATTTCCATATATCTGATTTTGAACTTCCTTATCTATAAGATGAAATATGGCTAATTATTTCATCTACTTGTTTAGTTCTGGGCAGAGAAGATAGCTCCAGTAGTAGAGAACATTCATAATATGTATGAGGCCCTGAGCTGGTTCCCAGGCACCACATGCTCTAACACCCCCACCCACACCCCAAGTCTCACTAGTGTAGTATACGTGTGACCATAGCATATCCCGCATGGCCCTAAGGCCCCAACGACTGAGAGTGAGCCCTATAAAAGAATTGGCTTACTTTGATGGGAAATGAATGAGACATTCTATGAATCATACAACTTGCATCGCTAACTATCTTGATGATTTCCTGAACCTGTCACTCTTCAAAAACCCTACCCTCATTCAATATCCCAAATTTGGAATATTTCTATCATGGGTTATTGAAAGTTTAACGTGACTTTATCTTTTTTCTATGAAATTCCTTGAAGTCAGAGATTATTACACCTATTTCTGACCAAAAAAAATCATACTTTTTTAATTAAAGGGAGGGGTAGACAGATGGAGAACTAAATAAATACCTGAGAAAGGAAATTAATAGCAAGTGAGTAAATAAGCCAAGGAAAAAGTACTCCAAAACCTTTCCATCCTATATTGCAGGCCTTCACTGTTCAGAACTGGGAAGTTGGGGCCAAAGAGATAGTAAAGTGGGTAGAGCACTTGCCTTGTATGTAGCCAACCTGGGTTTGAATCCGAGTACCCCAAACAGTCCTCCGAGTGCTGCCAGGAGTGATCCCTGAGTGCAAAGCCAGGAGTAAGCCATGAGTACTGCCGAGTAGTATAAAAAAATATCCAGAATTGAGAAGCTTCTGAATTGTATTTTGATATGTCTTGCTCTACCTTCCCTGAGGAGCCAAGATGAGCTGCAGGTCTGAAGACAAGAGATGATTTGGGTTTTGTCAGAAGGTGCAATTGCTTTGATCAGAGGCCAGATGGAGAACATGGATTTGGGGGATATGTGTAGCAGTGAAGTCAGAAGAATAGATGAGACTGTGAAAAGGTAATGCCTAGAACAATAAAACTGAAGAAACCTGAGGACTCTGGGAGGAAAAACAGCCAACAGGGAAATAGAGTCAACAAAACGAGTAAGAGCCTTCCTCCTAGAAGCCACAGCTAAGGAAACTTGAAAGGAAAGAAGAGTTAACAATGCCCAATGCCAAGCAAGAGTCAGTCGGATGAGGTCTGGGAACTGACTATTGCATTTGGCAATTTACTTAAGTGCATGCAGAGGAAACGAAGACATTTGGTGTCAATAAATGAGTAAATGGATGATCACTTTTCTAAGTGATCTTTCTTAGGAAAGAAAGGGGAAGTTCAGATATGTACATAAAGCAGAAAGGAACAAGCTCGAGCCAAGAACAAATGGGAGGAAGGAGTAGAACCATACCATTGTCGAGGTTTTTAATGGAGTAGGGTCCTGACAACTGTCGAAGAAGGTCGACAGAACAAACGGGAGACAGGACATGGTTTCTGAGAAGGAACAAGGAGAGGAGAAAGGAACAAAGGCATAGAGGCCATTGGAGCTCCCACCGCCCACCCCCCCCACCATGGATATCCAGCGCTGTACTTGACTAATCAAAGTTTTTGGCAACTTTATGCCCCTTGTTTCTCCCCACTATCCCCACAATCCAAAATAATCTCCAAACAGATTTTGTGGGATTAAGGAAGTAAAAGTATACTGGCTGGGGACTTGGCGTTCGGAGAGTATGAGCACCCCGATCCAGCAATCACTTGCTGGCTGTTATAGTTTTCATCCGTTATACCACAGAATTGCAATTAAAACATTGTAGCACTGTAGCACCGTCCTCCGGTCGTTCATCAATTTGCTCGAGTAAATTGATGGAGGCACCAGTAACGTCTCCATTGTGAGACTTGTTTACTGTTTTTGGCATATCGAGTATGCCACGGGGAGCTTGCCAGGCTCTGCCGTGTGAGCAGGATACTCTCGGTAGCTTGCCGGGCTCTCTTATAGGGACAGAGGAATTGAACCTGGGTTGGCCGCATGTAAGGCAAATGTCCTACCCGTGGCTGGAGCAATAGTACAGCGGGTAGGGCGTTTGCCTTGCATGTGGCCGACCCGGGTTTGATCCCCAGCATCCCATATGGTCCCCTGAGTATTGCCAGGAGTAATTCCTGAGTGCAGAGCCAGGAGTAACCCCTGTGCATTGCCAAGTGTGACCCAAAAAAAGCAAAAAAAAACATTATAAAAAAATTACTTTTCAACCAGGATAGACCACTGGATTGGGCAGTTCTGGTCAAACAAGACCTCATTGAAACCATCCTCAGCCTATCCTTACTTTCTCCCCATTCCCATACTGAAAAATCCACCCTGATGATGTTTCTTTGCCATCTTCTGTATTTTGATGCATGATTAAGAATGTCCACGATATGTCCCTTATCTGTACTTCTCCCCTCATAGACAGGACTCTTTCTGAAAAACTATTTAACATAGATCAACCATTCCATTATCCTAACTCTATTCAGCATAAAATCAGGCCTCAAAGACAGTCATTCCGCAGTCCCCAATTCAGGTCAATTCTGATGGAAAGGAAAGAGTTAGAAAGCGATTAAAACTATTGTTCAGAAATATCAAACCAGCATTTTTGTTCATCAATTCAGATTTAAAATTTAATTTCATGCTACAATGAATCCATACACAGTTATATCTATTAAGGTCACCCACTCTGGTAAGTTCATCAGCCTACTCTGGGCATTGATGACTGTAAAACTCTTTAGGAGATAAGAATCACTGTTTCGTATTTCTGAGTTATCACAGTTTTAATGGGAGTCGAGATTTTCTCACTCTGAAATACCCAGTGAAGTTTATCCCACTCTGTTCTCCCCCACTGCCCCTCGTCCTGTGTTGTAATAAAACAACAACAAAAAATTCTGCAAGAAAGTCTCAAAGGTTTGCTTGGTGCAAAGAAAATTAGGGGAGTTTTTTTTGTCTTTTCTTTGTTTGATTGTTTACTGAGTCTTTCATTGTTTCAAGAGGATACACGTGTATTTTGTTAGAATTATTTGCTTCCATTCTAATTTTTAAAAATCATGTATTTCTTCATTCTGCTTCTTAATAGACTAAGGCCAGAATCCAACCAGCTTTTATCATGCCTCTTATTATGGTAATAATAGGTGCTTAATTCATTAAATTCTTTTTTTGACTTCAGCACAAAGTGAATCTAGAATTTTCCTTTAAGGCAAAGTGGTAATTAAGCAGTTTAGATTTGAATTGGCCTGAAAATATATTCACATACAAGGTTTAATGAACATGGACACACACACACACACACACACACACTCATGCATAATCTCTCTATAAATATATTCTCCATGTATATGAAAAAGATATACATATGTAAATACATGTATGTGTATATATAAAAATCCATGACTATAAAATGTGTACACATGTATATATGAGGTGCTTATTTATGAAATGTAATGAGAAAATCTCTGACTTCCTCTTTCCTCTACCCAAATCCACAAACTAAAACCTTTGGTTCAATTGTAAAACCTTTACCATTTTCAGAGACCAACTGCATTAATGGCAAAGAATGCTACAGTAGTGGACTCCAACCATAAGGCCACGGACTGCTGCCTGCCTGCAGGTGTAGAAAGGGTGGATTCTACTGGTTGGCCACCAGGTTCTCATTACCGGTCCATGGATACATCACAGGGCCCACAGGTGTAAAAAGTTTGAAGAACACCAGTCTAGAGCAGTAATAAGAACCAAGTCAAAAAACTACAATCCCAAACAATCTTTTAAACTTCTAAGAGCATAATTAACAGAGATCATTGCTGGCCAAGAGCGCAGCTGCGGGCTGACTGGCCCTTCAGTTGGAGCAGCTCAGCTGTCTGAAACCTCAGGTAACTGGCTGATTCAACCCTGACTTCCGCTTTGACTGTAGACTTCCTTTACATCAATATTAATTTCAGAAAATGCCAATTTCTGATATGTTATTGTACCTAAAACTTGAGACTCGACTTTCTTAGTTCTGAATATAAATGTCCACAGTGTAGTAAAGACTCAGTCATGATTATTAAAAATTACTTGGTGGGGGGCTGGAGAGATAGCACAGCGGGTAGGGCGTTTGCCTTGCACGTGGCCGAGCCAGGTTCGATTCCCAGCATCCCATATGGTCCCCTGAGCACCGCCAGGAGTAACTCCTGAGTGTAGAGCCAGGACTAACCCCTGTGCATCGCCAGGTGTGACCCAAAAAGCAAAAAAAAAAAGTTTACTTGGTGGTCGCACAACTTGAACAATTTATTCAACCAATGAGGAGGCCCCTTAACTTGTGGCTGAGATGCAAGAAAAAAAATATGGTCTATTTCCGACTGTCAAATGGGACAGAATCTACTTGAGATGAATTACTTTGTAAATAAATAACACCCACGATAAACGTTTATATCCGAGAACCATGTGAATAGAAGTGTGTGGGTGGCCCAGTGGGAGCGCCAGAGACAAAGCATGTAATTGAGAGGAGATTACAGGAACGAAAACGGTTCTACAGTATCCAGGAGGAGCAGAAGAAATACACCTGGTGGATGTGGGATGCGGCATTAGCAAAGGAGCAGACACGGGCCGTAAGTGGGAGAATTACAAGCTGCCTGGGTGTTGAAGGAAGACTTGAGATAGGGACCTGAGTGAGGAACAATGGCTTACTTACACCATCCTAAAAATACTTTTTTTTTAACTACCAAAGAAGCAAGTCACCAAAAGAATCTTCTTCTTGTTGTTGTTAGCAAGAAATTATATGTAAAATATTGAAGTTGAGCTGGTTGCAAAGAAAAGGATTAAGTGTCCGTGTAAAGGGTATGTGCCTGAAGGAACACGGCCTCCTTGGCTTTGGGTCATTCATTTTCTTGAAAGAAATATGTCGAGTTCCAATGGCTGGACACTGTGGTTGACTTTGGCAGAATGCAGTGCGGTGATAATGGAGGCCACATTGGAAGGACCTTCTATTGTGGCTAAGAGAGTAGTCTGAGCTGGGGACCTCACCCCACCCCCAAAAGGATGAACATATTTTCTTCCTTTGAGGTGCAGACCGCAGGAAAGGCAGCTTCCCAATTTGGGAAGGAAAATATGATTTCAAGAGCTTAAAGCATCAAGTGATTCTTTCAAACTGTATTTTGATGAGGTAAGTGTAAATGAATGAGAGACATATGGGTCCCATTTTCCTGGAGATCCATACAGATTTTAAATGAAGGAACAAGGAGCTTGGGGCAAAACATGCTTTCGACTTAATCCAAACATAAATGTTTGAGAAACCATTTGGAATTTTCATGAATCTGCACGGAAATTTAGTTATGCATCTTTGCATTACATGCTCTGTGAGTTTCACTCAGAATCCAGCCCTTTGTGAATAGAGTGTCATTTCTAGGGAAAAAAAATTGGTCTAAACAGGACTAGGGAGAGTTAGCTACTAGGCTGGGTGCAGTGACCTCAAGCCAGACAATAAAAAGGCAGCACTAGGGGCTAGAGAGATAGTACAATTGATAGGTACTTGCCCTGCATGTGGCCAATCCAGGTTTGATCCCTGTCACCCCACATGATCCTCCAAGAACCTTCAGCCTAACCTGCCTCATGAGCGGAGGGACAAGACAGCTGGAATAAAGAAGGGATCACTAAGAAAATGAAGGCTGGAAGAATCAGTCTGGATGGGAGATGAAAGTAGATAATGGACCAAACATGATGACTTCTCAGTGTCTGTATTGCAAACCATAATGCCCAAAAGTAGAGAGAGAGTATGGGGAATATTGTCTGCCATGCAGGCAGGGGGAGGGTGGGGAAGTGGGGGTATACTAGGGAAATTGGTGGTGGGGAATGTGCCCTGGTGGAGAGATGGGTGTTTGATCATTGTGTGATTGTAACCCAAACATGAAAGCTTGTAACTATCTCACAGTGATTCAATAAAACTAAAAAAAAAAAAAAAAAAAAAAAAAAAAAAAAAAAACCTAAAACCTCCAGCCTATTCTGAACACCTCCAGGAGTAATTCCAGAGTGCCTAACCAGGAGTAGTCCCTGAGTATGGTCAGGTAGGGTCTAAAACCAAAATACAAAATTTTTTTTAAAAGGGCAAGTCTGGAGTCAAGGTCTTATAAACCGTCTCAAGTCCCTGACACAAATCAGCACCCACCCACCAGCACACAATTCTAAGAACCATATTTCCTTAGTTTATGCCTAAAAGTATGTACTCCTCAAGTCTAGTACTTTGCAGCAACAAAGGTCTTGTTTCTCTTTCTGGTCTCACTCATATCAGCTGCATGGACAGGAGCTTCTCTCCCCTATTGCCATCTTCATTCAGCTGTGGGTGTAAAAAGCAGCCTCTGTCCAGGACTTGCGGCTGGAGCCATAGTGCTGTGGGTAGGGCACTTGCCTTGCAGGCAGCCCAATTGGAGCTCAATTCCTGGCACCACATGCGGTTTTCCCCAAGCACTGCCAGAAGTGATCTGTGGACACAGAGTCACAGGGAAGCCTGAAACACTGCAGGGTCGGGAGGGCAGGGGAGTGGGAAGGGGAGGTGGGAAAGGAGAAAGAGGTAGGGAATTGGGAGGGGAAAAGGAAAGGGAAGAGAGAAAGGGGGTGAGGAAACGAAAGAAAGGGAAGGTAGACGGGAAGGAGGAAGGGAGATGGGGCAGGGGAAGGGACCATATCAGAGACTTGAGTTCCACAGCAGAGGAACAAAAGTTAATGGCAAAACCACACAGTGGTTCTTTAAAGTCTTGCCTTGAGTGATGTGACATGGGTCTCTGTCACCCGCTATTCACTGGTCAAAGCAAATCCTAAGCTTGATATCAGTGAGAGAACAGTTTCTTGGGAGGAGCAGCAAGGAGAATTCTGGGAGGGCATGGTAGAAGAGAGAGGGGCATAAAACAGCTGGAACAAGCAAAATCTACAAATTTCATTAGCCTTTATCATTCTTCAGGCTTGAAACTCCTTGTTGAAACTGCAGATGCCTCTAGACCCCTCACCAGGCTGAGTCTCAGTCCAGGTTGAGGGGGACGGGTGAGCCTTCCACCTGCCCAAACAGAGCCCCAGCAGCCCAAACCCTGCAGAACCCAATTGCCACCGTGCTCACAGCAGTTCTCCACAGACTCAGGACGAGCCTCATCCATGAGGGAATCCATTGAAAAACTCAGATATTTGGGTTTTGTGATTGAAATCTCCTGCTTTCAGAGTAGGGAATGGGAGACCTTCCCCCCATATCTCTGTTCTTCTGGGAACTTGGCAGTCATGCCCACAAATGCCTCTGGTGTCATATAAACTCATTAACAGGCCATGATCCAGAGACTCACAAATAAATATCAGAAGAGATCAACAAGCTGCAGAGATGCCTCTCTACCCCAAAGTCACCGTTTAATTAAAAAATTTAACTCCAGCTGTATCACCTTATTTAAAATTTTAGAATTCCTGGCTGCAAATGTGGCCATCCAACATCTCATCTTCTACACCACTGACATACTAGGAGTAGCACACCACATTGGATGGGATATAAAGTAAAAGGTAACCAATCTCAATTAAAAAATTATTAGCACACAAGGCTCAACCTGTACCAAAGTGTTAGTAACAAGGGCTTAATGGCTCCAGGGTGAGATACAACAATCTTCACACCGTTTTTTTCTAAGGAAACTTTTTTGATCACTTTTAGTGAATTATTCATAACAGGCAATACAAAATAATTTAGGGCCTGCTATTGGGGCAGGCTTGAGTGGTGGTTGGGAAATTTCAAAATAATGGTGGTGGGAAGGTGTAATGGTGGTGGGATTGGTGTGGGAATATTGAATGTAATAAATTATTGTGAACAACTTTATAAAAATCAAATCAAATCATTGTTTTTAATAAATTGCTTGCTGATGTGGTTATCTGCTGCCTTCAGATTTGCACAGCTTGCAAATCCTACACTCCTCATAGCAGATTCTTTGAAGGAGCTCAACAGATATTTGCTGGATTAATGAAATGTCCACTTATCCTCTGAGAACAGCGTATGTTGATAACAGGGTATGTTTGTAGCAGAGTTTTTCAACCACTGGTGCTAGTCCATAGGTGCAGAACGGTGGGAAACCACAGCTCTACTACCTTTGTTCCATCTGCCAGTCTGTGTGCCTGTTTGCAGGACTGAGCACAGGCGTAAAGAGGTTGAAAAATGCCCCTTTGCAGGAGTGCTGAGCTCAAGTGAAACCATGGACTGTATTTTTCCTCTTCTCATTCTCAGGGCATAAGAACTGCAGATATGTGTAGCACAAATAATGTGAAACTTCCCAAATGTGTGAGCCAATGTTTGGTTTCCAAAAGGTGTGCTGCTGACTCTAGTTTTTAGACTTTGTTTCAATGTCAAACTCGCCTCTGCACCCACCCCCAGAAGGAGTGTCAGTGAGCACCATTGTCAGCAGAGTGTTCGGTCCCTGTATTCTGTGTCTAGGAGGACTTGTTCTGGGTTATCTGGTCACAAAGATCCAGGCTATCTTATCAAGGCTCTGGGCTTCACCATTAACTGAATATTGGGAGTGTTTGCCTACAGTCTTTATTTATTTATTTTTTTGCCTGCAGTCTTTAGATACAGAGCAGCAGACAATAACTCATCTGTGCGACTTAAAATCGCCTCTCGGAGCATCTATTCCACATCAGATAGACATATGTGCATCAAGAGTCCAGTGAGAATATCTGATCCATTGCTAGGGACTCAAGAGTTTCAAAAGAAACTTTTTCAGATGGGAGATCCAAGAGCAAATATAGTATGTTCTCAAATTTCCCAGAAAAAATGATCAAGGTTGTCTGCACGGTAACCTTGAAAACAGAGAGTTGACAGAATCCAAATATATTCCTGACTTGTTCCATATTGTGAAGCTTTGAAACAACCTCCATCATTAATCACTCAGATAATCCAACACTATTTGTTTGGAAACTTAAATGTGCCTATTACTTTTGTGGGTTTGGTGATCATAACTGCAAGTTTGGGTCTTGGTTTGGCTGTCTGAATCTGGACTTCACAGGCCTGCTTCTCTGGATCTTGGTTTGGCTTGCTGGATCCGGACTGCATAAACTTGCTTCTCTCATTCCCAAGCCTGGCCTCCAGAGACCCTCTTTACTAGCCAAGGGCACATGGGACCTCCTTGGAGCAGAAGCTCTTTGTAAGCCTGGACATCTATCAACTCCACTCACCCTCCAGAGATTCCCCCAGGAACCTGTGTTGGGGCCACAGAAGGCTTTCTCAGAAGGTCCATCCATGACTCATTACCTGTTCTCGAATTCTGAGCAAGGGCGATGAAATGGATTCAGGGTCTGAGAAGGTGCTTCTTTCCCTCTTCAGCTTCACCAATATCTAGAGAGCACAGCTTAGCTCCCTACTCCCACCCCCACCTCTGTGGTCCTTGTCAGAGGATATGTTTAAATCTTCTCCATATTGCCTTCTATATTGCTTAAAAACCAACACTCAGGGACCCAGCCCCAGCAGCTGTAAACCTCCAAAACTCAATGGCTGCCATGCTCACAGCCACTCTCCACACACACGGGCTGAGCCTCACCCTTGAGTGAATGTATTCCTAGACCATAGGACACACCCTACACATACTGCAAGAGTACAGTACCACATTTGCACATTTGATGGGGTTCAAAGTAGGAGGCAACCAATCTTAGAGGGAATTTTTTTTCATATATATGTGTTTTGACCTGCTCTGTTTCCAACCTGGGCCGGTTCACCCCTCCTTAGGCAACCTGGTGGTCCTCCGCTCCCAGAGGGTCACCATATTGATGCTGACCTTAGTGCGGACACCCAATTGGCATAGCGCACTACAACCCAGAACTCCTGGATTCAAGCGATCCTCCAGCCTCAGCCTCCTGAGTAGCTGGGACTACAGGTGCGCACCACCACACCTGGCTAGAGCAATAGCACAGCGGGTAGGGAGTTTGCCTTGCATGTGGTCGACCCAGGTTCAATTCCTCCATCCCTCTCGGAGAGCCTGGCAAGCTACCGAGAGTATCTCACCTGGCAAGCTCCCGGTGGTGTATTCGATATGCCAAACACAGTAACAACAAGTCTCATGATTTGTTGTGAGACATTACTGGTGCCTGCTTGAGCAAATCAATGAACAACGGGAGGACAGTGCTACAGTGTTATATATATGTGTGTGTAGTATATATATAAAGTAAGTAAAGTAAAGTAAAGGCCCTCCCGTTGATCATCGATTTGCTCGAGTGGGCCCAGTAACATCTCCATTGGAGACTTTTGTTGTTACTGTGTCTGGCATATCGAATACTCTCGGTAGCTTGCCGGGCTCTCCGAGAGGGGCGGAGGAATCAAACTCGGGTTGGCCATGTTGGCTGCGTGCAAGGCAAACGCCCTACCCGCTGTGCTATATATATATATATATATATATATATATATATATATATGGTCTGCCGGTGAGGTATTTATCTGGTATCCATAGGGTGGGTCTTGGTCTTCTGTGTGTAATCCCTGGGATGCTGGTGGTTGTTGGAAGCAGATAGGGCAGGGTAGGGTGGGTCTCCTGGTTTTAATCCGTTGGTCACCTGAGGTTGGTGGGAGCAGGCAGAGGATCTCTGTTCCCGAGTCCCTGAGCCTGGAGTCCAAGGTCTCAGAGTTCCGCTTACCTGGTTCTGTGGGGCTTCACTTGTGCGTGAGTCTTGATCCGAGTGTCCGGAAAGTGTCCTGGACCATCCATGGTAACTCACAGTTCCAGAAGGTTGAATCTAAACGTTGGACTTGGGAGTCTCCTGGTAGACGGTTCCACAACAAAATTGACCACATCATCCTCAATCAATGGTCTTGCCTGAACGATGTCACTGTTGTCCCAAAATTCCAAACAGGATCGGACCACTGTCTCCTTCGTGCAAAATTCTACTTCACGAAGTGGGCAGAAAGGGCTGCAAAGTTTAAGAAGAGAACTCCCAGAACGACCACCAACTGGGAGCTCTTTAGCACTACTGCAGCAACATGGGAAGATGCCGTCATTGACAACATTGACAAGGAATATGATCGACTGGTTCAGCACCTCCATGATTGTGCGAGGAATGCCAAGAGAGAGATAGCCACCAAAAAATGCCTGTCTTCGAAAACTCTTGAGCTTATTCGCAAACGTGGCTTGGCGTAGCCTCAGGCAACCACAAGCGAAAGTCCAACTCACAAAGCAGTGCAGAGAAGTGATAAAGGAAGACATCAAAGAGAGAAGAGCAGCAGTGCTGGTAGATGTGGCAGAAGCCAGGAAAATCATTCTCAATGCCTGCCTGTCCTTCGCCAACTACAAGACCAAGATGACTGCCCTCCAACAACCTGATGAATCTATCACATCTTCCAGAAGGGCAACGGAGAAGATTATCCATGACTTCTACTCAGATCTCTTTGATAGCCATGTCCACCTGCACACATACCAAATTTCGCAGGATGGATATGTCGTTCCCAACATTCTCCCTTCCAAAATATGACATGCCATTTCATCAGTAAAGAAGCGAACAGCACCTGGCCCAGACAAGGTCAGATCTGAACACCTGAAGAATCTGACATCGATACTCATCAATACACTGACTCGGCTCTTCACACGCTTCCTGTCCGAATGCAAGGTTCCGTCCCTATGGAAAACTAGCAAGACTGTACTACTGTATAAGAAGGGAGACATCCATGACATTGGCAACTATCGCCTGATCTGCCTATTGTCTGTCATCTACAAGCTGTTCACTCGAGTCATCCTGATTAGAATTGGCAGAACACTAGATGAAGGACAACCATGCGAGCAAGCCAGGTTCCACAAAGGATTCAGCACAATCGACCATATCCACACAATAACCAAGCTCACTGAGGTTTCTCGGGAATTCAAGATGCTGCTCTGTCTAACGTTCATTAATTTAAATAAGGCCTTTGATTCTGTTGAGACAGAAGCAGTCACTGAAGCCCTAGCCAAACAGGGCATTCAAACTCAATACATCAGGATCCTTCGTGAGCTGTATTACGGATTCTGTACCAGGATCTCACCATTCTACAAAGAAGTGATCATCCACGTCAAGAGAGGGGTTCGGCAGGGTGATACAATTTCACCGAAACTGTTCAGTGCCACCCTCGAGAAAGTCATGTGACGACTGGAATGGGAAGGAATGGGAGTGAAGATAGATGGTCAGCAACTACACCACCTCCACTTTGCTGATTACATCGTTCTAATAACACCAAACATTAGCCAAGCAGCACAAATACTGACCAACTTCGACTGTGTGTGTGGAAAGGTCAGACTACAGTTGAATCTCATGAAGACAATGTTTATGAGAAACATTCACTCTCAAGAGAACGAACATCTCTGAGTGCAACAGTTATGTATACCTAGGTCGAGAAGTCAACATGATGAATGACCTGGCACCTGAGTTGCATAGGAGGAAGAGAGCAGCTTGGAACGCCTTCAAGAGCACCAAAGAAACAGTTAAGAGGACGAAGAACCTCCAGCTCCAGGCACATCTCTTCAATTCCACTGTTCTTCCTGCATCAACATACGTCTTAGAGACCTGGGCCCTACGCAAACAGGATGAGAACGCTATTCGGGTCTCCCAAAGAGGAATTGAAAGAGCTATGCTTGGAGTATCATTCTTCACTCAAATGAGAGAAAGAATCCAGAGTTCCAACCTCTGTCAACAGTCAAGAATCAGGAATGCTGTCTCGTTTACCAAGGCGTCGAAAATCAGATGGCCTGGACACTTCATGAGATTTGGTGACATTCGCTGGACTAGAGCCATTACTGACTGGATTCCACGGGACATCAAAAGATCGCGTGGCTGCCCACCTACAAGATGGTCAGACTTCTTCGTCAAGACCCTGAACGATCGATTTGAGGCTCTTCGTGTTCCTAGAATGAGCAGACATCATTGGACTACACTAGCACGCGACAGGGATGAATGAAGACGTTACTGGAGCCCACTCAGGCAAATCGATGAGTAACGGGATGTCAAGTGATCAAGGGGCTGGAGTGATAGCATAGCGGTAGGGCATTTGCCTTGAACACAGCCACCGTGGCCGACCCGAGTTCGATTCCTCCACCCCTCTCGGAGAGCCCGGCAAGCTACGGAGAGTATCTCGCCCGCATGGCAGAGCCTGGCAAGCTCCCCGATATGCCAAACACAGTAACAACAAAGTCTCCAATGGAGACGTTACTGGGCCCGCTCGAGCAAATCGATATATATATATATAATATATATATGTATGTATATATGTATACACACACACACAAGGCTCAACCTTTAACAATATGTTAGTGATCTCTTATAGAAGGACTTAATGGCCCATGCGTGAAATACAACAATCTTAACACTTCTTCCTCTAAGGGTACTTTTTTTTGTAGCATTTTCAGCGGTTTTTTATAACAAGCAATACAAAATCTATTATTTCGGTTCTGCTTAGGGGCAGAGATTGGGGTGGTTTGTGATGGAAACATCCGAAATATGGTGGTGAGAAGGTGCAATGGTGGTGGGATTGGCGTTAGAATATTAAATGTAATAAAATATTGTGAAATACTTTTTAAAATAAAAAAGTTTTTTTAAAAAAAACAACACTCTTCACTCATCTGTGTCTGGTATTTGGAGTCTCACAACCTCAAACGTTCAGCCCACCTTTCTCTCTTATCCCCATGGCTTCTTCATGCCAGGGATGACGGCCACATCCCTCTGGATGTCCTACCACTTCTTCCGATATAATATACCCAAGTGGCACCACTCTGTGCCACCCTCAATCTGTTCTTCCTGAGGCCCTTCGGGGTGGGAGCTGAGTTCTGCCAACTCACTTCTCTTGCGCTGGCATTCTCACAGCGGGTGGCTGGCATGTAACACGCCTCCTTCTTCCTGCTCCAAATGCAGCAGAATTTTATTCTTTATCTTCCTGAACCTCAACCATGAGGCGTAGGAAGCAAAAGGGGCCCATGGTGGCATCCAAAGAACAATCAACTATTAGCATGATTAAGGGCATGGTGAGAGGTCAGCATTCATGATCTACAGGTGGGCTCCAACAGTTCATACAGGAGAAGAAAGATCAAGAGGAAGTGCCAGATGCAAGACCTTGAGAGAGAGATAGATCCCAACTCATTTCCAGGAGCGCCCTGGTCCTCAGAGAGCATCAGGAATGCTTATTGACTAGTCTAAGCACCTACTGGGGTCTCTTGAAGCTGCAGAAAGGACAAGTGCACTAACATAAAGGATGCCTGCACTCGAACTAAAGGGCAAACATGGGCCCTTGAGTCATGTGGCTTTGGCAGGAGGTCTTTGCATCTGCTCAGATCAGGGCCCCAGGAGCGACTGGGCTTCCATTAAGAGAATCTTGGGGCTGAGGACTAGAATATGGAGCTGGACCAGCTCATGTGGCCTCAAGGCAGGACAGGCTTAGCCCAGTGACCTGAGAGGGGGCGCGGGGTGGGGGTGTCATGAAGGAATCCACTCTGCAGAGAAGAGGTGCCAGGTAGGTCGACCACGCCTGGTTTGATTCTATTTAAAGCCCCCATTGACAATCAGCTCTGTTTGCCACATGGGGCTCCGGGAAGCGGAGCAGAGAGTACCACGGAAAACTGTCTTCTCTCTGTCACTTTCCTGTTCCCTTAAAGCGGCCCTCAAGTGAGATATTTATGGGGGAGTGTTTATTAAAAGACCAGCCCTTCTCTGCAATCCGTGATCTAGCTAGATTTAGAACATGGGATGAAAAGGAAACATTTGGGGTCTTCCTCTGAGCACAAATCAGATACGCTGGACTCCTTACTGGTTTCGGGTGCCCCCAAGCTGGCAAGATTTGCTCTATAAGATGATTCGTTCACCAAGGAGATGATTTCTGGAGCTCTAAAGGCAGTTCCGGGGTCCTTTCCGGGAAGCGATTTAGGAAGTGGGGTTGTGTGTGATGAGATTTCTTGCGATCTTCCCCTAGCAGGGTGGAGGTGAGAGCTGGAGAAGGAAGGAGGGCGCGGGGCTGTAGCAGCTCCAGAGAAGGACCTTGCCCTTTCCTCTGCTTCTTCCTCTACATCCTACCTCCTCTCTCGCCGCCTGTCCTCAGATGACCCAGGGGGCCTAGCTGCTCGGCACTGCCAGTTAACAGCGAAGGTTGCCAACCAAAGCCAGTTGCTCTCTTCTGATGCTGGAACTTACAACCTGTCATCTTTTGTTGTCTGCAGAAAGAGAACACAGCCAAGCCGGCGGGGAGAGGCTGCCGTCTGAGTCCAATCTCACTGGAATGAAGTAATTTATTCACACATATCAAGAAACAGCAACAGATCCTTACTACTGCTACTGCTTCTTGGACTCCAAGTGGTGAAGAAAAATTAAAATGGGGGTGCGGGAGGGGGGAATGGATGGGGCCTGGGGTGGTGATAATTTCTCCCTAGGTCTAAACATAGTACAAAGAAAGGATCCATGGTCAGAATGTAGCTGCAGTTACTGGCTTATATACTGAGCAGAATCCTTGATGTGGCACCATACTCTGACTCAGAGCCAACGCTCCCAAATACATTTGCAAGTAGCAGGGGAATTAATTAAGATTTCAAACACACACACACACACACACACACACACACACACACACACACAGAATGAGAGGAGAGAGAGAGGGAGGGAGGGAAGGAAGGAGGGAGAGAGAGAGGGAGAGAGAGGGAGAGGGAGGGAGAGAGAGAGAGAGAGAGAGAGAGAGAGAGAGATAATTGCAGAGTTCCATAACTAAAGAGAAGGGAAAGTATTAAAGAGGCGATCAGCTTCTTAAGAACTTATTTTACCAGTGCAGATGTGAATGATGGACAAATAATCAGTGAACCAGCAAGAAAATCTAGATTATTTTTAATCAGGGAAGCTCTGCCATTGGAGGGGAAGCAAGGCAGCTGCCAGGAAATTCGGTTCAGACAGCCCCCCCCCCACCACCACCACCTATTTCCTCCTTAGAATGTTCCCGGTACAGATGCAGGCTGGATTGCCCAAACATTAGGAGTTCCAGGCCAGGAGCCTACTCAGGTAAAATGGGTTGAAGTGAAGGTCTGGAGACATGCCAGGGACAAATGATACAATATCACTCAGGGTGGCCTTGGGGAGGTTGCTGACTCAAGAGGTTGATCTTATTTACAGAGCAAAGGCATCCAAAGGGTCTAGGGCACCCCGTCCTTGACCAGTCAAAAGAGAGAGGATGGGAGGAAAGACAGAAATTGGGCCTCACTGCCTCTGCAAGCATGAAATAGTAGAACGTGTCCCATCTGAAGAGGAATGTCCTGGAATTAAGGTCGGAACTCGGTGCATGAAACCTTAAGCCATTTTCCACACATATAAAGAGCCCTGTCCTGGTGGTCACATGGGGGTTGTAAGAGATTCCATCACAAGGATACATTTGGAAGTCTAATGCAAACTAAAACTATGACCACTAACTCTAGACCAGTCAAGGTGCCTCTGACTTGACCAGGACCCATTTTTATCTGTTTCCCTTTATACTCATCTCATCATTTGTGAGGCCGTAGGTGTGTTGTATTTCTAGTACTTAGACACATGGATCTTATTTATTCCCCTTCATTCATGCACATTACAGAGAGGCCGCGTTCCTGATGACTAGTTGGGCTGTTAGGATATTGTATTTACAGTGCAATCCCTATTGATATTTCTTCATTGATTTCCCACATCCATCACAATTGCTTCAAAGTTCCTACAACATTGACCCAAACCCCTGCTCCGCAGTTCTCCTTACCCACAATGCACTTCTTTCAGAAGCCCGCAGCAATTAGCGAGGGATTCTCTTTCCATCTACAGATCATGGAGTGTCCTCCGACAGGCACACAGCACCCACCTCTGTTGAGTGATGGGGCGTCTGGGAGCACTGCGCCATGGATTATTCTGGCTTCATTTCAAACAAGGAATAGATAGATCCCCCATTTTGTGGATAAAAAAACCAGAGTCCCAAATCACTCAAGAAATGATTGGAGCAGATTCCCTCCCACAACCCCCACCATCTTCTATCCTATACCACAGTCTCTCAGCCCGGCAAGCTACCGAGAGTATTCGATATGCCAAACACAGTAACAACAAAGTCTCCAATGGAGACGTTACTGGGCCCGCTCGAGCAAATCGATGATCAACGGGAGGGCCTTTACCTTTACCTTTACCACAGTCTCTCACTGCCACGCCCCCTGACTAAGGAATTATCCAAGGCCCCCTTTCATCTCTGTCCCACTCACTACAGATAGCCATCACCCATGTTGGTTTGCACTGACGGGCAGTTCAGGCTGGGGTCATAGACGTAGAAGGAGAAAAGAGAAAAGCCTTCATCCTCTACTGGTCCGTCGCCTCAGAATGATCCAGTAACACATTCCCTATAGGTCTGCTGGGTAAATTGATGCCCTGCTGGCCCAACTCAACTCTGCCTTCACTGGATCCAGGGAGAATGGAGGGGGCGCAGGGCAATTCTCACACCCCTCGAGGCACTGCATATTGAATCTTAAGGTGCTGGGCCAGAAGAATGGATTGGAAGAGCTCAGGGGGGAAGAGAAGCATGCCTGCAACCTGCTTTCAGCCCAAGAGCCAGAGGTAGATGATTGGATGTCATTACAAGAGCCTTCTACAGCCCGGGGACATAATTAACAGGACAGCAGCCACCTGCTGTCAGGTGCCAGAATTGGGGGTAATTAGTAAACCCAGTACCTGAGGATCACAAGGCCTAAGAAGAAAAAGAAGCAGGAGGAAATAAAAAAAAGAGCATTTAAAGAGCAGAGTGAAATCCAAGAAAGATCTTGTGAATACAGAATAGTGGTCAGGAGAAGAAAAAAAAATCAATTGACTTCTTTATGAGCAGCTGATGCAACAGCAGTCCTGGTCTGGTGAAATATCACTGCACCGACATGCGCGGGGTCGGAGGCTGACCTCACCATGTCCACCGTGAGTGTTGCTGTGCTGGAAGGTTCATCCTCAGCGTCCGGCAGATAAAGCAAAAGGGGCAATCGATACGGGACATGACGAAAGCCCAGGAGAGCCAAGAAGAGTTGGCAGGTCACGACGCAGAGAGGCAAGAGAAACAACAACAAAAAAAAAGGCCCGGAGATGTCAGCCTCAGATTTCTCAAACGGCACAAAGGCCTCTGGGTTTCAATGCACACTGCTTGGCTCTGTTCAGTGCAGAAAAGGGAACAAGGTGGTCACTGTTACAGGAAAGAGGCGAAAATGGCTGACGACAGCCTTGGAGCTGAATTAAAAAGCACCAAATTAAAAGCATGTGTACTGAGCCGAGTGGCAGGGCTGGGGTGCTCCCAAAGGCTCTGCAACCACCAGACTTGGTACCTAGACTCCCAGGCTAGCACGTGAGCCACTCAAGGGTCCAAGAATACCCCGAGTCACTCCCGAGACTGCTGTTTCCTCATGTAAAGGGTGAGTCCGTAAGCTTATTGCTTTGACTTAATGTTCAAACGGACCTTGGGGAGACGCGGAACCTCAAGGATTTCAGCACTTCCCCACTACCCCCAACCATGTTTCGCTTCCACCCCCACCCCCCCTCCATACTATGTTTCCTGGTAGAAGTCACAAGGGCAGACAGGCCATAAGTCTTCCAAATGCATTGGCTAGTGCTCTAATGTGACTGACTGGCTCTTCACAGGAGATGAGTGTGATGCCTGTTCGGTAGAAGGGTGACACTGCGTCCAAAGGTGGTGTGTTTGGGTGGCTGCCCCATGCCAAGCACCCTTGCTTCCCCTGCATGAGGTTTCTGTTCAGCCCACCAGATCATTGATTCCTGTTCTTCCCCACCAAGGACTATCAAACATGCGCTGGGGAAAAGGAGATGATACAAAGGGGGGCTCTTGGAAAAAATTTTATTTTACTACTCAATTATAATTTAACCTTACCAGTTTAAAAAAAGGGAGAGGGGAGAAACTAAAACATACACAAACCAAAAAAATCACATAAGCAGAAAAAATTATAAGCTTCTCAAGAAAGAGCATTGATTCAATTTTACACAAGTTTGAAAATGAAAAGATTTTAAGAAATTATGATTTACCAACATTGACACTTGGGGGGGAACCCAAAAAACCAAAATAAAGAAAGCAATTTCCTCTGTAAAGAACCCTAAAATGAACTGAGCCTAGGATTTTTGCTTGCTTGCTTTTTGGGGGGTCACACTCAGTGGTGCTTACAGACAATTTCTGGCAGTGTTCCAGGGACCAAGTGATGCTAGGGACCAGACCCAGACTCCTGCATGCAAAGCTCATGCCCCAGCTCTCTGCTCTGCTTTCAGCTCTAGCCTTTGACGGGAGAATTTTGCTAAGAACTTGGAGAGTGGGTAGGGAGATAGTGCAGGGCCTAAAGTGTCATGAACCTTATGAGGGTTGAATTCCCAGTGCCTTCTGGAACTCCATACACTGCAGCTTTAGGCCCCTAAACCACCAGTCCAGTGAGCTGAGTGACCAAGAGTGACTCCTAGACCCACTGAGCACTGCACAGAAGCCAACCTCAACACACACACACACATACACACACACACACACACACACACACACACACACACACACCAAGCCTTTCAGAGCATGTAATCCCAATGCTACCTAAATTGTTTCAAAGAGCAAAATAATATAAAGTAACTCAAGAAGCTAATACTAACTTCCAAATGATTTTTGAGGCAACTTAGACAAGTGGTGCACGGAAATACTGCAAACCAATATTATTTATAAATATTTGTAAATAGCCTAATAAAGGATTTATAATTAGAAACTGTCAGAAAACATTAACAACAATAAAATAAGTTACCTAACACCCCCCCAAAATTAAGTAAACCACAACGACCAAGTGCAATTCATTAAAGGAATTGAAATCCGTTCCAAATTACAGAATTCCTTGACACGTTTCATCATATGTGTAAGTTTAAAGAGAATAAAAAGCACAGAATAATGGTTATGGGTGTGAAATAAAAATAAGATGCTGGTAAAACATCCAACAGAACCAGACATGGGCACCACCTTCTAAAGCCACCACTAAGTGGTCAGCACAAAGGCCAGCATCAAGGAAGCACCACTAAGGTCAGCAGGAAGGAAGAGTGAATAGCCTTCTACAAATGGGATAAGCCAGGGAAAGAGGCATCTTGGGTGCCCCAGACTCAGGGAGGGCCGAAGCTGAAAAAAAAACTGGGAAAAACACACCACATCTTACCAAGTCTTAGAAGCTTCGAGGGAAGGAATTAGTGATCTCTCCTGTATAGGGAGTTATACCCTTCATAACAAAATCCAATCTCGGTTCAATGACAGACATGATGGAGAGAAAATCCCTCTACAGACACACAAATAGCCTGACACTGGGAGAAATAGAACCATTTCTGGGCTTAAATGCTCTTTACTTCCATATTTATTGTTTTTCTGCACATAATGCCTGGCATTTAATTAAAAGTTATGAGACAAGGAAAAGGCAAAAGAAAAATAACACGCTGTCGAGAGGGAGCTTGTGACACACACATCCACAGGTTAGTCTGGATGTTGAGACTCCTGACAGCCCACACAGGGCCAAGAGCACAGGAGAACTGTACTACCCGCTTGATGAGACTCTGCAGTGGAGGCAGGAGAGAAGGGAATGAGCCTGCCTTGGTTTGGGGGCACTCCGTGAGTAGTGCTTGGGTGGAACTTCTCACCTAAGGGTCAAGGCTTCGTGAAATTCCTGCCAGTGCCAAAGGAGAGAGAACCTGGGGACTCTCGTCAACATGTCGAGACGGGGGACAGAAGAGGAAAAGTGGTGGGCCTTGAAAATCCACAGCAACCAACCATCCAAAACTTTGCCAGGTTCTACTGTACTTAGCATGAAGGATGGGAAGGGGGGAGTTCTGGTCAACGCTGTCACGCTCTTTAATCAAACACACAAGTAACAGTGATTTGAGCAGATACAGGGTGATGTCCAGTGTGGCTTTCCGGAGGGATGGTGACAATCAGATGGCAGCCTTGTGAGTATACTGACAAACATTAGGTTACGCATTGTATGATGGCGGATATTATGGTCTCTGTTTTAATTAAAAGGAGAAACTTGAGTGCCTCGTCAGGTGTCCAATATACTTAACACTGTATACAGTCACGGTTGTTCTACATATTTTCCCCAAAGAAAGTACATGTCCATGCAAGTATTGGCACACAGATATTCACAATAGCTTTATTTGTGATAGCTGAGCACAACTCAAAACAAGTCAAATGTCCACCACAAATAAATGAATAATCAAAATACACTGCATCCACATATGCACTACCTAGTGGAAGGGAATTAATACTTGGAATAATACTTATTTCAAATAATTATCCAGTTAAAGAAGCCAATGGAAAATATAGAACATACTGAATAACTGCTTTTATATAAAATTATAGAAAATGCAATATGATCTCTAGTGATAGAGGTCCTGACCCTGATGACTTTGAAATGAGGGTCCAGCTCTGAACATCTGGGTGTGAGGAAGTTAATAGGCAGAGAAGAAACTTTTAGGGTGCCAAGGTACGTTAATGATCTTGTTCTGGTGATGCTTATACACACCTGTCAAAGCTTAACAAGTTGTATGTTTTTAATACATGCAGTTTACTGTTCATTAATTATATTTCATTAAGTTGTTAACAATAATTAGAAGACCAAAGTCCCAATTAAAAGATGGGGAAAATATTTAAACAGAGACTTCACTAAAGAATTGATACAGAGGGCAAATATGCACTTGAATAGAAGGAGGAGAAGGAGGAGAAGGAGTACAAGGAGGAGGAAGAGAAGGAGCCCCGAGGAAGAGGAGGAGGAGGAAGAGGAGAAGGCCAGCAGTGATACAAAGCACCTACTTTCCATACACTGTTGATGTGAATGCAAAGTAACAGGACCACTTGGGAAAGCCACTTGACAATTTCTAAGAAAGCTAAGCATACCCTTAAAAACACTCCAGTTTTTCACTCCTAAATATTTACTTCAGAGTAAATAGAAAAACAAATTACAAAGATCTGTAGGTTCTTTATAGGAGGCTGAAGTAGCGCCAGTGTTGTGGCTGGAGGGAAAGCCATAGTACATCTATGCAATGGTCTCCTCCACAGGTGAAGAGAACAACTGCTGAGATATACAGTAACAGCTCCTAGGCATTAAGCTAAAATTGAGTAGCAAGATGCAACAAATCATACATGGCTTAATTCTCTTCATCCTGGAAAAAACAAACCAAGGTGAAAATTATCAGTGCATTGGTCGTAGTGGGATGTTGGAAAGACTGACTAAACATTGACTCAAGGGAACTTTCGTGGTGATAAAAACCTGCCTCAAGTGCTGAGTTTTCCAAACTTGGATCAGGCAATTGGGATAGAGAAGGGACCACTAAGTCAATGATGGTTGGAGGGATCGCTCAGGTTGGAAGATGTGTGCTGAAGTAGACAATGGACCAAACATGATGGCCTCTCAGTATCTGTATTGCAAACTATAATGCCCCAAAACGGAGAGAGAGTAAGAAGGAAAGTGCCTGCCATGAAGGCAGGGGCTAAGGTGGATGGGGATGCCAGGAGGGATACTGGGGACACTGGTGGTGGGAAAGGTACACTGGTGAAAAGATGGATGTTCGATCATTGTATGACTGAAATTAAATCATGAAAACTTTGTAACTGTCTTAAGGTGATTCGATGAAAAAAAAACAGTTTATATGTTGAATGTGTTATGGTTAACTGAATGACAATCTGAGTTCTATACATAAAAATATAAATCTTACTATATGAAAATTAGGGTTTCAAGAAAAGCCGAGATCAGTACAGGATTACTCCATGGCTTAGAGGCCAGCCGGGCATTCTAGGGGAAAGGGCAGCTCAGATAGAGAAGGGAGCACCAAATAAAGGGTGTTTGGAGGATCCTCCCAGGATGGGAGATGAATGTTGAAAGTAGACTATGGACCGAACATGATTGCCATTCAATGCCTCTTTTGCAGACCACAAGACCCAAAAGGAGAGAGAGAACAAAAGGGAATGCCCTGCCACAGAGGCAGGGTGGGATGGGGGAGATGGGGGTGGGAGGGATACTGGGATCCATGATGGTGGAAAATGGGCACTGGCGGAGGGATAGGTACTCGATCATTGTATAATCGAAACTCAAGCACAAAAATTTGTAAGTCTACAACTGTACCTCATGGTGTTTCACTAATAAAAATTAATTTAAAAAATTAGGGTGTTTGCCTTGCATGCGGCCGACCCGGGTTCGATTCCTCCATCCCTCTAGGAGGGCCTGGCAAGCTACTGAGACTATCCCGCCCGCATGGCAGAGCCTGGCAAGCTACCCGTGATGTGTTCGATATGCCAAAAACAGTAACAACAAGTCTTGCAATGGAGACGTTCCTGGTGCATGCTCAAGCAAATCGATGAACAATGGGAGGACAGTGCTACAGTGCTATATCTCATCTTTTAAAATTTCGTCAGTCTTGATTTTTTATTAAACACTTAATAAAATGGGGTTACTTTCTTGATATAATTGAACATCCTCTAGTCAAGCAACATTATTAATTACAAAAATTATAGAGGACTCTTACTAGGAGCATGAGGAAGATGTGTACAGGGTCAAAGGATAATGCAGAGGGCTGGAGCATATGTTTTCACAGGACTGTCCTAGCACGGCCCCCAAGTACCTCTGAAAACAGCTTCTGAGCATCCGACTAGGAGGAACCTAGGTGAGCATTGCCGGGAGTGACCCCAAAACAAAAAGAATAAAACTAATCACCAGTCTTTAATATTTTACTGGGGTTACTAGTTAACACACTTGGACCAAAAGCTTAGAGATACAAAATTGCCATAAAGGAAGAACGCAACCCATTTTGGGAGTGTTTTATGGTAACCTGGAAAACTCAAGAGAATAAGATGAATACAAGCATAAACCCAAAAAGTGAGTCAGTTATTGTCGAGATGAATCAGTGGCTTTCATATATGTAAACAAGAACCAATTGGAAGATAAAAGAAAAGATCCTATTTATAATAGCAACATAAAAAAGAGAAAGTGCTTAAGAAAATTAACATGAATACAGCTTGAAATGTGTTTAGAAAACAGTAATATTAACTAAATATAGTAAAGCTTAAGAAATAGAAAAGCATAAAACATGAAAAACTTATGATTTTTGAAAAAAGTAGAGCACGGAAGGAAAATGTATGATTTCAAACTTATTATAAACACTTAGTAATGAAAAGAGCATTACACTTATACAGAAAAAAATCAATGCACTGTATTGTCATAGCAAATCTTGGACAAATACGTTCTAATGAATCAAGACATACATAGAAGACATAATACTATTAAATATTGAAATAAAACACTAACAGATTCCATTTTAGTGTTAGATAAGAAAAAGTCTATCTAAAAGCTAAAAATTAAATGTCTGACACATTAAAATTAAAATTTCATCATAAAAATGCACCATTAAACAAAGAAAAATATAAACATCAAACTGAATTAAAAGACTTGCAACAAATATCAAGAAAGGGGACTTATTTTTGCAATCAGGAGCTCCCAAATGTTGATCAAAAATCCCAGGGGAAAAAAGGCTCAAACTATCAGAGGAAACATAAAGAATTTTTAAATAGTTGATGCTACTTATAAGAAAAATGCAGTTTACCAGGCTCACACTTTAACAACATGTTAGTAATCTCTTCTACGAGGGCTTAATGGCTACAGAGTGAAATACAACAATCTTGACACACTTTTCTCTAAGGAAACTTTTGGGAATCATTTTGAGTGGATTATTCATAAGAAACAATACACAATAAATTACTTAGGTCCTGTTTTGGGGGCAGACTTCGGGGGTCAGGGTGGAAACATTTGAAATATGGTGGTGAGGAGGTATAACGGTGGTGAGATTGGTGTTGGAATATTTATTGTAATAAATTATTGTGAACAACTTTATAAAACTAAGATTAAAAATTTTTTTAAAAAAAGGAAAATGCCGCTTAAAAACTACTGAGATACCATAAATTTAACACTATTATAACCAAGCTAACTAAATGAGGATTCAAAATAAAACAAGACTACAGAAAAAACAAACAAATGGTCAAAACTCTAATGATTTTATTTTCACCACGAAGCCTCATCTAACCCACAGAAGTGTGACAGGATCTGCTGGTGAGGCGATGGGCAAAGATGCACTTTCATCCTTTGCTAGTGGGAATGCAAATTGTCACAAGCCCTGGGGAGGGCAATTTGGTCATATCTATCAACATTACTAATGCTTTGTCATTTTAAACCCTTTGACCCAGCAATTCCACTTCTGGGAATGTAACCTAGAGTTAGACTAGGACACATGCAAAATGATCTACATGGATAGTAGATACTGCAACATTGTTCATCGGGGCACAGGATTGGAAGCCACCCAAATCTTCCATCAATAGGAGCCTGATTTTTTATTTAGCTTGCTTTTATCGTGGCTAAGTGGAAAATGAATTTAAGGAAGAGAGAGAGAGAGAGAGAGAGAGAGAGAGAGAGAGAGAGAGAAAGAGAGAGGAGAGTCCGTATTTCTAAGTCTGGCACAAAGCTGGTTCTTCCGCCTGGCTGCCTCTTAGCCTCAGTCTTCCTCTCAGTTCTCCCTCCTAGTCTTAGCAAGGTAGTGGAGGGGGTCCCCCAAGTGGGAAATGGCCACAGGCCAGCATGAGGATATCCATGTCCACAGAGAGATGGGTCAGAAGAGGCAGTGATGCAGAAGAACTCTACCAGATTGGCAGGAGAGTTCTTTGCTGGGTAGATTCGGAGGCAAGTCTGAATCTTCTCCTGCACATAGGATGTATCACAAAAACTTGCTTTCTAGGGCCTGGAGCTATAGCACAGCTGGTAGAGCGTTTGCCTTGCACACGGCTGACCAGGGTTCAATCCCCAGCATCCCATATGGTCCCCAGAGCACTGCCAGGGGTAATTCCTGAGTGCGAGCCAGGAGTAACCCTTGTGCATCTCCAGGTGTGATCCAAAAAAACAAAACAAAACAAAGCAAAAAAACTTGCTTTCTAAAAATTTTTGTTTTTCTTCTTCCCTCCAGTGAAAAGGGGACTTTGGGCCACGTGCAACTGAACTCAGGGATCACTGCAGGCAGGATACCCAGTGTGGTGCTGGGGATTGAACCAGGGTGGCCACATGCAAGGCAAATGTCCTATTTGTCTCTGAAAATTCTCTTCCACTTCCCCATCCATCACCAATACTTATATTTTAACTAGGGCAATATATAATTACCATTGCTGAAGAACACCTATTTCAGTACAGGTCCATTCACTACAAATAATCACTGTATCACTGTATCACTGTCATCCCATTATTCATGGATTTGCTCGAGAGGGCGCCAATAAAGTCTCTATTCGTCCCAGCCCTGAGATTTTAGCAGCCTCTCCTTACTCATCCTTCCCAACGGTGCTGTATTGGAGTCTCTTTCAGGGTCAGGGCAATGAAACCCATTATTGTTCATGTTTTTGGCATATCAAATATGCCACAGGGAGCTTGCCAGACTCTGCTGTGCACTACTACCACAAATAATATAAGGAGGAAATGCATGATCTTGTCTGGTTACTAATATTTCTACTCTATGAAACCACAGTCAGCAGAGAAATATTCACCAATGTATGGTAACCTCAGAAAAACTATCTAGAAGCTGTGGTGTCCAGAGTGAAGCTAGGCAAGCAGATAGTCAAATGGTGGCAAATGCTAAAAGTTTGATGTTCTCTGTGTCTTCATTTACCTCTAGTCTTTAAATAATCAAATGAATTTGGTAAACATTTGTTGTTTGTTGAAATTCTTCAAAAGTCATTCAGAGCAAAGGAGCCTAATCTTGCTGGACTGAGGACTGCAAGAATTCTTTAGGATGGTCCTGGTTTAAATAAAAATCACTTTGTGTATAAAGTCTCATTTTAAGTGGGTCATTCTGTATTAGTTACACCCCTGGAAACACTGAAGACAGCTTTTGTGTATCTAGTGTTTAGGGACTTTTTGAGAACACACTATATTTATACACTATTAAACTAGGTCAGTTCCTCTGTTGGGACAATCCCGGAGGGAGCTATGCATTTCACCTAAAGATAGCAAGAAGAGTTCTGGTATTTTACTAGCTTGTCTATCCCAACTCATTCTATTGAAGTCTAATCTAGTGATGTCCTATGTCTCAGTGAATAAACAACAATTCACACATTAAAAACATTTGAGTGTCTACTGTGAGTTCTTCATTGGGTTAAGGTTGTATGGGAATTATCAATTAAAGGAAACATGTTTCTGAGGTTTGCATTGGTAGATGATTACTTTGTTAAAGATGCTAAATATATCTGCATATATATACATATATATATATATATATATTTGTACACACATTGCAAGTGATGTTTTGTAAAGTATAGAGTTACAATGACTTGGTTGGAGCCAGAACGATAGTACAGTGGGTAGGGTGTTTGCCTTGCATGCAGCCAACCCGAGTTCAATCCCCGGCATCCCTTAAGGTCCCCCCAGCACCGACAGGAGTAATTCCTCAGGGCAGGAGTAACCCTTTAATGTGTAATCACAAAATAAAAAGGGGACTCGCTCTCTCTTCACATGCATTCAGTGCTTAGGCTGTTTTCCCAGCCCGGATGGACAACGGCAATGGGTAAAAGGAGGATAAAATGGGAGCCAGGCTGGTTGGTGATCAGCTGCCATTTATTCCATTCTCCCCATATGCCTGTTCCACTCTCCCTAAGTGCCCCATCCCAGTCACACTCTAACCCTCATTCCCATCTCTTCCTGTCCCCTATGCTAGTCTCTCTGTGCTCTGTCTTGCAGCCTTAGTCTCACCCAACTTCCAAGCATTGGGGGTAGCAGTTACACCCAGGTTTGGTAGCATAATCAACATATGAAAACCCTTCCTTCTGATCTCCTGCAGTCAGGAGATCCACTCAAGGGCAGAAATACCACCTAGGGGTGTGTTTCTCCTTTCCTTAGTCCAATAACCATTTAAACATTCATCTTAATTCTATTCTTAATATAGTCATTTTGTATGGACACTGTAAGAGATACGTTAAGCTTGTATGGTGGTTCACCTGGGGACATCTTGCCATAGATCCCAGACTATAGTGCTCAGGCCGCATTGGTCTTTCCTAACCCTAGCAGGGCTTTAATACAGTTGTTACTCTTTGAATCATGACAGAATTTGTCCATGACCATGTTCTTAACTTCTAGTAAAGTATTACGGTGCTTGACCTGGCCCGTTTCAATGCCAGGGTAGCTCACGGCTTGCCCTGGATCCATCCAGTCCTTCGTCAGGTCCCTGCTTTTGGGGTACTAGGAACTAAGGGCAACTGAAGCTTAAGCTGAGAAAACAGATGCCCAGGAATGAATATTATTCAGAGTCAGTTAACTCCCAAGTTACAAAAGCATAGCATTAACTGTCTTCCTGTGTCTATGTATAAAGGATATTGCTCTGAAGTAAAGTATGCAAAAGGACACAAGGGAAGGAGAAAAGCAATTTTTCACTTACAAATATGAAATCAGAGATTTCTGAGGAATTTGACTTTACAAGTCACAGGCACTGCTTAGGGGAAATGGGTGATTAATGGGTAAAGAAAGCAGAGCACAGAGAAGTTAAAGATGAATATTGAGGAAATGGGAGTGCTTCAGAGGCCTTGTGATGGGTATTACTCAGTAAGCCTAACTCCTTGTGGCAGAGGAGAAAACACAAACCAATCTTATCCTATACCTGAGCACCGCTGGGTGTGACCCAAAAAGCAAATAATAATAATAATAAGGTAAAGGTAAAGGTAAAGGCCCTCCCGTTGATCGTCGATTTGCTCGAGCGGGCCCAGTAACGTCTCCATTGGAGACTTTTGTTGTTACTGTGTCTGGCATATCGAATACTCTCAGTAGCTTGCCGGGCTCCTCTAGAGGGGCGGAGGAATCGAACTCGGGTCGGCCATGTTGGCCGCTTGTAAGGCGAACGCCCTACCCGCTGTGCTAATATTAATGACTTATTGTTACGATTCCTGGTCTGTGGAAGTCAGGAAAAAGACATATTAGTAATTAAACAATCAGGTATGAAATGGGAGAAAAAGGTAAAGTGGGAAATAAGAAGAGGAAAATAAAGGAAAAATTGAGAGGAGAAAGAGAGAGGAGGAAGTGGAGGGAAGAGAACAGTAGTGGGAAGAGAGAAGCAAAGGGAGGAGAAGAAGAAGGTTTCTCCCGGTTCAAAGGGGAGTAAGGCACAGTCACAGAAACAGAATGAAGAGACAGATAAGATAGCGAAACTGCTGAACGTAACGTGCAGGCAAGTTACTGAAGTAAGTGTCCTCCAGGCAGCTAGAAACAAATTTTTATACTTGAGACAGCTCAGGGCACTCGTGGTAATTTTTAGTTTATGTGACAATCCTTAAAGCTTTAGAAAGAGGAAGGAGGGAAGCTGATTCTTCTTCCTGATCAAAAAGAATACATGAACAACTCCAGTTTCTGAAATTTTATAGCACTTTTTAAAAATGGTTTTTATGTTATTTTACTTTTTGCTTTTTTGGGTCACACCCAGTGATGCTTAGGGGTTATTCCTGGCTCTAAACTCGGGAATCACCCCTGGCGGTGCTTGGGAGACCATTTGTGATACCAGGGATCAAACCCAGGTCTGCTGAATGCAAGGCAAATGCTCTACCTGCTGTACTATCACTCCGGCTCCACACTTGTTTTCAAATATTTTATAATATTCACATTAATAAAATATTGGTACAATATTCAACTACAGTGAATGAATCAAAATTTTCTTGTAATAGATTGCAGGTTTAAAGGAGCTACTCTTTTTGTGGTATCTGGTTCTTCAAATTTAGAAAATATTACTAATTTAGGTTTTTCAAAATTTTAATCAGGACACCACCAAAACGTACTGAAAGCGGTCAAAATGTCCAAACATCGGGTTATGTGAAGGATGTAAATTCAAATGAGTTGTTCACCTCTGAAAAGAGAAGGTTTAGAATGAGTAATAGTTATTGTTAAAGAATGGCAGATTTCTATTACTTATTGTTATTCCAGGAGCAGAAATAGGAAACGCATTAGTGAAAGTTCCAAGGAAGTCATTCTCGGCTTATCCTGTGGCATGACATGCTAACAATTACAGCTGTCCAAGAACAGGTGATGATTTGTCTGTACTTGTGAGCAAACTAAGCGGAGATGGAGTGGCATTTGACTAGAGATGCGGCAGAGAAAGGCCTCCTCAGGCTTAAAGGTACACACACCTGAAGGCTTGGGAAATGATTCTGGTACACTCCAAGTACCAAGGGTATGATTTCCCTTCATCGTGTAAAAAGTTGTGTTCAAGAAATTTTACATTCCTTTCATTTGGAAAGGCCTATTATACTATCATTTACTTAAGTCCTAATGGAAGGTATTTGCTAGATGAGGTGTAATAAATGAAAGGGTCTTTAAGGCAATATGTATGATAACTTCCAGAAACACAATTAAGAGTGTGCGAACTTAATTCGAAAAATGTTTCTGTTGAAATATTGCAGAAAAGAGCTCAAAGGTAGGCCAAGTTTCCCTCGTGAACTTCAAGTGAAAAATACACTGCATCCTGGGAAGGAGGTACGGATTCAGATTTGTGTTCCCCTGCAGTAACACATCCCCAGGATCATATGTTTAACATCAAATGTCCTCTTTTTCTATGTAAATTTGAAAAGGCTCAGAACCAGACAGTCCAGAATAGGTTTTCGAACTCCAGGGAGTCATTAGAGGCTCTCCTGTATTTCTGTTCAACCACTTCCAGAGCAGACGTCCACCCTCCCCATCTAGATGATCTTAGATTTCATGACAATTGGTGAAGTTTTCACCAATATGGCCACATTCCACCACTAGAAAGAAGAACGAAGAAACTGCTCCTTTTGAAGTTGACTAAATGTAGGACGAGCTTGATCATGTGACTGAGTGTAACCACAAGAAACGGGGGAGGGGGGTGGGGGGCAGGAAAGGACTATAGAGAATGTCCCTGAGCTCTGTCCAGTGTGTTGTTCTAAAGTTAAGGGATGCTGCGAGTCATCTAGCAGTGCTTACCACAAACTGAGTCAAGAAATAGTTTGGAGCCGGAAAGCAGTTAAAAAGGAAGCTGAGTAACAGGAAAGTCTACAGTCATGATAACTAGTTTCTAGATGGAAAAGAATCCTGGGAATGTTGGGTGAACATAAGGTAAAAGGTAAAGGCCCTCCCGTTGATCGTCAATTTGCTCGAGCGGGCCCAGTAACGTCTCCATTGGAGACTTTGTTGTTACTGTGTCTGGCATATCGAATACTCTCGGTAGCTTGCCGGGCTCTCCGAGAGGGGCGGAGGAATCGAACTCGGGTCGGCCATGTTGGCCGCTTGTAAGGCGAACGCCCTACCCGCTGTGCTATCGCTCCAGCCCTTATCTTTCAATAAAGATGAAGTGAAGGGGGGAAATTATAGAATAATGCTCAGAGAGATTAGGATTGGTGGGCTGCGTGCACGTTTCCCAAAACTGGGGATGAAGCAGAAAAAAGACAAGCTCATTTTGACCTTCTCAATGCTCGGTTTGTTGATTAGCTGGTGGTTCTTCTTCCAGCCTCAGAGGAGACAAGCAACCTGCTGCAGGGGAGCTCACAATGGCCAGTTAGTCAGAACAGGCACAATGAAAAGGTCAAAACGGGGAGAAGGACCAGATTTCACAGCCCAGATAACATTTGAAACTTCACTTCCTCTTCACCATGGGGACAAACGGTGATGAGTAGAATTGGTCTGTGTATGGCCTTTCTGGGAGAAGATCTCAACAAGAACTATCTCAGAGGAGGCAAGGCCCTGAATTTTGAAACAGAGACGTAAATGCTTTTATGTGGAGGCAGTATCTAAAGTTAGAGAACTTTAGCCTAGTAAAACACTTTCTATCGATAGTACCTTTTAATCTACTCTTAACTGGGAGGAAATAAGAGTGAGCCATTTAATGGAGTCTGGATATCAAGCAAGAAACTGCAGTTACTCTTAGGAGAAGCATCAGGAAGGGTTTGAAACAGGGAGGCTTTGAAAGCAGACAGCATTAGTTGGTCCACTGAAACAGGATGGGGGAAGCAGCTTTTGCACCCTAGCATAGTGGGGGGAATTCTAAATCCCTATGGAAGTACAAGCGAGGGTAAAATACACATCTGTTGGTTTTAAGTTACTTCATCTAGTTTTATTTTATTTTTTAAAATATTTTAAAAAATTTAATAAAAGAGCTATGATTTTGTGATTTAGTTATTGATAGCAATTTTTCTAAAGTTTCATTCATATTAAAAAGGTGTTAGATAGCCACATATTCTTAGTCATTCTAATCTGGATTCCAATGCCAGTCAGTATGGGAAAATTTTCCGAAGTTAACATGACTTCCCAAATGTCTTTAATTGTGTTATTCAAACACATAGTGAGTCAATAAGTAGATGGTAAGGGAATTAAAAACTATATCTTATTATGAATTATAGAAGGAACTAGCACATTTATTCCAGAGTAATAAATATTCCTAATAATTTATTTATTTATTTTATGTAGGAGTGCTGCTATTTATTCAGCCACTGATTAGCTGATTGAATTGGGCATGAACTCCACCTTATTTTTTTTTCATTTTTTATAATTTTATTTATTGAATCACCATGAGAGCAGTTACAAAGCTTTCGGGTCTAAGTCTCGGTCATACAATGAAACACCCGTGCCCTCACTAGTGCCCATTCTCCACCACCAAAAACCCCAGTATACCTCCATCCCACACCCTCCCCCTGCCTGTGGGGCAGATGATTTCCACATTACTCTCTCTCTACTTTGATCACATTCACTATTTCGACACCAGACCCACCATTATTATTTGAGATTTTACCCCAACACTCAGATCTGCTGAAAAGGCAACAGTAGACAATTTATGTTCTATTGCTGGTTATGAATAACATATAATGTCACGTGGCTGCAGTAGGGCCATGTGATTTTGAAATTCCGAAATTTTAACACTTAAATATGGAGGGATTTCTGCCAAAAGCCACTGGGTTTCGAGATTTGCTCCTGAGTCTCTGGGATCATGGCCATTGAGCAGCTTGATCAGGAGCCAGAGAGGCCATTCGTGGGTGATGACTTGGGGTCTCGTTGGGATGGGGAGACCAGGATCAGCTCCACCCCCATCCTGTGAGGCCCAACAAGTTTCGTCACTGCAGGCCCAGACCTGACTGTCCAGTGGCCTCTGGAGGACAATGGCCACCGAGTCGCCAGGGGTAAGCAGGCGGAGGGACAGTACCCTTTCCCCCCTGGGGTGGCCTGGTGACAGTAACCTACTGTGGGGTCCGGAAGCATTTCTGCCAAAAGCCACTGGGTTTCAAGACTTGTTTCTGAGTCTCTGGGATCATGGCCATTAAGCAGCTTGATCAGGAGCCAGAGAGGTCGTTTGTGGGCGATGACTTGGGTCTCGTTGGGGTGAGGAGGACAGGATCGGCTCCACCCCCATCCTGTGAGGCCCTGTGTGTCCTGTCACTGCGGGCCCAAACCTGACTGTTCAGTGACCTCTGAAGGATGGTGGCCACTGGGCCACCAGGGGGAACAGGCCAAGGCACGAAACCTATTCCCACCTGGGTTGGCCCAGCACCGGTAACCTACTGCAGGGACTGGATGCATTTCTGACAAAAGCCACTGAGTTTCGAGATTTGTTTCTGAGTCTCTGGGATCATGGCCATTAAGAAGTTCAATCAGGAACCAGAGAGGACATGCCTCCAATTATATAACTGAGCCGGAGGTGGTTTGTGGGTGTGTTTCTCACATACCTAACTTTTGGCAATTTACTTTCTTGGTAAACTTTGCCCCAAGTTTTTGGGGTCTGGCCAAAGGCACAGCAGCAATTTTGGGGTATCTGGAAGTCTGAAGGCACCATCAGGCTGCTGATGCACTTGCCTCACAGGTACAGATTGACCTGCTGGTGACACCATACCCACTCCTAATAACTTTTTAAAAATATGAAGGTTGAATAGAAAAAATTGCATGACACTTTTAAAAAGTAAACCTAGAATAAGTGGTAAAGTACTGAAATGCACTTTCTTAGATAAGATCTATGTTATAGTGATAGCAAAGACAGAATTGGTCACCATGAGGCAACGAATTTAAGAATAACAGAAGATTTTTAGCAAAGAATGTTTAAGACAGTTTCAAACAACAGATTGAGGTCTGGACTATGAACCCATTTCAATTCTGAGAGACAATGATTCTAAGGAACAAAAAGAAAGGAAAGGCCAGGATATCACAAGTTCATTTGAATGACAGAGGATGGAAAAGTGTTAAAAGAATAAAATCCATAGAGCTATGAAAAGTTTTACTCCTAGACTAAAATCATACAGAGATGAGAAAATATGTCCCTCATGAGTGAAGCCTAATGCATTGGGGTAGGATAGAAAGGCTCTGACACTATGTATAAAGCAAAGGGAATTGATGCTCCTAAAGAGACAGAAATAGGGCCAAATAATAATAAAATCTGAGCACATTAATATTTCCATCAATTTAACTAAAAATGTTGTGGCATATGTGTTGCAAGGAATGACAGAAGCTATTACGGAGATGAGATTAGAATCTTTCTGAAATATCAACAGAAGCATATAGTTGGTAACATTCCTATCTAAAATAGATGACACTGATACTACACAATCAACATTCTAGGGAGAATAGCATGCAGAATTACAGATTTGATTAGTTTGTTCTGTATTGATTTTTCCCTTTGGAATTTTTATTAGCTGCCATATCAATTAATTTTCCTCACTTCCAAGCATAATACCAAGTTTTTCTTTTCTCTCTTTTCTTTTTTTTTTGAGATAATTGGGTGTCTCTGGGTTTTCTAGTACTGGTCACCAGTCCATAAACTTATTTTAATAGTACGTGGGTAAGTGTGGTATAAGTAATGCCCACAATCCGCTGGATGTGATATTTCTGTCTGCTTTCATAGTTTTGCTCATTGCCATTGAGTCTGTTTCCCTCCTCTTCCTCATTCTCGAAAGATCCAGGAGACATCAAGATCTTGCAGGACTGATGTCAACCAAAGAGTCAAGTTTCTCACATTGCAGCTCTTAGGTGGATCTTGGTAGATAAACAACAGAGACAATAACCCCCCAAACCATGCTTTTGATGGCAAGAACTAAGTGTTTGGAAAAGAAAACTAATATTTCACCTACTTTAAAATAGAGGAGTCAAGTTCTAAGCACCACATAGCAGGAACAGATGAGCAATGGAAGCAGAGAGTCCGAAACTCAAGAAAGAAGCAAAAGGAAATGAGGGCACTCAACAATAAATGCAAATAAAGAATGATCTTGATTCTTTAGGGCGGCTAGAATTCATTAGCCTGACTGAGGAAAGAAGCAGTGAACTTGAAGATCTTTCGGCAGAAGTTTCAAAAACTAAAATGTAAAAAGAATGAAAAAGAACAATGTCCAAGAAATCTGGGTGGACCTGATGTGCTCCTGACTTGAGATATTACCAGTTTGTTTCCTTCCTTGTCTAAAGCATGACCTGAGTCTCTGTGTTCTTTCATAATTTCATCTCAGAGCCTAAACTTCTTCACAAGTTTCAAGACTATAGCTTGTTTCTGAGTAAAGATTTAGAGATTTCTCAACACTGGCTAGCCTTGAGTTGTTAGACAGATGAGTGAATTGGTGATACTCATATCAGTTGTTCACTCTGACCTGACTTGGTGAGTCTAGGCACACTTGGTTGATATTCTGAATATCTAGGGCTGCTTCTTTTCCCATCAACAAGAGCATGTACCTAATAGCTTCCTAGAAATAGTAGCTTATAGGCATGGAAGCCATAATAGTTGACCTTGATTTATCTGGTAATGGATAGGTGATAGGTAGATAACAAGGCAAAACTATTCTGTAATCAATAATATAAGAGGAAGTCATTGGTATAAAAATAATAATTGGCGGGGTGTGCTCAGGGGATATGGTAGTCATAGTTGTCTTTATCCTCTTTATGCCATTCCTTAGACAAGATTGTCAATATTAATAATAGGAACTAACATCTGCTAAGTGCCTACTGTGTGTCAAGCCTTTCGTTTGATGCCTTGTGAAAAGAATTTGATTCCAGTAATAATCCTGAATTGAAATGGCTTTTGATGTCTCACAGCACTATTGAAAAAATAGAAGATGTGAGATGTTTAGTTATTCATGAATATTGTTTTCTGCTTATAGGAAGCAACACTTTCACTTGTTTTTCCTAAAACAAGCAAACAAACAAATGAAAACAACTCTTGGATGCATTTGGAGACAAATCCATTTGCAAAGAGAAATGGCTACTTTAGAGATAAAAGTGAGAGGTTGGAGGAATATTCAAGTGGTAGAGCACATTCCTAGTATGTGTGAGGCCCTGAGTTTGATCCCTGGCACTGCAAGCCCGATCCCCGAGGACTGTACAACTGACTGTGGCTCTGGTGCCTCTAAAAGTATTATTATTACTAATCACAGTCACTGTCACTGTCCTCCCGTTGTTCATTGATTTGCTCGAGCAGGCCCAGTAACGTCTCCATTGGAGACTTTGTTGTTACTGTGTTTGGCATATCGAATACATCACGGGTAGCTTGCCAGGCTCTGCCATGCGGGCAAGATACTCTCGGTAGCTTGCCGGGCTCTCCGAGAGGGGCAGAGGAATCGAACTCGGTCAGCCATGTTGGCTGTGTGCAAGGCAAACGCCCTACCGCTGTGCTATCGCTCCAGCCCATTATTACTAGTAAGAAAGAAATAAAAAAAATTAAAAATTATGGCAGCTCTAAATGTAGTACTTTTACAAAAACAATTCAACATTGGTTATTGTGAAAACTAGTAATCACAGAATCTTTAACTGAATCTTAAATGTGTGAGATTTGATTTTTCCAATCTTGGTCTCTGAGTGATAACTCTTTGCTGGGAAATAGAAAAGGTTAATATTTGCTTGGCTTCATAACTTCCTGTAAAATCTTGACCACACCCAGAGCCTTTCTGGCACTATAATCACCTCTACCACTATGCTCTCCTCCCATGTTTTCATTAAATATGGAACACTAGGTAAAAAGAGACATGATGTTTTGGGAGAGTAAATCTGAGTCCAGGCCTGAAGACCACAGGTTATGCATTATGCGTGTTATGTGACCAACAATTCCAAAGTGATGGTCCTCTTGAGTCCATGATGAGCCATTAATTGGCTTAATGAACTGAGTGTCTGAGCCTAGTACATCCCCCACTATGTTGATTGGTACCTGTTAGATACTGCAAGTTTTTAGTAAATATAGATGTGGAGCAGAACTCGTTTCCCTCCTGTTACCTTAACTCATGATTAAGGCACATGCCTTGCACACCAGTCCCCATCAGTTGAGAGGGGCCAGGAGACATGTATGGAAGGATTGGTGACGTTTATCCAGATCATGCAGGAAAGAACACTACAAATGATTAAGGCTGTGGGGGAGAAAAGGCAGGAGTAAGTATGTAGTAAAATTCTTCCAACTCCAAACAGGCTCAAAAGGATTATAGTATGAATTCCAACACTTTTTTTAAAAATATTTTTTATTAATGAATCACCATGAGTCAGTATAGTTACTGACTTATAAAATTTTGTGCTTGTGTTTCAATCATACAACGATCAAGTACCCATCCCTCCACCAGTGCCCATTCTCCACCACCAATGATCCCAGTATCTCTCCCACCACCCCAACCTCATCCCCCCACCCCACCCTTCTTCTGTGGCAGGGTATTATTCCCTTTCTCTCTCTCTCTCTCTCTCTCTCTCTCTCTCTCTCTCTCTCTCTCTCTCTCCTTTTGGGCGTTGTGGTTTGCAATAGAAGTATTAAGTTCAACACCTTTGTTCTTTAAACCTGTGTCAGTGTAGTCTGAGTCTCAGCTTCTTCATGTAGAGGACAAAGACCCTAATACCTAAAATTTGTGCAAGTTTAGAGTTGTATAAAAATATACAGCACTTTGCACTGCTTCTAGTAAAGAGTGATTGGCCAAAATGTTAATTCCTTGACTAGCCATGCAGCCTTCTTTGTAGATTGCATTGTTACCATGAAAGTCTTGGTTCAGAAATCATGGTAAGCGAGAGCCCAAAAAAATCACATATTTGTAAATGAAAGATTCTTTTCATTCCTGAAGACATCCCCCAGCACTCACACTGACTTTTGAATTATTCTATATATGACTTGATCGCTTAGATGCTGTCACTTCTTAGCACACGCCTCTGCTGCTGCTTCCGTGATTGCTCTCTGCGTTTTGGATGCCTATGTCAATGAGTGTGATGAGCATTTACCTAGAGACTCAACATCCAAAACCTGAGAATCCAGAGAGCCTCTTAAAGCTACGATTGGGATAAAAGGAATCCGAGGACAAAGCTTCGAAGGAAAGGCCTGCACCGGGGGCCTTTCTGGGGATTTTCTCTGTTCTCTGAAAAAGCTGCCTTCAGCCCCACCTGCATCCGCGTCCATCATAAGCTCCCAAATCCCCCTGGACCTCTCGAGTAGGTACTCTGCAAGCCTTCAAATACCCACTCTAAAGTTCAGATCCTTTGTCTGACTAAATAAGTGAAACAGTCAAATATTCCTTTTTCTTTTCCTTTCTATGTGGGTTCCCCCAGACCTCCTGGCCTCTCCATCCCCTTTGCCTGAGCAAGAAACTGCCTCCCACAGCAGATCTGCAAAGGATATTTTTTGGCTGAGGCAACCTGAGGTCAAGAAACTCCACAGCTGTCAGCTCCCAGTTGCAGTCTCGGGGGAAGAGAAGCCTGAGGCTTGGGTTTTAAGCTCCCACTCTGCCAACCTCACCAGCATTTCAGCCGAACAATACCCACCATTGATTCGAGAGCGAACAAAGCCACTTCCCAAATATTTCTTTCTTTTCCTTTGCTCTAACCCACTCGGCCCCGCTTCCTGTTTCTCGAGTAATGAAAATGTGTTCATCTGTCAAACGGAAAGCTGCCCCACCGTCTTAGGTGCAGAGAACTTCAATCACAGCAGCTGCTGTGACCAGCCCGAGAGCCAAGCTCCTCATTTGTTTTGGCTAACGCTGAAAAATCAGTTTCGGCATCCCCTAGAACAAAATGGTGCATGGGAACACAGCCAAGCCGGGGAAGAGAAGCGGCAAAGTTGCAACAGATTATTTGTCTGCTAAAACAGAAGGAGAACGATATCAAAACCTGGATCCATTCGAGTCCAGCCTCCCTAACATATTCTCTATTTGCAACACAGATGATTTCCCTCTAATATCATTCAACAGGTGCTAAACTGTAGCTTTTCTGACGATTAATCATTGCGGCCTTGGCACCAGAATCAGGAAGTTATGAGGCCGCTCCCAGAATTCTTAAGCTCCGTCGAGGAGGCCTAGCCCCAGTACAACGTATGTAGGTAGTCAGTGTTTGTTCATGGTAATGAGAATGAGGGAAATTTCATTGCCTGAGGGTTCCCAAAGCAGGCTGTGCCTGCCTTTGTCTCAGCGCTTGCCACATGGAGAGGAAATCGGTTGCATTTTTGTCCCTCAAGGAAGCGGTGAGCTCCTTAAGTGAAATCTCTTACCTCTCATTCTCAGAAACTAGCACCGGGAGGCAAACGATAAATGCGGGTTCTATAGTTTATTTGCTGAGCTAAATTGGTAGAAAAGCACATGTCCATCTTTCCATTTCATTAGGGTAAGTATGAGTAAGTATGGGCATTTCTGGCAATTTCTCAGCCCTGTTTGTCTTAGAAATGGCATCTATGTTTCTATTTTCACCCATTTGCAATGAAAAACAAGCTACACAGGTGTCAATTATTTAATTGGATCATTAAACTAAACCTACTTTAGGGCTCAGCTCGCAAAGCTTTGGAAATATGACACAACTTCTCTTTTTTCCCAGATCTATCAGAAAGTGGCTAGCCCTGGGCTCTCTCTCTCTCTCCTGACAAATTGCAGGTTCTGATGAGAGGGGAGCAATAAAGTCCAATTCCAGAACAGGGGGGTGGTGGGGGGTAAAGGTAAAAGGTAAAGGCCCTCCCGTTGATCGTCAATTTGCTCGAGCGGGCCCAGTAACGTCTCCATTGGAGACTTTGTTGTTACTGTGTCTGGCATATCGAATACTCTCGGTAGCTTGCCGGGCTCTCCGAGAGGGGTGGAGGAATCGAACTCGGGTCGGCCATGTTGGCCGCTTGTAAGGCGAACGCCCTACCCGCTGTGCTATTGCTCCAGCCCGGTGGGGGGAATGAAATTAAATAAAAATCTCAGAAACCTCACAATGCCTGAGCAACGTCAATAGTTCAAGTCCGGACAGTGTTTCCAGGCCTGTTTGCACTTTAGCACATTTGTTCAGCAGAGAGACGCATCCCAGAAATAGCTACACCGGGTACTTCTCTAGGACGAGACAAACCAGCCCCCAGTAGAAATCCGCGGCAAATCCTGTGGCAGTGTCCGCTGCCTGAGTTCTCAAAATCTCAGATTTATGGTTTGGTGTTGTAGAGTGAAGAACCAGTGACCAGTTCCTCCCTAAGGCTTGGCATGTGTCCATCCCCCATGCCCCTGGAGGGAGACCCTTTCCTGATATACCCGGCCTGTTGGGGATGATGCTCTTCCCAAACTTCAACTCGCGCTGGGATGAAGATGCAGAGGCGAGAAAGACACCCTCTGGGAGACAAGGATGGGATTCCCAGTGTTCCTGCTTTGTTGCTGAAGGCGCTCAGCTCTCTCCTGACCCTCCATGAACAGAGAGGAGAAAAATCTAATCTCCTTCTCACCCTGCACATCCTGTACTCATTTCCCCAAGGTCCCCGGGTCCGTTCCACAGTCTTTCAACAGTGAAATAGTCCATTTGTTTTGTTTGGCACATTGTATTCCACACACAAACTAATCTGATAACATTTGGTGGAAATTATTAAATTGAGCCAAGTATCAGAGCAGGATTATTTAGTTCTGAGATGCTACATCCTTTGATCGAAATGATTTTTTTTTTTATCTCATGTTGCTTCATGCTTTTTTTTTCCCTCCCCCACCACACAGGACATCGAGCTCTAAATGAAAATTGCTAGACATCCAGGTAATTTAACTCTGCCTTAGCAGATGTTGGATTTGGGGACATCAGGTTTGTTATTTCCAGATGGATATTTGGCATTGTGTAATCATATGCTATGTAGGGGAACATTTCAAGAATTAACATTATTGGAGCAGAAATAGAAGAACGATCTGATTCTCCAGCATAAATGTGACATTTATGTCAAATAAGCGTTGGATCGAAATAAATCACTCTATTTTTCTCAAAGCTCATTGCACTTGGAAATGTCTGCATAATGCATGCAAACCTGTGACATTGCCCCATAAGCCAAACTCTTGAGTTACTACCGAAGATTGTACATGTGCATGTATAAATCTGGTGTCTCTGAGACAAAAGGGCTGAACCAACATATCAGGTGTCAATTTTGCACCAAGACAGCGGTGGGAACCCTAAATCAAAATATTACAGACTTAGCTCGATTTGTTCCAGTGAGAAACAACTAAGTATCAGATACTTATTCTGAGGGAGAACACACCCATCTTTTCTGTGGGAGACAGTCCCTGTCATTTCCCTCCTTTATATTCTGGTTTCCTAAAATATTTTCACAAGACAGAGGCTTAAATGTCTGTGGTATGAGGAGAGGACCGGGAAGAACTTGACCCAGTTCCTTCAGAATTAGTTCTTGAACTCCTGAGGAGTGTTTTTAAGTGGTTTACAGAAGGATGAGAATTCCTGAGTGACATTTGAGAACAAAAACCCAGGATGGAATGAGTGTGGGCTGGTCAGTCTCAGGATCATTAACACCACCTGGGTAACGCCACTTACCCATGAGGTAAGAACTGACATGGTGAGCTACCCTAGAATATAACTTCAATGATGGAAGACATGTATTTGCCTTCAAATCCATGTGATGAATATAGTTTTCATACACCGACTACAGTGCTGTGACCAGACTCAGCTGTGAAGCATTGTTATGGCGTTGGCCTCTCTCCCAGTATGGGAATTTGGTGCGATGTGTAACAATGACTGCTTCATTATCATGGAGCTCTGCTTAAGACTCAACGCTAGCCGCTCGAGCAAGTGGTGACCAGGAGGATGTCAGCTCTGAAACGTGTGCCCTAAGATGGCAGTCTCAAATGTTTCTCACTCAGGACTCTGTACTCTTGAAATTATTGAGAACATCCAAGAATTTCTGTATGGATTTGTGTCTGTTGATCTTGTCAAATTAGAAACAAAAGCCGTAAGTACCTATTCATTTGAATGTTATAGTAGGCTGGAGCTGCCTTACACAGGGTTGACCTGGGTTTGTTCCCTGGCATGCATACGTACATGGTCCCTGAACATGGCCCGAAGTGACTTCTGAGTGCAAACCCACAACTGAGCCCTGACCACCACTGGTTGTGGTCCCCAACAAATAAACAAACAAAACATTAAAAGTCATAGCTCTAAATCCATCTCAGGATGACATGAAAGACTTACAGGAAAACTGATGACATTTTGGGGAAAAAATAGATGAGTATCACTTAATTTATTAATTTATTTGCAACTGTCTTCATTGTTTAATAGAAACCAGAAGCTCAACCATGCATATGCCTTCAAGCTGCAGTGACCTCACACTTCATGTTGCCTATGGGAAGTGCCACTGCGTTTTCAAGGGAGTGGGAGTGACATGGGACATATTTTTATTTACTCTAAAGACAGTTTGAACTTAGTGGAGAGCCTGGAAAAGGAACTACCAGGGTTCAGCAGATCACACTTTGAGAGCTGTCCCTAGAAGTAAAATAAAGAGTAAGGACAGCATTGGTCGCAGCTGATGTTACCTGAATGTTTGCTCCGTGATGGTCCCTTAAGTATTTGTCATGTGATTCAAACCTGAAATCAACCATGTGAGGTGCAAGACGCAGACTTCATCTTCCAGAGGAGAAGGCTAGGCATAAAGTAGTGACTACCCATGATCATCCAGCTTGGAGTTTCTAGAACTCATTTGATTTACTACCCCCTTTTCAGAAAACAAGCAGAAATGCTCTATGCCCTCCTGGAAATCTACCTTCTACAGTGAACAAACAGAAAGTGCCCCATTGCACCCAAGGCTGTACTAGTTCCCCCCAATACACTTACTGGCAGGGTGGAGAGGGGGTGACATCACCCACTTCAGGAAATACTCATCTAGATCGTAAATGATGCCACCGAGCTGGGAACCCAGATACAACATAGTTCAAAGGTCAGCAGTGGTAACAGTGATGGTGTTTGGTACAAGTGAGGCATTGAATCTGTTAAAGGCTGTGCAAGTTCATGATCTCATTATGCCTCACAAAGATCTTTAGTATAATTAATACTATCTTCATCAGCTTACAGATAAGGAGACTGCGTTCAATGAAGTAGCATCAAGTATAAGGAGAAATTATATAAGCTCTCTATAAGTCTGCAGTCGCAATACTAATTAAATAGGATACGATTCTAAGATCATTTGAGGTGGTATCATGGCAGAGTAAGATCGGTTATTTCTTTCTTTCATTTTTTTGGAGGGGGCCACACCCAGTGGTGCTTAGGGCTTATTCCTGTTCTGAGCTCAGGAATCATTCCTGGCAGGCTCAGGGTGCTGGGGATTGAACCTGGGTTGGCTACATGCAACACACGAAGCCAACATGCAGTACTATCGCTCTAGCCAAAGATCAGTGTAGAAGTGACTGGTGTAGAATGGTGTGGACCCAGGAACATTTCAAGTCTAAGTCTAAGGAGTCATCATGAGCATCAATTTCAACTCTGTGTTTTCCTGAGGAGGCACACTGGCGGTTATTGAGATGGGCAGACTCTGTGTGTTGGCATGGATAGATAATTCCTTTAGTATTTTTTCCTCTATCTTTTTCTTCTAAATAACCTCTTTGCCTGTTTCCGGCCATGGTAGGTATTTTTTGTTGTTCGTTTGTTTTGTTTTGTAATGGATCCCCGGGAGGTGCAGTTACAGACTTACAAACTTTCATGGTTACGTTTCAGTCATACAATGCTCAGTACCCATCCCTCCACCAGTGCCCATTCTCCACCACCAATGACCCCAGAGTGCCTCCCCCACCCCCTGGCCATGGCGTTTTTAGTGCCTCTGTGACTTATGACTGTATTCTGCCCTCTTAAAAAAAGTAGGCAACCACACTTGTTGGTACTGTGTGTAAAGTAAGATCAAATCTGGTCCAGGTCTATGGACTCTGCACATCCGTGTTGATTATTTCATACTTTCTTCTGTTCACTTCCCTCTGACTGGCTCTGCTCAGAGGCAGCTAATGAGTGGGCACTATTCCTAAAAGAGATGCATAGCTAAGGGATGACTTCTGAGAGTTTAGAAAATTTAACGCCATTTGTTAGCAGTACGATTTGCCCGTGGGCTCTCTTTCTGTGTAGTTTTTACATCTGAGAGCTTAACTCTTAACTAGACTTTTAAAACCCCTTAAGAGCAAACCAAATATGGCTGTTTCAATTCTAATAAAGTTGCTTTGGATGTTTTCAAACCGTAGTCATGGTTGAGATGACCTAATTTAAAACACACTGGGAAGCTCAACTGAGCTTAACTTTGGTGGCTTCGGTGTTTTCTTGTATGAGTTCACTTTTGTGTTACTTTTGCCTAGATTCATGACCTAATGACTTTTTATATTCTTCACCTGAGATGTATCTCCAGGAAAGAAAATAGGAAACTGACCAAAATCATATCAGAAATAAAGGAAAAGAAAACTAGGAAAAAGTCAGTATTTGGGAGGGGAAAGAACCATAAATTATTGAGGTCATAAATCATCAATTCAATAAATCATTCCAGATACTAAGAACTAGTCTAGGCAATAGACATATGAAAAGGAAATCTTCCCATAACACTGATGACAAGGTTCTCAGTTTGGGTCTGAATCCTGTTCTCTCCCTCCCTCTTGCCTCTTGCCTTTCCCTCATTCTTCCTGGCCTTGTCCTGTCCATACTTGGTATTCATCCAGTGCCCACACTGGGACCATTTCAAACCTCTGCAGGAGTTTCTCTGTTTAAGGGTCTTTACAACTTCTGCCATAGTGTTTCTTAGGCAAACTTTTGTTTTGGACGGGGGCACCCAAGCAGTGCTTAGGAAGACCAGGTCCACTTCCAGCAAAACTGGATCTCCTAGGTCAGTTGGTTCAATGCTCAGGGCTGACCAATGGCCATGAAGGCCACACCTGTGCTCAGGAGTCTCTGGCAAATACTAGACCTGGCAGTATTTGGGGCAGTATTTGGGGCACGTGGTGATGAAGATGGGCAAGCAAGACATGTGCCCCTCACCCCCTTGAGCTCTCTCCCTGGCTCTCAAACTCCAAATCAGCCTATAAAAACCAGCAAAAAGTAGCAACACTTTTGAGAATTTTTCTTTCTCCCTGTTCGGATTTTACTACTCCTTTCTCTGCACTCCTCTGCCTCCAGAAGTAGCCATCTCAGAAAGGGATAACCATATGTTTCCCTGTTCGCTCCTTCACTAATCTTTCGGCTCTCGAATAAAGGTTTTGCATCCTGACTGTTCTGACAGTACTGATCACATAAGAAACAATGCATGTCGATTAAGTTTAGATTTGAATTTTCAGAGTTCCTGCTCTCCAATAACTGAAAAACTCACGGTGGTAAAGATTTATGCATTTCAAACGTTATCACTAGATAAGCTGTTGGCTGTGTTCTAACAGTACAAATGCATTATTCTTTAATTAGATCATCGACAGTATATTTATACAACTTGGGTCTTGATGTGAGAGGCCTGTCTCCTAATATCATAACTCAAGATAGGGGCCGGAGAGATCGGCCAGGGGTTAAGGCTCTTGCCTTGCACGTGGCCGACCTGGATTCAATCCCCAGAACCCCATATAATTCACTGAGCCCTGCCAGGAGCGATCTCTGAGCATTGCCAAGTGTGGCTTAAGAAGAAAAGTCCCTAAAATTGGGGAGGGAAAAAAAAAACAACCCAAACCCACAATGACTCAGAAATAAACCCTCATGAGTATACACAAATGCTTTTTCTAAGGGTACTAAGAGCATTACATGAAGGAAATGAGAATTTTTTTTCAACAAGTGATCTAAAGAAAATCAGATATCCACATGAAGAACATGAAGCTAGACCTTACCTTAAACTGTATATAAAAATTAACCCCCAAAAGGGACATGTGAGACAGTATAGTGTTGGGGTACATGCTTTGCACAAGGGACCCTGGTTTGATCCCTGGTACCACATGGTCCCTGGAGCACTGCCAGTTGTGGCCCTAGTGTTCTCCGGCAAGGCCACAGTAGTGCCACACCCTCAATGTGGCCCCTGGTCCTTATGAGCATTGGTTGGGGTATCCCCTCCCACCAAAATGTTAACCCCAGATGGTGTAAAACCCTACCTGTCAAGAGCTAAAATTCTAAAATTCTTAAGCACCCCTCCCACACACACAGGGAAAAAAATAAGAGGTAACAAATAATTTTTAAAAGCTAAATTGGATAAAATCAAAATTGTTTTAAATGTGGAATTGTTGTGGGGGTTATGTCTGGCAGTGTACCCCGACCAGCAGTACTTCTGAAGAGTGTGAGGCAGGGATGGACCCCAGGGAGGCAGAGCTATATACCCAGGCCCTAAATTTCACTTTTGTTCATTAGGGCCAGAGAGACAGTGTGACAGCCAGTGACTGTATATGTCTATGCGTAGATGAAAGTACAATAATTAGGTAAGGGGGTCTGTGCACAAATGCACAAGCAGAAAAAGACATAAAACTTGGCACCAAAAGTATGAAATGGAAGAAATAGAGCTGCATATTTAATACCTTGTAAAATGTAAGATCAGGGGCCAGAGTTATAGCAGAGTGGGTAGGGTATTTGCCTTGCAAGCAGCTAACCCAGGTTTGATTCTCCGGCATCCCATAGGGTCTCCCTAGCACCGCCAGGAGTAATTTCTGAGTGCAGAGCCAGGAGTAACCCCTGAACATTGCTAGGTGTGACCCACTGTCACTGTCACTGTCCTCCCATTGTTCATCAATTTGCTCAAGCAGGCTCAGTAACTTCTCCATTGTGAGGCTTGTTGTTACTGTGTTTGGCATATCAAATATGTCATGGGTATCTTGCCAGGCTTTGCCATGTAGGACAGATATTCTTGGTAGCTTGCCAGGCTCTCAGAGACAGGTGGAGGAATTGAACCTCCCCCCGCCAAAAAAAAAAAAGATAAAAAACAGAATTTTCGAATTACTATTATTACTATTAATTTTGGTTTGGGGGACCATGCCCACTGATAATAGGGGGCTTCTCCCAGCTCTTCACCAAGGGAATCACTAGTAACAGTGCTTGGGGAACACCTAGTTCCGCACCTTTCACAAGCAAAATATGCGCTCAACCCATCAAGTGATCTTACTGACCTCAGAATTCATTTTCATTTTTTTTTTCACTTTTTGGATCACACCCGGCGATGCTCAGCAGTTAAGTCCTGGCTCTGCACTCAGGAATTACTCCTGGTGATGCTTCGGGGACCATATGGGATACTGAGGATCAAAGCCAGGTTGGCCATGTGGAAGGCGAATGCCCTACCCACTGTACTATCACTCTGGCTCAGAATTCATTTTCTTAATGTAAGGAATATAAACCATGAAAAGTCACAAGATTTTTACCTCTGGGTTTCAGCAATTAAAAGGAAACTGGGCAGGGGTCAGAGAGATTGAACAGCTGGTTGGGTGTTTGCCTTACATGCAGCTGACCTGGGTTCAATCTCTGGCATCCCATAGGATCCCCCAAGCCCTCCAGGAGTGATTTCTGAGTGCAGGGCTAGGGGTAACCCCTGAGCATCACCAGGTGTGATCAAACAATCAATCAATCAATGAAAACTGGTGTGGGAGAAATAAATTTTTCCTTTGTTCTACAGTTTTCCCAAAGAGATGTGTAGTACAATCAAAACTAATGAGGGCAATAGGAGACTAACACCCAAGAATAGCCGAGAAAAGTACCAGGAGGATTACTCCATGGCTTTAAGAACAGCCGCACACGCTAAGGGAAAAGGCAGCTCAGATAGAGAAGGGAGCACCAAATAAAGGGTGTTGGGACGTTCCTCTCAGGATGGGAAATGCGTGATGAGAGTAGACTATAGACCAAAGAAGATTGCCACTCAATGTCTCTTGCAAACCACAGCACTCAAGAGGAGAGAGATAACAAAAGAGAATGCCCTGCCACAGAGGTAGGGTGGGATGGGGGGATGGGGGGTGGGATGGATACTGGGACTGGTGGTGGTGGAGAATGGGCACTGGTAGAGGGATGGGTATTCAATCATTGTATAACTGAAACCCAAGCACCAAAATTTGTAGGTCTACAACTGTGCCTCATCGTGTTTCACTAATAAAAATTTAAGAAAAAAAAACTAATGAGAGCTGCATGAATATTCATGGTCAGAAAGAAACAGGAATATGTGTGGGAGGGTCAAATAATGGCCTTCCCCAAAGATTCGTGTCCTAAGCCATTGACTCTGCAAAGGTGACCTAGGACAGCAAAGACTGAAGATGCCATTAAGAATCCTGGGATGAGCAGATTATCCTGCACAGTCTGATTAAGGACCCAACCAAATCCACATTGCCCTTATAGGAAGGATACAGAGCAAGATCAAGAGGGAGAGGTTCTATCAGGATGGACAAGGACTGGACTTCCTGATCTCTAGAACCATAAGACAACACATTGTCATTTAAGCTAGTAACTCTGTAATGACCTGTATAAGAGCAACAGGAAGTAATTACAGTATGATTGCTTGATCCCAAATTCAAATACCTACTTTTTAAAAGAATAAAATCTCCAGCCCCAATCTTGGGAATCTCTAAATTGGGCCTAATAAGTACAGCACTTCTGTTCCTTTTGCAAAAAAACAGTCAGAATCCTGACTGCATTCCAGGCCAGCACCCTCCATAATTGTCAGACTCAGAGCACATTTGTAAATCTGTATTTCATTCCTGTTTTCTTATAAAGAGAATACTTTCTCCATTCTTATAGCATTAACTTAATTCTTTAATATCACTCTTACATTAGGATTAAAATAGGAATAAAGGACACACCATTCTGCAGAAATGTGCCAGACCAAACTTAAAAGAATACAGCTTATCTATTGTCCACTTCAATGGTGCCTCAGTCTATATTTGTAACTAAATAATACACCTAAAAGTCTGTATAAACTCAATATCCATTAATTTTATATTCACTGCTTTTTTAAACCATTCCTAGAAATAATTGTGGCAGTAAAATAAGCAATGTTTGATCATAAAAAGCATATCTCAGATGCCAAAACTTACCAGACCTTTAAACTATGACTTATCTGAAAAACATCTAAAGCATTTATAAACAAGGAAATGAAAGAAGAAAATAGCCTGATGTTTGCTTAATAAAAATAATATGCAGCTGTTTAAAAGCCTAGAAAAGAACAGAGAAAGTGAATTCATTTACCTTGTGTATTGGTTGTATTCTTCACATTGCATAACCTCCAGTGATTAAGAAGTGAAGAAACTCGTGATTCTTATGTGTTAGTCTGCTGTTGGGAGTGGCCCTAAGAATTGAAGCTTAGATACTCCTTTATGTGGAGTAAAGCAGGTGACTTAATATATACCTCCTACTATGACAATGATTGGTGGAAATGACCGCTCTGGATAAGAATTGTGTGCTAAAAGTACGTAAAGGAAGAAACATGATAACCTCTCAGTACCTGTACTGCAAACCATAATGACTGGGAGTGGGGGAGGGGAGAGAGAGAGAGAGAGAGAGAGAGAGAGAGAGAGAGAGAGAGAGAGAGATGCCATAGAGGCAGGCTCAAGGGTGCAGGGTGGGGTGGGAGGGAAACTGAAGACATTGGTGGTGGGAAATGTACATTGGTGGAGGGATGGGTGTTGGAACATTGTATGACTGAAACGCAATCATGAGCAGCTTTGTAACTGTGTATCTCATAGTGATTCCGTAAAAATATTAATTAAAAATATAAATATATACACATATACCTCCTGTTGGAACCCAAGTTTTCAATGTATGAGAAAGAAATAAAAATACAGAAATAGGAAATGGGGGCCAAAATACAGGGGGAAGGCTCTTACCTTGCAAACTGCTGACCTGGGTTCGATTCCCAGCATCCATATTGTGTCCTTGCCCACCAGGAATGTTTCCTGAGAGCAGAGCTAGGGGTTAGCCCTGAGCATTTCTGGGTGTGACCCCCAATTCGAAAAACAACAAAGAAATAGGAAGCATCACTGGGGACTGTGAGGGCAGAGTTAGTTCATGGGAGAATGAGTTACTAAAGTCCTTCTATTTTGCTTCCTAGTTCTTGTCTACTGTGTGTCTAAAAGCAACAAGAACACTGACAGAGAGAGCACACAGAGCCTGTTGGTACTGGTTTCTAAGTACTGCTCCCCATGAACAGGAACCAGGCTGACTTCACCTCTGTGGCAAGGAAAGTACCGTGTCAATCTGGAACTGAGTTATCCTTTGGCAAACGAAGAGGTCTTATGGTTTTCTCTTAAGTGATCATAGTTGATATTATGCAAAGTGAGATAACCTAATCATACCTGCCTCCTGATGTGATTAAGTCACTTTTTTTTAGCACAACATCTCTTTTTAGAAAAAAAATAACGTTTAACCTGAATCTAGCCATTTACCAACAATGAGATAAATCCAGAATGTGGGACATCTATCATGACCACTAGTTCAGATTTTGGGGGGGAAAAAAAAGACAGTTTCGTGACAAGCCAAAAATGTGGTAAGAGCTCTAGTCTGGAAGACAAAGAGAGTGTGTGTGTGAGAGAGAGAGAGAGAGGAAGAGAAAGAGGAAGAGAGATATAATCAAAAGAAGTACTGAATATAATTGTTATTTTTGAGGGGGAAATGTCTAAGAAGACATTCTGGACAATTGGCCACATTGTAAAAGGATCTATATTAGATAATACTGGATTAAGGTAAAAATGATAATCTTTGTTTTATATCTTTTTGGGGGGGGTCACACCCGGCGATGCACAGGGGTTACTCCTGGCTTTGCACTCAGGATTTACTCCTGGTGGTGCTCAGGGGACCATATGGGATGTTGGGAATCGAACCCGGGCTGGCTGCGTGCAAAGCAAATGCCCTACCCGCTATGCCATCGCTCCAGCCCCTGTTTCATATCTTTTACTATACTTTTAGAGAGTCAAAACAAGCAACCATTCCTTGCTGTATTGTTCTGTTTACTAGCGTTTGAAGTTTAAGTACATGAATAAACACTGAAGAAAGAACCTGGTAAATACTTCAATTTAATCATGTGGAACTCTGGCAGGTTCAAACGCTGAGAAAGGCCAAGAGGAAGGAGACCCCGAGCTAAGAACATTCAGCGGGGAAGCCAGGCACACTGGCTCAGTGGCAGAGCAGAGCCCTGGGCTTGCCATTTGCCAGTGGAGGGCAGGTAGACACTGGGAAAGGGTGTGGTGCCTTGTGAGCTGGACCAACCCCAGGAGGAGACTCTTGTGCTCTGATCGGCCCCTACCCCCTGCAAAAAATAACCGGAGTCTGCTGCATGTCCAGCCTAGTGGAAGCACCCTAAAATTGATCATCTTGTTTAGTTGTGCCTCCTGGGCATTATCCATTTCAGAAAGTGAAGGTTCCTTGCTCCAGAAAACCGAATGAGTCTGCCTGTTGCCATCTAGATGCTTGCCTTGATCCCAACCCTCTACCCCAGAGAGACTCGCTCTGCAGTTTTGCTTGTGTCCCCCACATATATACTGACAAAGCCAGTTTATCCTGTGACACCCCGCTCCCCCCAATTCTGGTCCATGTAGTTTTCTTTCTTTCTTTCTTTCTTTCTTTCTTTCTTTCTTTCTTTCTTTCTTCCTTCCTTCCTTTCTTTCTTTCTTTCTTTCTTTCTTTCTTTCTTTCTTTCTTTCTTTCTTTCTTTCCTATTTTCAAGAGTTCGTCTTCCTCTACCTAGCTCCAGAAATTTAATATTTCCCATTACTTGAGCCAAGGGCCTCTAGAGCATCTACTCTGTTTGTTCCCTACCGCCTTCCTCTCTGTCTCATTTATGGCTGTGGCTTTGGTTATGAACAACCACATTTTGCAAATGAGTTCCACAGCTGTCTCTCTAGCCGTGACCTGTCTTCCCGGATCCAACGGCGGGACCGGCAGGGGCAGCATGACAGATGGATGGCCAAAGTGGTCTGATCCAGCGTCAGCTTCCAGGTGCCAGACATTTACTGGGAGAATACACGAGGGTGTTGGCTTAGACGATAATAATATGGAGATAATACAATCCACCAAATAAAGTTGTTATAAAAAATGTTGGATATAGTGAAAGGGAGAGGACTATTCATTCATTCTTTTCTTTGTTCAACAAACAACTGTCTATGAACACTTCCTATATGTAACTGAGTGCGGGCTCAGAGGCGAATCACATTATTCAGGCCCTACGTCTTCCTCCTTCATTATTTCTCTCTCCAAATGGGTTTGTTTCTATTTCTTTGCCATTTTTCTATCTCCCGATTTTCTGCACTCAAGTCCATATTTCTTAGTAATGCTATCTTCTGTCGTAGCTGATATGCCAAATATCCAATCTTGTTTGTCCTTCCCTCACACTCTCACTGCTAGAGTCCTAGGATTAGGTCCAGGTCACCTCAAACCTCAAACCTGGTCTCTCCTTCCGTGTCAGCCCTCAAGTTTTGACTATTTCCATTGCAATGAGCATCTGCGAGAGTTTGTGAACAAGGAAGAGAAAGGATTAATGTGACGCTTTCTAGGACACCAGAGCTCAATGGGCTGAGACTTGCTCTTATCTTGAACTGCTTGCCCTCTCCACACATAGTGAGACTGGCTCTCTAGAACACAACCAAGAAGGGTCAGAGATGCTCAGAATTTAGGTATCAATCTCACGCCCACAGTTTACCTGTGTGTAATGTTGGAAAGTCACTTCCCCTCACTGGACCTTGGATTACTAATCTGTAAAATGGGTGGAGTAATGTCTCTACTTAGGGTTACTGCGCCAATGAAATGAACTCATGTAGGGAAGAATCAGACAGTGTGGCAGACAGAGACCACTAAATCGATGTCCTTCATTTTTCGTCTGTAGTTTCAGAGAGTTCGGACTTAGATTTCCCATCTGTTTTTGGCAAGGACAGAACATTATCCAGAATTACGCTACTTTTAAGACAACGAGCTAGCCTGAGCCTCTCTCTGGAATGACACACAAAGCACTCCTGGATCCGACACGAAGGAGCGGCTCTCCCCTAACACAGCAAGCACCAGTGAGCATCTGCATATTTCTATCGTTTGGTCTGGCTCTGGTCCACACAGGCATGAGAAGAACGGGAAGAACGACACGGTGTGGGGCACATCTGAGGAGAGAAGACCCACGCGTACAGAACCCCCATGTTATCTTGTGGACAGGAAGCACACTCTATGTTCCAGAGTGTGTCTTTCTACCCAGGCCAGTGGCTAAAGAAGTAGCCTTTAAATGCTCATCCAGAGCAGAGAAGTCGGTGCTCCCACTTGCCTGACAGAGAAATGTGAGCTGCATGAAAATGTCATAGCATTTATGATATCCTCTCCTTTCCTCCTCTCTCATCAAGCTCACCGGCAGGGCTGCGTTCTGCCCAGCAGGCCTTGGCTCGGCCACGTCATGCATCCCTGTTTGCTCTCACCACCACACCAGTGGTCAAGCGTCCCCCCAGGAACCCTCTGTCCCTAGTATAAGATGTTTCAAATAATGTCAAAAGCGGATGCTGTACGGGGGCTGACCCAATGGACCATTTTTTCTTTCTTTCTGGGAATCCACTTTAAGCTACTGTGGAAAATGTGGCAGGGAAGGAACGGAGGTGAAGGAGGAAGCCAAGGAGAGAGCAGACACCTCGTTTCCCACCCCCTCTCCAGCCGTGGGGGACATTTCATCGCAGCTGAGAGGTAAACTTATGAGCTGCAGAGATAGCACAGCTAAGGCCTTGCACGCAGCCAGCCTAGGTTCGAGCCCTGGTATTCTCCATGATCCCCCGAGCCCCGCCAGGAGTGATCCCTGAGCGGAGAGCCAGGAGTCAGCCCTTACTGTTGCCAAGCAAAACAAAAACAAGACAAAACAATTACAGAGTCAAACTGTTGTCCTTGTAACGAAGCCGGAAGTCCTCAGAGACCCACTCCCTCCCCTCCCTACCCCACCCCCAACACACACACAATCTTCCCCTTCAGGTGCACAGGCCTAGAGCCAGCTGGCTCCAGCAAGAGCCAGGGGCCACCCACGCAGAGTTATTTGAGGGACACCATGAGCCCCACCTGTTTCAGAACCTCTTCCTGCACCTGAAATTTCCGTTCAGTCTTTGCAAGGAAAGATGCAGTCCAAGGAGGACACTGGTTAGGCAGATCTAAATATGCTTTCTGAGAGAAACCATCTCTGGGGCTTCCTAAGGATCCCAGAGCTCACCCCATTCCTTCACTACACCTGTGTGGAGCATCCTGATGTCCCTTAGCATTTGAGTCACCGTGAAGACCAAGAAATATTTTGAGGACCCTTTTAGCGCTTTTCCCCCCTGAGAGGACGTCTAGCACATGCTGGTTTGTCTCATCAGCCAGGTTCTCGGGAGACAGGCTCTGTAAGAACCAAATGGTGGAGGCAGGTAGGGGGATCAGATGAAGACTAAGGTGGGGGAGTAGGTAGAGGGAGAAAGGCCCCTCTGTGCGACTTCTAGGGAAAGTCTGGTCCAGAGTTTGGAGGCTGGGCCAGTAGCCAAACTGAGAAACTACAGATGAAATCTAAAAAGAGTAGGTTGTGATGAAGGTTCCTTGGGAAAAATAGAAGTTTTTCTTATTCTATTTTTATGGAATAAGAATAGAATAGAATAAGGAGCATCAGGACACCAAATTTGATGTGAGCAGCAAAACCTTTCTTTAATTGTATCGAGACCAGTGTGATCTCTGCTAACCATAGCCACTATTCCAGGAAATAAGAGGTTGTCACTTTTAGAATGCCCAGAGGAATACACACACACACACACACACACACACACACACACGGCAGCAATACACAGGCTGCGTGTATGTGGTGCTTTTCGTATTCTTCTCAGAGCTAAACCAAAGTTTCTAGTCTGGCAAACACCCCTCCTCCTTCTACCCTGTTGGAAAAGACAAGATTTGCTCTGTTAGGGAAAGAATTGAAGTAACAGGCAGGAAGAACTTGCCTGTTACGAAGTTCCTAATGCACTTTGACTTCAGGAACCCCAAGTTCCCTTGAACTGGCAGAAGCATGTGGAATGAGCTTAGCCACCTGCACCCCTTAGCAGGGCCAGATGCTGGTCTGAAACAACTCAAAAAAAAAAAAAGAAAGGAAAAAAAAGAAAAGGAAGAAAAAAGGAAACTGTTTTGAGTTTGAGCAAGACTTATATAGCTCAACTATGGCGCAAAACTTTCTTCCAGTCTTCAAATCAAGCCAGGTTCACCTGCGTTTCAAATATCACCGTTTGGCAGCCTCCTGGTCTGTGAACGGCCTCCTCTCTGGACTGAACTCTAGATTCCAACCTCAGCAACATTTGGATCCAATTTGATAGAAAGATTGTGTGACCTCCTTGCCAAATTTCTGTGAATCCATGTCAAAGTCAGTGATTTGCGTTGAGATGTGGGGTGTGGCTTCCCCCCAGAGGAATTGTGCGGTTACATAATCCGCAGGAAATGAAGTAAAGGATATTTTCAAAACTACCTCCAAGGATGTGGGCTCTGCACATTCTGTCTTCACGGGGCTCGAGATTCGGCGTGTTTGCTGCAACGGCTGTATTCCCACGGCCTTTCGTGGTCTTCTAGAGACCGCTTAACCATCTGCTCATTTTTCTTCCCTATCACTGTCTCCTCTTTTTTTTTTTTATCCATTTAGAACCAAAGGAAGTCCATCGCGAGGGATAAGATTACTCACGTGAAGTCAAGAAGTAAGAAAACAGCTGGTCAAGCTTAAAGATGGGACTCAATGGGTTCTATTTCACAGAACTTATCCCCGACTTGACCCCCACAAAGTTCACACATTTTCTTTCTTGTAGGACTGGGGGCTGCAGCACCCACAGAGACAGTACTATGTATGTGATGTAATGGGGAACACTCGGACGCAAGGACTCTGGAAAATGGTAGGATTTGGTGTAAGGTGTCATCGGGGTACACTCACAGGGCATGCTCCTCAGAGATGACAGGAGGCTGAACTGGACAGGAGAGATGCTAAAACAAGGTGTGTGTTCCCAGGAGGTGTGTGTCTGATCCCAAGGGGTGCATTCCCAAGAGGTGTGCCTGATCCCCAGGGGTGCATTCAAAGGAAGCATGCTTGGTCCCAAGGGGTGCACTCCCAGGAGGTGTGCCTCATCCCGCAGGAGTGCCCGAGCTCTGACAGTCCTTCCTAGTTGCCTGCAACTGTGGCAAAGGGTGTGAGGGATATGAGATGAGAGCTAATGAGATGTGAGCTACCTCTGGGAAGGGGACGTGTCCTTGGGCAGGAGAGTGTCCAGTGACAGAGTGCAGTTTCCAGGGACGAGACAGCTGTGGATGTCTGCCTGCTGGGGCGCCTTTAGTCCTGAAAGAGCAGCTGCTCTCAGAATTCGTCCTAGGAGAAGGGGCAGAAGCATGCACTGAGTTCTGGCCCCAGTTCTGTTGAGGTCCTGTTCACCTGATGGCACCTGCTCTGTACACAGGAGCAGAAGTAGGTCAGCACCGGCAGTTAACAAAGAAGAGTGCAACGGCAGCTAACACAGTTATTTCCAGAACAAGTGAAACTGTGTAAGTCTTGAACTATTGTTGTGTCCATCCAAGGGTCACTGCTTTCTTCCCTAAAGTCACTAGGAGGCTTCCTGGAAGCTGGGGGTCAGAGCTAATGCAGAGTCTTATGGCAGCCTGGCTAGTGGAACACGGTAGGGTAGGAACCAAGGCACCCAATCCATTTGGCCATTTCAGTGACCTTTCCCCAACCAATTCTTTATCTTCACTGACTTCCTCATCCCCTCCCATGTAATCCTTTGTCCAGTTCCAGGTAACAAAGTGAGCATTTCTGTTTTCTAAAACCAGAGAAGAACATGGGGTTTTCCAACGAGCCTCCTCTCTTTTCTCTCCTGTTCCCGTTTCCCACACTCATTTTTCATAGCAAGATTTTGTCTGTATCTGCTCCCACAGTTAACATCACGCATTCTCTTTACTAACTAGAACACATTCATTCCCCAATTCTCCATTGAAAAATTCTCTCATAAGTTTCCCCATCTTGACTCCAAAAAAGCTCTGGACCTCAAACTAATCTTTCTCAGGCTAGGTTTGAGACCCTCAGCAAGTGCTGAACTTGTGTGAGTTTTCATTTTCTAATCTAGAAAACGAGGGGCTGGAGAGATTTTGCAGTTGGTAGGGTGCTTGCCTTGCATGTGGCTGACCTTAATTTGATCCCCTGCACTGCATATGGTCCCCCAGGCACCACCACAAGTAATTTCTGATCATAGTGTCGGAGGAAGCCCTACACAACACTGAGTGTAGCTCCAAAACCAAAACCAAACCAACAACAATCACAGAACCAACAGCACTAAGGACTAGTCCTAGCAACTGCTGCTGCAGATGAGACAAGACTGCATACACCGGCCTGGCACTTCAAAGCCTGTGTATATTCCGTTAATGTGATTCAGGGCTGGAGTAGAGCAAAGAGAACTATGAACAGCAGAGAGATAAGGAAGGGTATTTGTCCTTACTATAAATGGAACTTTTGTGAAGAAGATAACTTGACTTACTCTTTTTTCTCTTTTAAAATTGGAAAATTGTCCATATTAATTGACAACACTGAATTGTATTCCAGCGAGTGCTTAATTATTCATAGGGGGATTTTTCCACTTCTAGATTATCAGTGGAATTCTTTCCCTCCAAGTGAAAGATGGGGTTCAGGCCGCCTTCTCCTGCCACCCAGCGTGAGGCTGGGCCACATCCCGAGAACTATTTAGTGTGGGTTTAGGGAATGCAAACTCATTTTAACTTTTTCCTGAGCAGAACATCTCTGGGTAGGAAAATCTGAATCCCTAAAAGCCATACAAAGCATTCCACAGTAAAATATAAGAAACGTTTTGATTGTTTTTCTGTTTTGGATTATCTGTGCCACTATTCATTTCCTTTCTTTGTGGATAATCAAGAACTGGCTCTATTATGGTTAACGGGACTTTAAAATTGCTGAGAAAACTCTGCTGGGCACTGATGTGCTTTCAAGGTAAATTCATAATCCCCAGTATTTACACTTGATAGGACAGAATGCCTTGGAGGAGGAGGGCAGCGAATATGTAGGAGGTTCCAATAGTTCCAACTTAAGATAGCTTTTTGTTTCCAAGGGAATTTCAACCTCAGCTGTTTCAAATAATATCAGGCCAGTGCTGATTAAAATCAGATAAGCGGCCTCACGCCCCCGAGACAGAGAGATAAAGGAAAAAAGAAATTTCATCTTGTATTGCAAAGTTTTTTTTTTCTCTCTAGATCAACTTATACGGTTTTTTGTTTTTTGTTTTTGAAGAGAGAAGGAAAAAAAAGATGATTTTTTTTTTCTTAGTCAAGGAATTTCTTAACTGTATTTAGCCAAATAGAGGTTCTATACCCTTTAACGTTTTCAACTCCAACTGTCAAAAGGCCTTGGGCATGAATGCTTGCTTCCATGAGCACACAGCAAAAATAAGCTCAGAAGAACATTCTCGTTACTTCGAGTTCTCTGGAGTCCACGTCATCAAGACACAAATCCAGCAACTGCACTGGGATGCCTTTAGTTCCAGGTTTCAAGGGAACAGGAGGCCCTTTCCTCAATTCAGAATGCCTCTAGACCCGGTATGGTAGCTTATGGTTCAGGGAGCACCAGTGCCGCATTCAGAGTCCTTCATTCAGAGAATTTTCTGATAGAGAAATCAGAAGGCCGACAAAAAAAATGGGAACAGTGAGTTACCAGAATCAAAACCTGGCTCCCTCCTGCTTTCCCGACACTACCCTCTTCTGGGTGATTCATTCTGGTGATAAAGGTCCAGATTTCCTTTAAAAAAAAATATAAATATGGTGTTAAAGATTTAAAAAAAATGTTTTTTTTTTTTACATCTTTGGTGATCAGGAACAATATCCTACCAAGGAGACAATCAGCTTGAATGCAGTCACCCATTCTCCCAGGGAAAAAAATGGAGTCTGACATGATAAGTGTGTCACGTGATTCACTCAGGACCTATTATTGTGAGAGGCAGCAGGCACATACCACGCATTGCATGCATAGATGGAGGGGGCGAGAGATGAGACTCAATGAGAAATGCATGTGAGGAATGTGAGGAGGGCACAAATAAAGGGCACTAAATATCTAGCATCACCGCGATGGCAGATTGACTGTGGGCTGTAATGACAGGACATAGGCTGGTGAAAGGAGTCAGGGTAGAGGAATTCCTTCTGAGTGCCTCTGTGCAGAAGGGAACTGTTGTTATGCTTCGTCAGGAATCTTCTTAAAAAGTAGTCCTTGTCCCACCTTCATCCCTAACTCCCTGGAAACTTTTGATTCAGAATCATTTTATAAACAGATTGGATAATGATCAAAGGAGTCTCTTTTTTTTTTTTTTTTTTGCTTTTTGGGTCACACCCAGTGATGCACAGGGGTTACTCCTGGCTCTGCACTCAGGAGATACGTCTTGCGGTGCTCAGGAGACCATATGGGATGCTGGGAATCAAACCCGGGTCAGCTGCGTGCAAGGCAAACGCCCTACCCGCTGTGCTATCTCTCCAGTCCCTCAAAGGAGTCTCTTGACATCGAATGTAAGGACTCAGTTTGTGCAAACCTGGTGAGCAGAAAAAGTGAAAGTTGTAGTAGTTGCAGTTGTAGTTGTCATTGTTGTCTTTGTTGTCGTTATAATGTTAGAGTGCAGAGTCGACCACCCCTCAAGGACAGAGAACAGAGGCGATAATGCAAATCACATAGCGAGGTTTATTGTTCCAGCTAGCTGGGGTCCAAGTATCTGCCCAGTGAAGGGGGCTTCAACAAGGACCCCGAGCACTAGCTAGGTTCAGGACGTTCTTATACTTTCATTTTGGCAAGTAAGCCTTACTCAGCAATTTTCTATTACCTACAGAGTATACATATATTGTTGTTGTTGTTTTTTGACCTGCAACATCCAGCCCACCTCTCTGACAGTTACATTCCAGAGACCTAATGTTATTCCCGGGGATGTAATCTTTGACAAAAGCATCTGGTTTTTCTGCTTTTCTGGTTCCGGGAAGAGGCCTCAGTTACTCAGAGCCTGTCATGGCAGTTCTCTGGCTAAGTGGGTCCCAACAATAGCAGTAATAGTTGGTTTGGGCAAAGTGAAATTGGATAGGCAGCAGAGGGTCTAGCTCTTCAGGGAGGGGTCGGACCCTCAGCTGAGAAGGACGCTGGTATCTGACACAGCCATCCCACACTTAATCACCCTTCTCACGGCTTCTTCACATAGCTCCTCACCCTGTCTCCCCTAACCGCTCACACAGCCTAAGGGTCACCTGTATGCAGCGTAATGATCCCAAACCAAGCTTCTCACCCTGAGATTTCACTTGCCTCTGCAATATGAATAAGGTAGAACTATTACTAATGGGTCCCCAAGCTTGTTCTAGTCTCTGCACATCCTTCTCATTTCAGGTCCACGCCACTGTTGCTGTCTCTCTTGGATGATAAGACGGTTGAGTGGAACAACTCTCCTATATATTTCTCAGCAAAGACACCTAAGCCATCAGATTGGTTCACAACAAGGCAGCAGAGAGAGAAGGCGAGGAAAATAACTGCGGGAGGAGACAATGAGATTGCCTGAGCCGGGGACAACAGCCAGGATCTGACCTCAGACAGTTAGGACAATAGGATATCAAGAGAAATCTGGGCTTTGGGGTGTGAGACCAAGCGCACTCAAATCTTACACCTTCATATCGTGGCCACAGTACAGGACTCACTCCAAGGGTTTATACCAAGATTCTTTCACTCATAGCACGTGGAAACTATATCCATACCTAAACATTTAATCTCTGAACGGATTTTATTTATTAGTTTGGTTTGGGGGGCACACCTGGAACTTCCACACCTGGAACTCAGGGCTCACTTCTGGCTCTGTGGTCAGGAATCACTCCTGGTGGTTCTCGGGGAACCACATGGGATGCTGGAGGTCGAACCAGAGTCGGCTGTGTGCAAGGCAAACGCCATCCCCACTGTGTAAAATGGCTTCAGTCCCCCTGTATGGGTTTTAAAACTCCACCTTGGAAAAATTCACTAGAAGTATTCTCCAGGCTACTTAAAAAAAAAAATCAAAACCAAATAGCAGCAGACGTAAGTGGAAAACAAACAAAAATCAACATTGAGACAAATCTAGGAAAGAAAATACCCAGTGAGCAAGGACTCCCCTGAAAGCAGGTGGTCGGAGTGCACTGGGACACACGGCTTTAAACAAGGTACACAAAGCGACCCCGATCATCAAATGCCAGTTTTCTAACAAAAGTCCCGCAGGCAGCCTCCCTCTACATGCACCGTGCGTTTTCTGAAAATCAATCAAGCCCTCTTGTTCAGCGGAGGCCAAATGCATTGTCAGCCCCTTCCTCCAGCGCCAATTTCTGCCAGGTAGAAAATTAAGTTTCCTTTACTCTTCTTGCACACACAATGCTTGGGCATCGCAAAACTGTTGTTCTGTGTGGGAGCCCGACTTCCTGTCTCAATAAACAAGCACACACAGGCTTCTCTAGACACATAATGGAGCCTTTTTTATTTTATACAAAAATCATTCCACACTTAACACATCAATGAAGCCACTTAAGCTCTACTGCATCTGAATTAAAGAGGAATTGTGTGATCAAAGGGTGTGAAAAAAACCACACAGGGTGTTCTTCAGATCCTCTACTTTTGTTACATTTGATACATAACAAACCCCATAAATATGCTTATCCCAGGGGCTAGTTCCATTATCTCCTGGTAAGTCCGGAAAAAGTATTCTTGCCTGACTCTTCCTTCTAGGGTGTCTGTTTTCCACTGACAATTTTGGAGAAGAAATGAAATGTTATTGACATGTTTTACGGGGGTGGGTCAAGTTAGGGGATTGGTAAAGTAATTTTCTGTTGGAGTCTTGTTTATTCCCATTTCATGGAATACAAACGTATACAAATCTGTCTTCATAACTGTATGTATGCCTCTATGTATCTGCTATAGATATATACATTACAGATTAAATTTACATAAACTGTTAACATGCACACACAAAAAGAAACACAGAAATTTTGTAAGAAACGATCTTACCAAATAACAAAATATAGGCAGAAAAAAGACATGAAAAGTCATCAATGACCAGAAGTGAATGGTTGAACAAGACATTCTATAGTCCTTTTAAGCTTTTCATGCTATGAACATGGCTTCTATGAAGGGTCCTAGGTACTTAACATCCACTGTATTTTTTTTTTAGTATTATGGATCCTAGAGGGATTAGAAATTTCTAAAGGAACTTTAGGCATCCTCCTAAGACACACATCACAGCTACATCCATTCTGAAGAGCTTTTTGTGAATGATATTTCAAGTACCGTGAAAATGTATCTTTCATCCAGTCGCATAAAAACGTGAAATGCAAACTATTCAATGAATTAAAGTTAATTGAACACTTATGTAATCAAGTCAATATTGGATTGTGATAGATTCCTTAAGCGACCATCTCTATAGCCAGAGGGAATTGTGAAACAAGGACCCAAAATTATTCAGATTAAAAAATCCTCTCCCTGATGAAAAAGGGCTTAAATTGGCATTAATTCATTTACTATGATCTGTGGAACACCAGTATATACATCAGCCACAAACCCTAGACACAGGAGAGTTGAAGGTTTAAAAATAAGCCACCCACCCTGCTCTGAGTCTTTTAAGAACAATGTGAGGACAAATAATGACAATACAGAGTGTGACAGCCACTCTCAGGAGACATTTTTTTGGAGCACAGCAGAGGAAACTGCTAATTTAGAATAAAGAAGTTAGCAAAGACTTTCTGAAATCAGTTCATATTTGAACATGATCTTCAAAGATGGATGGGGATGTGGGATGTTTGTCAGAGAATTTGGAAGAAAATCAGAGGTGATTTTCTTGCAACGCATCTTTCAATGACACACTGGAGTTAAGCAGAAGCATAACATTATTAAACCAAAGTATAATTGGTGTATTTATTTTGTAGAAATCATTGATTGCATGGGAAGATGCCGAAGGTGAGGCTGGTATCAAACAACAATGTGTCCTAGAAACCCAAATATAGTGTTTTATTTATTTTTTTGTTTTATGGGTATTTTTTTTTGAGGAGGGAGTACCTCCCCAATGGTGGCTGGATTGGCTATACTCAGAGGCGCTCAGAAGTACTCAGGAAGTCATGGAGTATTGGGGGATTGAACCTGGGACATTCTGCAAACCAGGCATATGCTCCAGCCCTGTGAGTTATCCTCCTGGCCCCTTAACTGGGTATTGAACTATAGCTTTTATTAGCAATGAGGACCCAAAGGGTCTTAAAGATCAGAATGATCTGCATTAGATTTCAGTTTGTCCCAGTAGGATATCTGTACTGGCCAACCTTTGACTAGTTACTCAGATCTCATATGCTATTTTATTTCTCAATAATTTAGTCAGCTGCATTTCCCCCCGACACTGATTTGTTTTGCATTGCATATATCAGCCACACAGACAACAAAGTTTTGCTTTATATCCAGAAGTTTTCAATGTTGTACAGACAATCAGAAACATCGGGAAGAAAAATAATTCATGGGGGTGAAAGTCCTTTTACCATGTTTTCCCCCCAAATCACTGTTGATGGTATCAGTTCTGTTTAAACATAGTTATTAAGATCAGATAACCATCTGTTTTCTGCTATATTCTAAGTCATGCCAATATTTTCCATGGAACCTATGGACTGTTTTGCTACACATACAAGTAAAGTTCAATAAATAAACCATAAAAATAATAGCATACTGATACAATTGTACATCCTCAATGAGTTCTCTCTCTATATATGTATACATATACATATATATATATATATTTCAGATATACCCTATTCTTGCCCTTTCTGACTTTGTGGAAAAAATAAACCTACAAAGTTTTGTTCCCCCTCTTCACTAATCATACCCTGTTTCCCATCTTCTTCCACTCACATAAAACAATGATTTTTCATTTTGATTTCTAACAGAGTTACTCCCTCATCCCTGTTATTTTCATTTGGATCTTATTTGTCCTTGAATTGTATGGCCTGTACTTGAATATTAGTGTTGAAGGAGGCCTCTCTTGCTCAACAGTTCATAAGAACTTGAAGATAATGAGATTTCCCAGTAAACAAATGCTTAAAAAATTGAGACCCAGATGTAATAAATCCAGAAAAGACACATGTGCTGATTACAGGAGAACTCTCATAAAGGAGAATGTGCCTGTTATCCCTTTAAGCATAATATGGCTCCCTTGGGGAGTCTTCAAGGTCCCAGCAAGAAGAGGTCCAAGAATTCATCCTAATTAACATACCTACTGGGCAGAGGGTCAAAGAAAGGGGTTTTTGAAAGGAAAACAGCCTAGAAAGTAGAGGAACTTGAAGCCTCATCATATGAGGAAGCATAGAAGGATCTGAAAACGTTTTATCTCAGCTGGGAACCATATAGCCTCCTGTGAGGCTCCAGTATATTATGAGGGGGCTACAGGTGAAAATCAGGTAAAAGAAACTCTTTGGGGGGTCAATCAGAGCCCACGGGGCAGAAACCATATTGGACCATGGTTGAAACAAGGTTAAGAAATACTGAACTAGAGAAAAAAAAAAACAGATAGATCTCAATAGTCAGGTCCTAAAACTTTCAGAGCTACAAGAAAGAAAAGGACTCAATGGATTATGTATGTCTCAAAAAGGAGTAATTGAAAAGCACATTTATCCCAAGTAAGGTGAGATCTGATAATAGTAAGAGCCTTTTCCACAATGGGCTTGGAAATAAGGGCTCTGTATTTCCAGAAGCATTTAAACACAGTTCGAGCCCGGCAAGCTCCCGAGAGTATCTCGCCCGCACGGCAGGGCCTGGCAAGCTCCCCGTGACGTATTCGATATGCCAGACACAGTAACAACAAAGTCTCCAATGGAGACGTTACTGGGCCCGCTCGAGCAAATCGACGATCAACGGGAGGGCCTTTACTTTACTTTACTTACATAACAACTTTGCAGTAGGAATTGGGGTGATTCAAGAATTAGCTGGTCCTGGGGCTTGCACATGGCTGACCCAGGTTCGATCCCCAGCAACCCAAACTGGTTCCCCAAGCACTGTCAGGAGTAATTCTTGAGTGCAGAGCCAGGAGCAACCCCTGAGCATCACTGGGTGTGACCCAAAAAGACCAAAAAAAGAATTAGCCAGTCTTGGATATCTAGAGTCCTAACCCCTCCCTGTATTATAACCAATCAGAATTGATTGATTTGCCTCTGGTTAAGACCAAGATCATAAACTTCAGGACTTCCCTGCCCCTACATGAGCCTCACCTCCGCTGTATTTGACTTAGTCCTACATTTCAGAGTTCAGTTTGGGAAGTCACATTGGGAATTGGCAATGTTGTCCTCATCCTTGATTCTAAGACCTGAGTTCTGATGTTTTGTTGGTTGCAGTCACAGCCAGGAACCTGATATCAATTTCTAGTGAAAGATTTGATTTGGTTTGCTTTTTTTTTTAATTTTTATTAGTGAAGCACCATGAGGTACAATTGTAGACTTACAAATTTTTGGACTTGGGTTTCAATTATACAATGATCAAATACCCATCCCTCCACAAGTGTCCATTTTCCACCACCACGGATCCCAGTATCCCTCCCACCCCCATGCCTTCATCCCAATCCCACCCTGCCTCTGCGGCAGGGCATTCCCTTTTGTTCTCTCTCTCCTTTTGGGTGTTGTGGTTTGCAAAAGAGGCAATGAGTGGCAATCATGTTTGGTCTATAGTCTACTTTCAGCATGCTTATCCCATCCTGGGAGGATCCTCCCAACACCCTTTATTTGATGGTCCCTTCTCTATCTGAGCTGCCTTTTCCCCTAGCATGTGTGGCTAGCCTCCAAGTCATGGAGTAAAACTCCTGGTATTAATCTCGGCTATTCTTGGGTGTTAGTCTCCTATTTTGTTACTTTATGTTCCCCAGATGAATGCAATCTTTCTCTGCCTATCCCTTTCTTTCTGACTCATTTCACTTAGCATGATACTTTCCATGTAGTACCACTTGTGTGTAAATTTCACGACTTCATCTTTTCTAACAGCTACATAGTACTCCACTGTGTAGATGTACCAAAGTTTTCTTTAATCAGTCATCTGTTCTGGGGCACTCGGATTTTTTCCAGATTCTGGCTATTGTAAACAATGCTGTAATGAACAAACAAGTGCAGATGTCACTTCGACTATACTTTTTTTTTTTACCTCTCTGGGATATATTACCAGGAATGGTATTGCTGGGTCAAATGGGAGCTCAATTTCTAATTTTTGGAGAATTGCCCATACTGTTTTCCAAAAGGGCTGAACCAGTCGTCATTCCCACCAGCAGTGAAGGAGGGTCCCTTTCTCGTCACATCTGTGCCAGCACTGGTTGCTTTTGTTCTTTTGGATGTGGGCCACTCTCTGTAGTGTGAGATGATATTTCATTGTGGTTTTGATCTGCATCTCCCGGATGATTAATGATGTAGAGCATTTTCTCATGTGCCTTTTTGCATTCGAATTTTTTCTTTGGGAAAGTTTCTGTTCATTTCGTCGTGCCATTTTTTTTTATGGGGTTGGATGTTTTCTTCTTGTGGAGTTCAACCAGTACTTTATATATCCTTGATATCAATCCCTTGTCGGATGTGTATTCGGCAAATATCCTTTCCCATTCTGTAGACTGTCTTTGTATTTTGTTCATTGTTTCTTTTGAGGTGCAGAAGCTTCTCAGTTTAAGATAGTCCCATTTGTCTATCTCTGTTTTCACTTGCTCAGCCAGTGGCATGACATCTTTGAAGATACCATTAGCTTCAATGTCATGGAGGGTTTTGCCAAGTTTGTCTTCAATGTACCTTATGGATTCCGTCTGATGTTGAGGTCTATAATCCATTTTTATCTGACTTTTGTACATGGTGTTAGGCAGAGATCTGAGCCCATTTTTTTGCATGTAGCTGTCCAGCACAATTTGTTAAAGAGGCTTTCCTTACTCCACTTCACATTTCTTGCTCCTTTATCAAAGATTAGATGATCATATGTTTGAGGGGAGATGTCAGTATATTCAACTCTGTTTCATTGGTCTGCACCTCTGCCTTTGTTCCAGTACCATGCTGTTTTAATTATTACTGCTTTGTAGTAGAGCTTTAAGTTAGGGAGGTTGATTCCTCCCATTTTCTTTTCCCCAAGAATTGCTTTAGCTATTCGTGGGGGCTTATTGTTCCATATGAATTTCAGGAGTTTGCTCCATTTCTTTGAAGAATGTCATGGGTATCCTAATAGGGATCACATTGAATTTGTACAATGCTTTGGGAAGTATTGCCATTTTGACAATGTTAATTCTCCCGATCCATGAGCAGGGGTTATCTTTCCATTTTCTCGTGTCCTCTTTTATTTCCTGAAATAGCGTTTTGTAGTTTTCTTTGTACAGGTCCTTTACTCCCTTATTAAGCTGATTCCTAGGTACTTGATTTTCTGGGGCACAATTGTGAACAGGATTATTTTTTTCATGTCACTTTCTTCTCTCTCACTGTTTGCCTATAGGGAAGCCATGGACTTTTGGGTATTGATTTTATAGCCTGCAACTTTACTATACGAGTCTATTGTTTCTAGGAGTTTCTTGGTAGAGGTTATAGGGTTCTCTAAGTATAGTATCTGTGAATAGTGAAAGCTTGATTTCTTCCTTTCCTACCTGAATGCCCTTAATATTTTTTCTTGCCTAACTGCTATTGCAAGTACTTCCAGTACTATATTGAACAGCAGTCGAGAGAGTGGGCATCCTTGTCTCGTCCCTGATCTTGGAGGGAAGGCTCTCAGTTTTTCCCCATTGAGGATGATGCTTGCTGTTGGCTTGTGGTAGATGGCTTTAACTATATTGAGGAAAGTCCCCTCTATACCCATTTTGGCAAGGGTTTTCATCATAAAGGGGTGCTGGATCTTGTCAAATGCTTTCTCTGCATCTATTGATATGATCATATGATTTTTATCTTTTCTTTTGTTGATATGATGGATTATATTGATTGATTTCCGGATGTTGAACCATCCTTGCATCCCTGGGATGAATCCTTCTTGGTCATGGTGTATGATCTTTTTGATGAGTCGTTGGATTCTATTTGATAATAGTTTGTTGAGGATCTTAGATAGAGACATAATTCTGAAAGCAGCAAGATCAAAGAAAGAAATTTCCTACAAAGGAGCATCCTTAAGATTCACAGCTGATTTGTCTGATGAAACCCTCATGACCCGAAAATAGTGGTGGGATATAGTGAAAAAACTTAATGAAATAAATGCCTCACCAAAAATACTTTACCCAGCGAGACTCTCATTCATAACAGAAGGAACAACCCACAGTTTCACAGACAAGCAACAGCTCAGGAACTTCATAGACTCAAAACCATGGTTACAAGAACAACTAAATGGGCTACTTTAAGACAAGACAGGCCCCTCAAATACACCAAATTTCAACAGAAAAATGGGACAAAACCCTATAACAATAATCTCTCTCAACGTCAATGGGCTAAATGCACCAATTAAAAGACACAGAGTGGCAGGATGGATTAGAAAATTGAACCCAACATTCTGCTGCCTGCACGAAACACACCTCAATAGTCAAAGTAAACACAGGCTCAGAGTCAAAGGCTGGAAAACAATCCTACAGGCAAACAGCTCCCATAAAAAAGCTGGGGTAGCCATCCTAATATCAGACCACATTGATTTCAGAGTGAAGAAGGTCACAAGAGACAGTGAAGGCCATTTCTTATTGATCAAGGGATCTGTACAACAGGAAGAACTTACAATACTAAATGTATATGCACCTAATGAGGGACCAGCAAAGTACTTAAAACAACTACTCATAGACTTGGAGAAAGACATTGATAGCAACACAATACTAGCGGGAGACTTCAACACCGCTTTATCACCTCTTGATAGATCAACCAGACTCAAGCTTAGCAAGGACATACTTCATCTGCGGGAAACAATGGAAGAAAGGGACTTAGTAGATATATACAGGACACTTCATCCTCAAAAAGTTGAATACACATTCTTCTCAAGTGTGCATGGAACATTCTCCAAGATAGACCACATGCTGAGTCAGGAAACATACCTCCATAAAATTAAGAAGATAGAGATTGTATCAGCAATCTTCTCAGACCATAATGTGCTGAAATTAGAAGTAAATCACACACAAAAACTGAAAACTAAATCAAAAACCTGGAAATTAAACAGTGCACTATTGGACAAGTGGCTTAGAAAGGAAATCAAACCCAAGCACAAAAAAAATTGTAAATCTACAACTGTAAAAAAAATAAATAAATAAATAAATAAAAAAGAGAGGAAATCAAAAGATTTCTAGAAACGAATGAAAATGAGGACACGAGTTACCAAAACTTATGGGACACAGAAAAAGCTGTTTTAAGACAAAGTTCATAGCTTTACCAGCATTCCTCAGGAAGGAGGAGCAAGCCCACATAAGTAACCTAACCTCACAGCTTAAGAGCTTGGAGAAGGACCAACAAAAGGAGCCCAACCAGAACAGTAGGAAGGAAATAATAAAATTCAGAGCAGAGATTAACGAGATGGAAACCCAAAAAACAATCTGAAAGATCAGTGAAACCAAGAACTGGTTCTTCGAGAAAATAAACAAGATCGATAAGCCTCTAGAAAAACTCACAAAGAAAGGGAGAGAGAAAACTCTAATAAACCGAATCAGAAATGAAAAGGGGGTCATTACAACAGAAACTACAGAAATTCAAAGGATCCTCAGGGAGTACTTTGAGAAGCTTTATGCCATGAAACATGAAAACCTCGAGGAAATGGATAAATTCCTAGATTCCTACAGACTCCCAAGGCTGAACCAAGAAGATCTGCAATACCTGAACAGACTTATCACCATCGAGGAAATTGAAATGGTAATAATAAGTCTCCCCGAGCACAAAAATCCCGGCCCAGATGGATTCACTAGTGAATTCTTCCAAATCTTTAAAGAGGACTTACTCCCAATCCTCTTTAAGCTTTTCCACGAAGCTGAAATATCAAAAACACTTCCGAACAGTTTCTATGAAGCAAATATCACCCTGATACAAAAAGCAGATGGAGATACCACTAAAAAAGAGAATTACAGGTTGATATCCCCAATGAACACAGATTTGTGTTTTCTTGATGTTTGAACCTGAGAACATGGAGAACTTTGGCTCTTCCTTATACAGGAGCCTTGGAGGCACTAAAAGCTTAGACGGGTATATTTATTGAGGTGATAATGCATAATACGCATTGATTCTCTCTTACAACTTTTCAAAATGATCCCTATTTTAGTGCCATATTCTTTTAACAGGCATTTGACCAGTTTAACACATGTTAGCCTCATGCCATAAATCTGAAGCTAATTAAGAGTACAGTCCATTGGGAAAAGCTTAGAAGTTCTGATGTTGATCACTGATCTCCTGGGAAATTCAATCAGCCTCTCCACTCCCCGATTCCCTCGACTGGTAGAAAGTTTTGGGGCCAAGTTACTCGACTCACTGACTTGACAAGCTTGAAATTTGCCTCCAAGTGCCTAAACGTTAGGATGTTGAGTTCTCTCCCAAGCTAAACTTTCTTGTCAAGGAAAGGAAGCCGAAACAAGCATCAAGTACACACTTGCAACGAAGCATTTTGATGAACGAACAGTAAACGAATCATGGGCATATGCATCACATTATTTTCTATGCAGTTACATGTTTCGACATGAAGTAATAACAAATTGTATGCTTTGTTCTTGATTCATGAAAACCAAACTTCTTTGAACACACCATTTGAACCCACTGGAAAATTTAAGAGGCCATTGTTTCTCATGCTGACTTCGACCAACTTCTACCTCTGGTGGCTTTTCTAGTAATTATTGAAATATTTTCAGTTTCCAAGAAATTTTACATTGGCATATGGAGGTGGACAGAATGACCTTCGAACATCTTATTTTGAGTCCAGCTCAAAAATATGGCATTCTTTTTTAAGTCATATTGATCTGATTTAACGTGTCTACTAGATCATATGCTTACTATATGGGTAAGTGAAATGTGTCATCTATTAGCGAAAGCAAGTGAATCCAAGTCTTAAGTACTTCCAAGAATAAGAAATAGTATTGAAGCCCCTTAACAAGCATTTTGTTGTTGTTGAAGACTTACTTTGCAGCCCAGTGCTTGAAATAGAAAGTTACAATCCTCCCACTGAAGAGATGCTCAGTTGGATCAGAAAGATGAACAAAGAATCAGGCTGTGTTAATGCACCATGAAATAGGACTAAGGAGGAAGCCTAAGCCCCAAGATAAGTGGGAGAACTGGGAAGTATTACTAGAGATGCTTGGGCAAAAGACTGGAGGAAAAGAAGCCAGAGAGTGAAGTCAGAGAGTGGTAGAGGGAAAGGAGGAAGAGTTAGGTAGGGATGAGGAGTTGAGCATGAATGTGACAGTGGGTTTTGTTTGTTGTTGTTGTATTTTGGTTTCCAGTGGGGTAGTGAGAAAAACTGAGAGTTGGTTGGGGATGTAGTTGGTTGAGGAGATGCATCACACCAAGAGCTCAGTTGCCAGGTGAGGCCGTGCAGCCCATTATTGGCATTAGCCCACATTTGGCTTCAACTATTGTTGCTACAGTTGACCCTGTGGACTGCACATCTGGATTAATCATGTGTTCTCATATGGTTGTGCTTTTCTTTCACTTATGCATTTCTGTCAGAAACAAAGCCATTTATTCGACAAGGAAGAGGGGCAGGAGGGAGAGAGTGGGACAGGGATTTATTATTTAGTCTTGGGCTCCAATACAAAGATGTTGACATCTGAATCTACACTCCGCTTGTTCAACCCTGGTTCGGTCCTTTTACATTCCAGACCTTGGTTTCCCATCTGGCCAAGTGAGATCACTGTGGCCTGTTTCAGATGTGCTTTGTGTCATTTGTAGAAAAGTTATTATATGACTATAAATGCTCTCACATTTCTCATTAGACTGTGTGAATAATTTACTACCGGCATCATCTAGAGTTGGATTATATTTGGAATTTTGATGCCAACCAATTCTTAAGCCATCGTGCGCTGACTCATCCCAACCTTTGATGCTATTTCTTAAGAAGTAAAGAAAAGGAAACGCTGCCCTTTTAGGCAAGAGGGGAAAAAATGAATAAAACTGTATTGGGGCTGTGGAAATATACACCAAAGTACAGTGGATAATTGCATCTGTGTTTAAGGAGCTTTAAGTTTGATTTACAGAAACAGAAGATTGTTTTTATAGAGAGTATGATACCATCGTGAAAAATCTTTTCTGCCCACCTTTTTCTTATTCTAGAGATATTAATTATATTAAAATCAGTTAACATCTCTTAAATCCTTTCTACAGATTAAAGATACTAGGTATTTGTGCGTATCATCCTGGCCATCTTTCAAAAAACTAGGTTGTTAATTTCTCCATTTAATGATGAGAATACACAGTGTTTACAGGACTGGTTGTGTGGCCAAGGGCCCAGTTTGTGAGTGAAGGGCAGCGCAGACACTTGAAACCAGGACTTCCTTGTTTCGAAAGTTCCCCTCCCTCCCTTTCTCTCTGTCCCTGTCCCTGTCCCTGTCTCTGTCTCTGCCTCTCTCTCTCTCTCTCTCTCTCTCTCTCTGCCTCTGGTGCCTCCACTAGTGGCCCTAATAATGGATTTTTGCCTGAAGATACATTTTCAAGCTAAGATACCAGGATTCTGCCATCCATGAGATTTAGTGAAAGGACCCGAGAAGTGTACTCAGAATTTCTGCACAATCTCCCCTTTCCTTCACCTTTTCAGGAGTCAGATCTGTGTGGTGAGACTGGTAGCATGTACATCAGAGGGTGTTCTCTGCTTCGGCCAGTCCCACTGTACAGTTGTGCTGACCATCCTCCTCCTCTTTCTCTTCAGAGACCCCCAAGTCACACCTGGTAGATCTGAATTGGTGCAGGGTCTGTAAAAAGACCCGGGCTTAGTATTGCATTTGGCAGGATGGTGGGGGGGGGGGGGTGTAAATTATCTTCTTCTGGTCCTTAAGAGAAAGGCCAGCTACCCTTCAAATGATTTGCAAAATGCGAAGTTTTCCCAGAAGAAGGATAAGGATAGTTCAGGTGGACCAGGGACAAATCTACAAAGATCTAACTGCTTAGTAAGAGCTGTCTTTGTCTGAACAAAGAAGCCAGCACAGGGGCTTTGTGGTACTAAAATTGCTCATACTGAAAGGCCGAGAGATTCCTTTCTTCTCCTCTTTAAAAAAAAAAAAAAGAAATTTTTTTACCCTTGGGGCCTAACTGATAGTACAGCAGGTAGAGTGCTTTCTCAGCCACCTGCACACAAATTAAATAAAAAATGAAAAAATTTGACCCTCCTTGCCAATTCCTTATAGACATTCATTTTGTCATCTAAGAGCAACACGGTCTCCAAAATTTATTCTCATCTTATTACAAGTGAAAACTCTGCACTCATTAAACATTAACTCCCCAGTAGCTGTCCCTGGCTACACCATTCCTTATTCTTTGTGTCATTATAAATTTGACTTCTACTGGTACCTCATATACTTCACTTTTATTTACTTAGGTTTTATTTCATTGAGTGCCTGGGATCCAACCTGGGTTGGCTGTGTGCATGCAAGTACCCTGTTGGCTGCACTACCTCTCTATTCCTGTTCCATTATTTTACAATATGAATATGTTTATAAAAATTAGGTGGTGCTGGGTCCACCTCAGGGACCACCTCATCTTTTAGAGAGTAAATCAAGGAGCCAGACTAATGACCAAGAACCTATGACCACACATGCCATTCAAGTCCTCCCTGAAGGAGCCACCTGAGTCAGTGTATCTCAGTGTGGGGACTAGGGTTCCCCATCTTCCCAGGACTCTGATAGGTTGAGTCATTCATGGCCTGTGTCCCTAGAAACCTAAGTGTCTCAGTCCCAGACAGATCAGGACTACAGATTGTTTTACACCATATGTTAGGGATCCACATGTTAGAGTGCCTAAAAAGAAAAAGATGAAAAACTATTGTATAAAAATTCTCTAATAAAGATCAAATAAATCATCACAACCACATCTCTCACAGACTGAGGAGGAAAGTAAAAGACCCTTAAAAAAGACTTTTTAAATTTTATTTCTACCCTCCAAATGAATTGAAGTTGCTAAGCAGGTTAAGACATCATTGAGAGTATCTAATATTTATTTTACATTTAAAGCATATTATCAAAAGACACCGCTTTTCAGTGTTAACAAGTAGAACAAAGAAAAGGAAATATGCATTCATTGCATAAAGTAGCTCCTTTTTTGAGTCTGTGGATAAGTTTAGAATGATTCCATTTAATGTTTCTACTTAGGTAGTTTTAAAATAACCCTGATTAATACTTCTGGGTTACTATGGCTTTTGATTTGTTTCTTCCTTTGGTTTCATAGGAGTCAGCTTATTTTCCTCCTTTCATTTGAAGAAAATATCTGGTAAAGGAAGTCCCTTCTATTATTTAATTTCTAAGAGGACCTTGCCTCTCTTCTTAAATTAAGCTGTAATAGCCCTACACATTAAGGTGCTGTAGAGACAGTGCAGTGGGGAGGGTGCTTGCCTCGCACATGATCATCCTGGGTTCGATCCCGGCATCCCATATGGTCCCTCAAACTCCCCTGGAGTAATTCTAGAGTACAGGGCCAGGAGTAAGGCTTGAGCCTGGGTGTGGCTCCAAAACCAAATAATCGTAACAGTAATAATAATAAACAGAACACTTACATTTACAATGACACTTAATTGTTTTTTTAGAACTAAAGATAAATGATGGAATTATTCTGCCTTAATATTTTTAAATCAAGTCTGTACTGAAGCTGGATGAATAACTTTACAAGTTGTCTTTTAAGAATCCAGACTTTTACATATATATGAATTAGCATATGTTACACACAAAGTTAATCATTTAATAGTTACAAACAGACACTTCTTCAGAATGTCTTTATGATGTCAAAACAGTCGGTCAGTTTCATTAAAAAATAATCAGTCAAGTAAAATGGCATAAATAAAGCTACTAAAATCTAAATGTTCAATTAATTGTATTTTATTCATACCAATATACCCTGGGCATTTGGAGACTCAAGAGCAAATATTTAAAATAATTTAAAAATGCATTTGTTTATGTTTGTATTGTATCCATCATTAGTCGCATATACACGTCGCTAGATATCAATTACTTATTTTAGAAGAAAGGAAAATATGTAATTCATATAGACCACAATGATTTTAGTAGAACTATCCTTATTATGTACTAAATGCAGAAATGAAGCTGCCCATGAAGAATTAGACATCAAATAGGCATCTGCACTTTTCCCTCTATAATTTGACAACTGTTGAGAGCATCTTTTAGAACAGAGGTAATAGTAGCTTGACCAAGTCTAAATTCTTGCTAATCTTAGGAGAAGGAGGACATTTGCTATTGGTAAAGTCAGTTGATCTCCAGAGTGCAACTTGGGATTTATGTATTATTAGACGAAAACCACAGAAATTGATTGACATTTGCACTCATACAAATTTCAGTGCCAGCCCCAATGAGATCTGTAACTGTGTCAACATATCATGCTTCCACTCCTCATAAAGATATTTAAAAGTTGGTAAAAATGAATTCCCTTTTTTCTTTAATGTTGAAATTACCATCTAAAAATTAACTAACTAATGAAACCATCAGAGAAATCGATACCACCTGATAGCCCATTACCCAGAGAGGGGACTACAGCTTTGAGTGATACGTTGCCAACTACAAGTGAATATGAACTTGGCTCTTACAGCAGAATTTGCCTCTCAAAGCTATGGATAAACTAAGACTGATTCTGTGTTGCACCAAGAAAAAAAGGATCCCCAAAAGCAACCTCCTTTATTATGCAGACCAAGAACATTGTGGCCTCAAAATATTTTTAAAGGAAAAATAATCAACTCACAATGGTTTCCCACAACGCATATTGACCCCTAGGTTAGCAGGCAGAAAGACTGACAGAATGGCTATCTCTAAGGCAGCTCTACTTTGAGGAGAAAGAAATTCCTAATTGACCAGGTGAACTGTTTCCCAAGCTTGAGTGGCAGCTTTCAGGGGTTATTCCTGGGGGTGCTAGGGGTGGTGCTGGTGACCAAACTGTTATCATCCATGTGCCAGGCAAATACGTTAACCCCTGTACTATCATTTTGGGCCTCAATGGACACATTTTTAGGTCCAGTGGTTTACAAGGAAAAACACATAGACTTTTTATTATGTATTTAAGACTCTGTGAGACTCAAGTAAATCCAGTTTTTGTTACATTGATCTGATCACTCCATCACCCATCTCACAAATACTGTGCTTAGTGTTCTCTCTTCATATGAGTACTAAGGACCAATCACTGCACACCGCAGTTCAGGTAAAGTCTGTCAGTCCTAATAGGGTATAATTGACTCTAATTAGCTTTTCTATCAGTAGGATTATTCTTTATGTTAAGTGAATATAGCTAAAAGAGGTATCATTTAGCATTGAGCAGAAAAAAAGCTTTGTTCTCATATACAGAATTCTCACAAGCCTAAGTGAAGTCCAAGCTTACAAAAATTGATTTCCTAAAAATAGTTGATTAGGAAATTGCATGCAAAAATCAATGACAACCATCACCTACAATTATTTTAATTCCACTGTGCACATACATAAGTAACATATACATATTTCACATATATGAATTCAGTGGATTATAATTATTAAGGTAGTACTTATAATTACTTTTATTTATTTCTTTTTTTGAGTGCTAGGTGGGGACCGAACCCAGGTCTCAGGCATATCAGGCGACCCTTTACCTTTGAGCCATATATTTGTCCCAAAAGGTAATATTTCTTTTTTCTTCTTCTTTTTTTTTTTTTTTTTTTTTTTTTTTTTTTGCTTTTTGGGTCATACCCAGAGATGCTTAGGGGTTATTCCTGGCTCTGCACTCAGGAATCACTCCTGGCAGTACTGGAGGACCATATGGGATGCTGGGGATCGAACCTGGGTCAGCTGCATGCAAGATAAATGCCCTACCCTCTGTGCTATTGCTTCGGCCCTCAAGATAATATTTCTTATGAAAAGAAGATTGTCAGATTTCATTTTTAAAGAGCTTGACATGATGATGATTCATCATTTATATACCAGCTTACTAGTGATTGCTGAGTGACTAAACAGTAGCTTTTCTGTCATGAACAGGTATAAAATCGGACAAAATACATGTAAAGACATTTTCAGTTGTTAGACAACAGAGAGCATAGAGGCACTGATTGCAGTGAGAGTCAAACTAGATTATTTCCTGAATCTTGCTGGCTTTCTGGTTGGAAGAACTTCCTGAACTGTAGTTCAGAATAGGACTATGTAGGAATGACTCAACAACAAATGCAGGGTCTCTGCCTTGGAACTGCCAAACATTACAAGATAAACTAAAGATGAGGTTAATAGAGCATGATGCCATGTTCATTAGTGCTTATTGAATTCAGTATTACTAAGCTGCCTTTTATTTATAAATTGATCTTCAGATCTCTCTCTCTCTCTCTCTCTCTCTCTCTCTCTCTCTCTCTCTCTCACACACTCAGAGTTGTGTTTCGTTGGTGGTGATACCAGAGATGGAATTCAGGGCCTCATAGCTGAGAAGTATGTGTTCTGTCACTAAACTATGGCGCTTCCCTACAATTTTGATTTTCAAATTCTGGCAAGTTTTTAACTAAGAGAAATTGATGGGACTGGGGAGATAGCATAAGGAGTTGACATAGAGGCCTGACATGCACACCACACATAAATTCAATCCCTGGCACTGCATGATCCCCCTGAGCAGTGCCATGTATAACCCAGGAGACCCCTGAGTACCACAGGTATGACCCCAGGTGAGCACCACATTTTCAGATCCTACCACTGGACCACTGGATACTAAGAGTCCAGCTGGTGGTCACTGGTTGGACTGACTGAGCCTTAATAAGGAGACTCCCTGTGATAGAAATGGATAAAGTGGTTTGAAATGGTACTGGGAATGCATAGACTTGGAACAGCCATAATGATTTTGAAAAATAGAGTTGAAGGATTCATAGTTTTGACAAATTGTGCCAGATTGCTAGCTAATAGGTGAGGATGGAGAAATAAAAGCTAGAAACGTGAGCTCAAAGTGTTCTTGAAGTAAACACAGAATATATGAGTAACTTGAATAAGTAGCACTGTTCTCCTGTTGTTCATCAATTTGCTTGAGCAGGCCCAGTAACGTTTCCATTTTGAGACTCGTTGATACTGTGTTTGGCGTATGGAATACGTCTTGGGTAGCTTGCCAGGCTCTCCGAAGGGGGCGGAGGAATCGCGGAGGAATCGAACCTGAATCGGCCAGCTGGCCGCACGCAAGGCAAACGCCCTGCCGCTGTGCTATTACTCCAGCCCAAGTAACTTGAATAGACATTGAATATATGTCATTTGCAGCTAGAAAGATATTTCTTAGACATAACCTAAGAAAATACTGAGCATAAGGAAAATATTTTCAAATTGGATGTTGATTAATACATCTATCATCTCAGTGTCTCAAACACACACATATGAAACAAAAAAAAACTATTTGTGGAGTATATGTACTACTTCATTGACTCACTAATAATCATCAAGAAGCATCCAATAAAATGAATACAGCTACTACATAAAGCGACATGAGGGGCCAGAGAGACAACTCAATGGGGTGGGCTCATGATTTGCATGCAGAAGACTAGATTCAATCCTGGATACCTCAAGAGAAGCTTGATGACCCAGAAATTTTATTTCTAGTTATTTAGCCATGAGGAATAAAGACTTATTGACAGAGATAAGTATAAAAATGGTCATAGGACATTCTGCATGATATATAAAAGCTAATAACAATTCCAAGAACTTCCACAAGGAAAGTGGTGAAACAGGTTATTTTATATCATTTAATGGAACATGGCTTAGCTCTGAAAGTAAGGAACCTCAAAGAAATTGAAAACAACAAATAAATGCATCCTGAAGATGAGGTATATATGCACAGTGGATTACTACACAGCTGTAAGGAATAATGAAGTCGTGCAATTTGCAGCAACATGGATGGAACTGGAGAACATCATGTTAACTGAAGAAAGCCAGAAGGATCAACACAAGATGGTGTCACTTTTAAATAGTTTTTTGTATAATTGGATGAGGAAATGTAATGTTTTAAATGGGGCATGCCCTTATCAACCTTGGCCCAGAGTACAGTTTGGAGAAGGAAATGAAATGTAGAGGGGAGTGGGAGAAAAGACAGATAAGAAGGAACGAGGGTCAGGTCAGAGGAGTCAAGTACAAAGGGGGTGTTAAGAAATGACAGAGCCAAATATATAATATTGAAATCAATAGACCCAAACATTAACAACTTAGAAAGGTTCCTGTCAAGAGGGCAGCCTGGGGGCGGGTATGGGGGACATGGGAGGACACCTGGTTCCAGGTGCAGGTATGTTGATACTGGGGGTAAGATCAATACTGCAATGTTGTATGTCTAAAACTCAACTATGAATAACCTTGTAAACAACTGTGCTTTAATAACAAATTTAAAAATTCAAATCATAAAAAAATGAAACCACAACCACCATTATCACCCCATTGTTCATTGATTTGCTCAAGCAGGCAACAGTAACGTCTCCATTCATCCCTGTCACATTCTAGTGTAGCCTGATAGCATATTGGGGGCTCTTTCAGGGTCAGGGGAATGAGGACCATCATTGTTACTGTTTTTGGCATATCAAGTATGCCACAGGTAGCTTGCCAGGCTCTGCTGTGTGGGCAGGATATTCTCGGTAGCTTGCTGGGATCTCTGAGAGGGATGGAGGCTTTAGGGGCAGCCTCTAACCACCTTTACAGGTGTTCCCAGTCAGGCATATATCGGGCAGGAGACTCTCAGTAGCCTGCCAGGTTCTCTGAGAGTGAGAAGTAGGCAATAAGAGGAGACTCTGCATTGTTCTTTTCCAGGAGCTTGGTTTTATAGTCTCTGGACCCTGGCCATTGATAGGGTTACACAGCAGTTGGTGGGTGTAACTGTCTAGCTACTGGAAGATGGGGAATCTGGGTGGAGGAGGCCCAGTCCCGAACCGAGCAGGCTTGGAGATCTCAGCCCTGGGTCCCACACACCTGGATTCCTCTGCCAATTCCTTCATGCGCGAGGCCCGTCCTAGCATGTGGAGAGTGTTCTCAGCATGGCTGTGGCTGGGTCCTGGAGGTCTTCAGCTGCCGGGGCTCTGCTCAGGGCAGAGAGGGAAACTCAACCCGCCTCCCTCCAAGGGGCCCTGGTGAGGACAGCCAGGCAGAATAAAAAATAATAAAAAATGCAGAATAAAAAAATGAAAAATTTAAAATTCACTGTAAAAAAGTGAAAGAAAATGAAAGAAAGAAAATGATGACACATATGAACAATGTACATCTGGGTGAAAAAGGCCAGTATAGAGTGCATGGTTTCGGGTATTCAATGTACTAGATAGAGCAAAACAAATGTGTGGGGGTGGAAATCAGAACCATAGATGTGTCTGAAGGTGGCAGCTGGTAACCGATTGGGCAGAAATATGAAAAGTCTTTTGGGGGTGATGTTGAGGATGGTTTGTTCTGTTATCACCCTACTTTTAAAAAACACGATTTGTTCTGCAATTGATAGATTTAAGTAAAAGTCTGAGCACAATACAGATTTCTTGTTTGCTTATGGGTGATTCTGGTCTGCCAGGAAAGGTAGGTGAAGGTGGAAATTTCATCCAGCTAATTTGAGGTGCACAAGAAAATGCAAATCTCACACCTGCACAGATCTCAGATATCTGCTGTAGCCCTCAGTTTATCTCGGGGTTCAAGACTGCAGCCATTCACATCTGTAGGATGACATTGGTTTGTCACAGGGAGCTTAGGTTTATTGGGTTACACCCATCACAGTGCTCCTAAGTCACTCCCATTCCTTTGCTTATTTGTAATCTCTTTGTGCTCTGCTTCCCCAACCGGCTTATCACTTGTATCCCCCAAATCAGACTCTGTTAACTTGTAAGGTCAGATCCTTCTAAGGACACTGAACTTGTATTACAAGTTAAATATTGCCTTTCTCCTCTCCTTACATCTTTTGCATAGTTACTTCAGAATAATGTCCTTTTTGCATAGACATAGGAAGATAGTTAATATTATGCTTTTGTAACTTGGGAGTTAATTGACTCCAAATAATATTCACTCATGGCCCTCTGCTTTCTCAACTTAAGCCTCAGTTGCTCTTAGTTCCTAGCACCCAAAAAATAGGGTCCCAACTAGGGACTGGATTGACCGGGGGCAAGCTGTGGGTTACCCTGGCATCGAAATGAGTCAGGCCAAAACACTATAATACTTAACTGTAAGTTAAGAGCATAGTCATGGACAAACTGTCATGATCCAAAAAGTAACGATGAGATTAGGATCCTGCTAGGGTTAGGAAAGACTAATCTGGCCTGAGAACTGCAGTTTGAGATCTATAGCGAGATGGCCCCAGGAGAGCAGTCCTGTAAGCTTAATGTATCTCTTACTGTGTCTATACAAAGTGACTAATATTATGAACGTTTATATGTTTGTTGGACTAAGGAAAGGAGAAACACATCCATAGATGGAATTCTTCTCTTGGGTGGGTCACCTTACTGAATGAGAATTTGTCCTAGAAGAAACTTCCCCTGAGGGAAGGACTTTACCTCTGTTGATTGTATGACCACACTTATGTGTAATCGAAACCCCTCAGGCTTTGGGATATACTAAGGCTGTAAGAGTGGGCTGTGGAAGGCAGAAAAGGAAGGAGAAGTATGAAGGAGCGGGATCCAAGAGGAGGATGAGGAGTATTGGGGAAGAGGGATCCAGAGGAGGAAGAGAATGGAGATGGGAATGGAATAAACTGCAACTGACACCAACCAGCCTGGCCCTTGTTTCCACCTTCATCTGCCCGTCACCATCGGCTGCTCCAGGGTGGGGGAAACAGCCTGAGACCACCAAACATAGGGAGCAAAAGAGAGCCACTGCAGCCATTTGGAATTTATTTTTTGAACACACACACATCAGGCATTGTTTATTTTCATCTCGTTTCAGGTGCCCTTCTTCCTCCTATATGTGTGTATACATACATATATACATATATAGACACATATACATATACTATATATATATGAGCATCTATGAACTTCAAACACCCAACATGTAAAAATGTACCATTTTAATTTGTCACTGACAAATATTTCAGATGTCACAGACAAAATCTGAACATTCTACTCCATTTTTCCCCCAAGCCTTCTGATGTGATGTTTATTGCCTGATTTTGCCTGGAACTGGTGACTTTTAGGGATGTATATTTCTCATTGCAATAGAACCAACTGTGTCTTAGTTCTGGGTTCTGATCAGACTATATCACTAGAATCTGCTCGTTTCCATAGGTGCCTTAATAACTTTAATAACAAATATTTTGAGATACCTTAATAACAAATCAATATTTAAGAGTTACATCATAGATGTCTTAAGGCCATTGGCTTATCACCTATTTCATTTATTTCCTAGTGAGTAGTCACATATCCACAGTTCCTTGGTGTGGCTGTTCTCTCCTGACTTTCTGAACGCCAGATTACTCACATCTATAATGTTCTCTTCCCCAATCTTTGTCAGATTAATTCCTGCTATTTTGATTTTTGATCAAATACCACTTCCTTCAAGCAATCTTCTCGGGTATTATTTCCTTCCTTATTACACATATCAGATGTGTCAAATCATATATAAAGACTAAGTTTTCTCATTTCCTATTTCTAACTAAGAAGGTAACACAGATTTAGTGACTCAAAAACATCACAAAATGTATCATCCTACAGTTCTATAAATCAGCAGTCCAAAATGCGTGTTGGTGTGCTCAAAATCAAGGTATTGGCGTGGATTCACTCCTTGTAGAAATTCAAAGTATGTTTTTCAGCCTTTCCAGTTTCTAGATGCTACCTGCAGTTCATGGCTGATGTTGTCTTTACCTTCTTCACAACCAACAATCACACCTCTGCAACCTCAGTTTTTGTGACATCTCGTCTGCCCTAATCTATCAGTTAAAATACACTAATTTTTTGTCCTGGTTTTCTTTTTTTTTTCTTTTTGGGTCACTCCTGGCTCTGCACTCAGGAATTACCTCTGGTGGTGCTCAGACCATTTGGGATGCTGGGAATCGAACCAAGTTGGCCACGTGCAAGGCAAATGCCCTACCCACTGTGCTATTGCTCCAGCCCATGTCCTGGTTTTCTTACCAACCTGATTTTCTTTGTAATTTTTGAAATCTCATCTACAAAAAAAGAAGTGACTGACCTGAACCATCAACAGTCCATTGACATACTGAAGTTCTCTATATCTTATCATTATTAGCAAATATGACTGAGTTCCTTCTTTACATACAACGAGTTTCTTCTTTGATTTTTTTTTTAGTCATAGTTGGTGGTGTAGAGGGCTTATTCCAGGCTCTGTACTCAGGGATCATTCCTGGCAATGCTCAGGGGAGCATATTGGGTGGGGTGCCAGGGATGGAATCTTAGTGAGCCGTGTGCAAGGCAATTGCCCTATCCATTGTACTATCTCTCTGTCCCCTCTTTAACTCTTTAAGCATAGAAAGGTCAAGCGACTTGCTATTGGCACATCTTCAGCAAGTGGTAGAGCCTGAACTCACCTCTTTCTCTTAGCTATAGAACAAAGGTCTTCTTGAATATCACCATTGTGTGGCTGTGGCTGATCCCTGAGTGCCAACACCTTTACTTGTTCACCTGGTTTCCTGCTCCCATAAGGTAGAAGGTCTTGGCAGTTTTGCCTTGAATGATGTTGTTTTGTTTTGTTTTGTTTTACAGTTCAGAAATAGGCATGACATAAATCAAGACAGCAGAATCCTTCCACGTGACTGGGGACTATGAAAAGGAATGACTCTGCCTGAGAAGACTGAGGCCATAAAAACAGAAGTGTTGGTAGTGATGCTTCCTGCCACATGAAAAAGAGCTGCTCCTCCAGGAGAGCTCATGAAGTAGCATGAGTAGTGTAGGGTCCGTATGCTGCGGAGCCTGAGGTTGGGTGGTTCCGCTGAGCTTTCTAACACTGTGTCTGTTCAATCCTCTTCTCTTGTTTTCCTGTAGAAATTAGGTCTCTCTTTGGCCTTATTTGTTGAAAGACCTCGTGTTGGCTCCCCAGCATGTTATGGATCACTACACACTGAGTGAACAGACATGAATTCTCTTGTGGATCTGGAAGTGACAAGTCCAGAGTCAAAGTGCTGGTCGGGTCTGGTCCTTCTAGAAGTTCTGACAGAGACTGCCTTCCCTGCTGCTCCCTCTCCTTCTCCTTGCTGCTGGCCTCTGTTGGCATGTCTTTGCCGGGAGACTCTGTCTCCTTCCCTTGTCTCCTCCTGTGTGAGTCTGTATGCACTTTTGCCTGATCTTTTCTCTTACAAGACAGTGTTCAGTTGATCTCAGAGTCTACCCTTAGATTAGGTGATCTCTTGAGAGTCTTAGTTGAGTTATATATCTATAAAGGCCTTTTTTTTCTGCAAGTAACTGCACACCTACATGTTTCATAAGATGTACATTGGGGAGGGGTGACTGGACATCTGGCAACAGAACTCCAAGTTTTAGTGGTGCTTATTAATAGAGGTTTAGTGATAGTTCAATAACTTCTTTCATGTATTTAATTACATGCTCTGTGCTGCCACCTCTAGCCATATTTTCTTTTCTGCGAGGTCATTTTGACATTTCACAAATAAAAGCCTGTAATCTGAAAACTAATTCTGTATTGGAAATGTGAATATTTTAGATTTGCCTTTTCTTGATTGCAGAGGCAAACAAGATGATCGAGTGACCTCAATTTGCTTAGTTCAAGTGATGCTGGTTGAACAGATAACTGTAGATAAGATTAAGAAAATGTCCCCCTCCACTTCTATCTTTTCTGGTTAGCTGAAAAGTTTTTGGTTTTTCATTGTTCCAGTACCAGAATCATCAAATACCTGGAGGAAGAATGGTTTACTCAAGAATTCCCATGTCTAGACACTGCATAGGTGGCTTTCTTGTTGTCACTTTTATAAATAACAAAAAGTAACAAAGTAGAGGAAGCTTGGTGGTGGTATTTGGTGCTTTAACTAATATAAATTGCCTTCTTTTCCACGGAAATGTTCCCTATTATGTGAAGTCAATTTCCACGTAACTAGCCATTTGTTAGGGTAACAAATTTACCCCATCCTGGAATCCCAAATAAAAAATCCATTGTAATGCCATTATATAGCTGGTTTTATGTTTACTAGCAGCTGTCTTCAAATCTTCACTACTGCAGAGTAAAACTATTATACTGGGTTACTTTTTTTTTAAATCCCCATAACAACAGCAAAATTACCAAGTTCTTGGTTTATGAGAGGTGTTTTATTGGGAAAAATAATAAAGGATGGATTCAATAAAAAACAGGACCATGCCTTCCGCTCAGTATAATCTTACACCTACCCTCCATCTTCCAGCTTCACGACCGAAGCATTGTTTTAGCTTACAGAGGATATCCACAAGGTTTCAACTTTGTGTGTTCTTAGGTTGTTTTGATTCACACAAAGCAAATTTTCCCTGGCATACTATCTTAGAAGTAAACTTTGAATTTCAGCAAAACCAACCACAAACTTGTCATACATGTATTAATAGTTAGATATCATTATCTAACGCATGTGTTAGATAATAAGTCTTACAAAATACATTCAATGACACCTCCTTCTTAGTATCCTTACCTCACTGGATGTAGTCCTTTGTCTTAAAAACTTAAGACTTAACTCTTTTTTTAACAAAGCATATCCCCAAATAGGAATCCCTGCCATGTAAACTCATTCAGTTTTGGGGCTAAAATAGAAGATACAGACTTCAGAGAGTGACAAAAACGCTATGAGCATGAGATGGTATATTTGTTTGGAGTAAAGTTCATTACTTCCTTGTTAACTACTGAAAGAACTTACAAGTATTTTTAATAGCTCACTTTTGGCTGTGGATTTATCTTTTAATATAGTCATAGATTTGATTTCTTTTAAAAATACACTCTTGTTTCTTACAGGTTACAATTCTATCTGCTCTTTGAAAATTTTCCATCTTTACATGGACTTGGTCACCTTTAATATGTTTGTGCCCTTCATGAGGAATGTATAAATAATATATAGTACAAACTTCATAAAGAAATATGTGAAGATTTAAGAAACGGTGGGAGATCTTTGCAGTTTAACAATATCTGGTTGAATTTTTTCTCTCTTGGAGACCATCCTGTACTAGTAAGAGGCAGAGAAAAACATTCCTCGTGCTGTGAGTTTGTGAGTATTTAAGAGTTCCTTTGTGCATCTAGATCTTTTTTCCCCCCGTAAAGGGGAAGTGGTGTACATTGGGGGTGGGCAAAAGAAAAATGACGAGAAGCAAATGCTTGGCCGCCGCAGGGTCAGGTTCCAAGCAGAATTCCTTCCTACACAGCCGCTCTTGTGAAAGTGCAGTGTGGTGCTCATTTCCACTGTATCTGCGCGCTTAATTGTTTCTGCCTGTTCATTTCATTCCTCAGTGAAAACATTAGCCTAAGGGACATTTGAAAATCAAAAGGTAGGCTTCAAGTTGAACAGGAAATGAACACTGGTGTTGCTGGGATATTAAAGTAAAAGTTTAGAACCAATAAGAAACAGCCACGATTCTAAACCCAACATGCCTTTTCTCTTTTTGTGGCGTGTGTATGCTCTCTTAAATGCCAAAATTAAAGAAAAACATTCCACGATGTCTACATCATCACATGATGAGGGCAGGTAAAGGATTCTGGGGACAATACATTAATGGAATTTACCTTAGATACAATGAAAAATCAAGACATTTTTGCATGATTATGTAGCAGCACCTAAAATCCAGAACACATTTCCTTGACAGCAGTAATTATTTAATTCTTTACTAAGTATCACATGCCACCCCAAACCTCCTTTTACCAAAATTATCCACATAATTAAGGAAGTGGTAGAGTGGTTAGGACCTGAACCATCTCAAAACCCAGAGGACCAGTTAATTATACAAGTCTCTATTTCATTTATGCTCTAGGAAACTGATTTCAGGGACTCTGTGTTTGCTAGTGAAATTTGACCTGAGTAGGAGAACTGACTAAATTAAACAGAACTTGAACGTCAGATGTATTTTATTCCTCAGTCTAGTTGCCCATTTATACTCCAGGTAGGATAGCTTAACTGTAACAAACATCAGTTATGGTAAATGTTGGTGATTATATAAGACAAGGCAATGTGATAACATTGTCTAGATTTTCTCTGATCACTGAATTTACGCGGATATTTTTTTTAAAAAAAAGCTAGGATGATTTCCACTTAAAATACTGCCTATTTTAAAACTACCCCTCCACCTTAACAAGGAAATCAAACAATTCATGAGGAGCAAAGCAAAGCAATCAGCCGAACAAAGTTGTTTAAAGTGGCCCACTGGATACAAATATTTTAAGAGTTGAATAATGAGGTGGAAAATATCAGTCTTAAAAACAAATACAAGCCTAGGTGTTCAAACATATACAACTTATTAGACTCTTTCTTCTTGAAAGCAATTGAAACGGCAGAGAGGAAGAATAGTCAAACAATAAGTAATTGCCTTTTCCTGCCTTTGAAGAACAATGGATTTGGGATGGTTCCAATTTTGAAAAGAGCAATCATGATTTCATATTCAATTATCTAATGGGAAAGACGCCATACTTTGGTATTTATTTTGCCGATGTTATGTTTTATTGGCAATGCACACTTGGAGAAATCCTTAATGAGTTATATTCAATTATTAGTGGATTATGTATCCCACAAATTCATTTTATGAAAAGAGAGCTGTTGATCATAAAGCACCATTTTTAGAAGTGGTGTGTTGCTACCTTTGCAACATGCATTCTCTGTGGAGAATCTAATCAAGTTGCTTCAATGACAAGTGGAGGCAGTGTTCGGGTGGTGATGAGGGAGTAGGGTACTAGATATGGGTTAGAAAGGGGAAAGCAAAGCAAATGAACAAATTGCAAGTTAAATACGGGGGGGAGGGGCGATGTATTTTTACAGGTATCAATTATTGTCGTTACAAGTAATAAATAATACTACATAAAACATGTAACTAAACGGGCATTAGAGACCTTTTACATACATAGAAGAAAAGAGAAACCTTTTTTCCCCTTGCTATGCTGCAGACTGCAGGCATTTCCCTCTCCCTCTGTCAAGTGCAATTCTTTCTTGATGAATGACAAGGCGGGATAATGGGCTGTGGTCGCCATGGCAACCAGACAGCCGCACTGTGTGCCTCGCATTTTTTCATTTGAAAATGAAACCAGAAGCAAAGAAAAGCTGAAAATGTAACCAACAGATTAACTGATACAAAAAAAAAGAAAAGAGAGAAAGAAAAAAGGAACAGAAAGGCAAGTTAGATTACAAGCAATTAAAATTACAGTACCTACTCTTTCTCTATTCTCTCTGCCTGTCTCTCTCAAACACACACACACACACACACACACTCACAAGAACCCTGACCAAATTTTTTAATTCTATTTGATAAATACGTGACAATTATGTTTGATCTTGATATAAAATTACCTCTTTTGTTTTCAAAATTTAGGAATAACTGGGCTCTTTAAAAAAAAATAAAAGAGGCGATTTTGCCAGGCATGTAATTTATTTAAGCTTTGTATCGGGTGCTTGTACTGGAATTTTTCTTTACAAAATGACTTTCCTTTGAAGTATCCATCTCTGAGCTATCCAGAGAACAAGACTTAATTTCCAACAGTCTCACCTGAGAATGGGGGTGGGCAGTGGGAGGCAGGAGAGGAGAAAAGTGACCTGGGGCTGAGAAATAAGAGGACAGTTGAAGATTAACATTCTGTGATTGTGTTTACCGAGTAATCAGACTGCTTTTTTTTTTGTTGGGTTAAAAGCAAGCTGCAGTCCTTTGCCTTCTCTCCCTCCCTCCTTCAAATGAGAAGGTTCCTCATTCCCATTCATAACAGTATATATTCTGTCCATAAGGTCTTCTTTCATTTAAAGCTTTCACTGAAAGTGTTTGGTGGAGGCAAAAAACTGAACCGTGAGTCAGAGAAGAAGCTGCTTTGAGGAATTCAGCGTCACAGCCTCAGGCCTGGAGACACAGGAAGAAAACAGACCTGGAATCCATAGATGGGATTTGATTATTAGCTCCACTCCTTCGGCGATGGGAAGCTAGGGATCGATATCTCTTATGAAAAACTCGACGCTTTTCACTTGTCTGAGCTTCAGTATTTATTCTCCAACTCTAAAATAGACAAATCTTACCTATACCCTGGGACACTTGGAAGTATTCATGAGATCAGTTGCTGGAGGGGTCTGATCTAAAAAGTAGGGGTCAGTAGAAGACTCCTCCTTCCTGTAATCAGAACTCTCAATTATCCAATTTATGTAGTAGAAATGTCTGCCACAAACGTGTGTGTGTGTGTGTGCTCGCACATGCACGTCCATATGGTTGTGTGTGAGAGGACGCAACCATAATAACCTAGCCAGAAGGACAAAGATCATATAATGTCCATGAAATACTTTTAGAATATGATGTGCTTATGGACAAGGGAGGAAGAGTCCCCTAGAGGTGTTCAGGGGAATCAGAGAGAGGGGCAGGGAAAGAGGGAGAGGAGAGAGAGGAGAGAAGAGGAGGAAGGAGAGAAAGAGAGAGAGAGGAGAGAGGAGGAGGAGGAGGAGAGAGTGACAGAGAGAGAGAGACAGAGAGAGACAGAGAGATGCACTGATGAAAGACCTCCACAGCTTCTCTCTGGACACACCCACCACACAAGACTATCAGACTATATGGGGCCCCCTAAATGTGTCTACACTGGGTGTCCAAGTTTTGACATATAGCCAATATGTGTCAGCTCAGAGAACTTCCAATATCCCTCTAACAATCCCAAAGGCTGCACCGGCCACCCACTGCAAGCCTAATAAATCCTTCCTTTGTCCCCATTTCCCCCAACACACACAAATGCAAAGTAAACAATTGGATCAAAGCTTTTAATGTGCTTTGTACTGTTTTATTTGAAAAGATCAGGTCTGATATTTGAGAGGAAGAGTCCATCTGGCTGGGCTGAGCTCAAGAAGTCTCAGACAAACTGTAAACAAGACCAGGGGACAAGCTCTGCTCATGGCCCCAAGCCAAGGACTTCACCAGTGCCAAATCACCAGTGCCTAGCTAGCTGGCCTTCCCCGACGCCCCCTGCAAAGGGACTCAGTGAAGTGAGACTGGCCCTCTGTGTGAGCTTCCCTGTAATTGTCCAGCCTTGATATTGCCCACCCTCTAGCTCGGCCTGAACCTCTGTGTCCTGGCATCAGACCTGTTCATATATTTAGACCTTCCCAGAGTAGATAATCGTGATGTGTTATACACCAAGAGGATCTGAAATTGTTCAAATAAGCTTCTTGGCAACTTAGGGTAGAGAGATGAGGAAGGAAGATTGGAGAAAAGAAGGTAACTGCTTCTTTTCATGTAAGAGACTTTAAAAAATATAAGGCTTGCACTTTTTGCCACTGGGGAGATACAAAGAAGGGACACATTGATTGAATTTTCTCCATCCCAGCATTTATCACACTTGATGTGGTTCTTTATGTAGTTATCTATTCTCTAGACTGGATTGTGAGGGCTTTCCTGACAGGACCCATGCTGATATTGCTTATCTGAAACATCCCCAGAGTTTAACAGAGTGCTCCACTCAGAGTACGCAATTAATAAATATTTTTAAATTGAACGAATGAGCTTAGATATCAGATATACCTGTTCATACTGTTGTTCTACCACTGACTAGTTGTAACCAAAGGCACGTTAACTTTTCTGCATCTGATTTCTTCTAGGTAAAAAGAAGTGACAATTTTTCAAGTAATTGTTGTGACTACTGAGTAGGTAATTTATAAGTAAAAATGGGTTGCTTCTAGCATAACAGTAAACATGGGATCGCTATGTCTTTTCCTTTCAAATTCAATACCTTTGGTTAAATTTCTCAGTGAACTGGTTTCCATGCCCAAATATTTCCTGATTATCTTCTGGAGACCATATTGTGTGGTGTGGGTTTCTAAAAAGCTCATACTCCAAACAACATGGCCATTGCAAGTGCCACCTAGAATTAAGCAGAACAGGAAGGTTGGATTTGATTAGACTCGTGGGATCTATCTGTAGGGACCAAACATGAACGCACAGCAGTGCCGTGATTAATCTCAGGGTAGCCACCACAGGCATGTGAATAATAAATAGTAGCCCACAAAATTGGTCAGAGCCAGGGACAAGAGAGATACACACAACATTGGTTGAAATCAAAGGGTGAATAAGTGACATCCAGGCACCAAATGTGTACGGCACAATGTGTAGGCACTTTTACTTACATGTTGTGTGACTCAGGAGGAGGGTCACCGCACTAAAGTATAAGCTCCAGAGTCAGACCTTTCCTGTCCTCCTGTCACAAATAGCCAGGCAACCAGGCAAATGAAATTCTCCTGCCACAGTCCACTCACAAGTTTTGGTGGTCATTAAACAATTCACTACAGGTCAAATCACCAGCATATAGAAAGGATCCAAAGTTGAACAGTTCAAACCTGATTTCTACTTGCTATTTTCATAGATATTACAAATGATCATAAACTTGTGACAGAAAAAAAGAACTTCCTAGACCTGGTAACCAAAAACAACAACAGCAACAACAACAGCAACAAAAACTGGACTTGAAAATCAATTCTGATGAGTAGACAAGTCTTGGTTTCCTCATTTGAACATGGAAATGTGGAAGCAAGAAGATCTGGCTCCAGAAAGATGTCCTAAGTAATACAGATATGAAAAGAGACCCCATGATTGAGTGTATCCATTGAGACTACAAGGGATACAGAGTTTCAAACAAAAGCCATCAAAATCCAGACAATGTCACAGCGGAGTCCAGACCCACAGAGACTAAGACAAAAGACTCACACCAGAGATGGGCGTCTCCAAGATCAGCACAATATTTAACTTCAACTCTTAAACACGGTGACAGCAATTCAGTTTTCCAAGCATACAATTTAGGTGAGACCATCATTTTTTCAACTTCATTCACCCCACAGGGACCTAAGAAACAAGATCAGGGCTCCCGTGATCAGCATGCAAGGACTTCCAGGTCCAATTTTCAGACTTGACTTTCCACATAATTTCCCTCGCAACCTCATTAAGATTGGTAGCTATAGAAGATTTATGCAAAGAAGAGAAACATGAGCTTCCGATTTCTCTCTTCTCTCCATTTGAAACACCAGCTCATGCCATCTCTGCCGGTCAGTGTAGAACTTAACATTTCAGTCAAAGGCAGCTTCCTCTGAGGAACTTACCCTGGGTCTTCAAGGTGCAAGTATTCTCCTGTCCTTCTGTTCACTTAGCCGTTTATGCATTATATATATAGCACAGTGGTAGGGCGTTTGCCTTGCAAGCCCCGGCCTGGCCGAGCCGGGTTCAATTCCTCTGCTCCTCTCGGAGAGCCTGGCAAGCTACCAAGAGTATCTTGCCCGAACGGCAAAGCCTGGCAAGCTACCCATGATATATTCAATATGCCAAACATAGTAACTACAAGTCTCACAATGGAGACGTTACTGGGCCCGCTCGAGCAAATTGATGAACAACGGGAGGACAGTGCTACAGTGCTATCTCATCATTAAATTATCTGTACTGGTATTTTATCTCTAAATAATAACAAATTCCTTCCATGAAAGGTTTCAATTGTTTCACCCTCATTTGCTTAAAACTGGGTCTAGTCACCATCGTCAAGAAATACCTCCCTCCCCCCCCCCCCCCACACACACACTTTTCCTTGTTTGACAGTTGCATCGAATAACTGATGAAGGAAAAAGGAAGGGAAAAAATGAAGGATAAAAATATACATTTATAATTCCCTTACCTACAGTCAGGTTTGGTTTTATAATAAAAACAAGGCTACCCATAGACCTTAGTGCTTACAATAATTAACATAATGAATGAATGTTTCGGAGATAAGCAAGTGAATAGCAGCAGAGATTCAGTTGTGAGTGAGACATCAACATCTCTTCCGTCTGGAGCTCGTCCATATAAGGGGTGCAGGTTCATCAGTCGTCCAAATACATCATTACAAGCCCTGAATGGCACCAAAATATGACAGCAGCTTATGTGACTTGAGGGGAGGGACAGGATCTCATTGAGGGAAAGTCACGGAAGGGCTTTCTTGAGAAATCTTGGGAAATGAAACAATGCTAGCAGTTGATCATGGACAGGGTAGTGACTTGAGAGCTGGAAACTGAATAGATTGGTCATTTAAGACTTCCATCTGCAACAGATGGTTCTAGAATTGCATGAGGAAGGCAACTGGCCTAGCTTTAGTGCTTAGAATTGTGAGAATGTGTTGAAAACAAAATCAGTCAGGAAGTAGGAAGAATGTTGTTCGAGAGAGCAATATAGTAAAGGAGACGTTAACCTAAGACTAAGAGAAGTAGCACTGTAGCACTGTCCTCCCATTGTTCATTGATTTGCTCAAGTGGGCACCAGAAACATCCCCATTGTGAGACTTGTTGTTACTCTTTTTGGCATATCGAATACGCCACGGGTTGCTTACCAGGCTTTGCCATGCAGGCGGGATACTCTTGGTAGCTTGCTGGGCTCTCCGAGGGGGGTGGAGGAATCAAGCCCAGGTCGGCCATGTGTAAGGCAAATGCGCTACCCGCTATGCTCCGGCCCAAGACTAAGAGGAGTAACTATGCAAAATATAAGACATAATTATACTATTGTTGTGGTTGTTTTGAGTGGGGGAGCCACACCCAGCAGAGCTCACAGATCAATCCCGATAGTGCTCAGGGGGCCATATATGATGCTGGTAATCAAACTCGGGGTTAGCTGCATGCAAGGCAAGTGCCCTACCTTCTGGACTATTTCTCCAGCCCATAAAAATTGTACTGTTAATTAATCTCCATCTTATTTGTCTCAAGTAGATTACATAAATCTTTTGTCTATAGATACCTTTAGCTTGCAGTTAAACATTTTTGCACTGAAGATTTAAGAAAGAATTTGACCACTGGAAACCTCAACTTTGCCTTTCATGGTAATATGCTTGTCTCTATAGCTGTTCTGGGCTAATGGACTACCACTGCCCATTTGGAGATACGGAATGACAGAAGTAAAGAAGAGCAGAGGCTAAATGGAATGGAATTAGAAAGTTTGTGTTCAGTCTTTGTAATTCTAGAGTTGGCTAGATATCTATTTATAAACTTACATCTATTTTAGAAGTTTCCAACTTACTTGGCCTACCACCCCAGTTTCAGGAAAAAAGAATCACTTGAGACCCTCCCTGGAAATCTACCTTCTTTAGGAGAACAAAAGAAAGCTGCCAACGACTGCACCCAAGGCAAATACTGGCCCCCTTCATCATTCCTATACCCCACCAGAATGATATTTCCCACTTTGTGAAAACACTGCATGAACAGAATATAAACAGGGTGGCTGTAGGTTACATTGGATATGCCAGGTAAGGCAGAAGAAATGGGATGAAATGACCACTGAGGTCCATGTCAGTGCCAAGAATTCTTAGGGAGAAGGTTCATTAAGAACTCTGAACCTCTGTGTTAACTCTTTAGTATTCACAGTAAACTTCTCAGGACAGTGATTTCTAGCTGCGGGTCCATAGACAAGTCAAACAGTGGACATAAAAGTTTGAAGCTACTGGTCCACTTTAGGACAGCCGGTTTTCAGTAACTGTGGGCCAGTGCCTGTCAGCAGCTGTGAGAAGGTCGGAGATGTCAAGTTCAGAATCTTGAGCTACGGTAGATATTTACAGTCCTCCCAAATTATAGTGTATTTTCTGTGCCTCCTTGCATGAATAGAGTGAACTTTGTCCAGTTCTTCTGGCATAACCACCTTGAAGATGCTTAAGGCAAGATGAAAACCCTGTTTGTGTGCTCACACCATCATTTAAAGGTCTGTGGATTAAGAAGTAGGTGGATAAAAGTGTTCCAATTACTCTGAGGATAAACACATAGAACAGAATAGTTCCCCCCCCCCCCAGGAAAGTGGTGTCCAAAAACACATATAGCACTGACTTGACCTTGCTTCTCTTTACCCCAAACATGTCTGCCAGGGGGTTGGGCAAATCCTTTTCAGATAGTAACCGTCTTGTCAGAATTCAAGGCTCTACCAAGCACTAATACTCACAGAAGAAACCCATCCCCACTATGAAGTACTACTTTAAGGAAGCATTAATCTATTTATTAATCTATTTCTAAGAGACACAGATACCAGAGCCTGAAGCCCTAATGGGAGGAGAAAGAAGACACTGTTAAGAATTGAGGGAAAGTATTAAATGGGAAAATATTAAAGACAATTCCATACAGCTTCACAAGTGAGAAACAATCAAGACCTTCACTGCACAAGAATATCCACAGGCTCAGAACCCCACGTCACTATATGTGCAAACACTCTATTCATAAGGAAGCCACTTGCATTGGTTATAATATAAAATGTGCACATGTTTGGACCATTTACTCTTTGGTGTTCATGGAACTACAACACATGGCCAGAGAGTTAGCCAAATGCCAGAAGGAAAGTGATTATCATCTACATGCAAAATAAAAGGCATGTCCAATTTCCTCATGCTAAGCATGATTCCTTCATCCCACACCCTGGTGTATGGGTATTAATGACTAACAGTCAGACCATAAGCAAAGTCGCCAAGCAGAACTTAGCAATGCCTTGCTCTAAAACACCCAAGAAATGCCTGTTTTCAAGGCCTGATAGCAAAACTTAGCTTGTGATAAATGAGTTCCTATAATACAACTTTATAAACAACTATCCTATTAAATAAATGAATTGCTTATATTTATTATCTAATAATGATTATAACCATCACAAAATATCATGGAGAATTCAAAATGCTGAATAGGACTAAAAATGGGAAGGGGTTGTCAAAATCACTTATGATTCTCCTCAGGTTCTAAGAGCATGAGCATGGTCATTTCCTTTGTGAGATCACCTGGCTGAACTTATCGTGTACTTGACCCCTGCAAAGTATAGAACCTCTTCTCTATCTCTCTTTCTCCCTCTCTCTCTCTTTCTCTCTCAGAATTCAGAAGAAAGAAGAAGGTCTTTGTGACCTGTTTTTGCTGGCTGTGGAGGGAGGTAGTGATGGTTTCAAAATCAGCATTTTATCTCAATGCATTGCTTTGGAGTTGTGTCTTTAAAAAGAAGAGAAAATAAAGCAACAACAGCAACAAAAACCCAATAAAATAACCCTCTTGCTCATGATATAATTCTATAATTAGGTAGTTTGGGTTTGATATTCATGCATGTAAAAATTCAGCCCCTGTATTGACCATTTCTTTTCTACTACACAAACACTAGGTCAGCCTAGGTCTAACTTTCAAGTACCATTGTAATAGAGAATGAGATCATCCTTTAAAGGAACTGTGTGGTGTGTGTGTGTGTGTGTGTGTGTGTGTGTGTGTGTGTGTATGTGTGAGTGTGAGAGAGATGGGGGGGGGTCACCTATCTCTAACAGATGTGTTCAGCTAAATGTTGACCAGTCAAAGGATTTTGAAAGATAAGAACATACTATTTCCTAAGTAGATGGACTGTCTCAGGGATGGAAACATATTTGAATGAAAATGCATCCCCATTGTTAGATTTCCCCTGCCAACGCATTTTAATGTATTTAATTATCCACTGGAACAGACAATAGATGAGAATATCATGACATTCTAGATGACCTGAAAGCCATTTCCCGTTGATGTTGGACTTCAGTGTCCCTCGTTCCTGCACAGTCCTATCCTCCTCATGATTTTATATCTTAAGACCTGCCAGGAGGGTCATTGGAAACAAACTTTTATTAAGCATTATCTCCTGAGTTCTCTTCTATACCTTGCATTAGACAGTTTCACTGCCTTTTACACCCACCTCCATCTCTCCACAATGAGTGAATCAAGCAGAATGTTTGTTTTTCAGGTGTTAGACACAGTTTAGGGTCAGAGAAGAATCATTTCTTCACAGATCTATTTCCCTTTACTAGGTGAATACTTCGAGAATCAGAATCACATATTATCTATCTTTGTATTCCCAGGGTGTAGTGCATACTCAATTAAAGTTTATTGAATGAATTAATTACAAATAAGTAACTACCCATGAAATATTTTGTAGAGAGATTCTATAATTTTTTAATCCATTGGCTTAGCATGAAGCATTACACTGCTCTGGGCAAGCAGGTAAATGGCTATTTACAACACAGATTTATATATAATTGGACATAATGCATTTCAGTGATTTGAATTGACTTGGTTAGTCTAATTTAAATGAAAGGCAGTTTGTTGGCATTATTTATTTTCTTGGTAGTAATAAATGAAATTCCATCTAATACCTTGCTGATAGCCATTTGTGTGTCAGCTGAACAGTTGGAGCCTTTCGCTTTATAACAATGGTTTAGGGGCAAACAATAGAATTCTTAAAAATCCATCTAATCCAGCTTTATGGTCTTATAAACTCTTCATTTTCTTTGTTATGATGGGAAGACAGGACAGGACAAAAGAGAAGCAAATAGAGGACCAGGGGGACTAGGGAGCTAAAGGACTTTGGGATAATGCAAATACAAAATTAGCTTGTTGAGAAACTGCTTTCCCTCTAATCTCTTCTTCTCACTTTTGTTTTTGGAAACAGATGAGACACAAAATTAGGTAAATGAAAAATGCAGAAATTCCTAATTCTCTTGTGAGTAGCAAGACTGCAAAAAAAATGAAACTATGAAAGAAAGGGATAGACTTAGAAAGATTGCATTCATCTGGGGAACATAAAGTAACAAAATAGGAGACTAACACCCAAGAATGGCCGAGATTAGTACCAGGAATTTTACTCCAAGGCTTGGAGGTCAACCACATGCTAGGGGAAAAGGGAGTTCAGATAGAGAAGGGAACACCAAATAAAGGTGTTGGGCGGATCCTCCCAGGATGGGAGAAGCATGCTGAAAGTAGACTATAGACCAAACATGATTGTTACCCTTTGCCTCTTTTGCAAAACACAACACCCAATAAGAGAGAGAGAGAGAGAGAGAAGAAAAGGGAATGCCCTGCCACAGAAACAGGGTGGGATGGAGGGGATGAGAGATGGGAGGGATACTAGGATCCATGGTGGTGGGAAATGGGCACTGGTGGAGAGATGGGTATTTGATCATGGTATAATTGAAACCCAAGCACAAAAATTTGTAAGTCTACAACTGTACCTCATGATGTCTCACTAATAAAAATTTTTAAAAAAATGAAACTATGTCAGAACCCATTTGAAGAACCAAGTATAATGCTCTTTCACTACTGCAGGTAAAATATGGGAACAAGCTGCAATGAAATTAATGTATCTGGTGAGCTCAACTCCAGTGGTGGGGCCATAGATAAAAGCCATTATTTGCAATCATAGAAATAAAGGTCTAGGTAAAAAGAGTTAATTTTTTTCACAGAGTCAATGCTTTAAATTGGGTATTTAAAAAAATGGATTTACTTTTTTTTAAATTAATTAATCACTGTGAGGTACAGTTACAGGATTACAAACTTTTGTGCTTGTGCTTCAGTAATACAATGATCGATTACCCATCCCTCCACCAGTGCCCATTTCCCACCACCAATGGTCCCAGCATCCTTCCCACCACTCCAACCCCATCCCCTCCACCCTACCCCGCCACTGTGGTAGGGCATTCCCTCTTGCTCTCTGTCTGTCTTTTTGGGTGGTATGGTTTGCAACAGGTATTAAGTGGCCATCATATTTGGTCTATAGTCTACTTTCAGCCTGCATCTCCCATCCCAAGCAGGTTCTCCTAATACCCTTTACTTGGTGGTCCCTTTTCTATCTGAGCTGCTGTTTCCCCCAGCATGTGAGGCCAGCTTCTAAGCTGTGGAGTGATCCTTCTGGTACTTATCTCTACTATTCTTGGGTGTTAGTCTCCCAAAATATGGACTTATTTTTATTTGCATAGCCAATGACAACTTGAAATCAAAATAAAAATTTTTATTTTTTCAGTGCATTTTTAATAAATCAAAGCAGTTCACCTTGATTTAATGAACTCAACTGTATTTTGAATTTTAGAAATTAAAAACAAATCTTCTAAGAATTTATATAGAGCTCTGAAATCAGAAAAACTGAGTTCAAATTTTGTCTTGCATACCTTTATGGTGGGCTGGAGTGATAGCACAGTGAGTAGGCCATTTGCCTTGCAAGTGGCTGACCCAGGTTCAATTCCTCTGTCTCTCTCAGAGAGCCTGGCAAGCTCTCTGAGAGTATCCCGCTCATATGGTAGAGCCTGGCAAGCTCTCTTTGGTGTATTCGATATGCCAAAAACAGTAACAGTACGTCTCACAGTGGAGACATTACTGGTGCCTGCTTGAGAAAATTGATGAACAGCGGGAGGACAGTGCTACAGTGTTAAATATTTATGGTAATTTATTAGTATTTCTTCCCCCCAGATGTCTTCTATAGAAAAATGAGCTATTACTTTGGCTATTAAAATAAGGTAAGAGATTTTCTTTAAAAAGTACTGTTCTGGGTTGAATACACTGACATCTCCCCTCAATCATATGCTCATCTAATCTTTGATAAAGGTGCAAGTAATGTGAAGTGGAGTAAGGAAAGCCTCTTTAATAAATTGTGTTGGCATCACTGGACGGCTACATGCAAAAAAAATAGGCTCAGAACTCTGCCTAACACCATGTACAAAAGTAAGATCAAAATGGATTAAAGACCTCAACATCAGACCAGAAACCATAAGGTACATTGAAGATAAAGTTGGCAAAACCCTCCATGACATTGAAGCTAATGGTATCTTCAAAGATGCCACACCACTGGCCGAGCAAGTGAAAACAGAGATAGATAAATGGGACTATCTTAAACTAAGAAGCTTCTGCACCTCCAAAGAAACAGTGACCAAAATACAAAGACAGTCTACAGAATGGGAAAGGATATTCACCGAATACACATCTGACAAGGGGTTGATATCCAGGATATACAAAATACTGGTTAAACTCCACAAGAAGAAAACATCCAACCCCATCCAAAAATGGGGCAATGAAATGAACAGAAACTTTCTCAAAGAAGAAATCCGAATGGCAAAAAAGCACATGAAAAAATGCTCTACATCATTAATCATCAGGGAGATGCAGATCAAAACCACAATGAGATACCATCTCACACCTCAGAGACTGGCCCACATTCAAAAGAACAAAAGCAACCGATGCTGGCGTGGATGTGGCGAGAAAGGGACACTCCTTCACTGTTGGTGGGAATGTCGACTGGTTCAGCCCTTCTGGAAAACAGTATGGACGATTCTCAAAACATTAGAAATTGAGCTCCCATTTGACCCAGCAATACCACTCCTGGGAATATATCCCAGAGAGGCAAAAATGTATAGTCGAAGTGACATCTGCACTTGTTTGTTCATTGCAGCACTCTTTACAATAGCCAGAAACTGGAAGAAACCTGAATGCCCAAGAACAGATGACTGGTTAAAGAAACTTTGGTACATCTACACAATGGAGTACTATGTAGCTCTTAGAAAAGATGAAGTCATGAAATTTACATACAAGTGGTACAATATGGAAAGTATCATGCTAAGCGAAATGAGTCAGAAAGAGAGGGATAGACATAGAAAGATTGCATTCATCTGGGGGATATAAAGTAACAAAGTATGAGATTAATACCCAAGAATAGCTGAGATCAGCACCAGGAGGATTACTCCATAACTTAGAGGCCAGCCGGGTATCCTAGAGGAAAGGGCAGTTCAGATAGAGAAGAGAGCACCAAATAAAGGATGTTTGGAGGATCCTCCCAGGAGGGGAGATGCATGTCGAAAGTAGACTATGGACTGAACATGTTTGCCACTCAATGCCTCTTTTGCAGACCACAACACCCAAAAGGAGAGAGAGAACACAGGGGATTGCCCTGCCACAGAGACAGGGGGGTTGGGGGGATGGGGGTGGGAGGGATATTATCCATGGTGGTGGAAAATGGGTACTGGTGGAGGGATGGGTATCTGATCATTGTATAATTGAAACCAAAGCACAAAAAATTGTAAATCTAAAACTGTAAAAAAAATAAAATAAAATAAAGGGGGAAAAAATCTCACTGCAGACCCTCCAATTGCAACCCTCAAAAAAAAAGTACTGTTCTATTATTTGGTGGTGGGGCTTGGGGGGAGACAGTATAGCAACATAAGGAAATTTTACTTCTATAGTGTCACAAATACTAATACTCAGTTTTAGTCATTCAAGCCAAGATAAATTTGAAAACAATCCCCAAAAGTGTTATCCTAATGATTAAAAATCTGGAAATATATGATACTAACAAAAATGAAAGGAATGGGTTTTATTTATCCCATTTAAGAAATGGTTAAAGGAGAATGAAGTAATGCTAGAATGAGTGTAGAGGTTCTCAAAATCCCAGAATCAATAGTAGTAGCACCTTTTGTCACATAACGGAAATGCAAACCCTAGGTCTCTGCCCCAGACTTAATACAAGGGGAAATTCTTAGGATGGGATCTGGCAATGCGTGGTTTAACAGCTCTTCAAGATGCTACAGAGGCCTTTTTCTGTGTGAGAACCATTCAGAGAAATGGAGTGGAAGCTCTAAGTAGAGTAGTAGGGGTGGGTTAAAAGGGTCCTCCACCACTAAAACCGACAAGAAGGGGTGAGAACACTGTATTATGTGGCCTCCCCCTCCCCTTGTCAAATACGACAGATAGTAATAGTGGAGAGTAAAGAAAGCAATTTAGACAGCATAGAACCCATCAGGGGAGGGCTCCATTTTCTTTCCTGGAGCATTCAGAACCTGGTAACTACTTTTTTACAGTTGGCCATATTCTTAGATGCTTGGATGAAATTTCAGCACCGCTTTAGTCAAGGAGGAAGTCTCATAAGAACAGCAGCAGTGTGGCAAATCAAGCTACATGCACACACCAAACTCAAGCATCAGTGCTCTTTAAATAGCTCATACGTTAATGAACTTTTCAGAAAATCTGTTTCTTAAAAAAAGAGGATGTACCAACAGAAAAAAGAGGGAGAGGAGAAAAGAGAGAGATGGGAAGGGGTAAAGAAAGATGAGAAAGAGTGAAAAGATGAACTCTAAAGAATTATTAATTTTATTACAGGAAGAGTAAAATAATGAAATAGAGAGAGGGCTTTTAATGTTAATGAACAACATTATCCTCCAGAGGATGAAGAGAGTACAGGGATTTAGAAGCTTGCCTTGCACACAGTCAACCCCTGTTCTACTCCTGTCATCGATATGGTCCCCTACTCCTGTCATTGATATGGTCCCCTAGGCTACTCCCCTACCAGGAGTAGCCCCTGAGCACAGAGGCAAGAGTAAGTCCTGAGCACTGTCAGATGTGGCTCCCTCCCCAGCCCCCTCTTCCCTACCTGTCACCATCCGATTGTACAATAAACTAGAGACTTGCGAAGTATTTAGTCCTCTGGGGTCAAACTCAGGAACTGCTTCATCATTCATTTTAATTTATTATCATTTTAATTGACCTAGATGCCTTTCATGGTTTTCTTTAGGTACTTTGCTAGCTAAACCCCTTGAATAAGTGCCAGACCATAACATTTCTTCTCTTCTTAATAAAAATTGTTACCATAGTCAGGAACCATGCACTGAAAAAAAATGCAAAAAAATGCATTTACTGTAATATGTAGGATGGATAGGTACACAGAGGTGTGAGCATACGAATGTACTTATGTACTATGTACAGAAGATTTCCAACTTTTTCTTGAATATCCATTTTCAAGAGCGATGATCTATCAACCCCAGGAGAGCAAGGAAGGAAAATCCAGAAAGTATCACTGTTTGCTATAGCAATCTCAACTCTTCACATATGAAATAGCTCTTTGGATTACCTGAAACAAAATGTTGATCCCAAAGCAACTTTTAACTGCTAATCATTACTTAGATGGTTGATTCCCTAGTACTTAACAAAAAAGAATGTAAATATGAAGTAATACTGCCAGATTTTTGAGAGGGACAGTTGAGGGGAGGTGACATTTAGGGTTCAAAACTTCCACAAGTTACCTGACAAGACTTTGAATCTTCACTGGAAATTTCGAATTATATATGTGGCAAATTAACATGGGAAGAAGTATCCAATAAGTCAGAATCTTAATAAGGATCACTGTAAAGGCAATATATTGACAGACAAATCAATAAGCTGCATCTAAGGAAGAGAGAAATGGTATTTGATGTGGTGTGTATGAAATAAACTTAAGGATTCTCACATATGGTAAGATGATATGGGTTCATACTGCTGAATAGTTGCCATAAAGATTCATCTGACAATTCATTCCTGGAAATGTTAGGGAAAAAATTTTTTTCAAGTAATCACATTGTGTTCTTCAATTGGTAGCCCACTTCCAGAAAAATCACATGCAGTTTTGAGTATCCAATTAAAAGGGCATATAGTCAAGGTGGAGTATAGAGACTGATAGGAATGGAGCCAACATATGAAATGATGCTATGGGAGGAAAGACCGGAGATGGTAAATGTATGTATTTTAGAACCCCACAAGCCTTTTAGCCCTAGAAATGCAACACAGGTGAGTACTGCCAGAAACACTTCAGATATAGTAGATATTTGGTTCTGACTTCATTTTTGATCACTGTATATTCAGAAACCTTTCATTGTGGTTCATCTTTCTTCCACAACCTCCACACTCAGTTAGACAACCTCCGATGGGGTTGGGACAGCATTTAAGAAGCTCTGGTCGAGAAGCTAGGAGACTCAGGATGGAATTGTAGACTGACTAGTAGAAGAGTGATGTGCCTTACAATGGATATGGTCCATGGATGAAACCAGGAATGACAGAAGAGGCTCTTGCCACTCAACATCAAGAAACGCCAAATTTTCTGTACTGTCTAAAGATGAAATTGCTGAGCCCAAGGGCTCTATAGCGAATAGCAGAGGAAATGTGAGCAGAGGCTAAGCTTAATGGCCGTTACAGCCTCTCCACCACTGAAAGCCTGTGAAAGCAGAATCCAAGAGCAAATTTGCACCAAAAGTGCATTTTAAAACCATATTAATTTTGTCTAATGTTTGCATCCCTGCTCTTCTCTATTAACTTGGTCAGTGGTTTGTAATCTAAGAGGCTTCTTAAAACACTTTACCATAATTTTGACCATGCTTCTTATTACTTATTGCAGGAGAGCTAAATCTACTCCAGAAAAAAAAATTTTTTTCAAGTTAATCAGCACACGTTTATCGGGAACTCAGTGGACATTTTACGTTTACCTAAATATTGGTTAGACACTGATGAAACGTAAGTTATGGCTCATAATCCTAAGATAATTTCTTGCTTATAGCTGGTTAATGAACAAGTCTGGTTTGTATTGGTGGAAGGATCACAAATCTTTCTATGGCATTGTGACATTTTTTTTTCACAGACATATAAGCATGACAATAATCTGGAAGGAGGGTTAGAAATGTTGATTGCTGGGCTCCACCTGCCAGCCCCCTCCCATCCCTAGTTCCCCAAGTGGGTCTGAACCCACTGAACCAGAGCATTTGCATTTTTGACAAGTATATGGAGCAGCACAACACTTTAAAAAACTGTGGCCTATGCTGATGGTTCTCAAACATGGCAGCACTTTTATCTTTATTTTTTGATGACTAAGTAGCAAGCTCACAAGTTTCTGTTAAACTTGTGTTACTTCACTGTCACTATCTTCCCATTGTTCATCGAATTTCTTGAGCGGGCATCAGTAATGTCTCCATTGTGAGACTTGTTGTTACTGGTTTTTGGCATATCGAATATGCCACGGGTAGCTTGCCAGGCTTTGCCATGCGGGAAGAATACTCTCGGTAGCTTACCGGGCTCTTTGTAAGGGGCAGAGGAATTAAACCCAGGTCAGCCACATGTAAGGCAAATGCCCTACCCACTATGCTATCGCTCTGGCTCAAACTTGTGTTACTTCAGAAATGATAAAGGAAGTAACCATCAAGAGGGTCAGATGGCTCTTGAGACCTTTGGTAAATATTCAGAACTTTCACCCGAGTCTTTTCATTTTCACTATCTGATCTCTCCTAAAACTCTTCCTAACAATCAAGATTATTAGTTGATCAATTTCATTGTCATCCCAAACTGTAACTCATTTTTCCTAGAATCTCTGTGGCAATTTATGAAAGCCAGTATTGATGAATGGAGAAATTGTCAAGAGTCATTTTCCAGAAGTCTTGAGAAAACTGGGATCATTCCTCAAAGAGCTCGCTCACACTTTGACACCAGATTTATCAGTTACCACATGGATTGCAGTCCCGGGATAATGTCAGGAAATGAGAAGTGCTGATGGTCTCTTGTGCATTAGTGTCCCTGCCCACTGGTTTGGTGACATCACTCTTCTCAACATAAGATCCAACCCCTTGCCGTCATCATGATATGCTGCCTACAGTCTCCATGGCATTTAACTGCTGAAAGCATCAGCAAGAAACAAATGATTCTTTTGAGTTCTTGAGTTTATGACAAGGTCAAAACTCACTAGATTTCCCTGCTGCCGAGCACTTTCAAACAAAAGGAAAATAGTCCAAAGATTGTGAGGAGACACCTAAAGTGGGAGTTTCTGGTGAGTTAACTGATGTGACTCAGGTAATCAGGTACAAAGAAGACAAGCAGAGGTTGTTTCAGCTTCATCTCCCCTGTTATTCTCACTGGTGCATCCTATAGTGAATAGCTCTTTGAAGAGCTCTCCTTGTAAGGCATATATACCTGCCAGGGATACCCAAGGATACCCAGCATACACTTCATCATCATGGTTACAACATCAATGTCCTCTGTCAAACCAGGATAACAGGTCCCTCAAATAGTGGGTGGTCAACACAAAGCTGAAATGAGTTACTCACATGGGTTGATAATATTAGGCATGGGCTAACCCATCCATGCACATGTGACACTTTTACAGGACTGGTTTGCCTGAAATGTTGGCATCAGAAAATCACAAATGACCTTAAGATGTGATTGTCTGATCTCCTGAATGGAGAGACAATGGACTGGCAGAGAAATAGGCATAAGATAGTCTCATAGTCTGCATTTTTGCTATTTATAGTGTGGCTTGGAGGAGATGAAAAGATGCCAGCATTCCTGGATCAAGTAGAGAACCCTTGCCTTCCTGTTTCCTACACACACACACACACATACACACACACAACACACACTCATACACACACTGTATATACTAACAAAATGTTGATAATAGCAAAATTTTTGATAAATATCTATTAAAATATGCTTCTACGTAATCTCAAAACCTACAAATATACATAAACCAAATGCTGGTGCATTGCAGGACTGCCATGCTATTACGAGTTCCTCATTACATCTGGTAACTGCATGTCATTAGCTGCACTTGGTACAACTCGATACAGCTTGACATATTCTGGAATTTATTAAAATGTAAATGACAAAGCAGAAAAGAATGTTCAGACAATTGGATTACTCCATTGACTGAATGTTCCAATACTGTATCTATTTTTGTCAGAGCAATGGTGGCTCCTGCCGTGGAATGCTGAATGGAATATTCCATTGCAGGGCATGGGGAGAAGTGGCATAAAATAAATTGAAACCCAATCACGGAATGTTTAATTCACCCCACTTCAAGCAATGGACTACCGGTATTTTATAAAAGGAATGATGCATAACTATCAGATAATTACCTTTCATACATAACATCTATCCAGTGTCTGTTACTTAATCTGTAACTTCATTCATGAAAAAGTGGTACCTCAGCTTGGTTTTGCTTTTGGCCTTGGCTTACTTTAGTTATGAACATTATATGATGAGCAAGGATGTATGTTATGACCCTGAATGTGTACAATCCAAGAGATACATTTTCCTGATGAGAACTGTTATTATGTGTTTCAGAGAAAGATGGGAGGTAGGTGTCGTTAAGGACATGAAGGGATTGAGTTTAGAGAGAATGGAGACCAGCTGTTCATTTTCTCCACAGGGAACAAGAGAAAATGGAATTAAACGACAGCGTGAGGGATTTGAGATCAAAATAAAACAGAATTTCCCAACTGTGTAGGCTCTCAAACACTGAAATGAGTTTCAAAGGAAGTATGTGAACATTAATTTTATTCTAATGTGTTAAAAAATGGAAAGGTACATTTTTATTCTATGCTCTCCTATGGGTAAGGAAGAGTGGACCAGATGGTTTCCAATTCTTTTGATCTATAAGTAGGAGAATGGTAGCTAAAACTTATATTTTTGGTAGTGTTTCTCAGAGTCAACTTTATTCTTTCTCATGGGGACAGAATAGCAATTTTACCTGTACTGTGAAATGTTAAACTGAATGGAGTGCCATGCAGTAAGGTGGATGGGGACAGAGTGTGTGGGACAGAGTGTACCTTCATTTTCTGCTAGCGAGTAGTTAAAATTTACAGGCAAAATGTCCTTCTGAGTTATACATAGAATTTAATATAATATATATAAAATGTACATCTTAATTTTTTTCAATGAGTGTAGAGTACATACATTAGCTAACATATACCTGGGATTAAATTGATCCAAATTTAATTTTTGCTCTTAAAAATTCTGACTACAGTAAATGTTGTCTCTTGATTTGCACTTAATTCTATTTTTCATTTACTTGAGACAGTCACTGGTGCTCCAAGAGATAAGAAATCAGGGTGCAGGGGTGGGGTTTCCTGTCTAGCCTGGACAACTTAGTGTTTCTTAAGCATTGGTTCCTATTCTGAGGAAGGAAAAGAAAAATGATGCTATGTTAGCTAATTAGAAAGTTTCTCTTTTAGGCTCAGATATACCACAAATTATCAACAGTACCAAAGGTGCTCTGAAGTCACTCTTGGATTATGTCTTCTTAGGTATTTAGATCTTCACTTGACTGTAAATTATAATCATCATGGGAGCTTTAAAAATTCCCAGGCCACACACCATCCTAATTAAATCAGAGTCTTTGGTGGGTGGGTGGGTGGGGGGGGGGGGGAGAGGTACAGGCATTGGTATATTTGTTTTGGCTGAGGGCTTACTTCTGCCTCTGTACTCAGGGATCACTCATGACAGAGCTTGGGGAACCAGAAGCTGGTGCATATGCATGTAAAGTGATTACCTTACCCACTGCACTATCTCTAGCCCTTTAACGGGACTTTATAAAGTCTCCAGGTGGTTACCATGTTGGAAGTCCTGCTGTGGGTAAAATGCAGTAAGAGAAGCTAAAATAATAGTAATGTTATTTTTCTATGAACAAAATTGTGAGTGTTTCATTTTAATAGAATATTTCCAGGACCTAACAAAAGGCCAATACATAGTTGGTGGTCAGGAAACAACATTTTAGTAAACTCTAGACAATTCTAGAAAGAGCACCATCAAATCTGGAATCCACTTTGATTGGTTTTAGTTTCTTATTCACTGAACAAAGCTTAATTTTCTACTTTTTTTGGGTGGGGGGAATCAGTGTATAAAAAAGTAAAGGAAGTAAAATAATGGGCAATTTTATAGCAATGACACAATTCAACTATCCTTAAGATAAAAATAAGAAAATCATTTATCATCATATCCTCTTGAGGACCTATAAAAGCAAAAGACATGACTCCACCTGTGTACATGAAAATATGTAAAACAAAATTTCTAATCATTCAAATGAATCATTCATTTGGTTGACATTTATGAAGTGCTTCTACTGCTCCAAGCACTGTGATTATAGATATTTCACTATGGTTTTTAAGCTAGACTTAAATCCTAAACCTTAGACCTCCTGACATGTCATGAGCTAACTACTTTTCTATGTTTATAGGATAATTTCAGTTAAATCAGCCTTGAGAAGATGGAGGAAACAGTCAAGCAAAGTTTTTTTGTGCTCTGTGCTCCAGATGGCAGAAGCCACTTAAGAGAGACTGCAAGTCAAGGACATGAAATGACAAACAAAACACATTTCTTATCTTTGAGAATGACATTATTCAATAGAACTTTCTCGATGGTGGAACTGTTCTGTATCTCTGCTATTCAACAGGATGCATACCAGTCACATCTGGTTATTGAGTGCCTGAGATGTGGCCGGCACAACTGAGGAATTAAGTTGTTTATTTCATGAAGTATTAATTTAAATTAAAACTGCCACATGTAGCAAGTGTTAACCTGTTGAACAAATAAGTTGCAAGAATTTCATGTCTAAATGGAGGAGACAGGCACATAAATTTTAATCGGTGTGATCAGTGCTAATGAGAGAAGCATAGAATGCTCTGAAAGCACCCTTGATGGGAAGCTTGTCTTGGGGTAGCAGAGATAAATGAATTAAAAACTTCCAAGAGGAAATGATTTCTAGGGTGAGATCCAAAGGAGAAGTAACAGAATCTAGAAGGGATAGTAGAAACAGAATTGGACAGTTAGGGGTGTGAAAGATTCAGGAAGAGAGAACATTAAAAAAAAAAAAAAAGTAAAGGGGTATGTCACTACCCAAGAAAAGCAATGAATGAGAAGTGATTTTTGAGTTCAGAAAGGAAGATGAGGCCACGGACAATATCTGAAGGGCTTTAGATATCTTAGATATTTCTAGGGCAATTAGAAAGTAGGCAGAGAAATTATGAAATGATAGAATCATATTTATGGATTTGAGAGATTTCCTTGGCTATTACTTGGCAGCTTGGAGGGGAATACTGGAAGCCAGACACAGTAGTTTGGGTGAGAAACAAGCATGGTCTCAACGAGTCACACAGAAGATGAAGGAACACAGATGAGAGCAGAAAGGAGGAGTAACCAAATGGATTTACCTGATGGACTGCCACGGGAAAACAGAAAGACAAAAAACACGGGTCCCACCTTGGTTCCTTCCACAGGTAGGTGATAGCGCCATTTATTTTAAAACAGAACAAAATTGCCCCAAACTCTCAATTTAAAATTCCCCATCACAGTGGAATTTTTTTTTCTCTATGTGAATCTTAAAACTAACTTTGATAGACACTGCTGAGAACAAATCGTGAGAGCACCCTCTCTTAAGAACGCAGCTCAAGTTCACAGTCGACACACCACTGCTTTTACTGGGGCTGAGGGGACATAGCACATCTCATAAAATGTCAACAAAGTCCACATTTTGTGCTTGGCTACTCTTAAAAAAAAAACCCTGTTTATTTACCAGCTCACCTAATGAGAACTGTATGAGATGAGGCCAATGATCACCACTTTGAAAACAGAACAACCTGAGCCACAAAGAGGCTTTCATCTCTCAGATGCCAGCTAGATACCTAAGTGGAAAATTACAACAGCCAATTTTTCAGGTACTTTCAAACCCTTAGAGTCTAGATATTTGTCCTGAAGTAGACTCAGCTTAACAGACTCCTTGAGGATAAAATTGCATTTCGAACGTCTGCTACCCAGCTGACCACTTTATTAATCACCACTAAATGCCAACCAAATAAATACAAGGAGGCTGGTAAGGAAGACGAAGATTTCCTCAACCCTCGCTTTTTATGCCCAAAGTATTCTTCAGTTAGTTACTGGGATAAATGAGGATTCAAATAGCAAACAGCGATTGATCGCTTCTAAACCGTGAGGGTTACCACAGCAATCATGTACAAATATTCATGTAGAAGCACTTACACTGGCACAAAATTGGTTAAGAAAATGCTCATCAGATCCAATTTGTTGGGGTGAAATAAAAATCCCAGAAAACTGAAGAAAAAAATCCATTGACAATTTCTCAGTCTAATGATTTATTTTCATACCAAGTTGGAAAGTCACAGAAGTGCAGAAGAAACAATCTGGTCCACAAGGCATCTTGTCCCATGGTGCCAATGATCTGGTTCAAGTTCTGGACAGTGGGGTCAAAGTTCAAGAGCATTTTGACAATAGACTGGAGGTTCTTGTTTCTGTACCTGGTTTTGCCACACTCAAATGTGTGATCTTTGACAAATCACTCAAACGTTATGGATCTGTCTTAGCTATACAAAAGGACAAAGCCCTAATGACCATTAAAGCCCCCACTCCATTTCTTATCAAAATTTTGAGAAATCACACAGAATATTTGATTTTTTATCTCAAAATTATGACTGAAAAGAATTTTTTTAAAAAAAGGCTAAGTTAGGGGCCAGAGAGATAGTGCAGCAGGTAAGGTGCTTACCTTTTATGTGACCCATCCAGGTTTGATTCCCGGCAACCCATATGGCCCCGCAGCCTGCAGCCTCCACAGGGGTGATCCCTGAGCTCAGAGCCAGGAGTAAACCATGAGCACTGTGTAGCCCAGGGGTAGCCCATTGCCTCCTGCTTCACCCTCCCCCCAAGGTCTAATGATAAATGGTATCAATTCTTAATTTTTTCACTCTCGTATAATATAACCAGAAAACTGGCAAGTGTGAGAGGATGATTCCTTCTTTGGAGGTGGCGGGGAGGGTGGTTAGGCCACACCCAGCTGTGCTCAGGGCTTACTCCTGGCTCTGTGCTGAGGTATCACTCCCGGCTGGGTTTGGGGGACCACATGGGATACCAGGGATTGAACTCAGGTTGGTTGCATAAATGGCACGCACCCTACCCTCTGTGCTATCACTCCGGCCTTGAAGGGATAATGGAAGTGAGTGGATAATGGAAGATAAAGGGTTATTTACCTTAGAAAAATACCGAAGAATACAGAGGGGATGGTATTACTGGTACCTTGATTGCAAAATTGTGACGGTGCTTTGCGGGTGAAGTTTTGGTATCTCAGTTCTGATGTGGACCCCAAATATGACACTTTGGCAAATTATTTAGCTCAATGAAACAGTATGTTCTCATCTATGAAATGATATAATATTTGTATTGCTGTGTTGTTGTGAGACTTAAGTGACTTGATACCAATTATTATCACAAGTTTTCCATGTTGCCAATCGCTCAATGTTCTCCAATGGCACAAATATGTATGAACACATATATATATATATATATATATATATGTAGCACTGTAGCACTGTCCTCCCATTGTTCATTGATTTGCTCAAGCGGGCACCAGTAACGTCTCACAACAGATTGTGAGAACTTGTTGTTACTGTTTTTGGCATATAAATATGTCATGGGGAGCTTGCCAGGCTTTGCCGTGCAGGCAAGATACTCTCAGTAGCTTGCCGGGCTTTCCAAGAGGGAAGGCGGAATCGAACGCAGATCAGCCGCGTGCAAAGGCAAACGCCCTACCCTCTGTGCTATCGCTCCTGCCCATATATATGTATATATGTATATAATCATACATGACACATAGAACACATAGATATGGAGAGAACCTTGGTGGGAGTGAGGAAGCTGTATGAGAAGTCCTGTGTGTGTGTGTGTGTGTGTGTGTGTGTGTGTGTGTGTGTGTGTGTGTGTATCCCTCAGCATTAACTGTCTGGGAGACATGTATATTCATAACCCCTTAAACTCACTGTGTAGACTCCTTCATTCATGTCTTTGCTCACAGTATCCTATTAACCTCTAGGACTCTCCTTGTCATTAGTCTAAATCTTAAACATCTCATTCTTCATTTGTGAACTTTCCTTTTTAAACCAAATTTCTCAGTTTATTGTGACTTCCTTTGAGTTCCTTGTTTATATCTTTGGGTTCTGTTTTGCCTTTGTCATCAATTGAATCGATTTGTTATTGATCTTTCCAAAAGTGTATAGGTTCAAACTCTTTAGCGGTGGGAGCTGAGTCTCAGGGAACCTAGCTGGCGTGAAGAATGATTAATGTTTGACTGGCTGCTGTCAGGTAGAATGATGCGGTTATTTCTATGATGTGGTTATTTCTATGCTACACTGAGTTTCCACCCTTATTTTATCAATAAATCATTCTTGACTACTTTGTTATTTCAAAAAAATACCTTATATCCTCTAGTTACTATTGAGATCAAAGTCAGCATTGGACTGAAAATAATAATAATAATCCACTGAGTTGTAGCATTAGCCTTGTTCCTTAACACATTCATATATTTGTGCCATTTTAGATCTGAATTTTGGCACACTAATAACGTGTACTCACACTAAGAAACAAGAAAATGACTGTCACACGAATTGAAATACAGACAGAGGAAGGCACAGGAGGAAGGGAAGGTCCTCGGTTCATCTAGATTCAGCTGCCAGCCAGGGTTGTTTCTGCTCCTTGTTCTGAGAATCTATGGGCTGAAAGGGCACCACTTGGGCGGGTGGCTTGGCAGGAGAGGTGGCTTCAGGTGCTTTCTTTGTTTCAACTTCAGACTCGGCTGGAGAGGCCATCATCAGCAGTCTTTGTCCTTTCCGTGGGAGACACTCCTGAGGAGGGGGGGCTAGAGGATCAGCTGAAAGGAACATCAACACAACTAAAAAATAACAGAACACATCACAGAAAGTTATCACATTGACTTGAATTAAAAAAAATAAATAAGCGTAGCGAGACTTCAAGGGACCTTGACATTTTTAACTACAAGGGAAATGTTATGTCGCCATAAAAACGCTGCTGCTTCTTATTGTGAGCAGTGCCCAAGAGTCAGCCAAGCAGCACCGTTGCTTGCCTGTCCCTGGGAGCACCCCCCCTTCAGAACTCTGGGGGGTGGGAATGTTCTGGAAGGAGACATTTAGGTTTATCCAACACAGCATGGAACTAGAATACATATGGTAAGAACAAAAGAACACAGGACAGTATGGGCACATTTAAATAAAGGCCAGAAACAGATGCAGAGCAACATAACTGGACAAACAAATTGGAAAAAAGAAAGAAGTGGATGAAATTGCTAGAATTGTTAAGAGTTAAAGCTCATTGCTTGTATTTGTTTCTGTATTTTAGTGATTTGTTCAGAGCAAGGTACATGGGAAAGGAAGGAAGGAGAGAGGGAGGAAGGGAGGGAGGGAGGGAAGGAAACAAGGAGCCAAGGGAGGGAGGGAGGGGGAAGTGGGGGAGGAAGGGAAGGGAGGGAGGGAGGGAGGGAGGGAGGGAGGGAGGGAGGGAGGGAGGGAGGGAGATGGAAGGAGGAAGGGAAAGAGAAGAAAGGAAGGAGAGGAAAGGAAGGAAGGAAGGAAGGAAGGAAGGAAGGAAGGAAGGAAGGAAGGGAGGGAGGGAGGGAGGGAGGGAGGGAGGGAGGGAGGGAGGGAGGGAGGAAGGAAGGGAGGGAAGAAAAGAAGAAGGGAGGGAGGGAGGGAAGAAAAAGGAGGGAGGGAGGGAGGGAGGAAGGGAGAGAAGGGAGAGAAGAAAAGAAAGAAAAAGGAATAAAGGCTAAAGAAGAAGAGAGCAAGAGAGATGAGAAAAAAGAAGAGGAGGGATAGGAGAGAGAAGAGAGACACAGAGAAGGAAGAGAGGGAGGGAGGGAAGGGGGAAATGGATAGGGAAAGGGAGAGGGAGAGAGAAATAAAGGAAACTCAAAGACTCAGAAGCCAGGGGAAAGGGGGACTGGTCCCCTTCATTCAAGAAGAGGTTATGCGATTGGTTTTAGGAAATGGGCAGAAGCAGTTTTCAGGTTTGAATATGTTAAGATTTTGTTTCAAAAATATGGTATGTATGTAACTATTATAGGCTTCTGAAGGGAATGTACATGCTTCAGTTGAATCAAGGGGAAAGGAAATGTAAAACTCAAGGGAATGCGTCTCAGGGGAAAGACTGACATTGCAAGAAATTCAATAAACAAGGCAGAAGGACTAAAGACATACATAGTCTTATAATAGAAAGGCAGGTGTTTGTCTTTTTTTTAATGTCTTTTTTAACATTAATGGAAATGAGCTTAGAACTCAGTTCAAGAATGCCCTTCTCCCACTGTGGAGGTTTTTAAATTCTTCAGCTGTTCATCTTTTCTGTCATTGCCTTCCTGAAAATGAACTTTGGTCTTTACTGTTTTAGCATCAAGGCAAAATATGTTAGTAAATACAGAACCTGGAGGTGGAACCAAATATAACTTTAAAGGGCAGCTGTTGATAGAAATAGACTCTGGATTCAAAGCTCCTCGAGTTCTTGCATGTACTTTCGAATCACTTCAGCAATTCCCAGAACCATGAAAGTGTGAAGAGGCCGACCAATCTATACCACTCATTTTACAGATAAGGGTGGGGAAGAGTTTGGTCCCCATTTCCTTTATTCCACAAAACTTGTTATGAATGAAATATATTCTACAGGTGAATTTTAATTTAAATAATGCCTTTATTTTCAGCCTCTTCATTAAGCTGGCACAATGAAGGTGCATAATGAATTAAGCACATTAAAAAGCACACGCTACCACTTATCACTGCTTCATGCCCTAAACACTTTGTTGTATTGAAAATTTGGTTTTCTAGATAGCAGGTATAAAGGTATGTTTTTTATTTCTAAAACCCTGTGTATAAAGTAGGGTTAAGTACTATTCATAGGTATTTTTCTTGCTCTGATCAAACATGTCATAACTGATCCTTGATGGACAATTAATTATACATCTTATAGATTTTAGAATTCTCATTTTGAGAATTCAGTAAGTGGGGCAATACGTTTTTGACACACATGTCATTTTTTTATAAATTAAAATGCAACTGTAGTAAGAGAATGTCTCTCACAACTATTTGTGATTCCTTTGGATGTCTGAAAATAGATGGTACCTTGAACATATAAGAGAATGAAAAGCAAAATTAGTTAACAAATGTATTGCTTCGGTGTTACAGATAATCCCATTTAAAATTCTCTGTTATAACATGGACTCCATTATTAAAATGGATTTTTTAGGGTAAATGATATAAATTTATAAGCCACAATATTCTGAGTGTCCATTATTTGTCAAAATGTTTAACAAATCAGCTTTCTTTGGGACCTCTGCTTCTTTAATTGGATTGAGTAATATCTTGTATCTTATATCATCTCTACATGAGCCTCCCTTGGAGTCCTTCTAGTCTCCTGAATGTATAAGCATAAATTGGGACCCTTGCCTTGCCTTGCTTGGGATCCCTCTGTGTCCTGATGGTAATGATTCCTCAAATTTGCATCAAGAGCATCTTCACCTACCGAGCACATAGCAAGTGCCAAGTGTCGGGCTGACCAATCTACTCCATCTTGCTCTGCCTGGATGTTTCCTGAACAGCTGGACCCTCAGGAGTTATCTCCTCAGGGGGGTGGGGGCTCAAGTGCGGCTATCAGATCAGATCATCTCCTGTCTCTGTCTCTTGTAGAGAGACACCCCAAAGGAAGTCAATGGTAATGCATAGGTGACCTATGGCATAGTTTCAGTATTCATAGTGTGCAATGCAAAGTGGGGGAAAAAAACAGAAAAGAAGTTGTTTACTGTGGTTAAGATTTTGATTAGTTGGATCACATTAAAATTATTGACTCTGCCTCAGGATATTTCCCTACACTTTTTATCTCATAATTCCAAGAAAGGAAATGGATTTCTTATAATTAAGATTTACCATTCTAATATTCTCCATTACTTCAAGTTTTCCAAAGTCGAAAGAAGGCTCGATCAGGAAAGAGTGGCAAATATTTACAAATAACGTGAGTGCTTGTGGTGATATTACTTTCCAACATTTGTGCCATGCCCGTTCATACTTGCATGAGAACCAGACTATAGATTCCTTTTATTCTTTCATTAATTAACAAGGAGTATTTTTTTTGAGCTGACTTTAAAAACATCCTACTTAGGAGTCATTTCTAGTAATGAGAAATGCCCAAGGAAAAAAAAATCTCAAGTAGGCAACATGTAAAGCAACACGCAACTATATGCACATTAGTCTAATTACACATTGCAAATTATATCGGATGTATCTAATATCTAATTTTTTGAAAGCTGATTCCACTTGAGATTTCAATAACAGCATCAACATTTTGCAGGTGGCTCCTTCTGTATAGTATCCAAAGGGAATTATTCCTCTAATGTGCTTACAACCCTCAAGTAAAAGCTGAAGCTCTCCTCTAAAGGACCATGAACAATGCGCCACTGGGATATTACCTTGATAGATAAAGCCAGAATGGAGGGTTTCACCAAATACAATATTCAACGTGGTTCACTTTCTTCTATGGTTAGGATCCTTATTTGCTTCAAGGATTAAGAAATAAACTTAAATAGGAGCCTCTTTAGAAAATGTGGTAAAGACTGCATATATAATCTGAAGCCATCATACAAAAGGCTAAGGGGGTGGCTGACGATATTTTAGATCAATGGATAAAACAGCAGAACGGCAGCTTAGACCTTTGAAATCAACCCTACATTAAATTTCACTCGTACGAGACATAACTAATTTGTCCTCAAGGGGGTCTTCGATCAAAGCTCTATTTTGAGGACTGTGCTTTTGTCCCCATCTTTCTGTATGAAATCAGCTATCAAATAACCCAATATGTATCTGTGATCTTGAAGTATGCAGCATGTTATTCAAGTTGATTGGATCCATTTTCTTGATTCCTTCTTAAAAGATCTTTCTGCTAATTTAGTCAGGATTACTATTGCATTATTTCATTAACTGCACTTTTATGCAATGAAATATGTTGTCATATCACACACTTTATCACGCTGTTGCTGCTCAAGCTTAATGATGCCTCTAGAGTTAGCGGCTGCCTTTGTTCTGCTCAGTAAGTGGTTTTAGGAAGGGGGTGGGCCAGGAAGGAGGAGCCCTGGGGGTTGTAAAATAAAATCCTACATTTCTGGTATACATGCAAAACTTTATGCATTTACATGAATTTTTTCCAGACACTCAGTTGCAATTCCATTTGGCATCAGCCAAGAGGATGTGCTGGAGCCTTCGGATGCAGCCAGCCTGTATTACTATACCTTGGACATCTCTCCAGTGCATTTCCACTCTAGTGCAATGGTAGAACAACGCTTTAATTTTTTTTTTAATCAGCAAGGAATGTCTTTAACAAGGAAGAAGTAAATTATGATAATTACTCTGAATGGTCGGATCCTTGAGCATTACTAATTAGCATTTATTGCCTGGATTATAGAACAATACATGTGCAACCGAACTGCGATTGCTCTTTTACGATGAACTGAAAAAGGCAATGGAGCAAAAAGGCAGCATCATCAGGACTTGAGTCAGTAGTTTCCATCTCCTTGAGAGGGTGCAGAATTTCTCACTTCCCAAATAGACAAATGTGCGCCCCCCCCCCCCGGTCCATTCATTTTTCATGGCATGTACCTATTTACAAATGATATCATAATCACGGGAGACTAACAAGAGGAAAAACATTTGGGCTCTCATACAATCTGGGGACAGTTTTATCCAGACTTACTCCAACAATAGAGAGCATAAAACTTGCTGTTTGAGGAAAGTACAGGTTCCCCCCACCCCCCAACCCTCACCCCCGGTAAAAATTTTTAACTTAAAAAAAAAAATGAAACAAAGAACTCAGTTCTCGGTGCATGGAATTTTATATTCCCCTCCCACGTTCTCGTCATAAGGATCACAGTTGGAAATGAGAACAAGACATTGGTTTCTGATTTAAGAGCCGTTTACTTCAATAGGAATTTGCAATAAAACACTCTAAAATTAGAAAGAAATTAGGTATGATGGACACACCCAACACCAGACATGTAAACAAATGCCACACAGATAATCTGGAGACTCAATACCTCAATAACCGAGTAGGTACAAGGACAGAAGGAGAGGAAAATGGGCCATTTAGCATTCTTTCTGCGGTCTCTCCGTTTTTCCTCCATACCCCATTATGGTGGATAAACAGGAAAGAACATCGTAAAATACAAAGCCAGTTAAATACAGTCACTAGTCTCCTAATTCCTTCTGGATTCCCTACTCTTATCCTTTTTAGTTTGAAAGAATAAGTTTGACTAAATCTGTGAGGAGATTAAACAGGCTGCTGATAAAAATTAATTCTGCTGAATGAGCAAATGCATTTGGATTGCAGAGATGCAAATAAGATAATACTTTTCCTTTGACATATCAAGCGGATTAGTTTAGAATGCTAAATTTGATTTTATTAGAATATATTAGCAGTGTTTTCATTAATACCAATCAAACATTTTCTTACCCTGGGGCTTGATGTGTTCCTAACGCTTTCTAACTAAGTCTTTTATCCATATTAAAAAACAAAAAAAATCACCAAATTGCCACAGTCTTTTGTTACAGTCTCCACAATTTTAGAGCATTCAATAGAAAACTATGAATTGTTTAGGTAAAGGTATCTTGCCTAGAAAATTGCTTCCCAATCCTGCCTTTATAATAAACCCTATTCATTAAGTTCGTCTGATTATATATATATACATATATATAATTTTTTAAAGAAGAAATTAAGAGTCCAGAAAATTAATAAATGCTTTCTGTGTTTTTCTTGGGGGGGGGGGGGTGGAATATTGGCGAAGGACTTTTGATGGTTCCTATGACTTGGCTTTATTCTCCCTAGACCTTCCTAGAGCTGTTAAATTTCCAACAGCATTGATTTTGAGTTGGCACTTCGTTGGAAACAGAGGCAAAAAAAAAAAAATAGAATGAAAAAGGAGGGGGAGAGCCTAGTTAAAATACGGTGAGCCGGTTGTGCTCTGTGAACAGAATCGTAACTGCACAGCGCCGCATTTCTCTCATTATCCCTCCTTTTCTCTCAAGCTTCCTGTCCTTCTGTCTCCGAAAGCTCCAGTTCACTTCTTTCTCTTTTCTTCCCGCAACGCACCACACCCCCCCTCCATTCCCCCGCCTTATTTTTTTTTATCTGCCAAGCTGGATTTGCACTTTTAAAGATCGGTATCAATAATGCCCTGCTTGTTTCGCTTGCACTCTCCCTTTAAAAGACAGCCCCCCTCTAATTGATGCGTCTGGGCTAGTCTAGACTGGTAGTGATTGAACCAACCACCAATTATGTTATTCATTTCACTGAACTTCACTGATGGGCTCGGTGAGGAAGAAGGGGTGTTGAGAAAACCCGCCCTTCCACCGAAGCACTTCCCTGCAGAAATACAGTCTTCTCCGACGTGCCTGTGTGACCCAGTTGTGTGATAGCAACCTCAGAACATGCACAGCCCGCTTGAAAACATGTGGGAAACGAGAAGAGTACCGTGACATGCAAATGGTGTCACGGATATTCAGCTACTACCTTGCAGTTAAAAAAAAAATCATCGCATCTTGCATGCCTTTATTGATCCAGGCACACACCATCAGAGAAAACCACAGATATGTTTTGACTTCCAAAAGAACCAGATATTTTACAAATATTTGCTATCAATCATGTGGCAGTATCTAGCTCCAAAAGTTAAATAATGCCTTTCCATAATTTCCAGATACCTAGGCATATACATTCAGCTAAGGTTGGAGAAATCATTAATCCATTGTATAGTATCCAAATATCCAAAGGGTAAAATCAAATAACTCTTTTCTTTGAAGGACATTCAGACTCTAAGGGCTGGAAAATAATCTTTAAATATTACAACTACATCATGGAGAGCAACAAAAGGCATGCTCCAAGGTTCAGCTTGCGGATACAAAATGGTTTCTTGACTACAATTTGGAGTTAATGACTAAAATTGCAATAAATACTTCAAAAACAGGAAAAGAAGTTTCCTTTACCTTGGCATCCAAAAGTATAAAGCATGGTTACAACCAGTATAAAGTCTTTAAAAAAAAAAAGAAAGCACTTAAAGTCAGGGGTGATCTAGGTATTTTCCTACAATATTTAAATGAAATTGTTCACTGGAATTTTTCACAACAAAGGACTGTAAGTTACTATTTTCTCCAACTGAGCTAGACCTAGATCACTGAAATTATTCTGTGCCCCAAAGTTACATTTTCAGAAAACCATAAACTGCATGCATGCCAAAGACTGCCTTTAAGAGAGGATATCTGTAAATGTGCAATTTGGCGTTATAAATAACTTTGTTGGACTGAATTTAAATCTGGACAATTTTTCCAATTTTCAAATGATGAGTAACAGACACCGATTAATTCGAAAGGATACAAAAGACTTGTACATTTGTGTTCTTGTTGTTTCTTCCCTTTTCTATTTTTAGGAAATACATATTTTTTCAACCCCTAATACTTTTAAACTCATCTTAAGGAACATGCTGAAACAGACACAAGCAAGGCAACTCCATATCACCTTTCACCCAAGCCCCCCCCCCAAATATTACAAAGCAATATAAATCTAATTTTTATTAACACCATAAATTCCATTTTCCCTACGGAATAACAAAGTAGCATTTGGGGGCCTGTCGGTAGGTATTTTAGCCCAAACTATTGGTTCCTCCTTGTCTGGACGTGTGTGTGTGTTCGCTGTTTAGCCATATATGGTCCACATGTGTGGGCACTGAATCTATACTAGAGCCACATGCCCACGGTAATTGGGCACAATTTTAAAGATTAACTGTTGAGTTTCAAAGTTGGAGGCCTGGGGCATGCTGGGACTTCAGCTGCTAGATTTGGAGGGCAAGCACCAGGTACTGAGCTGTTCTTCTTACGCTCCCATACTACTGCGTGTTGCTCTCAAGGAACAGACCACCGGAGACGGCCCGCACCCGCCTCGGGCATTGCCCACTCCCCCGGTCCCCAGAGCAGCCCACAAGCCCTTCCAACGCAGGTACCTCTGGAGCAGACACCCAGGAGCGGCCGCTTTGTGGTCACCTGATCCCACCTAACAATGCAAACCTCAGAGGTGTGCTCAGTCACTCCAGACAAACTTTCTTTTGTTTGGGCGTTCAAGAGGGGGAGGTGGGGGGCAGAAAAAAAATCTTTTAAAAAGTTCCACCACATTTCCAGGACGAAAAGGCACGCCTCGCAGCTCCCAAGAGCCTAACCCGTGGATTGAAACGGTAAACATCACAAGTTAGGGTCTCAGGGATTGAGAGGGGTACAACCGAACGGTCCCAGCTCCAGACAGAAACAAAGTGCAAACTCCCGTGACAGGCCGCTTCGGTGGCAGGGTCATGCCTTGGAGGCCGCGAACAGGTGTCCAGGGAAAGCCCCTGCGCTCCCAGCCTCTCCGGTTTGCAAGATTCCCATCCCTTCCGACCGAGTGAAGCACGTACCCGTCCCCCGGGGCGGGCCTGCGGGCCGCGTATACATACCTGAACACACGAGCGCAGGAAATCAAAGACAACTCCTGGGAAGCTCGCAGGGTGGGGTGGGATGGGGTGGGGTGGGGTGGGGGGCCAAATAGTGTCCCCCGAAACGGGAAACAATTCAAGCAGACCCAGAAAATATTCCCAGGGCGTGCACACCCCGGCGTGGGCCGCAAGGGTTTTAAAGCGGCTCCTCCACGCTTTCCTTTTAACATCTGGCACAGATGCCGGTAAAGGAAATAAATCGGGAGGCATCGCTTGGCCCTGACAAGCGTGCCACATGCAACATCCCAGCAATGATGGGGTGGGCTTTTTGTTGTTGTTTTGTTTGGGTCGGTTGGTTGCATATACATATATATGCATATTTACATTTATAGAAAGATATATATGTATATATGTATATATATGGAGGAGAAGCCCAAGCAGGAGGCTTTGGAGACTGCAAGCAGAAAATCCGGCGCCTCGAACTCACCCGCGGCCCCGGCGCGGCTGGCTGCAGCGTCCTGTCGCAGGCTGGGAGCTGGGCGAGTGGGAGCTGGCGGTGCCCAGGGCTGCTCGGCTGGGCGAGGTGCTTCCACGGGGGCCGGGGCGCGGGGCGGGCAGGGAGGCGGGGGCAGGAAGCCCAGCGCCACCGCCGGACGCTGCAACTGCAGTGGGTGCGCGCACGGGGGAAGAGAGAGAAGAGGCACGTCGGTGGCGGCGGCGGCGGCGGCGGCGGAGGCCCGCCCGGGCTTGCCGTGATTCCGTTACAAAGATGATTTAATAAAAAAAAAAAAAGAAGAAAGGGAAAAAAATAAATTTAAAAAAAATAAGAAGAACGCGGAGCCGCTCTGCTGTGCTGGCGGCCGTCCTCCCCGCGCCGTCCTCCCTCCTGCGCGCACGCCCTGGGCGCACGAGGCCTCCCCCGGCCGCCGCGGCGTCAGCTGCTTGGCACCAGCCAAGGCCACATCCCCGGGCGCCAGCCCCGGGCTGTCACTCGGGAGGGCGGCGGCACGCCCCGGAGCCGGCCGGGCCCCCGCTCCCCTCCAGCCTCGCCCCTCCGCCGCCGTGGCCGCCACCGGCTCCTCTACCTGCCCGCCCCAGCCCTGCGTCCCCCTCGGGAGCCGGGCTGCGGGGGGTGGGTGGGTGGGTGGGGGCCGCAGGGCCGCCCCCCGCCCCCCCAAATAATAAAATTAAAATAAAATAAAAGCACCGAACGAAAGAGAGGGTTGGTAGGTGGGAGGATGACTGGGAAATTTTTCTGCCCCCCACCCACCCACCCACCCACCCATCCACCCACCCAGCTTCTTGCTTTCCACCCCTACCCCCATCTCTCTCTCTCTCTCTCTCTCTCTCTCTCTCTCTCTCTCTCTCTCTCATTCCAGCCTGGGCAGGGTCCATGGCTGACTGGTGACCGGCAATGACCAAGCAGCAGCCCCACCAGGACCCCGGAGCTGGAGGGGGCCCCCAGGCTCCCAGGGAAAAGGATTTTCGTCTCTATTTTCATAGGCGGCTAAAAACCGTTAAAGCTCAGGCTCCCCCACCCTACCCCCTCCGCCCCCCCCCCCGTAAAAATAGAATCATAGCAGCAAGACAGCGAAATCACAGTCCCCTCTCCCGTATCCCGGTCGCCTCATCTCAGCCCCATCTTCAAGATAACTTTTTTTTTCTCACCTCTGCAGCTTCTCAGGCACAATCCTCCATTCCATTCCGTTCAGGTTCTCTCTCTCTCTCTCTCTCTCTCTCTCTCTCTCTCTCTCTCTCTCTCTCTCTCTCGCCTTCCTCTCTCCCTTTTCCTCCTCCTCTCGGGAAAAGCTAGTCCATCCTCCTCACCTAGCAGCGCGCTTCTCTCTTTCTCGCAACCTTTCTTCCCTTTTCTATTAAAAAAATAACAATAATAATGGCCTTTGCGACATAGCAGCATGAAGTGGCTGCCTTTGAGAAAGCACATTTAATCTTTAGTGGCTCCCCCAGGCTTCAGTGAAGAAGGAGAAGGCAAGAAGGGAGGGGGGGGGGGGGTAAAAAAAAAAAAAAGGAAGCGCGAGAAAAAAGATTGTAAGGGAGGCTGCTGACGGACAGCGAGCATCAGGCACAAATCAGCGACAAGTTGCATTTTTCCCTAGACCACACTGCCCCCTTTCTTCCCGGCTCTCCCGGGTCCTGGAAAACCCAAGTGTCTGGTTACGGGAGGCAAGAGGCTTCTCTGCCAACGCGCCTTGCAGATTCCTCGCATGCCTGCTGCAATCACTGGCAGAGTAAGGAATCAATAGTCCCCCCCTCGAAGCACCTTTCGCTCCTCTCTCCAGCTTCCCCCCTTTCCTGAGGAGCCCCTGCACCATCTCCAGCGGTCCCCGCCCTGCCAGGCGTCTGCATACAAAGCTCCAAGTCCTGTCATTTCTCACTTCCCTCCACAGCGGGGAGAGAGCCGCTTCTCTCCTCCAAGGCTCTCTTGAGCTCTGCCGCCGCCGCCTTCCCAAGGCTCCTCCGTTCTGCATCTCGGCAGCACCCGGTGCACAGAGGCTTCTCCCGAACTACTAACGAGACTCCGAATACCCCAGTGGGTTGGCGGGGAAAGCCAGACATTGTATTACACACATATTCCACCACCACTGCCCCTCACCACCCCCCCCCCCGCCCCCCGCCAAAAAATAAATTCCTTAGCCGGGAGACCCAGAGATCAGGTATCACATTATCAAAATGGGAAAGAAAATGAAGGAGGAGGAGAAGGAGGAGGGGGAGAAGGAGGAGGAGGAGGAGGAGGGGGAGTGGTGAAGGGGCAAGACACCTCCGTGAGGGTCCCACCGAATCGTCCCCCATCCCCTGGGCATTCCCAGCCCATAGGCACGTCTGAGTGCAGATGAGGCGTTTCCTGCCCTGGGATACATTTTTCTTTCTGGACCGAAAGTCCACAATGCCCAAACACTTCTTTGAAATCCAGCCTTGCAAGGCATAGAAGAACAGTGAGGCAAAGCTCCAAGTAAGATGGCCCAGGCTCTCTCCGAACTCCCCTTCCTGGCCGAGGACCGGGTTTTGTGAGTGGATGGTATTGGCCCCGCATAGTCATTTACCACGGACGCGGCCGTGGGGTTGGAAATGACCCCATCCATCACCGGAGCTCACCCGTTCCCCTCTGCAACCACTACAGACATTTTCCTTATCCCTGAAGCCTTTCTCCTCGCACGCCCACCAGACACAGATGCACTTCATTGATCCACTTATAGTCCCTCGACAACGGTAGATAAGTAATAAAACTCGAAAGACCAAAAGGAAAAAAAAAACATTAAATTTAAAAAAGGGGGTACGAGGAGAAATAAAAGGCACCCCGAATTGACTGAGGGATCCTGGCAAGAGCGTTCTGGTTGGCATGATGCATTTTGCGAGCTCTGAACCACAGCCAGCCTATGTGGCAGGGAGCTCCTGAAAAGGAGGACATCTACCTGTGCCCACACACAGTGGGTCTACTGTGCTGTGTAGGAGCCCGCAGTTCCCAGATGCATCTTACAGAAAACAGGCGTGTGAGGTAAATATGGGGGGGGGTAAGGGAGTGAGCGGAGGATGCTGGTTTTAAGGTAGCTGCTTTGTGCTCAGCGCAGACATTGGGCTTTGTTTCTGAGTGTGAGACATGCAGAAGCAATGGGTCGGGAAAAGGACAAGGAGAAGCCCAGACTGGGAGACCGACCGAGAGAGCTTGAAGGGAGGAGAGTGTGCTCAAGCAAAACAAAACAAGAGCGCCCTGCCCGCCTCATGGTGGATTTCTCTGAACACATCGTTTCTCCCTCTCTCTCTCTTTTTTGTCATGATGGGGAAGGAGACCGAGCTGGTTGGCAGGGGTTGGTGACTTGGGGGCGACTCTCTCAGATGTGGCTAATAGGGTGTTTGCACTAAACTGATGGAGAGAAAAGAAACATGCTCGAATAATCATGAAGGGTGGAGCTGTCAAAAAAAAAAAAAAACCAACAACTTTGACTCACTGGTTGCCTCCCTACAATGCCTGCATGAATCACCGCCACCAGCGTCACCAGAGTCCCTGTATCCTCGTGTCTGAAGGCCAGATCCTGGGCACCATGTCATTGAGCTCATCTTTCGAGAGGAAGCTCATCTTCCAAACGTAGGGTACCGTTTCCCGGGAGCTGTGACATGTCTCTATTTGCAACAATAGTTCAGCATGGTTTGCAACGGAGCGTGCTCCACTGCCCAGTTATGCATTGGCTCTGCCCGCCACGACAGAAATATGTGACTTATGAAAGTTTGGCTACGAACACATCATTTTCTCCATACAACTCAGAGATGTCTTTGGAGGATACTTATTTCGAGCAGTTAACACCTGACCCCAATTTCTGTGGGTAATTAGTGAGCTAGATAACCACACAAAGTGGGTAATTATTTGGTACCCAAGGGTACGCTAGAAGTGGGTAGTGGTTTTGTTAACAAAAGCATATCTCTAATTACTGTATCTATGATGGGTGTTTTTAAGAATACCAGTTACTCTATCAAATGAAGCATGATAAATAAGGGACCCTTTCGCTGTTCTTTCCATATACGTGTGTGTATTCTCTCATGGTTAATAATATTTACTTACCTCTGGTATGGAGTGCTGTGAAGATTAATTAGTTCACATCTGTAAGCCTCTCAGAAATGAAATGTGCCAGGGGGCTTCTAAATACAGTACTGCAGTAGGAGCTACCTTGGCTAGTCCTCGTACAATGGGAGAAGCTGTCTGGTCTATGTCTATGCTAGGAACTCTGCCAAGATGACAACTGTAATGATTTGGATTACAGGGCGTGGTCCCTACCTGACAGAATCTGACACAGGCCAGCAGAGGTAGGAAGGGCAGGAAGGGTCGCTGCTGTGTCACCGTCAGGGGGCTCGGGAAGAGTCTTTGGAGCTGGGGTGGGAGATGAGGAGAGGGAGGGGCTGATGAGGAGTCAGTGAGGACAGGGACGGAAGCTGAATCAGCCCGACCACACCCTCCTTCCAAAATCTGTCTTCCAAAATCTTGCAAGAGCAATACACACACCAAAATACCAAAATACCAAAAATACAAACAAGCAAACAAACAAACACAAAACACACAAAAACAAAAAACCCAGAGACACCCCTGCAGTCCTGGGAGAAATTCATCATAATCCTAATCAATCACCAAGCTCTGCAGTATTTGTTCTTGGACAAGGACGATCAGGATGAATTATTTTAACAAACGCAGAGAGATGTTTAAAATACTATTACATTGCTGAGAACATACACACAGATAAACTTCAGCAATTAAGGCACTTCCTAATGCCACTGCTTTTATGAGTAACTCCCAAGACACAAAGAGGATATTCTTTATTTTTGCTGGAAAAAGAAAAGGACGGGAAAAAAATTAAAAAGAAAAAAAAAACAACAAAAACCCCTGGATGGCAGGAACCATGTATCTGGTAAAGCTAACTTAGCTTCAAATAAATTAAAACAAACAAACAAAAAAATGAAAACTGACAACAAAAACTTACTGTTGCCTTCTCTGTAAATGTCCGTCTTCTTGAGCCGGCTGCCCGGGTCTGACTGGGGCAGGAGACAGGGGGGCCTCTGGGATCCAAATCTTCAAGTAGACTCACCGCATTTTTGCTTTCAAAGCAAGGTTGTCCTGGGGATTAACCCGAGAGTCTGGGAGATGGGAGGTATGCAGGGATGGTGGAGGAGCCACACGGCAACTGGTTCAGGGCCTGGAGACTGGCAGAGGGAGGGTGCCCCCTAAGGCAGCCAACAGGTACCAGCCTGGGGTTTCCGGTGGGGCCCAGCCTCCAGCATGTGTGTCTGTGCTGGGCCGGAGGCCCGCAGAGTACCGGACACATTTTAAAAGTTTGGGAGAGAGGGAGAATTTCTCGCCAGGCCACCCAAGACAGACTTTGGACCTGAAACTCAGGATTTCTCATTCCTCCCCCCCCCCCCCCACACACACATACACACGTCCCTCCCTCCACCCTCCACCCCTGCCCCAGCTCAGGACTACAAAGGCTGACTGGCATTCTGCAGCCCGCCCAGCTCCTTTCAAAGCCACAGACTCTGCCAGACCGGCCCCACCTCCCACTGCAGCCACCTGCCCGCTTGCTCCCTCAGCGCCCTCTGGTCCTCCCACCTGGCATCTCCCCGGCCCCCTCCCCAGGGTCCCAGCGTCATGTTGAAGCTCCCAGCTTTGACATCCTCCACCACCACTGTGAATCCCTCAGGCTCTCACTGACACATATTTTCATGTCCCAAATTGTCTGTGATCTTGCTGCCTTTCTCACAGGCCACCACCATTCCCTGCCCTGAGCCTCTCTCATGCTCCTGCCTGACACGGTTTCCCCACATCAGAGTATAGTTCTAGCTCATGTGACCGACGGAAAACCCAAAGTTGGCTCGCAGCATCTCCCCGAGTCCACATGGGTGTACCTTCCAACCCACGTCAGCCCAGGGGCTCCACTGAAAGCTGGAACCACTTAAGTGGGGGAGCGAGAGACAGAGACAGAGTGTATGTGTTGGTCTTACACACATCCATCTTGACTATATAATAAGCCTCCAAATGCTGTAATACTCTTAAGGGTTCTGATTATTTCAAGGAATATTTTCAGGGACAAGAGATAGGAGAGGTGAAGGTGCTTGCCTTGCTGAGGCCCGCCTGGGGTTTGATCCCCAGCACTGCATACGGTCTCCCGAACACTGCCAGGAATGGTTCTTTTTGTTTTTGCTTTTTGGGTTACACCCGGTGATGCTCAGGGGTTACTCCTGGATCTGCACTCAGGAATTACTTCTGGCAGTGCTCAGGGGAACATATGGGATGCTGGGAATTGAACCTGGGTTGGTTGTGGGCAAGGCAAATGCCCTACCCGCTGTGCTATCGCTCCAACTCCAGGAACGATTCCTGAGCACAGAGCTAGGAGTAAATTCTGAAAACTGCTGGGTGTGGCTCAAAATAAAAAAAAAATGGGGGAACCTCCCAACACCCTTTATTTGGTGTTCCTACCAGGATGATTGATGCGTGATGAGAGTAGACTATAGACCGAACATGATTGTCACTCAATGTCTCTTTTGCAAACCACAGCACTCAAAAGGAGAGAGATAACAAAAGTGAATGCCCTGTCACAGAGGTAGGGTGGGATGGGAAAAATGGGGGGTGGGAGGGCCACTGGGATCAGTGGTGGTGGAGAATGGGCACTGGTGGAGGGATGGGTATTCGATCATTGTATAACTGAAACCCAAGCACAAAAATTTGTAAGTCTACAACTGTACCTCATGGTGTTTCACTAATAAAAGTTTAAAAGGGGGGGGGAATAAAAAGGAGGGCAGTTTTTCCACATTACGAATTTGTGGTTGATAGGGCCACACGGTGGCTGCTCTGTGTTGAATCTGGTCATCTCCTGGGATGGAGTGAAAGAGCAAGACAAGCTCTCTCCTGAGTCACCTGCCCCCTCAACCTCGTCTGGGCTTCAAAGCGGAGGTGTGCATGTATTTGCAGCACAATTTGAAGCCCCTCGTTGCCATCCGTCCTTCAAAATGTGCGTGCGCTCCACCTTGGCTACTCAGGTGTCTGTTACTTTCACAATTCTGCTCTCCACGACAACTTAACTAGATGTCTTCAAGGTTTTCCTATGTGACAGACAGTTACAGTCATTCAGCCCCAAACAGACTTGAATCCTACCACCTGGTGGATTGATACAGAAAACAGGATTGGGAATAGTTAGACTTGCCCTGTTCCTGGGTTACTCTGGGATAGGAATCCCACTATAATCTGTACTACAAACCATAATGCCCAAAAGGAGAGAGAGAGAGAGAGAGAGAGAGAGAGAGAGAGAGAGAGAGAGAGAGAAAGTAGAAGAAAAGTGCAGGGGTTAGGGTGGGGGGTGGGAGGGAAACTAGGGACATTGATGGTGGCTCTATGTATATTCCACAAGGAAAAGAATAGACATTCAGTAAGCATATTCCACCCCTACTCTCAACATACTGTAGGGTGATAATGATCCAAATTCCCTCAGCCAGAGGACCTTATCAACAGACAAAGCGTAAAAGCATCCTTATATTCTTCACAGGTTAAGGGACGGGTGTTGGAACATTATATGTCTGAAGCCAAATCATGAACAACTTTTTAACTGCGTATCTCACTGTGGTGGAATTAAAAACATTTTTTTAAAAGAAAGCACCCACTATAACTCCATGGTGCTTGCTTGGCATGATAAGACCCCCCAGACTCATCCTCATGTAAATGAGACCTTCTGTCATGGTGGTTCCCTTCAGCTCATCTAGTTTCTCCTTCTGTGGGTCTTCGAGGCACCCGATACTGTCTATTGTAACATTTCTTCATTCTGTTTAGTCAGCCTCATCTGACCCAACAGAACCAGACTGCGTACTGTACTGTGTTTGACTACGTTGCTTCTCTAGCTGTTGCACAAACAATGATCTGTGATGCTATTTTGCTCTAGAATCCTCCTGTGAGGGAAGACAGGGGCTGTGATAGTTGGCCTTACATCCCCAGTACCTGGAATGGCACAATGCATATGAAAGAAATTCTCCAGGTAATTTTTAAAGCAAACTTTGAGGGGCAATGTGATTTTGATTGTAACTCAGGAGAGCAGAATTTGTGACCAATAACCCACTGGAATCATAGTTACTAAAATGCCACATGAAAGCAGTATTGACTAAATGGTGAATTACAGCCTTATTTTCTAAGACCATATTCTAGTTGACGTCCTGCTTAAAGCCAGTGTTTATTTGTGTTTCAAAAAATAAATAAGTAAATAACAAATTGGTCTGTTTAATTTGCTCTAAAAGTTCCCCAGTTGTACTGTTTCTGTCTGACGCCAGACTGGCTATCTGAAATCTGTGGATTAGTAGGTGATGTCAAATGACAAAGTGTCCAGGGTGGTGCAGCTGAAGGACTATTTTGGGCCCCGTCCTGGAAGGGAGATCTCTTACACTTTAGAGCGTGTGGGTCAGTCCAGAGCTGAGATAAACAACCCAGCTCAGATGCCCTCATTGCAGGAAAATCAAAAAGGTGGAGGAGCTAGAAGTGGTTCCTGACTCCATGAATGCAAAGCGCCAGAATTTCATAATGTGTATGTTGAAAAATAGGTGGGATGCTTTCTTCACTTTCCTAAGAAGAAGCTGTATCAGGATGTGTCGGGGATGGAGGGTGGGGGTGTCCCTTGGCCAACTAGCTTCTGTGTCTGTGTGTGTCTGAGCAGGGGAGCCCAAGGGGAACACGAGGGTTCATTCTTCCCTGAGGCAACCATCAACGCACATTCACTGTGACTGCTGCTAAGAGAGGACCATCTGCAGGACCATCTTCATTCAGCTGGGATAGTTTCCATGGGATCAACCCAGAAAACAGGTTCTAAGAATGTGTCTCCAGTCTGCTGTATTTATATTATACAAGGAAAAGAATAGATGCTCAGTAAGCATATTCTGTCTCTACTTCCAACATACTTTAGGGTGAGAATGATCCAAATTCCCCCAGCAAGAGGACTTTATCAACAGACAGAACATAAAAATGTCCTTATACTCTCCACAGGCAGATGGGGAAGTGCTTTACCTATAGCACTGGGTTTGGAGCAGGTGACACTTTTACCAGTCACACACCCAGAGGTGCGGGGTTTGGTGTAAGTAATTGATCTAGGTACAGCTTAAGTATCAACAGAAGCCATCTGGAAGGTTTTCGACTCCGAACAAATCCCAGGAGCAATGGCCAGATCAGGCACAGTAATAGCAGACTAAGGTACTAGGATTTCTGCCTAGTAAAATAATTTTTCATTAGTAAATTCAAATCAAAATCACCTCAGGTCTATTAGAAGAGTAAGAAAGAAAAAAGAAAGGAAGGAAGGAAGGAAGGAAGGAAAGAAGGAAGGAAGGAAGGAAGGAAGGACAAGTGTTGGTGAAGATGCGAGGAAAAGGGACCTCAGATTCACAGCTGGTGGGAATGAAAATTGGGGAAGCTATTATGGAAAAAGAGCATGATGATTTCCTCAGAGGTCAAAACTGGTACTGCCATATGATCTGAAATTTTTAAAAATTTTTTATATTTTTTTATTTTGGGGCCACACCCAGTAGTGCTCAGTGGTTACTCCTGGCTCTGCACTCAGGAATCACTATTGACTGTGCTCCAGGGAACAAAATGGATGTAGGGATCGAATCCAGTTTGAAGAGGAGAGGAGGGGAGGGGAGGGGAGAGGAGAGGAGGGGAGGGGAGGGGAGAAGAGAGGAGAGGAGAGGAGAGGAGAGAGAGAGAGAGAGAGAGAGAGAGAGAGAGAGAGAGAGAGAAGGCAGTTCAAACAGGTGAGATCCCTATTACCTATATGCTAAGAGAACTGAGCCTGACATGATAAAAATCATTATTTTTGGCTGAAGTGTGTCATCTAAGAGCCAAGTTCTATTTCAGTCTAGGTTTCTTGCCATTCAGTCATTAGGTTTAGGCTGGCAAGCAAAGAGACATATTTCTCTCCTTCCTCCCCACCCCTCTCCTCCCCGCCAGGACCTTTGACGATGGAGACGGCTAGGCCAGGAATCCAGAAATGATAGCAACCAGGGATACAGGCCAGGGACTTGTTCCGGAGTCAATTAGATGGTTTTTGAAACTGCTGCAAAACCAGACGACTGTGAAGGAAAGGTGTGTGTGTGTGTGTGTGTGTGTGTGTGTGTGTGTGTGTGTGTGTGTGTAGCTCTAAAAACCTAGAATGTTCTGTATCAAATGTTGTCTTTAGAGTCAAGGATACAGAAGACTCTTTGCTGACCAAATTAAAGGTCTAGTAAAGCCTTGGTTATAGGACTAGGGTATAGTACACCAGGGAGGGCTTTTGTCTTGCACACTTGGGTTTGACCCCAGGCACCACTTACAGTCCCCTGAGCCCTGTCAGGAGTGGTGACAGAGGCAGGAATAAGCCCCCTCCCCTAGACGTTTGTTTTTAAACTGGATTCAGTTCCAATTTGGGGGTCTTCTAGACCTCTCTCCTTTTCACTAACGGTCAAGTCATGAACCTTTTTCAGACTTTTCAGAATTCTCTGACTTTATAAAGTTTTCTTTAGCCACGTGGGTTCTAAAGGCTTAGAATGAGGAAGGGAGAAGCAAATATCCTTGGAACATTATTTCTGTTTCATCGTTGGGAACCGAGGTAATTAGTGGCTCAGTACTTTTCCCAAGAAGGTCGTCAGGGCACCAAGAATAGAATTGAGGTCTCTCAACCCAGCTGTTGTGGGGGAAATGAGCTCAAAGGCATGAAGCTGTCTTGATTTCACTGGAAGTGAGTTTGTGCAAACCCAAGGTATGGCTAATAGTAATAATAACCACACAGTGTACATCTCATTTTTTTCTCCCCCATTATTAGCTAATGACAGCGCGATAAGGAAAAGCATCACAAAGATATGATTCAGGTTCCCTGCACATTTGCGACAGCGATGAATTTGTACCTCGCTGAAGTGCAGAAACCACACAATTCAAAGAACATGGCAACCGAGCTGAGCTGTTTTGGGGTGGGGATGTGGGGGCAGTGGCAGAACTTCCTGCTGAGGTGACATCAGTGAGCAGGAACGGGGCAAGCTCTGGAGAAAGCAGAGGGAAGACATCAAGGTGGGTGCTGCTCCCACCGAAACATGCCATATGCCCCCGGGAGCACTTCCCAAGGAGCCTCCCAGGAGACGGTGATGCTGAGAGTCCCTGAAGCAGACCCAGAGGTGGGGGACAAGCCCAGGGAGATTAAGTAGGTTTTGTTGCAAGTGATGTTTGGAGGGTGATCTTGGGGGAGGCCTCCCACGGGCCATTCCCAGATGATGCTCACTCAAGTCCACCCCACACAGGCTGCATTTGAACTTGCCGGGAAGGCCACTTAGTGCTGAGGCTGGATTTGAGGCCCTCGCACAAGTAAAACATGTACTCTTCAGGTTCTGGAGATATTTTTTTTCTTTTTGGGTCACACGCGGCAATGCTCAAGGGTTCAGGGGTTACCCCTGGCTCTGCATTCAGGAATTACTCCTGGCAGTGCTCAGGGGACCACATGGGATGCTGGGAATCAAACCCGGGTCAGCCACGTGCAAGGCAAAGGCAAATGCCCTACCCACTGCACTATCACTCCAGGGTAAAGGTAAAGGTAAAGGCCCTCCTGTTGTTCATCGATTTGCTCGAGCCGGCCCAGTAATGTCTCCATTGGAGACTTTGTTGTTACTGTGTCTGGCATATCGAATACGTCACGGGGAGCTTGCCAGGCTCTGCCATGCGGGCAAGATACTCTTGGTAGCTTGCCGGGCTCTCCGAGAGGGGCGGAGGAACTATCACTATCACTCCAGCTTCACTTTTTTTTTTTAATAGAAAAGGTCATTGCACAACAGTAGCTTCTCTGTCCTGGGAAAGGAGGCAACTGAAAGGCAGGAGAATCAACACTTCTTGAAATGACTTCCGTTTCTCTTCCTTGGTTCCTACTGCCACCAGTACGGTGAACGAATCTTGTGCAGAATGTGATAAACTCTGATTGTCACCAAAGACAGTAAGGAACTGAGATTAGGGAGATCGCTCAGGAGATTGCTCATGGGTTCTGCACATGGGCAAATGAGTTCAAACCCTGACTCCACTTGGCTCCCTGAACAGCACTCAGTATAGCCCTGCTGGGCCCTGGCAATGCCTGACCTGAGCTGGCCACAGGGCTTCCAGAACTGCTTGAGCCCTTCCTTTGTACCCCACCCCCCAAGAAGGAAGACTGTGAAATAATATGCTGTGCTCCTGGCCCCGGGTACACGAAAGGCAGACAGTAAACTCTCAGCGAATGCCGAGTGCAAAGTGAATTAAGTCAACATAAAGATGAAAGGTGAAGTGCTAACACAGCCACATTCAAAACAGGCACAGAACGGTGGGCGTTCGATGAGATCCAGATTCTGAGCTTGTCTTACGGGCCAGGAAGAGGCAAAGACGAGGCTTTGGCAACCACAAATCCACCATTCTCCAAAAAGATGCAAAAAAAAAAAAAAGTCCTGCTGGTCAAATTCTACACAGGGATTTGGAATCTGGGGCAGGGGAAATCCAGAGGCTTACATAGCTTTGTCTGGTATGCGTTCTTGAACTTCAGGATCTGTTTCTGATTATGGTGGCCCCAAGGAGCAGAGAATGTAGAACAGAAAGTTAGAGGCACGGATTCTCTGCTGGCCTTTGTCGCAGCAACCTCGGATAAGACTTGTCACCTCTCAGATCCTCAGTTTCCTCAACTACAAAATGAGAGCACGGTGCTAGACAACTCTAAGTCCCCTCTGGGGAAATTCTGGAAGAGCCTTCTCTTTGTCTGAACTGCAGCCTCTTACGAGAATACTGTTAACGCATCCGATAAAGAGGGAATTTGAATGTAGGAAAATGATACTTGGCTGGTGTTAAGAACGATTTTGAGTCTGAGTACAAAATAAGGAAACTGCTGAGTCTGAGTGTGGTGAGATCAATCATAGTGGAGGGGTCATGGGAGGGGGGTCCCCACTAAGCTGCCTTCCCAATCTCCCCTTCTGGAGCAGCACAAAGAAATTTTGACGAGATTCTTGGGTGGATAAGAAATTCTTCTCTTTGGGAAGGGGAAAGAATTCTTCAGGCCATTTTGCATCAAGTGAAAGTCAGTCCAGAAAGGACCAGTGACTCACTCAGGATCATGCCGTGAGGACGGAGGTAGCCCTCCTCCAGCTGAAATCTGCTTCCAGTGAACTTGACCCTGAGGCCCTAGCCGGGTAGAACTGGATGGTCTCTTGGCCAATTCCACATTCCAGAGCTTGGCTGACATCAGGCCTGACAAACACATCTGCAACCTTGACTGGCTGGAGAAGTGAGACTACAGAATTCCTATGGACAAATGCGCTACCACAGGCCTTAGTCAGGGAATCTCGTTTCCTTTCCTTTGTCACACCAATTTCCTGCCTTTGGACTCGAAGACTCATTAGAAAAATTCCTAAGAGGTAAAATGATCCTCTCTGTTGAAGAATTTCTCTAATCTGCTTTTATGCATGTACATACAGATTTTATTTTTATATTAAAATAGATATTGTGCACAGGCTACACACATGTATCACTCATAAAAATTATATATCATCATACATATACATATGCATACACACATGTGTACATGTATGTAGATACATACACATTTGCACATGTATCCGCACATACATTTACATACAGACACATGTGAGTGTGTGCTTGTGTGTATGTTTGCGTGTCCTTCAGCTTAGCTGGGAAATCTATTTCAAAATCCACTCCTGCTCTCTCTTCAGACTTGATAAACAGCCAGGCAAGCCATTCTCGATGAACACAGCTCCCCTTGGGAAAAGTCACAGAATAACTTTATTGATTTCCCTTTACCCTTCTCCGTATTTCTCTGCTGAAATGTTGTCTTAACTCAAAAATGAAAAAAACAGGCAAAGAAAAGATAAACAAAGAGATTTACTTCTTAGAACCATGTTGGTTCCCCCTTCTCTGAAAACCTTTCTTCCGAAAGCAGATACGCCTTGGAAGGGTCTGTGTAGTATCAAAAGGGTGAGGGGGAGTACGTGTCCCGTGGTTTACATGCGGCCGCTTTCTTTCCTGTGAAGCTGTTTTACCCACTGTGGAACTAGCCCTGTAGCTACTTCTTCTTTCATGTCCCGACTGGCCACCTTTAAACCCACCCAGGCTTCCCGGTAAACAGCTTCTAGTGTTTCCAGAAGCATAACCAAAACTCATCAGAATACAGGGAATGTTTCTTTCTCCTATTTCCAAAGATTCTGGGAAGACTGCATCTTTAAAATGCAAAAAAAGAAAAAAAAAATGCTTTGCTTGAAATGGTTTCAGGATCGCTGATGCAATGTGGAAGTTTCTCTGCTGTACATTTAGAAATATCAGGAGGCAGCTCTCCGGGCAGTCTTTGTCCAGTCACTGGGGAAGGCTCAGGCCAGACCTGCTCATTCTGCTTTTAGCTTCTGAACTACCCTGTGCCTGGATTCTGTCAGGGGGCAGGGCTGGGTCAGACGAGTGGAAGGAAAACCCGAAGAGGACATTGGTGGGTGCAAAGCCGAGCTCTAGAAACACCTTCTCCCTCCAACTCCCCCCACACCCTGCCAGCTCAGATCTAACCATCCCCCCAACCTCCTACTCCCCCCCCCCCAAACACACACCCTTCGTAACCGAGTCCCGAGGAGACTGGGAGAATTTCCATTTTGTTTTCGCATCCGCAGCGTTTCTTGTACAAAGGGAAGAAAGGATTGACTTAGACACAATCACAATTTGATTCTTCACTTTAAGCAAATAAAGCTGCCGGGTGAAATCAAACTGATTGTGTTCTTTAAAATTGAAAGCATGTGTGAATGAACCGCCCTCAGAAATAAGCTTCAGACAGTACTGAAAGAAAGCGAAAGCCTTGCAACGAGACGAGGTTAGAACGATGCTCGACCCCTAGTGAACAATTGAGTGGTGCGATTATTAACCACATGACAAATACCTGCTTCCATGGTATAAATGAAACACCCCAAACCACAGAGGGACAACATGTGTTCTGCTGCCCGGAGACTTAATCACAGGATTTATTTTGTCTGGGGGTCCCGCCCCCATGAATTTGCAAACTTATGTGTTATTTCAATGCCATCCTACTTTTTTCCCACTAGCTATTTTGACTTTCCTTTCCCTTTTCTCGTTTCTCTGCACAATTTGAATCAAAGAGTGATTTGGATGCAATTTGGTGGGAGGTGGGTGTGAAAATTTTCCAAGAACTTGAGGCCAGAGTGATAGTACAGTGGGTAGGGCGTTTGCCTTGCACGCGGCCAACATGGGTTTGATCCCCGGCATCCCATATGGTCCCCCAGCACTGCCAGGAGTGATCCCTGAGTGCAGATCCAGGAGTAACCCCAGACCATTGCCAGGTGTGACCCAAAAAAGCCAAAGGGGGGTGGGGGTGAAGAACTGAGTTATCCGTGCTGATGTCAAATGAATTTTGTGGCATGCACATACAAGGTGGGGAGGCTTGCTCCTAATATCCTGCTTCATCTGTCCCAATTTGTTATTTTCCCAGGCCTCGGCAGGAGAATTATGTGGCAATGTCATGTGTATCTCCCTGGTTAGATAGGAGAGTTGGGGGTGGGGGTGGGGAACGGTGTCTTGGAAGAGGAAACAGTTCCTTTAGGCAATATAGGTTCTTTGTTGAAATTGGCAACAGTGCTCGGTTGTCGGCAAGAATCTGTTTGGCCTCTGGATAAAGGGAACTGCCAGAAGCTGATACTCTCCAGGCCTTGGAGAGCACATGCTCAGCCTCTAGGATTTAATAGAAATGGGCTTTCTGGCCTGCCTCAACAGCCAGATGGAATCCAGCAAATTCACCACCACTCCAGGCTACCTTGGAAGAAAGTCAGAATCTCACAGGCAGCCTCAGGACTCGCGTGGATGGTGCTCTGCCCAAGCGTAGTGCTGGGGAGCAGGACAAGGCGGTTCCATCCTGCCCTTCTTTCCATCCCAGTTCCCACTCAGCCTTGTGCATCTCTTGGTTTCGAGTGGCCACCGGAACCCTCAGCTGAAAGCAGCTACCGTCGGACTGTTATTGGTTCCACCTCTTCTCTCTTCCTTCCATATAGGCCATCTGATTTCAGTTTGCATGAGACACGATTTAATAAATATCAAGTCTCATCACAGGCCTGTCTACTACCTCTGTGAGAAAGAACAGGCTAGGGGCCAGAGTGATAGCGCAGTGGGTAGGGCATCTGCCCTGCATGTGGCCAACCCGGGTTCAACCCCCAGCATCCCATATGGTCCTCTGAACACTGCCAGGAGTGATTCCTGAGTGCAGAGCCAGGAGTAACCCCTGAACACCACCGGGTATGACCCAAAAGGCCAAAAAAAAAGAGAGAGAGAGAGAGAGAGAGAGAGAGAGAGAGAGAGAGAGAGGAAAGGAAAGGAAGGAAGGAAGAAAGAAAGAAAGAAAGAAAGAAAGAAAGAAAGAAAGAAAGAAAGAAAGAAAGAACAGCCTAAAGGGTGCTTGCTTCAGTTTTTAGGAAGAACCTACCTACCTGCAGAAGAAGCTGAAGGCAAGCATCCCAGCTCTGACTGGGCTTTTGAGTGAGAGAAGCAATTCCGCTCCTCACTTGCTGCTTAGACTACAGAAAAGGTATGACCCTTGTCAGGCAGATCACAGGGGAAGATCACTGTGAACTGCTAAGTCCTCTCCTCAATGATATCCCCAAAGTTGCGAATAGTGTCCCTAAAGAAACAAGTTCTGTACACACACACACACACACACACACACACACACACACACACACAGCCCATTTCCTTTGTTTTTAACCTTGGGAAAACTCAGAAACCTTTTGTTCTGCTGAACAGGCTGAAGTCATAGAATAATTTTCCTTCCCTTGCCAGTCCTATGCCAAGATATAGTGGTCAAGAGGTACATCAGCCATGGTTTTAATTGGGCCAAGCCTGGTTATCATGAGCAAACCAGACAAGGTGATGTATTGAGCTTCTGCAAAAATAGCAAATATTATTCACTGTCCACATTCCTTCCATATTTTCTATATATGTAATACCATTTAAGACAATTAAAATGAAATTAAAAAAGAAGAGAGAATAAAATGATTAAATTGAACACTGCAGTGGTCTTGCTTGCTGCAGAGAACAGAGAACTTCACATTCCACGAGCCCAGAGAAAATGGATGAAATGTAAATACGAAAAGTGGACATAGAAGGAAGAAGAAAACCAAGGGAGCCAACATTTTTGTGTATCAGGCACAGAGATAAATGATATTCCTTTCACATAGAGAAATAGGCATGGAAGATAACATCACTATTAAACAGATCTGGATTCCGAGGTTCTAACATGTTAGGTACTTTGCTGAGGTCCACAGTTGTTAAGCACCAAATCTGGATTTCAGACCCAGTCCAAAAGTATATCATTGTACACTTTTTTTTCATTTTAAGAGCAATAGCACAGTGGTAGGGTGTTTGCCTTGTGCGCAGCCAGCCCAGCCGAGCCGGGTTCGATTCCTCCACCCCTCTCAGAGAGCCCGGCAAGCTACCGAGAGTATCTCACCTGCACAGCAAAGACTGGCAAGCTACTCATGGCGTATTCAATATGCCAAACACAGTAACAAGTCTCATGATGGAGACGTTACTGGGACCGCTCGAGCAAATCGATGAATGAAAGGACAGTGTTACAGTGCTATTCCCACCCATTCATTTTTCTGTAAAAATCTGCTTTTTTGCAAACTGTCCTGAAGCCTTGGCAGAGTGTTATAGGCTATGGACCCTTCACTTGGGTGTTAGAATCACTGAACGTTTAGAAACACAGGGATATATCCTGAATCCTTGGTGTGCTTGCAGCATGAAATATACGTAGAACAGGAGATTCCAAAGAAACTTTTCTCAAAGCTATTTGTAACACTACCCATTCATCAGCCTTTCATCCCAAAGCCTGGCATTCTCTAGATGGTATCTGATGCCACCATTCTGCATTCTGGATAGAGCTCCCTGGGAACCCCAACATACTTTGCATCACCGATGATCCCTATGAATGGTTCAAATACAAACTCACACCAACTGGGCAAGATTCTTCCCTAAAATAGAGTTATAGCAAACACAACCAAACTAATGTTTTGCACAAACACATTCTAAGGTAACTTTAGACAGTTATCCTTCATGAAAAAGAGGCAATGATTATACATCAAATTTTAATAGGCCAAATCTAACAACATATAAAAATGCATCATTACCAATTAGAATTGATTTCTGGAATTAAGATGGGTATACTATATATTTGGAAAATCAGCCATTTTAACTCACCATATTAATAGGATACATGGCAGATCATTAATTCAATAGAAGCAGAAAATAATTTAATTCAAAGCCCACTCATGAGTTTTTAGAAATTTCTTCACATTTTAGGAATAGAAAACAATCTTTGCAATCTGATAAAGCAGCAGTCTATTGAAACAGCCTGCTTTCAACACCATCCTGAATGGTTAACTCTTAAACTCTCCTGCCTGAGAATGGGAAGAAGGCTGGGGCCAGTCCTCACATATCCCTGTTGTACAGAAATCTGCTAAGCTCTTGTGCCAGAACAATAAAAGGCATGGAAAAAGAAGTCAAATTGCCTCTATTATAAGCAAATGCTTGTTTATGTAGAAAGGCATAAAGGAATCTATAAAACAACAAGAAGAACTGAAATTGCATTCTGCAAAATCACAAGATATGAGCCACGAGATCAATGCATACAAATAAATACATTTTTTAAAACTAGCAACAAATCATTAGGGGGGAAAGGTCTGCTGCTGTGCTATGGGGGCCACAGCTACCTCGTGCTGGGGGTGCCCGGGTCTGGGGTCCACAGAACCAGGGCTTCATACCTGCAAGCCACGTGCTCCAACACTTGTCCTATCCACATCCCGGAAATGAACATTTTAATTTATTTTTTTTGTTTTAATTTGAAGGAGGAGTATCACACCCAGCAGTGCTCAGGGCTTACTTCTGGCTCTGTGCTCAGGAATCACTCCTGGCAATGCTTGGGGGACCATTTGGGGTGCCAGGGATCAAACCTGGGTTGGCTGCATTCAAGGTAAGTGCCCTACCCACTCTACTACCCAGCTCTAAGAAATGAACGTTTAAAAAGAAAGTCGTTTATATTGAGCGATAGCACAGCGGGTAGGGCGTTTGCCTTGCACGCAGCCAACATGGCCGACCCGAGTTCATTCCTCCGCCCCTCTCGGAGAGCCCGGCAAGCTACCGAGAGTATTCGATATGCCAGACACAGTAACAACAAAGTCTCCAATGGAGACGTTACTGGGCCCGCTCGAGCAAATCGACGATCAACGGGAGGGCCTTTACCTTTACCTTTACCTTATATTGACATCGTTATACATAAAATGTTTAGGAGTATTTATTTTTAAATCACGGTCACGGTCCTCCCGTTGTTCTTCGATTTGCTCAAGCGGGCCCAGTAACGCCTTCTTTGTGACACTTGTTACTGTGTTTGGCATATCGAATACCTCACGGGGAGTTTGCCATTGCCAGGCTTTGCCGTGTGGACGAGGTACTCTCGGTAGCTTGCCGGGCTCTCCGAGAGTTAAATATTCATATAAGAAGTTAAGTTGTGGCTCTCAAATATATGCTTGCCTCAATCAATCCATCATTATTAAGATGAATCACAACGACTGAGGTTCTTGTTTTTAGAGATTTATCTTTACAGATTTTGCAGTGAGGTTGGATTTGGTTGGTCTCTAAATCCAGAGACAGTGTACTAAATGAATAGAGATTTTCGATTTTATGCTATATTTAAAGCAGGTTTATAGAGGCATAATAATAAATACAGTATGGTTTTAGAGGATCAAATAAACATACACATCAGTAAAAGAGAAGAGAATTCAAAACCAACTATATAGTCAATTAATTTTTTTCCAACAAAAGTGAGAAAGCAACTTAATAGAAGGAAAAACTTTACTAGGATGAGACAAAAGTGTGGGAAAAATATACTCTGATGTTTATTTTACAAGATGTACCAAACTTCAACAACACTATATTGTAATAGCTAAAATTAGATCTTCCAGGAAAAAAATGAAACTTTGGGCACAAGCAAAGATAACAAAAATAAAACATAACAACAGAGCTATTGACATTTTTATTAAACAGGACTTGATTAAAATATAATTTTTTTTGCTCTTTGAATGATAGCCTAAAAATAACACCACTCTTTGAAAGATGTTTGTAATACATGTAACATGACAAGCTGATATCTAGTACAAAGATCTTATAACACAACAATAATGTCAACCTCACTAAAAAAAAAAAAGATAGATGTTTAAGCAAACACTTCACAAAAGATGACATGCAAATGACCACTGAGCAGACAGAACATGTTTAGGGGTCTGGAATGATAATACAGTGGAGAGGGAGCTTTCCTTGCATGTGGCTGACCTGGGTTTGATCCCCAACACCAGACAGGGTCCCCCAAACCTGCTAGGAGTGATCCCTGTATGCAGAGGCAGTGGGAAGCCCTGAGTCAGGTGTGGCCAAGAAACAAAACAAAATTAAACGAACACATCTTTAGAGTAATGATTCCCCAGGAAAATTCAAGTTAAAATCACCATGAACTACTACAGCATACCTATTAGAATGGCTAAATTTAAAAGAAAACAATAAATTCCAAGAAGAATGTGGAGAAACAGAAACTCACTTTCTTAGGGGAACAGAAAATAGGACTTCATAGTAGATATTTTCTCATGGAGATAAATAAGTATCCGCCAAATGACCCCACAATTTTACTCCTCGGGTTTACTATGGAAAAAGAAAAATAGATATCCACCCAAAAAGTTGTACACACAGATTCATAGCAGTTTCTGTGGCCACAGCCCCAAGCTGAATAAACCCAAATGCCCATGAAATGGGGGATAGAGCAAAGTGTTATGGCTAAAAAGCAATGACTATTACTCAGCGACGCCAAAGAACAAACCTACCCATGCAACAATATCAATGAGTCTCAAACTTTGTATACAGAAAGGAAGAAATTGAATGAGAGAGCACAAGCCTATTGACTCCATCTATATGGAACTGCAGAAAAGGCAGACTAATCTTGAGAAACAAAAAACCAACCCACCAACCAAAAAAAAAAAAAAATCCTCACCCAAACAGAGCAGAACAGTGCTTACCTAGACCCGGGACTAGGGCGTGGGAGAGAAAGGGGCAAAGGGGCACAAGGAAATCTTTAGAGACGATAAAGATGGTTCTGCTTGTTTCATCGTCCCAGCTATTTAATGGAAGCAAAGTTGTCAAAGCACATCCATTGCAGATCCTGAAATGGATGCCATTTATTGCATGTAAATTTATTGTAATAATTTTTCTAGACAGAATGAGTAGAGGAATAATAGATGGATGGGGGAAAGGGAGAAGAGGAAGACAGTTTTCCAAGGAAAGCAAGCAAGCACCAACATCACACACAAGCACACAGGTAAGTTTACACCTGCCCTTCGCGGAGCATTTCTGCCTGTTATTAGAGCCACAATCCTCTAAGAGTCCATAAATAAGGAGGGTTATTTCTGCTGTGTGGGATCTGTTCACGACATACCCCTCGTCAGCTATTTAGAGAATTTGTATCGACCATCAGAGTTAGCATAAACCTCGATTCTTCCTCCCCCTGAGAACCACGGGCAGTCATTTATCTCCAAACGGACTTTAAGAGAAGATGATAACGCAGGAGACAGTTGTATAGCGCTAACACAATAATATTATATAATAATAGTAATAATAATGATAATATAATCATACAGCGTGAATATAAACAAAAGACCCTAGTAATACTTTAAGCATGCACTGGACATCCATGTCAAAGAGTGGGATTTCTAAACCTCTTTGTTGAATGATACGTTGCTGCCATTTGGTTATTTTTATGGTCCGGTGTCTTACTCTTTGCAAAACTACTGTCCATATCAAATGATTTTCCTAATCAGAAACACATTTTTTAATCACTTGGGCCAGTGAAGTGTTCCATAAATTAGAGTTGATTTCAATAATGGGATGGGCAGAATACAATGACTAAATTTGTTCCCCACGCAATCACATACTGCATTCCAAAGGGAGTGTGACCAAAGAGTTCCTCCATGTTCTAGATGATCTAAAGCACTGATCCGTACAGTCAATGGAGATTTACTGTCTAGGCAAAGAAAATAAGCAAACACATGATAAATGAGTGGGTGAATTCGGTTCTGGTACAACGATCCCTTGGGTAAAGGGAGCTCAAGTAGACAAGAAGAGGATGACGAAAGATAATCAGGGCCAGGAGGAGACTGTAATAGAGAGGCTTATTAGAAAAGGAAATGAACATTTAGGAAAATTTTTGGAAGACTATTTCAAATGTAACCAGACACATTTAGTAAAGAGGACGCGACAACCCTTTCTCCCATAAATAAAATGGATAACATCGAAGTAATAAAAATTTCAAAGACTGCCTAACGAATGTTTGAACCAGCAAATTCTAGAACATTCTGTTGGTACTTCCTGTGGCTGAAGACTGCAGGGGACCTGCATTTCCGTGTTCCTCTGTTTCTGGGGAAGCTCTCTGTGATATAGAGGGAATGTAGGTGGCTTTTAAATACATTTTTGTTAGCAAAGAAACTCCTCTTGCGAAGGAACCAGCACACACCGAGTCAAATGCAACCCGTGTCCTTCTTGATTAGAATCCAGTCTTGTCTACCCAGTTACTTTCGCCCTGATTGCTTTTTCACGACACCACGAGAGTTGGGTGGCTGTCAAAAAGACTGCAATGCCCTGTGAATAACTGACTTATGCTTCCTCCTCACCTTTCAGAAATCAAAATAGTGGCTTTTGCTCTGAATAACACAAAGTAAGAGACAAATTTTTCAAATGTTTGAACTGATGTTACATCAGAAATAGGGAGGATTTTGCTTCCCAGAATGATCACAAACAGCGGCCTGGATTTACAAGAAAGATATCTATGCCCGATCACATGAAGCAGAATGAAAGGAACATGTATGTGTAGTTCTTGGGGCCTCAAACTACCCTGCATTGCCTCTTATCAGAGTTAAAATATCTTGGGAACCTGATCAAAGGGAAGTTTAGGAAGAAGAGCAAGTACCTTATCAGTGTAGCCTAAAATTGGCAAGTTACCCCTTTTCCAGAAAAACAAATAAATAAATGAACTATCCTTTTTCCTCAAAAGGCACACCATGGTTTGGTGAACGCTTAGTGGTCAAGTGATGATCAATGTCATATTCTGAGCATATATAAGAGGAGTCACTTGGCTAAGTGTAAGGAGGTGCAATGTGTCACAGCGCAGAAAGCTAAGACCTTCCAAGGAAAAGACTGAGTATTGGATCTGGAATTTTCCTTTATGAGTAGCCAACTGGGCAGATTACTTAGCCTCTTAAACTCATGATTTCCTCATCTGTGAAACAGAGATAATAATTCCTCGGTTGTAAGGTTGTAGGGGGGTTAATTGTGGAGTATAAACAAAACCCGAAGCATAAAGTTACCACCCAGGAAAGTCCTGATTCCTCAGCCCATCTGCGTTCAAGGGGCAATTGTATTAGTCATGGTTATTATCTCAAAATCCCCAAGTGACAGAGACGGCTGTCACTTCCTAGAAAGTCCTTTTTAGGTGATCTTATATGTGTGTATGTGTGTATATATAAACATATATATTATATATATGTCACTTACGGTGACAGAAGACCATCTCTTCTGAGAGATACCCTTCCTTCCCATGTTGAGGTATGTCTTACATTTTCCTGACATCTCTATATTCTCTATACAGATGAGACAAGCATTGGCAAATGCATTTTGAAATAATTCTTCTTGGAGGGTAAAAAATGTTTTAGGAAATTTGTTTTCTCAGGCCGGTTGGAGGATCTGCTATATAGGACGGCTGCCCCAGCCACCACCTGGTCCTAGGAGCACCCCCAGAGAGTCCCCCACCCAAACCCCTCCAAACAGAAAAAAAAAGAGATAAAGGTTTTCATTTCACAATGTTACTGGGATACTTCTTACTGAACGCCCCCATCTTTCCTGAAAGCATTTCGCTCAAATAAGGGAAATGCTTTGTCAGTACTGCAATCCATTTCATAATTTTATGGAAGGAATTACACAACGGACTTGGAAACAGAACTTCAGCTGAAGTGCACTGTTTAAACTGAACCAGTGGTGAGGCCCTCTTTGTATCTCTGATCTTGTCTCCGTGAGGGGCAGGACTCACGTCAGGGACCACCTGTGTGAGGGAGGAGAGAGCAAGAGAAGGTTGCCACGCAGAAAGCTCTTCCTTCCCACAACCACTTCTTGGCGTTGCTGGGGGATGTCCCCATTTAGCACCTGACCTTTTCGAAGCGGGGACCCTCTCAACCTGCTTAGGGCTGTCTCTCCCTGTCTCGTACACCTGGGCCTGAATCTTAGTTGACGGCTACCAAACCTATTCTGTGACACTGAACATCAGCAGCCCTGGCTCTGTGTCTGTCCACATCCGAGCATGATCCGAGGTTCTTGGTCCTCCCTGGGGTCTCGCATGGAAATACTGTGCTCCCGAGCACTCAACTCAGACCCTCAAGAGACAAAGTAAACAGCCACCGTCGGAGATACAGTTACTGTTCTCTTTGACTACTAGAACTGATGACATTATTATTGTTGGGGTGAGCACCAAGCAGGGCTTAGGAGGCAAAGAGGCCCCATCAATGATTCCTGGCCAAGAGGATGGGCAGTTCAATACCCAAACCCACAGATGTGGTATCATAGAGAACCTGCAGTGGGAGGACCACCCTCACCACCCCAGCTGTGATCGGGGGCCTCCAGGGTTGGAACTGGACATTCTTGGACCACCACATGGTTCGAAGATCCAGGTGGGGAGAGGGCTGCATACACTTTAACCTTTGTCCTCACTGCTGACATTATTAAAGTGAATCAATAGCAGTTTATTCTTTTTTTTTTGGAAAAAAATCACCATGAGATAGAGCATTACAAAGTTGTTTGTGATTGGGTTTCAGTTTTACAATGTTCCAACATCCATCCCTCCACCAGTGTAATTTCCCAACACCAGTGTCCCCAGCTTCCCTCCCACCAGCCCCAATTCCTCCAGTCCCCCATCCTGTCTCTATAGCTGGCACCTCTCCTCCCCTCTCCTTCCTTTCTCTTCTCTTCTCTTCTCTTCTCTTCTCTTCTCTTCTCTTCTCTTCTCTTCTCTTCTCTTCTCTTCTCTTCTCTTCTCTTCTCTCCTCTCCTCTCCTCTCCTCTCCTCTCCTCTCCTCTCCTCTCCCCTCCTCTCCCCTCCCCTCCCCTCCCCTTCTCTCTCTCTCTCTCTCTCTCTCTCTCTCTCTCTCTCTCTCTCTCTCTCTCTCCCTCCTTCTATCTCATTTTAGGCATTATGGTTTGCAACACAGATGCTGAAAGGCTACCATATATATCCCTTTAGAGAAAAAAAAACTCTTGAAAGTAGGTAATATTTTTTCCTTTTCATCTAAATGGAAGTTTTAATAAGATTACCAGTTAAGAATAATCTAGAGGAAGCTGGTGCAATAGCACAGCAGGTAGGGTGTTTGCCTTGCATGCGGCTGACCCAGGTTTGATTCCCAGCATCTCATATGGTCCCCCAAGCACCGCCAGGAGTAATTCCTGAGTACATGAGCCAGAAGTAACCACTGATCATTGCTGGGTGTGACCCAAAAAGAAAAAAAAATCTAGAAATTGTCCTGTATTGTATTTGCAGATATTTTTTCCTTTAATATAGTGCGGAGGGATTGGAGAGAGGGTACAGGGGTTCAGGTGTGTGCCCCGCATGTAGCTCACCCCAGTTTGACCTCCAGCACCACATGATCCTCTAATCACCATCAGGCATAGCCGTGGGGACCACCGAAGCGCCTGAATAATCCCCCTCTTAGGTCTTAGGGGCGCTGTGCCCTGGGCTCTCACCTGGCACTCTTGTGCCCTCCTGGAGGCTGGTAGAAGCTCACATACAGTCCGCCAGAAGCTGGACAGAAGCCCAAGGTCAGGGACCCACTGTGTCCTTCTCCAGCATTTAGCTACACAAGCCCTTTGCAGCCTTTGGGGCACCAGGTTTGTCTTCCTCGGTGTTGCCTCACTGGCTCCCCATCACTGTCTCGCAGTGCCCTGCCCCGTGATTCACTGGGGGAGCCTCTTGGAGGCATGGAGAGCAACTGATTCAAACAGGCAAGAGGGAAACTACACTGATTCAAGAAAATAGCCACCCAGGAGACGAGCAAAATGCTGCGTGCAATCAGTGTATATTTGGGAGAAGGTAGTTGAGACAGGAGGAGGATATTTATCTTCATTTTATATCACATTAAACTCATTTTTTTCTTCTGTCAGATTGATTGTAAGAAGGTCTACCATTTCTCCACTTTTCCGGCATGAAGATTTGCTTCCTCTTCTCCTAAAATCGCTGAAATAAACGCAGTATGTGGTACAAATGCTGTGGCAAGGCTGTCCCCTTTCCCAAAGCTCAGGATTTCTTCCATCTGAACTTCCTGGAGCTCATCCTTAGCAGGTAGAAGTGAGCAGGTCAAATGCTTTTTGCACATTCCAAGGAGCGAACTGAATGTCACCACTGTGGAGCTCTCTTTCCTGCTAAGCCCTAGCTAGAACTCTATACACGCTCACTTCCCCTCAGATTTACAATGGTCTTCTCGAACCTTCTCGAACTGATGGTGCTGTGATATAGCGACAAGTGAAGGAGGATAACTGTCAGGCAAGCATGAGGCAGACCTTTGAGAGCATTCAACGCAACCAGGCCTTAACAGATAACCCCAAGTCATCAAGTGAATTAGGGGCAGAAAACTGTCTAATGAGGTCGAAAAGGCAAATGCATTCATTGTTGCTGTGATGCTTGAATAGATAAGCTTAAAAAAATAACTCTACATGGAAGACTTTGTTCCTTAAGAAAATAGAAGAGCTGAGGCCTGGCTAACATAATGGAAGAGGGGGTAATTTAGCACTTTTATTCAGCCACTTGACCATGTTTTCTCTCTTGTTCTTCCATGTCCGAACCACGTGCTTGAGAGGGCTAGCTCATGTGACTTTTCCTCAGTGCATGCATCCTTAGCAAAAGCACAATCAGCAGCTCACTTAATGAACATTGGGATGGTGATGACTGCAAGCTTAATAGGATCTTCTCTAAAAGGCGGTTTAACGGGACTTCCGGTTAATAACTTTTCATTTTCTCTTTGTGCCCATCTTTTTTTGTGGGTGTAGAGAGATGAAGTTAAACATTCACTGGAAGAAGAAAAAGCAAAGTAGACCGATCTATCTGAAAGTTAGGTCGATAGCTTTGTCAGAATATTTCCCGATGATTAAACAATAGCATATCCAAGATTTCATTCCTATGATTCACTCTGTGACTTGGAGAGATTTTATTTTAGTCAGATTTCATTTCCAGAACTTTCCTAACCACGCTTACCACATTTGCAACGTTTTAAGTGGATCTTCAAAAGAAGAGCTCCTTGGCTCAATCTGAAACAGTATTTACTGCTCTTGCAGCATTCCACCTCTACTCCAGGAAAACAGGAAGGACTGGCAACTCCTGGGATCTCTCAGTCTCTGAGAAGGCCAGGAAAGCATCTCCTTGGCTCTGCCCTTGCACAGAGCCCTCCTTTCCACGTTATGGGGGACCACTCTTCAGACTTTGACTCTAAAAGCCACTCTCATCTGACATCATTAACACACACACACACACACACACACACACACACACACACTCCACCACCACCACCACCAACACCAACACCACCACCAACAACAATAACCACAAAAAAACTTTCCCTAAGTCCTTTGCTTCTATCACCTGAGCCATTATCCCTCCAAATTAAACATGTTGGTTTCTGGCCATAGATGTTCCCCTCCTCCTTCCCTCAATCCATTTTTAATCACAAAAGTCCTACTGCTCCTCAATGAAATATGTGTCTTTTAGCTTTTCCCTCCTCCCCACTTTTCATTACTGTCTTTATCTTAAGTTCTTCGCCTCCTCACCTCCTGGAGAACTCCTTACAGCCTCCAGACTAACTTCCCTCTCATTTCTGCCCCCTCCAGTCCATCTGCTTTAATGGATATTTAACAAGAATATTCTGCCTTAAATGCTGGATGGTTTTTTAAAAATTATTTTTGTGTTATTTTTATTTTTATTTTGGTCATTCCTGAGCCCCTAATCTCCGCTGGAAATGTTCTCATACTGTCTCACACCCTTAAGATGATACACATGTGGAAACTCCACAAGAGGCAAATCACTGTCCTGAGCAATGACCACACTTAGCAATTACCCCCCTGATTTTCAGGCTCCGGCTTCTGAGATCCCATCTTTCCCGAGGAGGGTAGAGTGTGAAGAAGCAGCCACCATTCCAACTCGAACCCAATTAGGCCAGTGTGTCTCTGAGCACGTTCTGCTCCCCCCCCCCCCCACAGGATGACACAAAGGCTGAGTCATGGCCCAGGTGGATTTTTTAATATATATATCTACATATATACATATATATACATACATATATATATATATCACGATCACGATCATCCTGTTGTTTGTCATTGTCTCGAGCAGGCACCAGTAACGTCTCCTTCTACCTAGTCCTGAGATTTTAAAAGAGCCATTTCAATGCTCTTTCAGGATTAGGAGGATGAGACCCATCATTGTTACTGGTATTTCGCATATTGAGTACGACACGGGAAGTTTGTCAGACTCTGCCGTGCAGGCAGGATACTTTTTGCAGCCTGCCTGGTTCTCCCAAGGAAAGATAATAAGATGTCGTGTGGCCGCATTTGCAGCCCCATGCTTCCGGGAGCTGCATTTTATAGTCTCTGCGTCTTGGCCGTTGATGGGACCAACCTGGCACTGTCGGCAGCTGGTGGGTGTGACATCTACCTACTGGAATATGGGGGGTCTGGGTGGAGAAGGACCAGTCCCAATCTGAGTAGACTTGGAGACCTCAGCCCCAGGACCCACATGCCTGGGTTCCTCTGCCAGTTCTCTCATGCATGAGGCCCATCCGGATGTATGGAGAGTGGTCCCAGCATGGCCGTGGCTGGCTCCGGAGATCCTCAGCTGTTGGGGCTCTGCTGGGGCGGGGGGAGAAATTCAACCCTCCCCCCTCCAAGGGGCCCTGGTGCGGACAGCCAGGCGCGTGAGCAGGAGACAATATATATATATATATATATATATATATATATATATATTGAAATAACCAGGCAGTCATGGTTTGCTCAGGAACTCTGGTGCTGACCCTCCTCTTGCTTATTTCATTATAGCCTTCATGGAAATAGATTATGTTTTTTATCAAATCTACAGCTATTGAAAGTTGAGGGAGAAATAAAGGCTCTGTCAGACAACATGATCAAAGTTCAAAGAGAGCCCAACAACAGGTCAAAACAAAGAGCACAAAATATGACAGAAATAAATAAGTTTTAGATGCTAGGTTCAAAACTCCAGCTGAACTGGGTCAGGGAGACCTTGTGTAATAACTATTCTGAAATCTTTCCAGGGGGAAGAGATGAAGGTGAGGGCATGACGAGGAAGAGGGTGAGGAAGCATAAATTATTTATAAGGAAAATACAAGCCAAACCAACAGCCTTGCTTACAAATTAGTAAGTGAGGCCAGACCGATGGAGTAAGGTTGTGTAAGAAGAGGCAGAGACCAGACAGGTCCAGAATGGCTTCAGTGCTTGTTGCCATAGCAATGGAAAAACAAAGGAGACCATTAAGAAAGGAGGTGGAGGGATGGGTACTTGATCATTGTATAACTGAAACCCAAGCACAAAAATTTATAAGTCTACAACTGTACCTCATGGTGTTTCACTAATAAAAATAAATAAATAAATAAATAAATAAATCGATTTTGCTCAAGCGGGCCCAGTAACGTCTCCATTGGAGACTTTGTTGTTACTGTGGAGCAATAGCACAGCGGTAGGGTGTTTGCCTTGCAAGTGGCCAACATGGCCAACCCGAGTTCGAAATAAATAAATAAAAATGAAAAAATAAAAAAAAGAACTGCCCTGCACAATGGAGTAGAATTATCCCACTGGCAAAGAGGGAAAGACTTGGATCTAAAAAAGAACTGCCCTGCACAATGGAGTAGAATTATCCAGACTTGGATCTACTGGTGTAAGTTTGGAAAAGGTAAAGAGGTGAATATGAATAAAGTTTCCATCATTAAAAGACATAAACCACTGAAATAAGATTTCCTGAGAAATTAGCTTGTGAGTAGGCTTTCTGAAGTGTCGACTCATGTTTTTTTGTCATACTTTTTGGCATTCTCCGACTTCAGAAGACTCGGATTGGATTAAGTAACCTGTTGCTTCTTTTCATCTCCACCCCTGTAACACCCGCTATTTCCACCCCCATATGCCACTGATCTATCTGCTTCCCAGGGGAGGCATCTGGTGTTCTCCTTAGACTAGGATCTTCTTAAAGGTAGAGATCATGTGTGTGTGTGTGTGTGTGTGTGTGTGTGTGTGTGTGTGTGTGTGTGTTTTAATGCAGCATTTCTGGTTTCTGGCACAGGTCCTGGGGAATCTGAGGTACAGGACATATTTTAACTATGTTAATTAAACTCTGAAGTTCTACCTACCCTCCAAAGTTCAGCACAAGTTCCCACGTCTCACAGGCAGCCTCCTTGTCCCTTTTTATAACAGTGTCACTTGATTAGCAAAAATGTGATTCTCTCAATCTTTCCTTGTATGATGTCATTTAGTGGGCACCATGCCTATCTTTCCAATAGACTGCTGGTTCTCTGAGAGCAAAAGAATACAGGTTAAAAAACTATGTGGACTACTTAGCACCATGGCCAGCACTGCATTGATTACTGACAATGTAATCCTCTAGAAATTTATAACGTCCAAAATCATCTTCTACATACTCATTTAGAGAAAAACTGAAGCTTGATGGTGGAGAGGTTACAAACGCTACCTTAATCAAGTGATAGGAATGACCATCATTGTAGACAGTTTCTCAGTTCTGTGTTATTCATGCCAATGAGTAATTTCCATTTAATTGAGAGAAGACACCATATAAATCCAAACTGAGATAAATCCAAACAATATGCACAATGTCTTATTAAAATGGCAAGGTCACGGAAGACAAATGCTAAAGAACATGATGAAAGAGACTGAGGAAATATGAGTCAATGCAACCTAATCCAAATCCTTTTTTTGGATCAGAAAAGGGACATTAATGGAAAAAGTGGGGGAATTATAATAAGGCCTGTAGTTTAGTCAGGCTGTAGCATCAATTTCCTGGTTTTGATCATTGAACTGTGGTTATGAAGAAGTTAAGACGAGGACAATGTAAATGGCAACAATGCTATTTTGCAACTTCTATAGGTCTAAAATTGCTTCTAAAATTTTAAATGTTAACAAATAATGTTTCGGGTTTCATGGAGCAGTTGACAGGGAATCGTTTCTGTGCAGAGTTTATACACTTCTAAGATGGAGTCATCTTTTTAATAAAGAACTTTGTAATAAAGAACATCCAAACAACCAAGGCATCGACCTTTAAACCAACACAAAGTATAGTCAGTTCTCATTACTGGCTTGCTTATGTTCCATAGAGTTGCTGCAAACACTGAATTAGTGAATAACAAAGAACTGTTCAGAGGGGAAAACAAAGAATAGTTTTTTGCAGGCCACTGGTCATCAACTGATCAATACATAACTCATGGGTCAGAGCAATAGTACAGTGGGTCGGGTGTTTGCCTTGCACATGGCCTACCCAGGTTCAATCCCTGGCATTCCATATAGTACCCCAAGCGCTGCCAGGAGTAATTCCTGAGTGCAGAGCCAGGAGTAACCCCTGAGCATTGCCAGTGATTACCCAAAAAAGAAAAAAAGAAAAGAAAAAAATACATAACTTGTGTTAAGTATGTTTCTGTTTCAAGACACACTTTAATATGAATTGTTGATTCTTTAACTTACACACATCACCACCAGCACTATAACTCAACTCATAGGTCTATGTAAGCTGGCATGAAGCTCACCTGACACCTGTGTTTTATACAAAAAGCACATCACTTTTTTTTTAGCAACATTAGACACCATATCGGCATTATTGCAGAGGACCATTTTCCACAGTGAAATCATCAAGAAAAACTTTAAAACAAAAACCTGGAAATATGGTGCTAACCTGATCTAAAAACAAACAAATAAGCAAAAAAAAAAAAACCCAAATCCCACAGATTCCACAGTATGAGAAACAAAATAAGAGAGCCGAATACCACCTTTTTTTTTTTCAACTCAACTGGAGAAAAGAACATTCAGCAACACACATTTTTGACTGCAAAGAACACAAATGCATTTCCAGTATTAATTGGGGTTTACAAATACATTTTAGGGAGTTAGTGAATGGGCAAGTAATGAAATCCATAAACATTGAGGACTGACTGTACCTTTGAACAGGTCCCAGTCATTGAGAGTTTACATGTCCTTGACTTTAATGAATCAAATAATGAGTAGGAGGATATTTGCTTTCTAGATGATAAATTAGGTTATTAAAAAACTAGAAAGCAACTCGGAATTCTTCAGTGATCACAACTCAGAAGGAGCAGCGGAGGGAAAGGGGAGGGTGTATCTTCACTAAGACTCTCCTCATTTCAGTTTCACAAATTTCTTTTCTTTTCTTTTCTTTTTGGGTCACACTTGGCGATGCATAGGGGTTACTCCTGGCTCTGCACTCAGGAATTATCCCTGTTGGTGCTCAGGGGATCATATGGGATGCTAAGAATCCACCCTGGGTCGCCCATGTGCAAGGCAAATGCCCTACCCACTGTGCTATTGCTCTAGCCCCAGTGTAACAAATTTCTTAAGAAAGAAAGATGGTGTGTGAGATTTTTGTCCCTGGGCTTTCACTGAGTTTGGAGGGATTAGTTCTACATTTGACTTCTAGCTCTGTCCTTTCCCACACCTCCCTCCACAGAGGGCCGTGTCAGCACCCTCATGGTCATTATTACCTGAAACTGCTTCACCCTCAGGAAATCCTCTCCTAACTTCTGTTCCTCTACTCCTCACTTATCTTGGATCGATTCTGTTTCTGTTTGAGGCATAAAACCCCCTGAATCATTTCAGTGATGCTCTGATTAGCACTCCTGAATCTCTAAGCTGTCTTTTGACCATTGATACCTTTTCATTTTCCAAACAGTGCCTTTGAGTCATCACTTGCTTCCTCTGCTTCCATTCCTGCTTTCATTCCCAGCCTGCCAGGTATTTCTGCACGAATTCACCAGACCACATTGTTAAGTCTTACTAATTGATTTCATTAATAAATCCCAAATTGGTTTAATCAACCTTCAACAAGTCTTTACCATTCTTTTTCTTCTTCATTTACTGTTGGAATCCCCGTGGCACAGACAGGCGCTGCCAAATATTCACTCGTACCTACACATACTGCCAACATTTAGTTCTGACTGACACACAGAGCACCTGAGTTTATGGTAATAAGGTCCTAACTAGTCTCCCCACATCCTGTCCTGTCCACTTTATGAGCTAATTAATCATTTTACAATAGGTAGTTAATCAACCAACATGTGCCCCATAGTTTTCTGGCGAAATTCCAAACACCTTCCTACTGTCTAAAGGTCCCTGTATAAATGGATTTCAGATTGTGAAAACCTTCCTTCTACTATATCCATCTGTTTGCTGTGTCTAAGCCCCAAGAAATGATATGTGCTCCCAAATTATCCCCACTTCTCTCTAATCAAGCCCTGTATATACACCTTCCCTTTGTCAAAACTGTTTTCTCTGAAAACCTTACCCATCCTTCACATCATGTTCAAAACCCATCTCTCCTACGGAGCACTCTCTGTCCACTACCACACTTGATATCACCCACTGATTTGTCTCTGAAGTGACCATTTGCTAACAATTTCCTTCTCACTATACGCTGGGATCTTTAAGAGCTGGAAACATGGGAGCAGGAAACTAGCATGGGGTTCGGGCCTACAGCTCAGTCCTGACTCCACATTCCCTAAGTGTAGTCAGGTGCATCTCTGGGGGCCTCAGGGCACAGCAGGAGCTTAGCTTAGGTGGTCCCAGGAAACACATGGCCCAGGCAGATCCTCTATCCCTGGACCCTAGAATTGAACCATCTGGCCCAGCCAGCCATGTATCACCAGGAGTGACCCTGTGCTCCCCTGGGCTGTGCGTGGGAAGATAAACTCAGAACAAAAAATAGCTGGAAATGTCATATCTCTGTTATATTAGCCAAATCCTAGCTTAATACTATCTAATAATAAGTAAATAATTTATGAGTGGCATATGTATATTTCACACATATATAAATTTATATATAATCCTAAATTAGGGGTTGGTATGTATATGTAGGTAACACAGCATAAAATCTAGGTATTAGAGAATAAAATTTGAGAAATATGACGTACTGTTAATGACCCATATTATTAATAGACTAAATCTTAAAACAGACATGGAAGGAAATAGAAAAAAGGGAGTATCAAATTAACCATAATTTGATCAAAAATAAAATAAAATAAATTGGAAAAACCAATGATTAACTTTATTTTTTATTTTTTAAAATTTTTATTAGTGAAACACCATGAGGTACAGTTGTAGACTTACAAATTTTTGTGCTTGGATTTCAATTATACAATGATCTAGTACCATCCCTCCACTAGTGCCCATTCTCCACCACCACTGATGCCAGTATCCCTCCCACTCCCCATCTCCCCCATCCCACACTTCCTCTGTGGCAGGGCATTCCCTTTTGTTCTCTCTCTTCTTTTGGATGCTGTGGTTTGCAAAAGAGGCACTGAGTGGCAATCATGTTCGGTCTATAGTCTACTTTCAGCACGCATCTCCCATCCTGGGAGGATCCTCCCAACACCTTTTATTTGGTGCTCCCTTCTCTCTCTGAGCTGCCTTTTCCCCTAGCATGTGTGGCTGGCCTCCAAGCCATGGAGTAAACCTCCTGGTACTTATCTTGACTATGGGGTTAACTTTAGTAATATTAACTCTTTAGAAGGGCTTGCATAAAGTCATTCTATTTATACAGATCTATTTATTTTATTCCTGGAATTCTAAAATAAAAATGAGATTATATTCAATACATTCTTAAGTTGAGTGGACACAGTTAAACTTCACTGGAAGGAGTTTTCAAATTTGGACATGTGTAGCTCAGCATTTATTCCATATTCTGTCAGCCCAATCAATACTAATGAAACAAGTCACTGTCATTACTATCACCGCCACCATTGTTATCCAAACTGTTTCTTCATTTAAAATGAACTTCAAAAAGTAGACTAGAAATGTTGCTCGGTAGGAAACTACAAGAGTGGAAGCTTAGGGACCTCAAAGCAAAACCATTCATCATATTCATGACTCGTATGGTTTTACTCCACTCGGTGAAGACAAAAGAGTAGCAGGAGGCTCCTTCCTCCATCAGTTTTTTACCATTGCCAGGAAACTACCTTTGGACACTCTGAAATACAAATCAAATCATGGGAAATCGGTCAATTCTATATTGATAAGTATCAACTGCCTTCCTTCCTTCTTTCCTTCCTTCTTTCTTTCCTTCCTTCCTTCCTTCCTTCCTTCCTTCCTTCCTTCCACACACTTGGTAGTGCTCAGGGATCACTCCTGGCGAACTCAGAGTGCATCAAACCCGAGTCTAACTGGGTCAACCAGACATGCCAGGCAAATGCCCTACCCTCTGTGTTAACTCTCCAACCCAGCATCAACATATTTTCGGAGGGACTTATTCTGAGTTTTCCTAATTGAATGACCCCTTGACCCCTTTAATTTCTGGGAACTTCAGAATCCTCAGGAGACTTTCAAGACCAAATCTTGACAGGTTCTCACTGGGCCACAGAACCTATTTCAGAGTCTATCTTGCACACTGGAATGAGAACAGAATAAAAGGGGGAAATTTAATAGCTGCTGCTGAGGGACAGAATACAGAACTTACATGTGGGGTACCCATGTTATGAAGTGGTTAATATGTCCTGAACCACAGGCTTCTCAAAAATTGCTTGTATGAAGAAAATGTGACTCGGTGCACAAAACCATTTATGTGTTGGTCTGAGAAAGGGAGGATGATCAAAACGACATCTGTATCATCAAAGGATACACAGCTTGTTATCAGTAACAGGCACAAGTAACTCTTCGACTTGGGTGTAGCAGACTGCCTGTGTGGACAGAGTATCAACTGAGTCCAGAAGAAAGACCTGACTGAGGGCAACGAGTGTGATTCTGTGGCCTTCGGGCAAGAGCTGGTCTTGGGAGGAAAAAGGTCAAAGCAAAGGCATCCCCAGCCCTCAGTACAGTTCTCAGCAGGAGTCTAAAATGCTTTAGGCCACTTCAAGGCAGGAGTGATGAAATCACTGAGACTAAAGATACCTCCAAGTAGAGCCTCTGATGAGAGAGTAAGCTGAGGCATGTGAGTAAAACCAGCTGTTTATGAGAGGGCTCTTCTCTCTCAGACAACAGGACCAAGATTGTATGTGGTGGGCTATGTTGAATTCTCTGTGGTCATGACCCATGACCCTGAGTGAGTCTTAAGCACATGTGGTATGAGAACCTGTGGAAAAATCACTATCTCGTAACAAGGCTTCATTTAAGGATGAGCAATGCTAAAAGGAGAGAGAGAGAGAGAGAGAGAGAGAGAGAGAGAGAGAGAGAGAGAGCGCCTACCATAGAGGTAGGGACAAGGGCAGGTGGGGAAGGGAAACTGGGGACACTAGTGGTGGGAAATGTACACTGGTGAAGGGATGGGTGTTGGAACGTTCTATGACTGAAACCCAATCATGAACAACTTTAGAACTGTGCATCTCACTGTAATTCAATCAAAAAAAGTTTTTAAATAGGATGAGCAACAGAATCGATAAGCTACAGATTGCCAGAGAGCAAAGCATTTCATTGATATGGCCTTTCACCTAGTGCCAAAATTAAAGCGATTTCCAAATGATAGACCAAGATTCTGAAAGTAGAAGTTGTGAGAGAGGGAACCCTGCTCATAAAGTCCCCAAAGAGAATTTCTCACTAATCACCATTTTCATGAGGAAGGATCGACACCCTTATACCTTCTCTGAAAAGAATGGCCTAAAAAGTGCCTCACTATCTTGGGAACACAACACCGTTATGATTGGTACACTCTGACCACATTTTTCTAACCTGGGTATGGCAGAGTGAACTGGGCAAGGAATTGGCTAAGCATCTCCAGAGCCTTTGAGAGCAAGATTTCCTGTCTATTGATCTCTTGGTTTTTAAGGAGGTCCAATGGTGGGTGTGGAGGAGAGCTGATTTTTAAAAAAAATTCCAAATCAGCAGCAATAAAATCAGTTTAGATTCTCAGTTGCAGACGACAATTCAAAGTGTTATCTGATGGGGAAGGCATGAAATGTTTAGACAACATAGAACGAAAATATAAATAAGCAGAAATAAAAGTCCTGAAATTGTTATCTTTGCCAACATGAAAAAAAATTGTGATTCCTTCCAATGCTTCGCTTGTCTACATAACTGCAGCCTGAGGCACGAAGCCACATTCTGAATAAAGTTGAGATGTGAAACGTTTATGCTGGATTTATCGTGATTGCATTTTTTGAGCATTTTGAAAAACTTTTCTGTCACTCCAACTATTTTTCAAATTTCCCATATGCCTGGGACAGAACGTGAAATTGGGGCAACAATTAAACAAAACCACCATTGAAGAGTTTTCTTGAGAAGGGCTGTGAAGGTTACTAGTTTGACAAGACAACACATTTAAGTTGTCTGGTGACAGAAAACGAATTCACTACTGGGGATTTCTGACATCTCAGATCTACATATTGAGATGCTGGAGGCCAGTGAGAGTGGATGTCTGTGATTTTAATTTACTTATCCTCTTTAGAAAAAAAAAGTCCCTTAAGTCATTCTGGCTCACTTTCTTTAGCATTAGTCATACTGCATTTCCTTAAGCCTATGAGTGTGTTTCTATGTAAATAAACGATGTAGTTCACTTGGGGATAAAAGTCACAGTATTCAGAGGCTATAAAGACCTATTAGATCATCTGATCTGGCCACCAAGAGAGTCCCTGGGTAGGGAATGGAACTGCTGATCTTCGCCAAGAGGCCAAGAAGAAACAGTTGGCAAAAGTATTTTCCGTCCTTTTGTGTTTTAACTTATCTAATAGTGCTTTGGTCATTTTCCCAAGTGAACTAGTAAAATTATCATTAAACAGCTTTACTTATCGGGGAGAAACAAAGTTGAACTTATCTGAGTCAACGGCCTCCATTTGTTGATGAGATGATCTTGTTTGCGAACTATGAACAGTGAAGATTCCGCTCTTTGAACTAGTCGAGCCGTTTCCTTTCAGTAAGTCAAAAGGCAAAGGAATATGCAAGACCTTCTTAACAGTTGTTCCCAATCTGTTTTCACTGTTTCCAGAGCCATTCAATATTAAAACATCAGTTTGTCCAAAGTAAAACATGAACACAACAGAACTTAAAACAATAACATCTGTCTATTTTATGAATTGACCTGCTTTTCCATTTCCATTTGCTATAATCTGTGGATTTTGAAGGAATTTTGAAAACTGGACGCAGAGAAATTGGGAATTATGGCAGAAATCAAAACAACCAAATCAGCTTGAACTCCAAAGACCAAATACGAACCCCAAAGACTTAAGGGAAAAACCTGTTCTGGTCACTTCTCTCATTGTCCTGCAGTTCTTAATTCCTATTCCAACCATATCTTCTGTGATTCCTCTCTCCAGATTAGAGTTAGAAAATTGTCAATAACACCAAAGTGAAAGTCACATCACTCAATTAATAGAAAATGTGCAGATGGGAGTTGGAACGATAGTACAACAGAGATAGGGCACTTGCCACGAACACAGCTAATGTGGGTTCAAGACCCAATACCCCCCATGGTTCTCCAAGCACCACTAGGAGTGATCCATGAGTGCAGAGCCAGGAGTAAGCCCTGACTACAAACAGGAAACACTTATAGTAGGAATTGATTTGGGAATGTAAAAAATAAAGTTTCATCAAAACAATGCAAATAGAATTCTTTCATCTAGGAAACACAAATAAGCCTGAAGGAAGTAAATCTTCTATTTTTATTGAGCTAGCATTTCCAGAGTGTGTAGTCTGTTTGTGCCATGTAAAATTATTTTAGGAATACTGTTAAAAAATAATAATGGGATCTTGGAGCTGGAGTGATATTACAGCGGGTAGGGGACTTGCCTTGCACTTGGCTGACACCGGTTCAATCATTGGCACCCCATATGGTCCCCCGGGCACCATCAGGAGAGATCCTTGAGTGCAGAGCTATGAGTAAGCCCTGAGTACCGCTGGGTATGGCCTCAAAACCAAAATAATGATGAAATAAAAGTACAATGTGATCCTTGGTTTTTGTTTTTTATTTTTGGGGTTGGGCTGGAGCGATAGCATAGCGGGTAGGGCATTTGCCTTGCATGCAGCTGACCCAGGTTTGATTCCTCTGCCCCTGTTGGAGAGCCCGGAAAGCTACTGAGAGTATTCCAACCATACGGCAAAGCCTGGAAAGCTATCTGTGATGTATTCGGTATGCCAAAAACAGTAAAAACAAGTCTCACAATGGAGACCTTACTGGTGCCCGCTCAAGCAAATCGATGAACAACAGTGCTACAGTGTGCTATTTTTGGGGTTGGGGCCACACCTAGCAGTACTCAGGACTTTCTCCTGGCTCTGTGCTCAGAGATCATTCCTGGAAGGGCTCAAGAAATCACACCTCCTTGACCTTCTTGAAGTTCAGAGCTTATATCCCACTGAGAACTATGAGGAGTTGAGGATTTCAGAGGAACTTGGCAAGACTCACCATGATCAATACGCAAGCAGGTATTCTTAAGAATTCTAAAGGATCAGTGTTGGAATATTGCAGGTCTGAAACTCAATCACATGAATAACTTTGTAATTTTGTAAGTCATGGTGATTTGATAAAAAAATAAATTGAAAAGGAATTCTAAAGAAGATACTAGATCCACTCCCTGATCTTCTTAGGGGAAAGAAAGATATGAATCCCCACTCCCTCATTTCCCATACAGAATGGAACAGAATGAAGAATTTCTGCAGTCTAGTCCAACAAGGAAACAGCATACTTGGACAAGGAGATGGAGGGAAGAGTAGTGAGAGATTAGACAAGGTAAGAGTGGCCAAGACAAGACAGCCATCCATTTTAGAGTTCACAGCAAGGAAACCATCACACACACAGGCCTGCCAAGAACAAGGAGAGAGAAACCAAGATCTGCAAGAAGGGTTGTCATCTTCAGAATGAAGAATGAAGGTAGCCCAGAAACAGGGTCAATGAGACAGTGCCTGAATGCCCTTTCCAGAACTTTTCCTTGGGTCTTCTGTGAGTGATTCCCTTTGGCCAAACACATTCACAAGGGCAGAAGAAATGGCTTAGGCAGACCACCCCAGAGAGGTGTTGAAGGTCGATTCCAGAGAATACCAAGAAGACATGATGATGGGAAGGAGAGAGGTGGGAGAGACAGGCAATGCAGAGAATAGCCAACAAAGTGGCCCCATTTATGACCAAACAAGTTCACAGGATAATGTATTCAGACCTAAATAATTTGGTAGATTGGTTGGGAGTCATGTTTAATTTTTAGCTCTTTGAGCACTTCTCTACTTCTTGTGACATCACAGTCACTATCAGCATGAGATCTCAGCTTAAGCCAAAGAATAAGAATGATAAAAATTTGGTTTAACATGCTTTCAAATTCTGGGATTGTCAGAACCCCAATTTAAGATGTGCCATTCCTTTAATTTATGGGATTTCCTTTTCTTTCTTTTGTCTTTCACCTTTCTTAAACTATTTTACTTAAAAAAAACCCTATTTGAATTAATTGTCTACCAAATTGAGATCTATAGTAGCTACTGCTATATATAAAATATCCCATATAAATTTTATATTGCTGATCTTGAAGCATACAGGATTCTGAATAACATGAATATTAAATAAATATACTTCATTTGGAACATTTTAATTTGAAACAGAAAATGATCTTTATTTTTCAATTAAAAATAATCTATTTCAAGCATAGCAATTCTGTTACTAAACTATACTGATGAAACACAAAACTCTGCTTCTTGGTCATAGAGCATAATAAAAACCTTCCCTCAACCCAAAAGAGAGTTTACTTCCCACAAATTCATTTTCTGCCATTTTTGTTCAGTCTTTGAGGGATCTATCCTCCTTCAACTCTGCTTGATTTACTATACTATTTGCATATTGGTTCAGTATAGCAGTGGCACTCAACAACAAGAGGTTACAGACTGAGAGACTCGGGCCTTGGAATACTCAGAACCTACAGTGGGGGCATCCTATGGGCACTCAGAGATTGCCCGCTAGCCTCAGCCAGAAGGGCCACTGAGGTCACACTGAAGTCTCACTTGGGGCATGATCTGCCCCAATTTGGAATTCAAGTTATGACTTGAATTCTATACATTTATTCAAAATTGAAAATGGTCACTACAGAACACTTGGGCCTTATTTGCTAAACAATGAGTTATTCTGGAATTCCATTCGCTCCTCCTTGGACTTTATGAACTCTAACACATGAGATGTGGCTGCCTTTGATGCAACTGAATCAGCAGAGCCAAGTAATGCAGTGCACCAGCCCGGTGTGAAACTATGTCTAAATGTTACCTGTTTCCTGTAAAAGCTGCACCAAACCAGGTCTCAGTGGTACCCATTCTGTACACAGCAAACTTGACATCTGTATCCTGAGCACACCCCCCAAAAAATTAGTGTAGTCTAGTGATTAGTGTAGTCTAGTGGTAAGAGTGAGTGGTGATAAGTTATGGAGGGCCTCCAAACATTTTAAAGACTACAGATGACCTACACATTTGACAATTCTTAGGTGCATCTAAATCATGAAAACAGCCCTTAAAACAGATTCCTGATCCAAAAATATTTTTTAAAGAAATAGAATATTCTAATTTTAGCTTTTGATCACACTTCATATAGAACAAGACTTCTTTAAGTGCTAACAGAATAAGGACTAAGACCTTGATTTAGATTTCCCCAAGGGGCACTCACTATGTGAGTGGATAATATGAACATAAAAATAAGTTCACAAATGAATTTTCAATAGCTATATCAAGGAACTTTGCTTTCAGGTAATTTTACAGTGAAAATTTCAGCATAATTACAATTCATTGGTTTTTCAACTTTGCCACTTCACAAATATACTGCTCTACACTCTCCCTAAAGCCCAACAACAGAGAAAGAGGCACAAAAATAGGATAAGAGAAAGAGATAGTACAGAGGGTGCAGAAATTTCCTTGCATGTGGCAGATCCAAATTTGATCCCCAGCACCTCATAAGGTCTCTTGAGCACTTCCGGGAAGGCTGCCTGAGTGCAGAACCAGGAGTAAGCCTTGAGTACTACCAGGTGTGGCCCCCAAACAAACAAGCAACACACACACACACACACACACACACACACACGCACGCACGCACGCACGCACGCACATGCACATTATACACTCAGAAAGAGTTGCAACCGTGATAGCAGTTATATAATTATATAATAATGACTTTATATATAATTGGAAAAAAGTTGCAATCTGCTATCCAATCTCTCTTCATCTCATTTTGGAAACTAGCACATGTAAAACTTTACGTGATCCTTACCGTATCCTCTTTTTCAGAGTTTGTACCTTGAAAGATTCAACCTCACATATCTTTGCCCAAACTGAAATTACTAACTAATGTAACAAAAGAAAATGAGGGAGGCAGAGCCTCCCTTTAGAGGAGACTCAAGCTTCACCAAGCCTCCACGAGCCTTTCCCCTCCCCCGTCCTTCCTTAATGCGCCATATAGAGAGGGCTCTCATGTTGTAAAGATGTCATATATATTTTCTCTTCACTCAAAGCTTCCTGAATAGAAAGAGACCTATTTGTCTCCATGGTGTTTTCGCCATTAACAGTATCAGAGCTGCAGGAACACAATGGGAGATGTGTTTTCCGTTAACCTCTTGACTCAGAGATGTCCTGATGCTAAACGTTATTGCATTTTGCATTAGCACAGAACAGTGGGAGTTCTGTGACGGATGTAAAAGGGTTGAGGAGGGCCACAGAAGCTCTCGTGTGCTCCATACTGCAGTTGGTAATGGAGCACGAAGCCCATCATTTTTGTATCGAAAGAGCATAAACGGAAAACGGGGAAGGAGGCGGAGGGTTCCACCTGCACATCCACCTGCCTCTCCTGCACATCCCTGAAACCAGCTCTGCTGTGAAGTGATATGCAATCTTTAGCAAACCTTGTTCATAGACATCAACTAGGCAGAAATGAATGTGCTTTATTACTCTAGTGACCCACAAACCAGGGGTGCAGAAGGGAGATTAACATTTGCCGTCTGGGGTGGGAGGTGGTCCTGCTGTTCTTCAGTATCTTACTGTCTTTCAGTGGAAGCAGCTTTTTTTTGTGTTGGAGTAATGTGACCACAAACTGTTCCTTACCAATCTTTCCCGGTCTCTCTGAAAGAACAGAGAGACAGAAATGGGGGTGGGGGTGTTCCTTTTCAGGTTTAAGACTAGAGAAAATGGAGCTTTAAGTAATAACTATTCTAGTCACTATAATCTAAGGTTCCCAAATGACAGATCCAGAATTGTAGAATATTCCATAATAAAGGTACTTCAGAAAATATGCAGTTCCAATTCCTGGGTTTACATATTCGAATGTATAGAAAGTTGAAATGATTTGAATGTGACAAAACTAGGGTTGGTACCTATATTCACGTCTTCAGCTGAATTCTCTCAATGTGGGCTCCTCAAGGATGCTTCGGTGGAATGGGGGAGCATGTCAGATGAAGATATTTCCAACTCAATCCCATGCTACCATGTCCCTATTTCTCAAGAGCAATTTTCATCATGCTTAGTTTTCTGTGTTAGTGAGAGGGAACAAGATATATTTAAAATAGTTAGCTATATAAATACCATTAAAAGAGGGCAGGAATCTTGCTCTACATATTGAAGAAGATAATGTCTCCAGATTTTTTACTCTCATCCTAAATTTTGTGACCAAGCCAGAACTGAGAAACGTTTGGTTAATGTGGAATTTTGCCACCCAAGAATGTGTTATACACACCAATAGTATCAGTCTCCTTAAGAGTTGGTTCAAGACGCACTATTTCATGATCCATGGAGACTGCATTTGGACATGATCTCTGAGGTTATATTCAGTAAAATTTGATAAATACAATGGAAAGAAATCTTTCAACAGAACCTGGAAGTACAGAATGTTGATAAATGTTACACATCAGTCTTAGAACACAAAAAGAGATTACCGAATGGGGTTAGACTATGGGGATGAAGGGGTGGCAAAAATTAAACAAACAAACAAACACACTGTCCTCTCGTTGTTCATCGATTTGCTCGAGCGGGCCCAGTAATGCCTCCATTGTGAGACTTCTTGTTACTGTGTTTGGCATATTGAATACTCTCGGTAGCTTGCCAGGCTCTCCAAGAGGGGCGGAGGAATCGAACCTGGCTCGGCCGGGCTGGCTGCGCACAAGGCAAGCGCCCTACCACTGTGCTATCGCTCCAGGGAAAACAATACAGCAAGACCAGGATATCAGTGAGGGAGGGTGGTATTCTCTTTGCAGTCAAAGAGTACTCTGTTCAGCAAAATATACATAATTTGAATTTCTTTAAAAAACTTTATAGAAAAAAATTATTTTGGGTCAGACTCAGCGTGCTCAGGCCTTACTTCCAGCCACGCTTAGTGGACCATATGCAGTGCTGGGGATCAACCCCTCTTCCTGCTGTGTTATCTCTCAGGCCCAAATTAAGAAACACCTAGCTTATTCATTTTACCGTGGGCCTTTGCAAAAATCAGAGAAGGCAATGGGCTGAAGAAACCTTTAAGGAGGGCAATGCTTTTTCTTATAAGAATGTCTTTAGGAGCGCATGCTTATCTAGAATAAGAAGGCATATGATGAGGTGATCACATAAGGTAAAGGCCCTCCCATTGTTCATCGATTTGCTCGAGCGGGCCCAGTAACGTCTCCATTGGAGACTTTGTTGTTACTGTGTTTGGCATATCGAATACTACGTCAAGGGGAACTTGCCGGGCTCTGCCGTCTGGGCGAGATACTCTCGGTAGCTTGCCGGGCTCTCCGAGAGGGGTGGAGGAATCGAACTCGGGTTGGCCATGTTGGCTGCGTGCAAGGCAAACGCCCTACCGCTGTGCTAATTAAATATCACCAACAAGTCAAAGAAGGCTCTGATTCGTGTTATAAAGAAATGCAAAGAACTGATATTCAATAAATCTTTCCAACTCACTCTGCTAATTGGTCACTCTCTTTTATCAGTAAAAATTTCTGGATTGATAGCACTGTAGCACTGTCCTCCCGTTGTTCATCAATTTACTTGAGCAGGCACCAGTAACGTCTCCTTTGTGAGACTTGTTACTGTTTTTGGCAGATCGAATACACCACGGGGAGCTTGCCAGGCTGGATTGATAAAGAAGGTAAAAAAATGCTAGCAACACATTTACATTTTAATGCTCATCAGTATACTTAAAAAACAGTGAAAGGACCAGAATCTGAAATAAAAATAACATTTTCATCACCCGTGGAGGTGTTATAATTTCTTGATGAAACTTTATAATGCAGCATGCTGTGACACATTTATCCCCTTTTTAAGTCCTGAGATTAATTCATAGACAATACAATAAACGGTATACTTGAGATTTCGAGGGTTAAGAATAATAGTCAGTTTTAGGGCATTCATTGAGAATTTATCTGAGGAAACAGAACATATACGTGTTATCCACAGATGATAAGGAATGAATCATTTTCAAGAACATTTTCTTAATCCATTACTGTTGAAAAGACACTAATATAAACCTAACATGGTTCGTAACATAACATTCTTTTTGTTTGTTTGTTTGTTTGCTTGCTTGCTTTTTGGGTCACACCCGGCTATGCACAGGGATTACTCCTGGCTCTGCACACAGGAATCACTCCTGGCGGTGCTCAGGGGACCATCTGGGATGCTGAGAATCGAACCCAGGTTGGCTGCATGCAAGGCAAACGCCCTACCCACTGTGCTATCTCTCCAGCCCCCATAACATTCTTTGCTTACAGTTCCCAAACTGTGTGTCCTACTATGTGCTAGTGGCATAAAAAAAAATACAACAGCATGATATCAGACTCATTTAACCTTTATGAAAACAAAAACTGTACTGACTCAAATAAATAAAGTCTTGTGTACAAGATAGTAGAAGGCCAGTGATAGGAAAGGTTTGATTTGGTTTGTCTTCGGAAGTAGGGCCCTACACACAGCTTTGTTCTCAGGAACCGGCTGTGCAAACACACTCAAGCTTCACTGTATCACTGTATCACTGTATCACTGTCACCCCATTGATCGTCAAATTACTAGAGCAGGCGCCATCTCTATTCCTTCCAGCCCTAAGATTTTAGCAGTCTCTTCTTACTCATCTTTTCCCAACGATTGGAGGCTTTTTCAGGGTTAGGGGAAAGAGACCTATTGTCATTTCTGTATTTGGCATATCAAATACGCCATGGGGAGCTTGCCAGGCTCTGCCTGTGCAGGCGGGATACTCTCGATAGCTTGCCAGGATCTCCGAGAGGCATAAATGGATAGGAAGTGTCTCATAATGTTTTGCATGGAAGCTTCGGAAAGTGGCCTGGAGCATGGCAGTGGTTGGACAGTGGAGGTCGGCTGCCTGGGCTGGATCCCTTGGAGTGGGGAGGGTTCTCACCCACCCTACAGCCTGGCGTGGAATCCGGTGGCATGGTTCTGGGAGCCTTCTTTTATTTTTATTTATTTATTTAATTAAAAATTTTTTAATAGTGAGACATCATGAGGTATAGTTGCAGACTTACACATTTTTGTGCTTGGGTTTCAATTATACAATGATCAAATACCCATCCCTCCACCAGTGCCCATTTCCCACCACCACGGATCCCAGTATCCCTCCCACCCCCCATCCCCCCCATCCCACCCTGTTTCTGTGGCAGGGCATTCCCCTCTGTTCTCTCTCTCCTTTTGGGTGTTGTGGTTTGCAAAAGAGACATTGAGTGGCAATTGTGTTTGGTCTATAGTCTACTTTCAGCATGCTTCTCTCATCCTGGGAGGATCCTCCCAACACCTTTATTTGGTGTTCTCCTCTTTATCTGAGCTCCCTTTTCCCCTAGTATGTGTGGTTGGCTTCCAGGTCATGGAGTAAAATTCCTGGTACTAATCTCGGCCATTCTTGGGTGTTAGTCTCCTATTTTGTTACTTTATGTTCCCCAGATGAATGCAAACTTTCTATGTCTATCCCTTTCTTTCTGAGTCATTTCGCTTAACATGATACTTTCCATGTAGTACCACTTGTATGTAAATTTCATGACTTCGTCTTTTCTAACAGCTACATAGTACTCCATTGTGTAAATGTACCAAAGTTTCTTTAACCAGTCATCTGTTCTCGGGCATTCAGGTTTTTTCCAGATTCTGGCTATTGTAAAGAGTGCTGCAATGAACAAACAATTGCAGATGTCACTTTGACTATACTTTTTTGCCTCTCTGGGATATATTCCCAGGAGTGGTATTGCTGGGTCAAATGGGAGCTCAATTTCTAATTTTTTGAGAATCATCCATACTGTTTTCCAAAAGGGCTGAACAAGTTGGCATTCCCACCAACAGTGAAGGAGTGTCCCTTTCTCATCACATCCGCGCCAGCACCAGTTGCTTTTGTTCTTGTGGATATGGGCCAGTCTATGTGGTGTGAAGTGATATCTCATTGTGGTTTTGATCTGCATCTTCCTGATGATTAATGATGTGGAACATTTTCTCATGTGTCTTTTAGCCATTCGGATTTCTTCTTTGTCAAAGTTTCTATACATTTCATCTCCCCATTTTTTGATGGGGTTGAATGTTTTCTTTTTGTGGGGTTGAACCAGTACTTTGTATATCCTTGAAATTAACCCCTTATCAGATGTGTAGTTGGAGAATATCCTTTCCCATTCTGTAGACTGTCTTTGTATTTTGGTCACTGTTTCTTTTGAGGTGCAGAAGCTTCTTAGTTTAAGATAGTCCCATTTGTCTATCTCTGTTTTCACTTGCTTGGCCAGTGGTGTGACATCTTTGAAGACACCATTAGCTTCTATGTCATGAAAGGGTTTTGCCAACATTTTCCTCAATGTATCTTATAGATTCCGGTCTAATGTTGAGGTCTTTAATCCACTTAGATCTTACTTTTGTACATGGAGTTAGGCAGAGATCTGAGCCCATTTTTTTGCAAGTAGCCGTCCAGTTTTGCCAGCATAATTTGTTAAAGAGGCTTTCCCTGTGGGAGCCTTCTTTTATACTCCCATCTGGAGGAGCATCAGTGAGTTCTGGAGGGTGGCCGATAAGGAGATTATCTAGTGCCGGCAGAGTGTGGTTTACGGGTGTGATCCCTGAGTCAACAGAGACTGGGGAGCAGGCAGAGGATCTCTGTTCTGGGTCCTGTTGAGTCCAGAGTCCACGGTCACAAAGTTCCGCCTTATCTGGGTTCTGTGGGACTTCATTCTTGCGTGAGGTTCGGCCCGAGCTTATCCCACCCTATCTAAAAGGAGTAGACCTTAGTGTCATGTATAAGAAGATAATTTAATAAGAAAAGCTTTATAAATGTATAAACAGTACTAAGTAGATCCTTATATGTCAAGTGGCTACAGATGGTTAATACACAAACTCTTATCCACATAGATACAAGAAATAATAGTTTCACTTCAAGCTAAGAATAAATGTGACAAAGTAATGGCATTGTCTTCTCAAACAAGGCCCTTCTACAGAATAGATGGATGGGATTAAGAGAGGTAGACCCTGGAGTCTTGTGTCTTCTCCATCGACCTTCAGCGTAAGTGTCGTCTAAAGTCAATACTGACCCTTTCATTTTACCTCACCATCAAACTGAGGCTAGTTAACCTTGACCTGTTAGTAATGTATTAGTGATTACATTATGATTCACCATGACAACATCTGAACATGAATCAAAATAAGGACTCAGGGATCCCATTGCTTTTTTTTAAAGGGTAGTTATAGGGTAGTTATATGGGATAACTTGAGGCTTCAAGTAAAATTCACTTATTTACATCATGCACTGAAATGCCAGAAAAACTAAATAGGTGAAAGAACCTCATGAAGACCCCTGAATACCTGACATTTCTACTGAAAATTATCTAGGCTTGGAGAAAACCCATCCCGTACTTGCCAACAAACTTGGATTTTAGTGCTGGTTTCCAGTGCAGATTGAGTTTGACTGAAAATAGGCAAAACCCCAAAAAATCCATCATTCATGACGCTGGTTATCACCATGAAATGGCTGAGCCTTATATTCTGATATCATCAATTGCCACATTATTACCATTCTAGTCAGTCTCTGGCATTTCCCCTTCTCTAAAAGTTGTTTGGTGCATATCCCATTGACAGAGATATAAATAGCATACAGACAAAGCGATCTTAGCCTAAATCCAAAGTCTGCATTCGTAAGCATGACTTTTGATCTTGGGAACTTCTTAGGATGGTGTCACACAGTGACTCTCAGTTTGATTGAAATCCAACAAAAAGTACAGTAGGATTATGAGATTGTCCCTAACTTCTCAGGCCTTCCTGGTAGAGAGGTCCTCTCCTGAGGAACTCACTGTATCTTCTATCCTGTCTGTCCTGTAGACTTCCTTCGACCAATGAGGCATTATCACATACTAGGGAGGCAGGAGTTTGCAAATTATCTTAATTGTCTTGTTTGTTCTTATCTTTGCTTATCTGCCTTTCAATAAGAATGTGTTGGGACTTGCATGCTGGAGGATGTGGCACATGGAATAGCAACAGAATTAAGTTGCTCCAGTCATCGAGTGACTCCATCCTACAATGATGATCAAAATGAATATACCAATCAAGACTGGAAAGCACTGCTTAGTCTAAGTCAATGGTCCACAGATACATGACATAAATATATCTTTATGATCATATGACATGGAGGCCTTGTGCTATTATGCAGTAATATTGTAAATGATGTAAAGAATCCTCCAATTCTCACATTTTGTGGTAAAACAAATTCTAATCCCAAACTTGGAACAAGAAATACAGCATGGGTATAAGAAGAAAACAAAAGCTACACTCTACAATACCAGTAAGATACCTATACTCCATCTTACCTTTCATAGAATTTCCTCGGGAAAAAAAAGGGTCCCCGAAGAATCCTGATCACACTCACCATGGTGTTTTGTGCACGACCCAAGGCAAGCTAGGAGGCTGTACAGTTATCTCCCTTGATGTGATTCTGAACTATACAACCCACTACCTCAACCTGGGAACATGCAGTCACGATGGCTGAGAAGCTACCATCAATGCAAAGCCAGTCTGATTCGTCTTCCTCCTAACACCTACTTGGGCTAGTCATGGGAAAACATCTAAAGGGTCTTCATGGGGAAAAAAATAAGGTGAGAACCATGGCTTGATGTTACTGTAATGACCAGGAGGGAGGAAATACTTGGTATTAGTCTTCTTGGGACTATGTGTACGTGGAGATTATGGCAATGTCCTGGAGCACAGTTGTTCTGATTGTTCTGATCCCCCTAATGCATACCCTCGGCCATCTATTGATGTCAATACAAAAGCAGACCCAAACTGACCTGGTCAGTTTGGGGCAGTGGCGGTGGGGGGAAGGGAGGGAAGTAGGAAAGTATGGTATCCTTAAGAAACTAGGAATCTAGAATTTTTTTTCTACCTTGTAAATTTATCTTTTAGTGGTGGCAAGGATGGGGAGAGGGAAAACTATCTTTCCTTCCCCTATAATACTGTTTCTTATTTATTTTAATTTAGGTAGATACAGTACTATTAAAATTTCTAGGAGTTAGAGTGATAGTGCCATTTGAAAAGTGTGTGCCTTGCACATAGTCAATCTGGTTTCAATTCCCAGCACCATCTGGTCCTTCCACTATCACCAGTGCTCAATGATCCCTGAGCACCACAGGTGTGGCCCCCAAACAAACAGGATCTTAGTCCTGATATCAAAGTTTCTACACCTGATCACCACCAAAGTGCCTGGAACCCTCCATCCCTGTCCCTACGTCACCTCTAGTTGCATCTTCTGGAGTCTTAAATTTCTAAAGTTCCAATAAGAAAATAGCTTAAGCCAAAATGATGAAATAATATTAAAAAAAACTAGATTCTGAGCAAAGGAGGCAAATATTTTAGAAGCACTGTTAAACATTCACACTATTATACATCTACCTAACTTATCACATAACTCACATATTTATAAAGTGTGCCTCTTTTTGGTGTTGCCCATTTCAGCAATTTTTTTCATAGTGAATCCCTCTCAGTTTATTGGCTAATAAAAAAAATGACTTGGGCCATAGCTCATGATGCCCTGTGTTCAAATGCCCACACCAAAAAAATTTAAAAAAAAAACTCTGGCCCATTACTAGACTAAGCCTAAGCTGTTTAAATATGGGATTATACCTCTCATCTTTGCAGAGGCTACTAGCAACTATAGGCCTAGAATCTGACACATAGTAGAAATTAAAATGTTCGGCACTGATAAGATAGTACAGCAGATAGGGCACTAGCCCTGCATGCAGCCAACCCAGGTTCAATCTCCGGCATCCCATATTGTCACCCAAACACCGCCAGGAGTGAGTCCTGAGCACAGAGTCATGAGTCACCCTTGAGCATCACTAAGTGTGGCCCAAAAACCAAAAACAGAAAATAAAGAAACTGTTTTGATGTTCATTGAGAGAAGATGAATGAATGGATAAAGCGGAACTACAAATACACAAACCCCAAATTAAGGAGGAATTTTACTTTGATGGCAGGTTCCTTGTTCCATTGATGTGACAGTTTCACTCATAGGTGGATTTACAAATCAAGATGCCAGAGGAGAGACTCGCAGTGGCTAAATTTAACCTGGCAAGTCTGCCTCAAGTGCTGAATCCTGTGTGGAAATTTAAGGAGTAATTATGAACACCCATCACTAGATGCTCACTTCAGAGAGAATACTCACTGGGGCACTAACAGATACCTAATCCATTTTCTTCTTAAGCACTTGAGTTTTATTTTCCTTGTGCTGACTATTTGCCTGATCAGTAAACACAGCCAGCAGATAACCTTGATGGGTGGGAAACACAGCAGTGGAGGGCATGAACTAGCAAGACAAATTTTGATATGCTACAATGCAAAAGTTGGAGATTTTTCTGATTTTATTGGGGGGTGGAGTGGGCCATACTCAGGTGCACTTAGGACTTATTTCTGACTCTGTGCTCAAAGGTCAGTCCTGGTAGTGCTTGTGGGAACATATGTGTGCTGGGGTATGTTCCATGCAAGTACCTTAGCCCCTGTACCAGCTCTCTGGTCCCCTACATTACAGCTTTTTAAATATACAGAAATGAAAAATAATTATCTTTCACCACATACATTCTTTTGCTAGTGGTCACCACCCCCCATCTCAAAAATAAAGAGTGTTGCTTTTAGAATATTAATGATGTTTCAATACCCGCCTCTTTAGGTAGTGTGGATTTTTCCTTGTTTATTTACACTGATTTTAGCCCATTATCATGTATTAGTGCAATTATGGCTCATTACATAATTAGTGTAAATATTTGGAAGCATGTAATAACAACATGCAATTATGATATAGAATGATGTCATAAAAATTCTCATTGAAAAGAAGAAATAAAAAATAAGTAGCATTCACAGAACGGTAGCTATATATATTTACATGGAGAGAATTAGGTTGCAAAGGATTTCTGAACATGTGCATAAAGACTCTATCATCTGGCCATTGAAGTCTTTAGTGCTCTCAGCAGTGCCCCACCTCAATGAAGAAAGGACGAACCTCAAACAATGCTTCAAGTGTGGGATATTAGGAAGAAGCAGGGACTTGCCATTAGTAAACGTAGTCCGCATTTGATTAAGCTATTTGGGAGTCGGGCAAATGCTATAATTAAGATGTGATCCATTAGGACACTGTGTTTGTGTAAGCGACACACAATTCCACAAAGAGGCTCTTGAATGGGGAACCAGCAGGTTTTCTGAAGTCAGAATCATCGCTTCATCCTTTAGAGAGGTGCTGGACACACAGGAAGTATCCATGAAGGATTGTTCAATGAGTCAGAGGGAATGAACCGTATATGTTTTTCTAGGTGCATGGCTATGGCAAAGAAAAAAAGTGGCTTAAAAAAAAAAGAGAAAGAAAGTGGCTTATCCCAACTCACAGTTTACTAAGCACATTTAAGATATTAATAAATCTCTGAATATCTTTAAAGAATCATTCATATTGACTTCCACAAAATTTTAGCACTGTTATATGCACCGGAAGCTTTTAAAATCTTAACTGGATTTAGGTGATTAGGGAGTAGGTGACAATTAACAGTCAACAGACAAGGCAAAAGAGATCCTATCAAGCAGTGGGGAACGATTTGGCAAAAGCACATTGAAAAATAAATCATATTAACTGAAAATTCAGAGTCATTGCCTGCATGCCATTTTCTTGTCATATAGAGAAATCCATTTATTAACTTTGAAGAACAAGCCAAAAATTCCTTCAAAGCTGAAAATCTCCCCACTCTCACAATACAGAGTAAATTCTTTAATGAAATCTAATTCTTAGGATAAGATTTCCTCTATTAAATAAACTAAATGCTGATATAACAGCCTAATAAATGAACCAATAAATAATCAACAATCTAACCTTTGGAACAAGAATTTTTATATTAAACTATATGCTGATGTTACAGTTTAGTAATTGAATTGACAAAAAAAGCTTGATAATGATGTGAACATTTTTAATAAAACTAGTTTTCTTGAAATCATTCTCTTCACAACTAGAGTCTTTCTGGGAAAACCTGAAGTTATATTACATTCTGAGGCTTCCAATCGAATTATTTGGTCCACTCGGTGGGAGCCCAGAGGAATACTCAACATCTACACAACCATTCATTCATGAGCATGGAAGAATGGAAAAACACCGAATTGCATCATCATGTAAAATATTTAATATCCTGTCCGTGGCCAGACACTCTGGGCTTCCCAGTAAGAGTATTCTCTGGCCAGGTGTATTCAGTCATCAGGGTCTTTGGTTTTTAGCAAATCTGAAAGGATATTCTGGGCATCTTTTTTTTTTATATTGTAATGGGCTTTAACAGAACCTCTTGAAAGAACCAAGTTGGCAGTCACCTACTGCCATGCAAGGACTGGCCCTGAACAAAAGCTAGAGGCAGCTGAAGCTCCCTTGGATTCACAAGTCAATGATCCTGCTGCCACTCAACAACGGGATAAAGGGATGACGAGAAGAGGCGTGCGTTTCATCTCCATCAAACACAAGTGTTTATCCAGGGAAAGTAAAAGTTTAACAGTCTGGCCTGAGTCAACCATTTCAAAGAGGCATGTGAAACCAGCTGAGTAGACTGTGTGCTTAGTGGGTGGATAAAGGTCTTGGGGAACAGTTACATAGGGTACACACCGCAAGAGCAGTCTTTCTCTTCCAGAACTCAAGTGCCATCATTCCAGAATCAAACGTGGGCGTTTTGCAAAGTGGAAGTTGAGATTTACAGACAACCATCCCCTATGCCACGCCAGGACCGTTGCCACAGATCTGCAATCCCATGCTATAACATGACATCTTCTGGATGCAGCTTTTTAACCTTGAAACTCAGAGGACCCTGGGGTCCCAGCCGAACCTTCCTAGTCCCAACATACAAAATTTCTTCTTTATTTCCAGAGAGCTCTAGAGTGTTCTAGCAATCCCCAAAGAGTGTCACTCATAAGAGGAAATAGTACTTAATGAAATAAATGTATGCATTTGAATGTCAAATATTTTTTTCCGAGATTAACTCCATAACTCCTACATCTTAACTCTTCGGTACAAAAGGCTGCACAGCACATATCCCCGCACCAAAAAAAATTATTAAGGGAACTCCTGACACTACGTTTGACCAAAAGGGAATGCTAACGCTTATGAGTCATCTAAATCTGATCAACTTTTCACCCTGGGCTCTGTTTACAGGCTCCTCTGCTCACATAGTTGGAATGGGAAAATATAGCCAGTTTTTGCTTTGATCTGTAGTCAGTTTGGCTTGCCAATCCTGGCACAATGGTGATGTTTAAGAGACAAAAGGATAAAATTATTTTCATTCCAGTCTTTTAAACATGGTGAAGACTTATAAAACAGCTCTGCCCAATATGAAGTTGGGCCTCAAATGGCTATTCTTTTTCTTTCATTAAAATTTTTTTTCTCTTACTGAGATGGGTATTTACAGAAGCACAAATCGTTAAGTGCATCCACTCCCCACCTTGATTGTGCTTAGAAGGATAAGGACTGATTTAAATGCATTTGAAGAGCAAGGGGTAAGAGTGACTGTAAAAGACCATCCTACACCAACAAAAAACACAAGAAGTCTGTATCACTTTGCAAACAAAGATCATAACTCTGAAACCAGATTCGGGTTTGTTCTCCTTTCCATATTCATTTATGCATCCTTCACTCAAGGGCGTGGGTCCCCAAACTCTCACAGCCTCACCTGTCAGCCGAGCTCTTCTTTAGAGAGAGGAGTTCTGAGAGAGTCGGAACTGCAGGAGAATCTGTACATTCATTAATCCGTGAGGTGCCTCATCCACTTCCAAACCCAGGTTTCCTTTCCTGGGACCCAGTCCTCTTGCCCACTGCTACCAACCCTTACAGGAAACCCAGGGTGCAGGGGTGCACGCGGGGAGAGGGGGGACAGTGGCCAAGTGCAGGCTGTGAGATTGCCCAACAGACACAGACCTATAGACACAAGCTTGTGCGGAAGAGCACCACAAGTTCGGATCTACGGGTTTGTGGCAGCAGGCCTTGGTCTCTCCTCTCATTTGGGGGGGGGGTTGCCATGTCTGCAATGAAATGTTTAGACCATTAGTGGAACCATAGACTCTGCCGTTCTTGTGTTTCATGCCTGAAATGGGAGGGCTTCATCCTGCTCTTCTGAGGGCAAAAGTGATGCGGCTACTTGTCTGTCTGGCTCTCTAGTCACCCTGTTTTCACTCCTTCCTCACACCAGTAGGTTCCTGGACCCTCATCGTTATACTGTTGACAGAAGTCTCACTGATTCAGTCACTCTCCCGGCATACAAATTGGGTGAAATGACAGGCGAAGCCCAATCAGCAGAATCAAATAAACCCTTTCCATTGTAGCAGGGAGGGAGGTGAAGAGGAAGGGAGGGAGAGAGGGAAAGAGAAACATCTGGAATCACATGAAAAAAAGGATGGTGAAATTTTTCTTTTCCATTTGCATTCTGGAAAGCAGCTGGAAAAGCTACCAATAGGCTTGTGAATGTTTTCTGAAAACTATTTGAGAAAGATATTTGCACTTAGATTCAACTAGAAGGTTCATATTCATAAAAGGTTTGTCTTTTTTGCTTCTGCCCTGCCTTCACCTCCCCATCACTGCTTTTAATTAGTCCAAACAACAACACTGAGTAAGCTCAGGCATATTTTATAAAATCTGAACCAGAAAGAAAGGTTGCGTAATTACTCATGCCCCCACCCCGTTTAAAAAAGAAAATATGCAAGGCAAAGTAATGTACTATTTTTCACACCTTCTTATAAAAGGATTTCATTTGTCACCATGGCCTTCCTTCTTCAAAGCCAGTGTTACATGTGTAAGAAAAACATCCAAGACAATGAGCCTTCATTCATGGCTCCTTTTGAGAATTTGATTGAAGACATAGTTATCATCATAAGCGCTTGGAGGACACAGAATGGAAAGTAAAATCATCCCCTGCCCAACATTCTGGGAAACACAAATGCCTTCAACCCCATGGCGGGCCTCAGTGGAGACCTTTATAGCGTGCTAGCAGGGAACACAGATCCTGCACTCCAAACAGTCCTCCTGGCTAGGCCTAGACACGTGAATCGATTCACGCCTTTCTTGAGAATCCAGGCTGTCTTATTCATAACAAAGACAGAACTGGATTTGGGATTCTTCAGGGATAGAGCACAAGCCCTTGGGAACACAACCTACAAGGCCTACACCAGAGAACAGGAAGCCAAGAGCAGTCCCTGCCGAAAGTGAGATGCTAAATTCAAGATACTCATTATCTGCCTCTTTCTGCTACTGGAGTTGCCCAATGGAGAATTCAGCTATGGTTCCATGCCACGATTTTCAGATCCAAATGAACAGTAGAAATTGCTTTGCCTCAAAATGGCTTTACTTTGGTTTTGAAATGCTCACTTCCTTATCAGAGGAAAAAGAGGTGAAAAAACTCAATCCAAAAATCATCTCTTTTCCTTTGATCTCCCTGACAAAGGGGCCGAAGGACAAGCACTTTCCCCTGTTTGGGAAATGTGTGGCTCAGGCAAACTGGTGAAAACGGAAGGAACGGGCTCCCCCAGCGACGAGGGCTGACTGCTAAAATAATGTTTATGAAAAATATCAAATGTACATTAGAGATCTAAGAATTACATCTAGACAATCCAGCAGCATTGACCTCATCAAAGATCACCCTAAGTCCAGTGAAAAAGGATTAATGCAAGTTTGAGTGGGGGGGGGCACCTGTGTCTTTTGGGGGGACAGAGAGAATTTATTCGTTCCAAATGGTTTTCCCTGTTAGCTTCCACACAACCCAGTTTTCATTTCAGTAAATAGAGGAGGAACCAGAAGATGCCCAGATGGGATGACAGGAAATCAAACAATGACCTAATGACCTAGTAGAACAATATTTTGTGTTTTTTTTCTTTTTTTTTAATGGGGAGGTAAGGGGAAGTAGATATTTGCCCTGAAATAGTAATTGAATATCTCTTTCAAGAATCTTCCTTGTGGGGCTGGAATGATAGTACAGCAGGTAGGGCGTTTGCCTTGCACATGGCTGACCCAGGTTCAATCTCCAGCATCCCATATGGTCCCCCAAGCACCGCCATGAGTAATTCCTGAGTGCAGAGCCAGGAGTAACCCCTGAGCATCACTGGGTGCGACCCAAAAAGAAAAAATAAATCTTTCTTGTGTGGAAGGGGGAAATGAGGGATTTTTTTTTAGTGTATAGTTGTCCTTGTTTTCTTAAGAAAAATTCAGCATGGGTCCCTTAAGATAATCACACTAACAATTCAGACTAAAAGTGTATGGTAATACCTGAAAACAATGGCCAAAGCAATGCATGTGACTTACCAAGCAAATATATCATCTGACACTTTACAACCTTTTACAGTAGAACAGAGTCCTATAGTAGCCACCTGTAACAGGACAGCCGGACCCTCTTAAGATACTGGATCTGAGGGGGGACATTGCACAGTATGGCAGACTCTTCCCTGCCGCCCTGAGCTAGGCAGACCCAGGAGTTCAGAGCACAGGGCAGCTTTGAGAAAATCCTCTAAGAACATTTTCAAATCCAATGACCCAAGGTAGCCACAGACTATAGCAACAGTACCCGATGCTTTCAACTGAGTTCTCCATGATTGATTTGTCGAATAAGTCAGCACCATCACATAATAACTTTCAAAAGATTTCTAGAACATCACACAATGAACTGAAAGCTACTGACTGCTCTACTCATTGACTACAGCAGTTAGAAAACTGGTTGCCCCTTTAAAAAAAAAATCCAAGTGCAAAATTCAGCTATTCTTCATAATCAAATTAAATCAGTCAGGCATGACCTAAAACTTTTCAATACTTGTGGAAATGACAAGTTTAGGGGAAGTACAGAAAGAACACCATTACCTGAAAAAAAGGCATGTCTTGAGAATCCTTGTAACACACTGTCATCTTGTTAGGCCAGGATATGCAAACCAGAAGCAGGAGTCTGGAAAACAAGTTTTTGAAAACGGATCAAGACTCTGGGTTTGTTTCTTGGTTGGTGTCTTTTTGTCACCCAATTCTTTTGAAAGCTGAATTGGAATGAATTCCAGCATGAGAATAAAAAGCAGCACGCACACACACACACACACACACACACACACACACACACAAGAAAACCAACACGGAAATAAAAATAATTTCAGAGAGCGATTAAGTGTTATGTTTATGAAACTTTAGGAAGCCTTATGTTTACTTCAATTCCAGAACAACACATAATATAAAAGATTCTGCAAATAAGTAACTTTCACATTTTTCCTGGAATTTCCCTGGCTACTGACGGACTTGAGAACGGTTTTACCAGAAAAATAATCGAATAGGAATGTGAAGCCTCGGAGTACTTCCAAATTCCAGTGTCTTAGATCCAAGTGCTCCTTTGCTGAACTTGATTAAGAGATAGCCCATCAATAATTAAGACTGGTCACGGTATAATCAGATTGGGCAATCATTAGCTGACGTGACGTAGTGTCACTGAGGTAGTGTTTTAACTTCGGGATTTGGGGGCCATTATTTCTCCCTGCTGGTGGGGCTGCTAAAAAGAAGTAAAATATCGGAGTGTGGTGGATGCCCAGGTCTGCCTCCTTCCACCCAGCAGGAGTCTTGGCTTTCACGCCAACCTGCTTTCAGTGGTTGCCACGTAGATGCAGGGTTTGCGTTCCCCTCATTGTTCCCTTACCAATGGATGGCAAACTCTCTCTCTCTCTGCAGCTGCTTGAAAAGGGGAAAGCTATTTAAGTTTTGAGGGTTGTGGATTTGAACATCAAATCCACCATGATGTCAGCAGAAGGACCAACCGACAGCAAGTTTCCCTTGCCTGCTACTCTCCAGCCCCCCAACCCCCCAAAGATGTACCTTCTGTTCAGAATCTTAGCTGACTTCCTTTGTCCAGAAGGCATAGAGCAATTCAACTTTTCATACAAGAAAGGAGGGAGGGAAGGAGAGAGTGAGGGAGGAAGATGAGGGAGACAGGGGAGGAAATTGGGAGGGAGGGAGAGAATGAGCTGGTGGGAGGGTGGGGGGCAGGGGGAGATCTGGAGAGACAGGGCTGGGTCCAGAGCTACCTGTCTGGCAAGCATTGACCCCCATTCCATTCCCTGCACCTCCTGGTCCTTTGAACACTGCCAGGGGCAAATGGGTGTGGCCCCCACACCACGTGACTCCCCCCCCAAAAAAGGACTAGAGGGAGGGTGGGAAAGAGGTAGGAAGAAGAAGAGAGCAGAGAGGGAGTAGGAGCTAGAGACAAAGAGGGGGAGGGGAGAAAGAAAAACAAAGCGCCCAAATGTGCCTTTTGGCAGGTACCCAACACCCAGGGGTAGCACTGGCCTTTGACCTCCCCCCTTCGCTGCGGTGTTTCCGTTCTCCTTTCTCTCACCCCCGGCAGGCTTTGTTGCTCTCTCTAGAAAGTTCCAATCCCCTCAACAAGACAGTCCCACCAGGCAATGGCTGCCTGGAGAGTGATTCCCTGGTGCCACCGTCACCTAATCCTCCATCCCTTGGAGGCTGGAGGCCAGAGTGGGAACCAGCTTAAGTGCCAATTCGCCGCACCCAGGAGCACCAGGGAGGGAGGGGCAGATGGGCCACAGCACAGGCTGTGGCAGAGGGGCACTGAGAACCCCTTCCGCCTGGTCCCCCCCCCCCATCCCACACACCCCACATGACAGAGATAAGGATGCAAGGTGCACAGTAAAAGCCCAGCCAGGTCGCTGCAAGAACAAAGGCTGGGAAAGGCATCAGAGAATGGCACAGATCGGGTGAAACAAAAATGCCCCCGATGACTGAGCAGTGGGTTCCTTTTGGGGGGAGGGGGGAGGGAAAACAGGAATGAGGTGGGGGGTGTGTCATTTACAAAATGATCTGAAACCCACCCCACATTCACTTACAACAGAGGCAGTGTAGAGATCAACGGTTCCCTAATGCGGGCCGGGAAACACGAAATGAGACAAAGAAGAAAGAGGCTGCCAGCAAGTTACAAGTGGCTTCACACGCAGCGGGCTCAGGATGCCTCTCCTTTCCAGGAGAGGAATGTTAGCACGGGGTGGGGGGCCGCAGGCCTTTCTTTTCTGGCACGTAAAGATGCCAGCCTCCAGCACCCCACTCCTGTCCCGGGCCGAGCTGCATGGCTAAAGCCAGGAGGACGCTTTTAAAGGATTCCTTTAAAAAGGAATGAAAGCTTGAACGGTCCCCAAGAGCCTGGTTCTGACGTGGACGCTGAACCACGTGTGGACCCTGTGGTACCTCTCACCTGAGGGAGACCCAGGTGAGCCCTTGCCTGTCAGAGCCAGGTTCTGTTCTCAGGGAAGAATCCCACCTAAAGTGATGCAGCAGGGGTACAGAGCAGCTCGGGGGCTGGGGTAGGGGACAGGGGACAGAGGGCAGAAGTGGAGCATGAGGTGGCCCAGTACTGGCGGACAGAGATGTGTCCACCACAGGGTTAGCTCCTTGGAGAGCCCAAGGAGGACTGTGGTCAGGTGGGGGGAGGCCCTGTGGCAGCTGGCACATGCCCACACAGAGGGCACTGCTCGGTCCAAGGCCCTCCAAGGCCAGTGTCCCTGCCCCAACCCTGTATCTCCCTGGCCCTAAGAGACCCCTCCAGGCAACCAACCGAACAGGGTCTTCTGATGTCCCAGTCTCATTGAAATATGGAAAGAAAAACAAGTTTTCCTCTATGATACCTGTTCTCAACTTTTACCAAATTTGATCAAATTTTTCTTTCCTGCTTATCCACTCTAATACCCCTTTCCTTCCTCTCCCTCCATCTTCTCTTCTCTTTCTTACACACACACACACACACACACACACACACTCATGCGCACACACACGCACACACACACGCACACACTCCCTCTCTGCTGCTGTCCAATCTGGTGCCTGCTTAGTGACAACAGAGTGACAAACAACATCTGTTTGTAAAAAAGCCAAAATAAAACCTTCACGTTTTTTTCCGCCGACTTTCTACCCTCCCCCCTTCCCCCCTTCCCCGCACTCCACCTTACTCTCGAGGGGGAGCAGACGAAGAGGAACGATACTGATTTATCTGCCTCCCAGCATGCTTTCGGGCCGAGCAATGTCAGGTGAACCCTGCGGTAGGTCCATTTGTCTCCCTTGAAACAAGCCCCATTATCGCCAGTCCAACGTACCCAGATGCCTAAACACGACTTCCTTTCCCTCACAGCTTTCAAGCCATCATCTAATCAGAAATGCAGGGGCGCGCGCACGTGTGTGTGTGTGTGTGTGTGTGGTGTGCGCGTGTGCGTGCGTGTTTGATGGGGGCTAGGAAGGAAGAAGAGCAAGACAGAGAGAGAGAGAGAAAGAGAGAGAGAGAGAGAGAGAGAGAGAGAGAGAGAGAGAGAGAGAGAGAGAGAGAGAGAAGGCACTGAGCTGTAGCTCTGGGCTCTGTGATCCCCTGGCAGCGAGGCACCAGGCATGCAAACAGCCGCATTTGCGCAGACCCCGGCCTGGTGCACGCTAGAGCTGCAGCAAAGCTGCTGCGGTGGGTCTGCACAGCTGCGGCCATCAGAAGCGGGCTGGATCATTCCCCGCGGAGATGTGGGGTTTTGGAATGAGACCAACAGTGCCCCCCCCCCAACACCCGCCCTAAGTCACTAAGCAAAGGATTGGAGCCGCCCAGACAGGGGGAGGTGAGGCGGGGAGCCAGTAATAGGCTGGCTCAGGGCGGGAAGCCCTTCTCCCTCCTTAGGAGAGAAATCAGGGAGTGGCGAGCAGCTCGACTCCCATCTCACCCTGGGCTTGGAAGGAGCCCACACGCAGGAAGGGAGCGAGAGGTTCAGGCAAGTTGCTAAGGAGACTTGTGTAAACTCCAAGCACAAACATATTTCTTGGCCTTCCCACCCCCCCACACCCCCACCCCCCGCTCCATCTTGCATTCTGATCACGCTGCTCTGCAGCGAGGTTGCACCAACCTTCCGCATTCATCCTGGCACAGCGCACGGCTGGCGTCTAGCTGCGGCTTCCAACTTAACAAGTCAAAACTCGTGTGTGTGTGTGTGTGTGTGTGTATGCGTGTGCATGCACACATGCATCATGCCTGGTCTGTGCATGAGTGATGAGCTGAAGGGTAAAAGTGGGGAGGGACTCAATTTGAAATTTTCAAAACAAAGGTGTTCAACAAAGAAGCCTTGACCGATCGCGGGCTCTGGGAGCAGAGGGGAGAGGGCTGGAGCCCCCCCTAGCCCGCGTGCTCCATTCACTCTCTATGCCCCACACCGACCCCAGCCCTAACTCCCACCTGAAATCCTCTATTGTGGCCAAGGTGAGCATCAGGGAGGATGCTCACCAAGGCACCCCCAATGGCAAGCCCTGCCCTCCAGCTCCTTCCCAACAGACCCTCCCGGATCCATCCATCTGGCCCAGACCAAGGAAATTCTTCAGCTCCCGGGTCAGCTTGTCCCTGGGAGGAGAGACTCAATGCAGCATGCATGCTCTCAGCAGCGGGACACTCCCGTGTGTCACCTCCTCGGCAGCTGAAATGTGTCAACATTTGATTTGGGGGGAAATTAACATTTTCTTTCAGGATCGAGATGTTTGGACTGCAGAAACCAATATTTTCCTTTCTCAGCCTCTTGTATTAGAATTTCTAAAACCTTCCCCAGGACAGAGGGGTAGTCAAGAGAGAGCTAAGTCATCGCCCAGGGTGCTGGGGCCAAGCAAAGTCAGGTTTGTGTCTGTGTGTGTGTGTGTGAGTGTGTGTGTGTGCATGTGTGAGTGAGTGTGTGTGAGTATGTGTATGTATGTGAGTGTGTGTGCATGTGTGAGTATGTGTGAGTGTGTGTGAATGTGTGTGTATGTGTACGTATGTGTGTGAATGTGTGCATGTGAGTGTGTGTGTATGTGAGTGTGTGTGAGTGTGTGAGTGTGTGAGTACATGTGTGAATACATGTGTGAGTGTGTGTGTATGTGTGTGAGTCTGTGTGTGTGCATGTGTGAGTATGTGCATGTGTGAGTGTGTGTGACTTTGTGAGTATGTGTTAGTGTGTTTATGTGTGTGAGTGCATGTGAGTGTGTGTGTGTGACCATTTCCTGTTCCTGATCATGTCAGAATCCCCCCAGATCAGCAGAGGGTTATACTCTCTCCCCACTAGGGAAGTGCCCCATCTGCCCACCAGTCACAAGAGAAAATCCCCCAGCTGGGGCACCCGAGTACCCCTCTGCTCCATCACTGCTGTTTTCAGTAGTGGCCATGGAGTGGGGGATCACGGAAGGAGGGGTGCTGAGGGCCCCCCAGCACTCAGCGCTGGGCTCATCTCTTCCCATTCCAAGGAGGCTCCACAGCCTCACAGCCTCACTCTCCTCCTCACCAGCCCTGATTTGGCTTTCACACTTCAAAGCGAGGGCAAGCTGCACGGGTTAATCAGGGAACCCTGAAGCCCACCCTTCCCCACGACCGCCCGGGCTGCCACGCCTCTGTCTGACCTTTCCCCTACAAGGCAGACCCTCAGATGTCTGGGGGTGTGAGGCCGCCGTGACTCCATCAAGATGAAAAATGAACCTGGCGGGAGAAGGGCAGGGTGGGCCCAGCCCAGCAGGCCTCGGGCAATGACCCCGGGAGCAGGCGGGCTGGGGGCAGGGCAGCACCACCTGCATTTTTTCACTTGTCCAGGAAGCTTCAGCGGCCCTGAACCCAGGATGTCCTGTTTGGTCGCCCGGTGGCCTTTCTTTGTCCTGCCTGCTGGAAATGTGGGGACAGTCTCGCCCCAGTGCGAAGGCACGTTGGCTCCAGCACCGCAGCATCTGGTCCCCTGGAAGGAAGAGCTGGCTTCTGGCACCAGCACACTAGCTGGTGCCACCGTAGGGGGGAGGGGGGCTCTTGTCCATCTCGAATGCGCCCCCACCCCCCACCCAGCCCCACCAAATCTGTTCCTTTCTAAGTTGGCTTTACTGCTTCCTCTGATTCCCCCAAGAACAGAAACCTGATTCGATGCCTTTCATCACGGCGCCTCCTGTCCTCTCGCCAACGCTGCCAATCTGTAATGGGAAAGGAGAGGCCCGGCCTGTACGGCAGCCGCTGGCTTGGCAGGGCTGGCAGAACGGCTGCCTCCGAGGCATAAGAAGTGAGTCCAGATAACCCGGAGTGAAATCGAGTTGTTCACAGCATTTTGGAAAACCTTCAAGGAGCCCGTTCTTTGAGAGGCGGGAAGAAAACAGCCAACTTGACGGTGGTTGGTAAACTCGATTGCTTCCCAGACACACCCCCAAATGGCAATACAGTGTCTATTTTTAACACGGATAGAGGTACAGGTTTGGGTATCCTATATTTTACATACACACACATATTTGTAAGCATGCATAAGTACTTGGGGGTGAAATCTATCACCACTAGCTTTGGGGTCAAAGACCACATCTTTTTCACATTCTGTGAGCTGACCTTCCCTTACTCCACCCTGAAACTCAGTCTGGCATCCCCCACACAGGGCTCGAGGAACAGAATGTTCCCCCTCGCCATCTTTTACGGAACAGAATGTTCCCCCTCGCCATCTTTTACGGGCTAGTGCTTTGGAGGACAGAAGCCTTCGCCCATCACTCAGGGATGGCCTCCAGAGTCCAGTTGGTACTGGTTCCCTATATGGTGGCAGAGGACCAGCCGGCAAAAGTTGAAAAATCTTTGTGAAACTCCTCTGTGATTGCAATGGAGCTCACGAGGCAATGACTGTCCTTTGCCGGGCCCATAGGAAAGGTCGGAGGTCAGGCTGGAGAAGTTCGGAGTCGCCCCTCTTCTCATTTGACCCATCTGCCTTTCTGTAGCCCCTCTAACCCCACAGCTTTAGGAAGTGCAGCCCCCGCATGTGCTAGCCACTGCCTTCTTGAGACGCCTTGAAGAATAAGCAGCCGAAGGTTCCCGCTGGAGACAGACAGCAGTGGTGGATGAGCATTGAGACCCATCCTATGTCCCTCTCTTCCAATCACCAATGACAGGAGACAGAGCACAGGTCTCCATGCCACAAAGTAGCTTTAGCAGATCTAGACAAATGTTCATGCACCCCCGCCCAACAGAAAGGTCAGTGCTCACTGGATTTTTTATTTCACCCATGAGATAGGACTGAGGAGACAATAAATCCAAGACACCAAGAAAGGATACCAAGTTCCGAGTGTCGGTATTAAAAAGCTTATTTGGTTGGGGAAAGGGGTGTTTAAAAGGATGGTTTAAAAGGTGCTGATGCCTCGAGGGGCCTTCGAGGCAGGGAGGCTATTCTTGGGTAGGGTTCTACCCATAAGAGAATCACATCTCTGTATTTTCATCTCATATATTTATTTCTGACATTTAATATGGACCAGACATCACCTCATGGATGGCTCATAAAAAAGTGGAATCGTATTTCCTGTTTCTTTTGGGGTGGTGGACAAGAACGGGTGGATGTGGAAAGTTGAGTCTTGAGCCCCATCTAAATGATTTACAAGCAGACAAGTCTGGCATAAGTCACACTAGAATCCACAACCTCTTTTTGAAATACTTTAATCATGCCATGAAGAACTCAGGACACCACCTCTTAATTTATTTTTCTTTTGGTGGGGGCAGGGGCACACCCAGCAGTGCTCAGGGGTTACTCCCGGGTCTGCACTCAGGATTCACTCCTGGTGAGCTCAAGGGACCAAATGGCATGCTGGGAATCGAACCTGGGTAGGCAGCGTGCAAGGCAAGAGTCCTACATTGTACTACAGCTCCAGCCCCAATGCCACCCTTTAAAATTTCTATTTTTAAAAATTAAATTTCTTATGCCAACTTGACATTTAATAGGAACCAGACCTCCCCTCGTAGGAGGCTCACTGACCAGTAGAAGCTGCCCGGGGCATGAGAAGGATTCGGGAACCTGGTTTCCCCCGGCCAGGATGGAAGCTCTCTAACACTCTGATTTATCTCCCCTGGAGGTGGGAGGGGAGTGGGGATATGACACATAGCAAAGATTTGCCACCCTGACTGAGTCTAAGCTCCTTTTGTAAGAGCGTCTTCCTCATGACCATGGCAAAGGGCCATTCAACAACCTCTCTGCCATATATTGCTGGATCCTGGAAAGCATGATGAAACCACTTTTATTGTATCATCGCTGGACATTCTTGCTCATCAAAGAGTTCAGCTGACTTATAAATTGCTCCTAGGACTTTTTTGTTCACACAATCATCTTTACCCTGAGTTGTTATAGCAAGGTAGTGGTGGTGGTAGGGGGTGGGGGTGGGGAGGGGAGGAATAGCAAGACAGTTTCCACTCCTCTCCTACCCCACACTCCATCCCCCACTCCCCCCAAGCCACTGAGATGCAGAGCTGCTGGCAGTTAAGTCTCTGCTGAAGGCAAGAAAAAAATCACACACACACACACACACACACACACACACACACACGTCATTTCTATGCAGCTGGGGACACCAAATCCATCCATGCAAATGCATTTCGCTGTGAAGCCAAGGGAGCCAATACGTCTTATAGGCGGTCTCTCCTGGGGCAGCAGCCATACGAGCCAATATGCTTTCCTGGAAGCGCATCTCGGAGCAGGCCAGCCCGAGCAGCTGGCACTGCCACTTCTGGGAAGCATGGAAGGTTCCAGGGGCGAGGCCAGGGCTGGCAGGGGCAAGGAGAAGGCGGGTGATGGATGTGTTATACCCCAGATCAACTCCCTGGCATCAGCCAAGACTGAAGTGGATGTCCCTTTTCTGAGGCCATAGAGACCCACACCTAGAACCTTCTTTCTCTAACTGGTGACACCCAGCTGACTGCGGGGCGAGCGTCCGTCCACTCTGACGGGCAGAGACGTGGACTCACTCACTCACTCACTTGGCAGAAGGGAGAGGGACCGCTCCCAGTCTTGGCTCCAGGAAATTCTGTACCAGCCGAGAGGGGTATCACTCCCACCCAGCAAAGCTGCTGTTCTGACAGAGAGTGGCAGATGGGCTCCTCCAGTCCCCCCGCTTTTCACCCATTTGGCAAACGGACATGCAGGGTCAGGGCCGCCAGATGTTTTCCAGTGACCTGTGTGCACGCAGCAAGGCGCTCAGATCAAGTCGCTGATGAGTTTTCCTGGTGGATGCAGAGTCCTCCCCAACCCTAGCCTGCCCCCACCCCCCAACCCCAAAAGGGACAGCCACAGGAGTCAGGAGCCCCAGCCTTGGTGATGGGAATTCTTTTGGCCATGCTGAGGCTTCACCTCCAAGGGGAAGCCTGCTCGGAGCTCAGGAATAAAATACAATCAAAACTCTGTCTGGAACCGGTTTACACAGAATCCCCCCGGGTAACAGAAAATTACAAGAAATTCCATCCGGGAGTCGAGCTGAGCACCAGGACCCGGGCTTCTGCACATCTGTAAGTCCTATTAGTGTGCAGGAGACTGGCTTGCCTGGGATTGATTTGGATCCACAATTCCGCCAAGGGGCCTCGGAGACACGAGTGCTCACACATGGCTTCTCCCCGCCCCCCACCCGAGCTCACTTTGCAGGGTGGGGAGGAAATGAGAGTGAGCTCCCAGGGTCCTCGTCCCCACTGCCAGAAATGCCCACTGCCTCCTGGTGTGGGAGCGAGAGTGAGGCTGTGTCCCCAGCTACTGCCCAGCTCCCAGAAGTTGGGGGGGAAGGAGGGAGGGAGGTCAATGTGTTGCTGTTGAAACTCGGGTTGGATTTTCTCTCTAGTCCGCCCATGACCCTGCCAGGCCCGTGGCAGACAAAAGCATCCCCAAATCCCCAGTGAGCCCAGAGAAAGGCCCCAAGAGAGAGGCGGCTCTCTCTGTACCAGCCTTGCCGGCGGCATATGGCCTACTGGCCTCTGAATTCTAATACAATCAAATTCCTGTTGAGACATTTCAGTCGAGGGCTCGGAGCAGGCACAGGCTCACTGTGCATTTTCTCCTTTTCCTGTTTGATTGACACTGACTACACACACACACACACACACACACACACACACACACACACGCACACACACGCACATATGTACACCCTGTACACCCTCTCACAAATGAACTCTTCATGATAGTAATCAGCTGGGAAATTAAATGCTAGACAATCCAGCTCCCTTCCTGCGGTTTTCCCCTGGGAGCAGGGCCTGACTGTCACAATGTCCTGAGGCAGGCCCAGGCTACCTTGATCACTGGGTCAGCATAAGGATCCAGTGTGGACCTCCCTCCCGATGGCTTCTGTGTCTCTGAAACCCGCTGCTGAGCTGAGTCCTGCGTTGGTGCTGGTGGCTCTGAAGACATGCCTGAGACAAGCACGGGACAGTCACGGTGTTCACCACATGGATGGTGCACCTGCGGCAGCTGGGGCCCCCTGCTCCTGGGCGTGGAATTTCTCTCGAGACACACAGACAGCCCCCGTGGTACACTCATTCAAGGCTCGGCCAAGGCTGCCAAGTAAGTCAGCCTCTCTGGATGTAAAAAGGCAGAAACCTGAGGGGTTGCAGGTGGGAGGTGATGATCAGGGACCCAAGTTCAAAGCCCGGCGTGTTTCCCTGGGCACTAACAGGCACAGCCCTGGGACCTCTAAGTGCTGCCATGTCCCAGCATTGAACCCTTTGGTCTGGTTGGAGGAGCATCACTGGAAGTGGTCCCTGGGACCTCTGAGCACTGCTTTGGGGCCTCCTGGGGGTCCAGTCAGCAACACACACCATTCACCCCTTTCTGTTCCAACAGGAAAGAGAAAGTCGCATTGGCACCTTTGGCAAGGCCTCTATTCCACACCCAGTTCCCACTTGTGTGGCTCTGGAAGAAGCCAAACACTTGCTTCCATGTCCTCTGCTAGATGGGGTGCCAGCATTTACTCAAGCATTCCTCCGGGCGCCCAGTGCAGTGGAAGCAAATGTGGGCAGCTTCATGCTGGTCCATCGTGGAGTGGCTCCAGGCCTGTTGGCATGTTAACGGGGGAGAGACTTTGGGCCACGGTAGAGACTAGACAGATCCAAAACCAGAACAGGAGGAGAATAGCTGTGAGGAATCAGGCAACGTGAAGAACATGGCGCAGAGGATGCTTGCTCCTGTGGCTAGACCTCCACATTATACTGCTGCCACAGACACACTGACCTAAAGTAAAGGGACCACAGTGAGTGCGTGGACGAAGCCCGTGTATACAGACACGCATTACAGAGAAAATGCCGGGGAAACGGGACCAACTCCTGTTGCTACTGTATCTGTTTCTGGGCCCAGGAGGTGTGCTGAGAAAACCTTGCGTCTCCAACCCTAGAATCAGGCTGTCACAGGGGCCCATGGGCTGAGTGGGTCCACAAACCACTCCATAAAGGACACAATGGGGGATGAATCATGGAGTCAGGAAGCAAGAGCACTGATGGGAGTCCCTGAGGGTTTCGGGCACTGTTGGAAATGTATTTCAAAGGAGGTGACAGTAGAGTCCTTTGGGGACAAACAGGGCTGACAGTCATCAAACCGAGATTCCAGATGAGCGTTTCTTGAAGTGTGGCCTCGAGGCCACCAGCCACCAAATTACTCAGGAGGCTTCTTAATCATCTGGATTCCTGGGCTCCGCCCATGACGCTAATCAGATGGTCTGTGATTCAGGAATCAGTGTTGCAATGTTCTCCAAGTTTGAGGATCACTGCTTTTGATCCTGTTCTGCCCTTTCTCTTGGAATGTGGGCATGCCACAAGCCCTCAGCTCCTCATCTATGTTGTAAAATCCTTTGCCCGTGACTGATGCAGCCCCTGCCTTGGGGAAGGCCTGCACATAACACATAGTGGATGGGCTCTTCTCACCTGGTATGAGCTCTCCTGGGTTTGTTCTCATCTGAGCACTTCAGATTCACCTGTTCCCTCTTTTTTTTTTCTTTTTGGGTCACACCCGGTGATGCTCAGGGGTTACTCCTGGCTCTGCACTCAGGAATTACTCCTGGCAGTGCTCAGGGGACCATATGGGATGCCAGGGATCAAACCCAGGTTGGCCCGTGCAAGGCAAATGCCCTACCCGCTGTACTATCACTCTGTCCCTTCACCTGTTCCCTCTTATCTGTCCCTTGTATTGATTACAGCTGGTAAGGACATTCTCTGAGCCTTGGTCCTCACAAGCATTCACAAGTCCCATTTTTATATTGGAATGCACTGTTTATCACTTTCACTACATATCAGGGTAGTATGATGACTCAAAGAAATAGTGTAACAAACACACAGAGTCTACACAAAGGCCAGAGGGCGTGGAGACCTGGAAACAGATCAGATACTATGTTCGGGAGATGGCGCTGAGAAAGGCCGGTAGAGAATGTCTTTCTCTGACCTTGGAGAGGATAGGAAAAAAGAACGTGTCCAGTCCTTTAATTCATGAAAATGAAAAGCCAAGAGCACAGATGGCTGAATCAAAAGGGGGACTCACTTGCCTGTTCTGTGTGCAGCGGGCCAAGAAACGGCAAATGATAGCAACCCCCCAGGAAATCCCAAAGGTTTGGAGGAGGTGGAAATCCAAAACCAAAGTAATCTGCCTGTCACCTCAGAGCCTTGCAGTCGCCAGGAAGCGGCTCTGTCTGATGAAACATGTTCTGAAGGAGATTTCCACCTAAGAAAGGCCTTTGACACCAATACATCTGTACTGATCCGCTCAACCCTATTTATTAAGTATATTGCCTAGAGAGACTTCCTGACTTGCTCACAGGCCCAATTCTCTGACCTAGAAAATGGGAATAACAAGAAAATCTATTCCATGAGGTTATCGGGAAAATGGAATAAAATGAGGCCCATGAAAGTGCCCGGTGCCTGGGCCCAATAAGGCATCGGTCAATACTGAGAAGACAACTCTCATCTACCTGTGTTTACTCAGCAGATGACCCTCCTCTCTGTCCTTTCCCTAGGGGAGCCTGATGGCGGTGACTAATTCAAGAGGACCAACCTTTTTGGAATTTCTCAAATGGTTTTAATTCTAGGGTTTCTATTACATTCATCTTTGCCCAATTTGTTCCTTAATGATTAAACCCAAATCACACATGTACATGGTAAGTCCTTCTGTACAAAACAGTGAATCCCTGGCGTTTTCAGAAGCACCTTGAAATATATCACTTCAAAATAAGGCCAAAGTTACTCTCTCCACAGGTCAATTAATTATAAACAAACAAACAAACACTGTCCTCCCGTTGTTCATCGATTTGCTCAAGTGGGCCCAGTAACGTCTCCATTTTGAGACTTGCTGTTACTGTGTTTGGCATATTGAATACATCATGGGTAGCTTGCCAGGCTTTGCCGTGCGGGCAAGATACTCTCAGTACCTTGCCGGGCTCTCCGAGAGGGGCGGAAGAATCGAACCTGGCTCGGCCTGGCTGGCTGCGCGCAAGGCAAAGGCCCTACCGCTGTGCTATCACTCCAGCCCAATTGTAAGGAACAGATAAATTCCTAGGGCTTAGGGCATTGTTTAGCACATAGCAAATGACTATTTTTTAAAAAATGCACACAAGTGAACACATGATCTGCTGCTTCTAGTCAATGTCAAAAGTAGAAATAGACTTTAAATATAGAAGATTATAGTGTATTGATTGTACACCACAGAGAGTAGAGAGTTAAACAAGACACTGGGAAGCTGATGCCTCCAGCACACAGATTGGGGCTTCTGAAACTCTTTCCTTTTGCAACCTCTTTTGCACCTAAGAAATTCAACATGGGCAAGCACCAGCAGAAAAATTTAAGATTCATTACGTGGCTGATTGGGAGTTAAAATCTGTTCACTGCACATTCACAAAGCTTTCGACATTGCCAAGTTTTTCATACACCCCCACGTTCAGCTACGCACCCTTTCTCCAACTGCAAATAAGCTCTCATGACATCAAGATCTTGCTTTACTGACATGGCAATTTGAGATAATTAAGCCACATCCACGTGTGTGCCACTGGTGGTACACACCAAGTGTCAAGTATTTCCAAGGGAAAAAGTTAAAATCCCTAGAGGTAAAACCCCTATCTTTGAAATTCTTTGGTCTGATGTTGGATTCACTCTCTCACTCTCTCTCTCTCCCTCCCTCAGTTATGGCTACCTCATGCTCACTTTCATCTCAGTTGTGAGTCAGACTCTGTGTCATGGTCAGGACCTTGCCGTGCCAGGTTTCCCCCTTTTCTTGCTGTTTGCAGTATGTCCGGTCCAAGCATACAATGAAGCGCGAAGCAGTGTAGAGAAAAGGAATTTCTGATCATGCCAAGCAGTGCTTAGGGATCATACATTCTGGGGATCAAACCCAGAGCCTCACATTTGCAAGGTTTTTGCTTTGCTGTGTGAACCATAGCATATGTGTGTGTATAGGCATACACACATATATAATATATAGAGATACGTGTCTATATATACACACATATGTATATAGATGTGTAGCACTGTAGCACTGTCCTCCCGTTGTTCATTGATTTGCTCGAGCGGGTCCAGTAACGTCTCCATCGTGAGACTTGTTACTGTGTTTGGCATATTGAATATGTCACGGGTAGCTTGCAGGCTTTGCCGTGCGGCAAGATACTCTCAGTAGATTGCCGGGCTCTCTGAGAGGGGTGGAGGAATTGAACCTGACTCAGCCATGCCGGCTATGTGCAAGGCAAACACCCTACCGCTGTGCTATCTCTCCTTAATTTAACATCAACAAATACAGCAGGTAGGGCGTTTGCCTTGCACGTGGCAGAGCAGGCCAACCTGTGTTCGATTCCTCCGCCCCTCTCAGAGAGTCTGGCAAGCTACTGAGAGTATTTTGCCCGCACAGCAAAGCCTGGCAAGCTACCCGTGATGTATTTGATATACCAAACACAGTAACAACAAGTCTCGCAATGGAGACGTTACTGGGCCCGCTCAAGCAAATCGATGAACAACAGGAGGGCAGTGCTACAGTGCTACAGTTTGTTGATGTTAAATAATGAACTAGCTGAAGAAATCAGGGAGCTTTCCTAATATGGGGAAACTTGTTTTACTTCTAGAAGCCTTTTCTATTTACCCCACTTTCCCACCATTAACACACACACACACACACACACACACACACACACACACACACGTACTGCCTTTTTGGTTTGCGCCTCAGGAGCTGTCAGAGTCCCACAGGTGGATAATGCCTTCCTCCTCTACCTAGTCCCACAAACAGCCCCTTCTGCCATGGTTGGTGACTCATCAAGTATGGTGGCCTGACTCAGAACCAGCTGAGGGTTCAGCCCATTCTGGGCCTTCCAAGCGAGTCACGACCATGTCTCACTCCCCTTGGCAGAGAGTTTGGTGCCTGACACATCCAAGACTCCGTTCATTGAGAAATACACGTTGACCAAGGGAGGAAGAGGTGCAGCATGAATGAATGGGGGCCCACCCAGAGAAAGCGATCCAAATGGTTTTTTCAGTGTGGCCTGACATGCAGCTGAAACAAAGCACTAACATGGGGGCGGGGAGAAGGCTCAGGGGGCGAGCACCTTCTCGGCCTGTGGGAGGCCCTGAGTGCAATCTTGAGCCCCTTGTGGTGCCTCCAAGCACCACTGCTGGGAGTGGTCTCTATCCCCAAACTGCACGAATGTGCTTCTCTACTCATTCCAGCCTGCAGTCATTCCACAAATATTGTTGGTGCTAGCCTTTCTGCTTGGCACCAGGGACATGCATATGCATTGATCTGAGTGGGCAGACAAGTCTGCAAGGAATGCCCACTCCAATGGGGAGACAGATGGTGCACAAGTGGTTGCTCGTGCGCTGATACTGCCAGTGGGCAAGGAGAGTAGGGACTTCCTCTTCCGCAGTGCATAGGATGAACACAGGAGACAGTGGGTGAACCGGGAAAGATGAGGAAAGGAAAAGGTAGGGGTAGGGACTAAAGAATCTTTCACACAATACAGTTTCCCCTACAGAAAGAAACTCCTTGTAAAGACAAATGTACTCAGGACATTAGCCACTCTTCAAACTGATGGTGAATGCTGGTCCAGCAGACAGAAAACTTTTGTGCCCAGTGATCCTGACATATGGACAGCCAAGAGGCCCCAACATTCCCCCTGGACCGAGTCATTTGACAGATTCAAATGTGGGCTGACCTCCTTGACACTGGCACCAGCGTATGTGCCACTCTCAGTGGGTCCCAAGAAGTCTGTGGCAGGATTTTGATTCTCTTGGATTTCACGGAGATGCCTGTTTGCTGGACTTGTGTCTAGCATTCATTAGAATATTCTGGACCCAAGATTCAAGCTTCACAGACAGGAGGAAGAGAAGTATGGAACAAGAAAGAAAGGGTATTTGAGAAATAATCAGATAGATAAACAGACATTTAAACACTAAATAAAGCTACTAGAAAACAGGACCCAGAAATAAGTGACAGGACTGATAGAGTGAATTCAGACTCAAGTGGACATCTAGGTAGGTAAGAGGGAAACCAAGGTGCTCCAGTATTTGACCACACACAAGTGTTTGGTCTGGAACTTTTAAATTCATTGATATTCTCCTTTTTTTTTACCTCCCAAGACCATCATGGACTTCCCAACCCCAGAGATAGCTATGGACCATGATATCCACCTCTGTTAATGGAATTTTGGCAGCTGTGTTGATAGAAAGAATGGGAGAGGCATTCAACTCATACATGCAGCTGGTATACAAATGAGTCTCTCTCTCCGTCTCTCTATCTCTCTCTGTCTCTATCTCTGTCTCTCTCTGTCTCTCTCTCTGTTTCTATCTCTCTCTGTCTCTATCTCTGTCTGTCTCTCTGTCTCTATCTCTGTCTCTCTCTATCTCTCTCTGTTTCTCTCTATCTCTTTCTGTCTCTCTCTCTCTGTCTCTTCCTCCCTCTCTCAAGAAAGCAGAAAAATACACCCTCACACAGAATGCTCCTGAAGGCTAACCAAGTTCTTTATTCAGTTCCTCACATTTTTCTATCTGTTCAAAGGCGTTCATGTAGAAGTGGAGGGGCAGATGGTCAAGGGTTTCCAGCCAGTCAGGTGGTGCCAAGAGATGCCCAATCTTGGTTCCTTTTACTTGGTCGTCAACAGAAATACGAGCAAGGGACTCATGTCACATTTTGCTGCTTAGATGCTGTTGTGAACAAGCAGGATTAAAGGGCAGCAGAGGGTCGGCCCTTAGCTTATGAGACACAGCGCTGACTAAGCCAAGAGAATGCAGGGCCTTGAGTAGCGCCGAAGAGAAAGGATGCTCTCTTAGGGGGTAGCCTCTTTGTTTCATTCTCTTTTGCCCTTGGGACCTCTTTATTGTCATGGTTCTCCCATGTGGCCATTGCTTCTGGATGCCCTTGATTCAGGGAAGACTGATGACAAAGCTGGCTGCTGTGGCCGACTGTCCCAGCCCTTCTCTCCCGGGACTTCTCTGGTGAGTCCCGTCACCAGGACACAAGAGGTCTTGGAGACATCTTACTGCTCATGTGCAGCCCTTACCTGTCTCGGTTCTGAATCAGGCAGGCCAATGATATCGGAAATATGCTCGTTATTTCAGACACGAAAGGTGAGACAGAAAAAGAGAAGGGTGAACTTCTTCAACAGCTCTGGGTCCCTCAGGAAAAAACATTTGTCTGAATGGGGTAACCACAAAACTCAACTGCTAACCAACTAAATGGCAACACACACACACACACACACACACACACAAAGACTCATTCAAAAACCTTCCACCCGTATTCTGGTAAAATTCCTGCTTGTCATGACCACAGATATAGAAGCCACTTTCTTTTAATGGTTTGTCAATCAGCCAGAAATACTGTGTTCACAAGACATTACATAGACTATTGAATTCTCCTTTTCAGTGTAACAAAAATAATTTTATATTATCAGCTTTCTTTCCAAGCCCTGTTTTCCCTTGAAAGCGTATCTTAGTTGCTTGTCTCTATGTTATTTTTTTTCACTTTAGAGACGCTTATGTTCTCTCTTGAAAATATGATTCCTCTCTCTCTGTCCCCCCACATCTAAGTAAGTTTCAATAAAAAACTATTATGCTTCACACACGCTAAAATATATATTATCATAAACATACAGAAACACCAAATACACCCACTGACATATAGTTAAGTACCTTCTGTGGATGAGGCACGGCATTAGGCCAAAACCAATGTAGATATGGAAGGAATTTTTCTGTTCCCTGCCCTCTTCAATGGTGTTTGTCAATAAACCTGAGTATATAACTGTACGGGTATAAAGTTAAATCTGCTAAAAGTTTCTTCCTCATACATCACATTGAGCATTTGTGGTATTTTTACATCATTTTATTTACAACTATGCTTGGAATATCTCGATTCACTCAAATGAGAGATAGAATCCGGAGATCTGATCTTCGTCAACGCTCAAGAATCAGGGACGCTGTCTCATTTGCCAAGACATCAAAAATCAGATGGGCTGGACACGTAATGAGGTTTACAGACAACCGCTGGACTAGAGCCATTACTGATTGGATTCCACGGGACATCAAAAGATCACGTGGACGCCCACCTATAAGATGGTCAGACTTCTTCGTCAAGACCCTAAATGATCGGTTTGAGGCTCTGCATGTTCCTAGAACGAACAGATACCATTGGGCTACGCTAGCACGCAACCGGGATGAATGGAGACGTTACTGGCACCCGCTCGAATAAATCGATGAATAACGGGGATTAAGTGATTTATTTACCCTTGGTTTTTCTCTAAAAAAAAAAAAAGTTGTTCACCAAATAAAGGGTATTGGGAGGGTCCTCCCAGGATGGAGAAGCAAGCTGAAAGTAGACTATAGACCAAGCATGATTGCCACTCAATGCCTCTTTTGCCAACCACAACACCCAAAAGGAGAGAGGGAGAACAAAGGGGAATGCCCTGCCACAGAGGCAGGGTGGGATGGAGGGATGGGGGGTGGGAGGGATACTGGGATCAGTGGTGGTGGGAAATGGGCACTGGTGGAGGGATGGGTATTTGATCATTGTATAATTGAAACCCAAGCACAAAACTTGTAAGTCTACAACTGTACCTCATGGTGTCTCACTAATAAAAAATTTTTAAAAAATGTTGTTTGGGGGGACAGAGAGAGACAGAGTACAGAGGGTACTTGCCTTGCACATTCCTGATCTGGGTTTAATCTCTGGCACCCCAAGTGGTTTCCCAAGCACCACCAGGAGTGATTCCAGAGCAGAGCCAGACATAAGCCCTGAGCACTGCTCTGGCCCCCCAAACAAACAAACAAAAAGTTGTTTTAGCCAATTAAAAAAAAAAACCTATCATCTCTAGCCTGAAAAACGAATGGGGTTCCTCATTCAGGACAATCTATATTTACTGCAGAAAAATACTGATTCTAAAAAGGAGAATGCGATTGGATAATGCTGGCCTCAATTGCCAATCAGAAAAGCAGCACATGATTCCAGAGTGGCAAGTATAGCTGAATAAAGGTACCCATTTGCATAGTTTCCATAGTAAGTCATACTTGAGGTGGTATTTGGAGAAAAAGAACGGAGACCCGGGATGGAGAAGAGGATTACTAGTAAAACTGCTAGTAAAACTGTTTTAAAGCATCCACCCTTTTAGTTTTTCTTAGAATTTTCTTTTCCTTTAGGATTTTCTTTTCCATTGGGAATTTCTTTTCCATTTCTGAAGCAAACTCCTCTTTAGTAAACTGACCATGAGCTGGGAGATGGAGCAGGTTATCACAAATAAGGGGGAAGAATAAAATGTCACTAGTAAAAATCCAGCCCAGAGAGCTCTGCCCTAGGCCAGCGGTGAGGGCAGTAATTGTGTACTGCAAACCCACCAGCATCAACATGGCTGCAAATCAGAAAATAAGATATGCGTCTTTTGAATGATTTTTAAGATCACTAAAATAGGTCATGGTCATAGCTCAGGGGTTGGGGTGCATGTGCAAGGCCCTGAATTTTGGGAGGTACAGGGAAGAGCCACACTGGGCAGTGCTCAAGGCTTATTCCTGACTCTGTACTCAGAGGTCACTGTTGATTGGAGCCCTAAGGATCATACACCAGGGAGCAAACCCATGTTGGCTACATGCCAGGCAAGCACCCTGCCTACAGTGCTCTCTCTCAGGCTCCAGGATACTGAATTTGACCCCCAAGTGCCCCCAAAAGTGTAGCCCTGCAGCCCCACCACCATCACCAGGTCATCCTGGTGCCCCCCACAGCTCCGACCGGGCCAACCAAAGAGCTCTGAGTCCCGGTTGTCCAAACACCACTGGGAACAGCTCCGGGAGCCCTCAGCACTGTTTGGGACTCATCTCCCATGACTGAAGCAGGTTTTCTCTCTTTGTTTTTAAAGGAAGTACCACCGGTGGAGTCCCAGGACCCTGATGGGCATGTGCATGATGAGCAACATGCTCGTCATGTTGGACATGACGATGGTGGGATGGTGGGCAGGACAGGCTGATGTTCGTGAAGATGATGGAGGCTCAGTGACGAGATAAGCTGGGACGGGGAGAAGCCCATGGCTACGGGCATCAGCCATATGCTCCAGGGCCACATTTTCCGTGCCACTCCTACTGGTCCCAACACCAGCAACAGCACAAGATTTACAGGCATTCTCATTGGCTCCCTGAGACCACACTGGGAGGCAGGGATATCCCAGCCCCCCACCCAGTCTAGCCACTGTCTCAGAACACGAAGCATAGAGCACAGGTGTCTTAGGTCACCTGGTCAGGAAAAAAAGGTGAATCTATTGCAAACCATAATACCCAAAAGTAGAGAGAGAGAGTAAGGGGGAAATTGTCTGCCATAGAGGCAGGTGGAGTGGTAGGTTGTGGGGGGTGGAATACTGGGACATTGGTAGTGGAAAATGTACACTGGTGGAGGGATGGGTGTTCGATCATTGTATGACTGAAGCTCAAACATGAAAGCTTTGCGACTGCAGCTCACAGTGTCACTGTCACTGTCCTCCCATTGTTCATCGATTTGCTCGAGCGGGCCCAGTAACGTCTCCATTGGAGACTTTGTTGTTACTGTGTTTGGCATATAGAATAGGTCATGGGTAGTTTGCCAGGCTCTGCCGTGCGGGCGAGATACTCTCGGTAGCTTGCCGGGCTCTCCGAGAGGGGCGGAGAAATCGAACTCGGATCAGCCATGTTGGCTGCGTGCAAGGCAAACGCCCTACCGCTGTGCTATTGCTCCAGCCCAGCTCACAGTGATTCAATAAAAATAATAATAATTAAAAAAAATAAACGGGGATCCAGAGTCTATCTGATGCCCAGCCTTGACCCAGGTTTCCAGACTCTGGCCATGTTCAAGCTAAGTCTCGTCAAAAGAGAGCAGAGTCACTCTAGGATGTTTCCTCCGTCCACCACAGGGACTCGCTCATCAGGTCTCGTGTTTCTGCCCAAAGTCAATCTGAGGGGATTAGATGCTCTCCCTCGAAAGCAGCATGTGTGCGCACCATTGTGTGTGTACACTGGGGAGAACCGCCAGACTCCCCCAAATTAAGGCTAGGAACACGCGCCCTATAATTTGCACTGCCTGACAGGGCTGGTGTGGGTGGATGAGTTTCCTTGGCTGAAGCAACTGGGTTGAGGCAAAATTCATGGTGCCTCAGAGTATTTTCTTCACTTGCGGGTAGGGCGTTCGCCTTACACGCGGCCAACATGGCCGACCCGAGTTCGATTCCTCCGCCCCTCTCGGAGAGCCCGGCAAGCTACCGAGAGTATTGGATATGCCAGACACAGTAACAACAAAGTCTCCAATGGAGACGTTACTGGGCCCGCTCGAGCAAATCGACGATCAACGGGAGGGCCTTTACCTTTACCTTTACCTTTGCAAGATCCACCCCTCCTGGAGCTGGTCCTGACAGACAGACACCATCAGCTCTACAGGTGTTCACAAAGCACACAGGTTCCAACCTGAGCCTGGCTGGGCCTTCCAGGGAGAGTGAGTCAGCAGCAGAGTCAAAGGCAAGGGCGTTGCTTCAAGAAACGTCGGCTTTACAGCTGGGCTGTGCCGCTTTGGTCATGACCTTGAGGCTCAAGGAATTGGCTCCGACCGTTCTGAAGCGAGTAGCCGTTTCACAGACAGCCCACGGCCCGGCAGGAAGCCACTCTCTGCCTCTGCCATCATGACACCACCATCTGCAGCCGCTGAGCTGAGATGTCTCGAGACCATATTTATCACACCCGAGACTCCAGCCTTACATAAGAGTCACCTGTCGCTGGCACACACATTTCAGCACCTAGCCGAGCCAAGGGTAATGAAGATTTGAAGGGAAGGGACCCGAATAAATGTCACGCCGATTCCGCTCTACGGGGCCGAGCTTTGAAAAATCTCCTTGCCCTCATATGCCCCCTCCACGGGGGACCATCAGCTTTCTCCTTTCAGACTGCACCTCTGCTGGGGAAGAAAGGAAGTGCCCAGTGCATGGATACTGTCTTCTTGAAGTCTCTGTCTGAGCGCTGGACTCTGTGTGCCTAGTTTATGTCTGTCTTCACGTGTCTCGGTTGTCTTGTCATCAGCTAAATTAACCATAAAACAAAGGCTTGGCTCAGTTCCTGATGCTTGAGAGGGCTCCATACTAACCTGGAGCGGCAGTTTCCTGTCTGCGGGCTGTGGGCTGAAGAAGTGCTGGAGAGGCACTCACTTTTCTGTAGCACTCTGGGTAATCTCGAAGATTTCTGTAGCTCTAGACCTTTGGGGAGAAGTTTGAAGCCTGTTGTCTAGAGTAAAGTAAATGCCACGGGCAAGGGGTACAAAGGCTGGCTTTGGAGTTGTGAGGTTGGAATGGATGAAGAAGCCAGAGAGGAGGCACCTCCTAACAGAAGGATGCCAGGAAATGACCTCCGTTTCAGACTGGTGAAATGTGGAACAATTAAATGAGGATTAATAAATATCTGGGAGGAGGCCGGAGCGATAGTACAATGAGTAGGGCACTTGCTTTGCATGCAGCAAACCCAGGTCCCATGGCTGGCATCCTGTATGGTCCCCCAAAGAGTTCCACCCATAGTGATTCTCAAGTGAAGGGCCAGGAGTAGGCCCTGAGCACTGCCAGGTGTGATCGATCTCAAACCAACCAACAGACCAAATAAACAAACAATAAATATCTGGGATGCCCTGAGCCTGCACCCTGGCGCTCACAGTTAACACAGAGCCTAAGCACCTGACTTTACCCAAACTGGCCTACTTTTTAAAAAATATTAATTTGTTATTGTATCGAATCACTGTGAGATAGATCCTTTTAAGCTGTTCATGACTGGGTTTCAGTCATACAGTGGTCTAACACCCATCCCTCCACCAGTGTAATTTCCCAGCACCAGTGTCCCCAGTTTCCCTCCCGCCCCTCCCAAACAGACCCCATCTCAGCCTGCCTCTATGGCAGGCACCTCTCTTTCTCTGTGTGTCTCTCTGTCTCTCTGTCTCCGTATCTCTCTGTCTCTGTCTCTTTATGTCTTTGTATCTCTCTGTCTCTCTGTCTCTGTCTCTGTCTCTTTCTCTCTCTCTGTCTCTGTCTCTTTCTTTCTCTCTCTTTCTCCCATTTCAGGCATTATGGTTTGTAATACAGTTGCTGAAAGGTTACCATGTATATCCCTTTACCTACTCTCAACACTCAGTTCTTGTCCAGAGTGATCATTTCCCAGACTGGCCTATTTTTAAGCTTTCTCTAATACACAGTGCGGATCTACCAGACACCTCGCGTGGGCATGTCCTGGTCTGACCCTGGCTTCAATGCTGACAGGTCGCAAATACAAAAAGCACAAAACTCAGCTAAAAGTCTTGAATTTTTAAGAAATATATCTTTGTACATTTTGAAGTGCACTCAAGAGGAATAACATATATATCTTGTGTTGTTTGTTTGGGGGGGCATACCCGCAATGCTCAGGGGACCATATGGGGTACAAGGGATTGAATCCGGGTTGGCTGCTTGCGGGACAAGCACCCCACCTGCCGTACTATCTCTTTAATTCCTGGAAAATCTTTAATATGATTTACAAAAAAATAAAATAAACACGTAATTGTTTGAAAATGGCTCTAGTACCTGAGGGCACATATGTTTAATAATTTAACATCTGTTGAGCACAGACACTATTTCAAGTAAATTTCCAGCAGTGGTGGATACGTATTATGTGGTCATTTATAATGACCCATCTCTCCCAGGTTGATTTCATTCTTTACTGTTTTCTAAGACAAATGGTTAATCACTTTGAAATTACAATATTTTCCCAGTATGCCTTGGGTGCATAACAATTTCGCAGGAAGTGAAAATGTTTCAGATGTAAATCATCTTCATCAGAAATGTAAGGTCTTTGTCCTAAATGTTCTGTATCTAGATGTTCATTTGTACTTTACCTATAAAACATAGAGACTGGAAAGAGAGTACAAAGATGGAGGGATATAAAAGACTGTAGTTTTATCCCCAGTACCACATGGTCTCCCGAGCATCTCTGGGTGTGACCCGGAGGCCACTGGGCACCATCTGGGTGTCTCCTAAAATTCCCAGAATCCAGGGGCCCTGGTTGGCCAAAAGTGACCAGGGCCCCCCAAAAGATAAAAGTCATAGAACACCATTCATGAAATTTCCTATCATTAAGCATTTCTTTTTGATCTATAAGGCTGGAGCGATAACACAGCAGTAGGGCATTTGCCTTACAAGCGGCCAACATGGCCGACCCGAGTTCGATTCCTCTGCCCCTCTCGGAGAGCCCGGCAAGCTACCGAGAGTATCTCGCCCGCACGGCAGAGCCTGGCAAGCTACCCGTGACGTATTCAATATGCCAAACACAGTAACAACAAGTCTCATAATGGAGACGTTACTGGGCCCACTCGAGCAAATCGATGAACAATGGGAGGACCGTGACCATGACCATGTGAAGGTAAGTAAAATGGTCAATAAGTAAAGTTTGTTATTCCCATTTTAAAACTAACATACTATTTCACCATATTTTTCATCCAGTAACCCACAGCAACTATTTTTTGGGCCTTATGAGTTCCAAACTGGAGTGAACACTTCCGTGGTACACGGCTCACCAAAGTATGGTTTGTCCGCTGCACAATGAATAGTTTTGCCAATGAACAGTGAGCTGAGATGTGGGTGTTCAGGGAAATGAATGGCAGAAATCCTGAGACATGGCGCTCACCCTGGAGTTGCATTGGTCATCCAATGGCTAGAATGAACTTAAAACTGGGGAAACAGAGGCAGAGGCTGCAATGTGCTCTGGCCAGTTCACCCTACGAACAAGCTGAAGTTGAAGATATGGGATCCCCTCAGCCCCCAAAGCTCTTCAACCCTCATTCCCTAAAAAGCTACTGCTCCCAACGCACCAGGCTGAGCCACCGTGGGTACCTGGGACCAACAGCAGTGGCACAGCATCTCCCAGAGGGTAGAGGACAGTGACTGAGACGTTCTAGTCCCCACAGCTCTGTCAGACAGAGATGCCAGGGTGAGCTGTGCCCACCCCACAATGACCGCTAAGGACCCCAACTCGTTCAGGCTTGGCCATGTAGCAGACCTCATGGCACCAACAGCCCCACGCGAACCTCGGAGATGGAGGCCTGCCTGAGAAACAGGAAGAAGCTCAATGCCTTCCCTGTGTGACATCAGGTCCCCCTCACCGGGAACTCACGAAGCAGAAAGGGAGATTCCCAGAGAGGGAAAAATGAGGAGACAATTTAAGTGACATGTGGAATGTCATACCAGTTGATATAGGTTGGAGCTGGGATTGAAGCTGGGGCTGTCATACCCTCAGATCCCAGATCCATGCTTTTAGTGACACCCACTCGAGCTTTTAGTTAAGGGGCTGAACAGCACCATCCCATTGCAACTGGGCAGCAGTGCCTTGGCACACACCTAAGACCAGCCAGGCCCTCACTCCTGAGCCACCCTAGGCCTGGGCTAGCCCACCTACGCCAGGCCACAGGCCTTGGGCTTTCAAACCAGAGGCATTGGAGAAGCAGAAAGAATTTTTAATTTGTTGATTCCAAAATGGGGCTAGATTGGTAGCACAGCAGGTAGGGCATTTTCCTTGCACGCGGCCAACCCGGGCATCCCGGGTTCGATTCCTCTGCCCCTCTTGGAGAGCCTGGCAAGCTACCGAGAGTATCTCACCCCCATGGCAAAGTAACAAGTGTCACAATGGAGATGTTACTGGGCCCGCTCCAGCAAATCGATGAACAACGGGAGGACAGTGACAGTGACAGTGATTCCAGAGTGAAATAAATTGCCCTGCCAAGCTTCTGTGATGTTTCTTTACTTCCTGAAAAAAAGAAAATGATTTGTCCTGGGCTTTTGTGCAAAGAGTCCAGTGAAGTAATGGGATGCCTGTTAAGGAATTTCCAAAGAGCAATTCCCCTGCCCCCTGTCGCCCCTCCCCCACCCACCACTGTCCTGCAACACAAATGACAGACAGTTGCTAAAACGCTCAGCAAAAAGCAAAAATCCAGCTCTTCTCGAGACATACACAATTCCAGGGTCAAATGCATGCCGTGAAATTCCCCCAAGGTGAATTTTAACAAAGAATATGGAAGTGTGATCAGGCTTCCCCATGAATCATTCTAAAATGGTACCAGTACCACAGAGGGCGAACTGGAAAGCCCTTTGACAGAAACCCGTGAAAAAACGCATTCACGGTACCTCTGTGAGAGAAATAGAAATGATATTCCTTTGAGGAACTGACAGGATAAAGCCAAGTTTGCTGTCTCTTCTCAGTCTTTCCCAAGGGCAAGTCTGCTGTGTGATGGAGGTGGGTGCAGGTGGGGGGATATGGGGGAGAGCATTTGTTCAGAACAAAAAGGAATACATTAAAATTTAAAAAAAAGTAAAGTAACCAAGGATGGGGGTTCGGGTGTTCCTGAAATGCTGTGAAATCTTTGGTGACTCACGCTTTGTTGAAAGAACTCTAATAAAACTCACATCCCTATCATCAAAGAACAAGGTTGCACCACCACAGAAAATGGCCAACTATGCACCTGGATGGGCCCCAGGCTTCTCAATTAAGTGGACTAACACTGTAGGAAGCCAGTCTCAGTTTTATCTGCCTCCTCCCTCTAGCCAGGGATTTGGGCTCTCTACAAGGGGGGAAAAAAGGAGGGGGAGCATTCAAAAGGCCAGAAATAAGATAAATAAAGTGGGTAAAGCACCCGCCTTGATAGGGTCGACCCGGATTTGATCTTTGGCACCCTATATGTTCCTCCAAGCATTGCCAAGGGTGATCCTGAGCACAGAACCAAGAGTAAGCCCTGAGCAAGTTCAGGTGCAGCCTAAAACCAAATCAAAAACAGAGCAAATAACCTGGCCTCAGGACAAAGAGGAATCATCAGAAAACGCGGGTCTTGGGCCTAACAAATATGAAGTTGATCATTCAGTTGACTATAGGTCATTTCCCATCAACAGTTGGTCTTTATCTCCAATTGCTGGCCCCCACTTCTCCAAAGCCTTTGGGTTTCTAATGTGCTGAAAGTGTCACCGGTGTCTTCTGTAAGCAGCTGAGGATCGAGAACCAATCTTGTGAAGAGAGGGCAGGTACTTCCAGTCCACCCCAAACCTCCAGGAAAGGGACCAGGGCAGGAGATTATCTTAAATGAAGGGAATGGATATCCTATGAATTCTACAGAAAGTTGTCAAAATCAAGATACTATCATTTGGGTTTCCACCTAACAGGGAAAGTCATTATTCTCCTTATTTTTTTTTGTTAATGAACAGAATATATTAAAAGTTTAGGAGGCTGGAGCGATAGCATCGGGGGCTGGAGTTATAGCACAGTGGGTAGGGCATTTGCCTTACATGCAGCAAAGCCAGGTTCGATTCCCAGCATCCCTGAGTGCATGAGCCAGGAATAACCCCTGTGTATCACCGGGTGTGACCCAAAAACAAAACAAAACAAAAAGTTTAAGTGGATTTCATTTTCCTTTTTTTCAATTTTAGTATTCCTAATAAAGAGAAAGGAAGAGTTTCCTTTTTTTATCAAATAGAATAATACTACTTCAAGTTTAAAACATAGTTTCCAAAGCAACTACATTATGGCTTTCATAAACGGGCAGAAATTATTCTCTCAAAGGAGAGAATGTGAGATTTTTTTCTTATCTCCAACTTTTGTTAACATCAAAGTATGAAATATTTTTATAAACATGTTCATAATCAAGAACTGAATCCCATGATGAAAAGCCAAGTAGGCTAATTTCTTGAGTCAAACTATACAACACGCATTTGCATCTGAGTTGGATTTAGATGCTCATATAGCAGAAAGAGACCAGGAAGTATTAAAACCTATACTAATATTATCAATTCAGTGATCATTTTGTTTAACTTCTATATTGTACTGTGGCATTAGGTGATGCCCAAGTAAATATAACAAAGTGTTGGTATTTTTGTGTTCTTAGGCTAGCTAAGGGACATTTCAGAAAAGTAACCCCCAGTGACCTGAAGTATGAAAAGTAGGCTGGACCTTTTTCAAAAACAAATTGAGATTGTCTAATTAGAAAACATATTAAAACAAATGGGTAGGTTTGAATAACTATGAAAGAAGTTGAGAGGGAGAGGGAAGAAAGGAAGGAAAAGGGAGAGAAAGAAAAAAAGCAGGAATGAGGGAAAGCATAGGAATAAGGGAGAGTTGGGGGCTGAGGGAGAGAGATAAGAGTTGACCTCGAGTCATTGAAGGAAATGAGTGGGAAGAGATTGGAAAATATTTTTCAAGAACAAGGAAACTGGTGTTTGAAGTCCTCTGCAGCTTTGGGAAGTGAGTAACTGATTCTCTCTCTCTCTCTCTCTCTCTCTCTCTCTCTCTCTCTCTCTCTCTCTCTGGGCCCAAAGACATGACTAACAACTTGAGTGCTAGAAAACTGATTGTCTGAAGCTCCATTTCCAGAAGCCTATGAATGGTAACTAGGTGGATTCAGAGCGCACTTCCTCCCCTCTCCCTTATTTGGCTGATGTGTCTAATTTCAGATTTGGAAACTCATAGACATTGCTATGAGATGGATCACAGAGCATGCGTCATCATGAATAGGACAAACACGCAAAGTGACTTGCCAGTGAAAAATCCCTGCCTGTCCTCCTCCCCAGGACCCCCCACTCCCACCCCCGCCCCCAGCCCCTCCACCACTTTTTTTCTGGGATACAATTTCAGGGTTGTTTTTTATTTTTCCTCTCTGATTCATATCCTGAGGAAATCAGTGTGACACAAAATGATTGTGTTCAATAAAAAAAAATCTCCAACTCACTACATTTCAAGAATGGCAGGTCTTTTTGATGAGACGTTCGACATCTTGCCAAGAAAACCTTCCAGGAGAATCTGGTATTGTCTGCAATGAGTGGGATGAGAATGTCATTCCCACACAAAAGCCAGCAATCAAGATCCTTTAGCTAAACAGGTCTACAAACTGTTTGTGTGTGAGTGTATATGTCGTGTGTGTGTGTGTGTGTGTGTGTGTGTGTGTGTGTGTGAATGGCAGCTGATTTATTTCTTTTATGAGGTAGGTATCACATAAAAACATGGGTCTTCTAATCCTGAGAGTTCCTACATTAACTTGGCCTTGCAAAAGGAAAATGGCTATGGTTTGTCAACATGCACACTGGTATTTAGGGAGTATTTGGGAGGGAGGGGGTACATCAATGGACCTACTCTCTTGGTTCTGTGATGTTCACTTCTGGTGGAGCTCAGGATGCCATATGAGGTACCAAGGATCAGGATGGCCACATGCAAAGCAAGTGCCTTACCTGCCCTGATATCTATCTATCTCTCCAGCCCCAGCTGGTATTTGGGTGCACCCATCCTAGATTTTGGAGGATATTCAGTCTTTAAAAGAGGGCAACTCTCCGGAGGAAAAAAAACTAACATTTATCTGAGCCCACAAGTGTTGAGTATTGGGACTCTTCTACAGTAAAAATTAGCAGTGAACTGGATGTGCTAGGCCTACATAACACCCTAAGTTTCACAAGCATCATTTCATTTAATCCAGACAAATTCCTGAGCACAACCCCATCTTGGACCAAGTTTCCAGGTCAGATAATGAAGCTCATCAAGGTTAACTGACTTAGACTTTATAGACGTTAGAAGACAGAGCTGCCGAACCTGAGAGTTAAGACAGAGGCTATGGTAAATGCCTTGCACATGGATGACCCTAGTTCCATCTCCTGTAACATGGATGGTTCCCTGAGCACTGCCAGGTATTACAAAAACAAAACATACAAAGGGGCCAGAGAGAGAGAGAGAGACTGAGACAAAGACAGAGAGAGTTCAGCAGGTAAGATTCTCATCTTGAAAGTGGCCAACCTGGGTTCAATCTCTGGCACCCCACACAGTCCCCTGAACCCCACCATGGTAACAAGGTGGATTTAGAGTGTGCACATCACCTCAGGGTGATCGCTGAGTGCAGTTCCAGGAGAAAACCCTGAGCACTGCCAGATGTGGCCCTCTAACCAAAGAAAAACAAAGAAATAAACCAAGATGAAAGTAGAGATGAGATTTAATCCCAGAACTATCTGACACCAGAACTTCAAATTTTAACTATTGTCCTCATTTAGTTCTTAAAAATAAAAAACATGGAACTAACGGGCTGGAGTGATAGCACAGCAGGTAGGGCATTTGCCTTGCATGCAGCCAACATATCCGACACGAGTTCGATTCTTCCGCCCCTTTTCAGAGAGCCCGGCAATCTACCAAGAGTGTGTCGCTCACATGGCAAAGCCTGGCAAGCTCCCCGTGGTGTATTCGATATGCCAAACACAGTAACAACAAAGTCTCACAGTGGAGACGTTACTGGGCTCGCTCGAGCAAATCGATGAACAATGGGAAGACAGTGACAGTGGAACTAACATTTCTATTAAATATGTGAGAAAACAGAAGCTCAGAGAAGAAGTAACTTCATCATGAGCACTTTTGCATCAGGTCTGATGATTCCTGTGTCCATGTTCTGGCCAAATCAATATTAAAACCCCAAAGAGGGGGATGGAGCGATAGCACAGCGGGTAGGGTATTTGCCTTACATGAGGCCAACCTGGGTTCGATTCCCAGCATCCCATATGGTCCCATGAGCACTGCCAGGAGTAATTCCTGAGTACATGAGCCAGGAGTAAACCCTGTGCAATGCCGGGTAAGGTAAAGGTAAAGGTAAAGGCCCTCCCGTTGATCATCGATTTGCTCGAGCGGGCCCAGTAACGTCTCCATTGGAGACTTTGTTGTTACTGTGTCTGGCATATCGAATACTCTCGGTAGCTTGCCGGGCTCTCCAAGAGGGGCGGAGGAATCGAACTCTGGTCGGCCATGTTGGCCGCGTGCAAGGCAAACGCCCTACCCGCTGTGCTATCGCTCCAGCCCCAATGCCGGGTGTGACCCAAAAAACAAAAACAAAAAAAACCCAAAGAGGACTAGATACCCTCACATCCAACAACGGAAATGACTCTAACATCAACGCAAATGAACAAACAGCTACTCCGTACAAAGCACTGCACAAAACGGTGACGATCGTGTGAAGAACTTACACACAGGGCCCCAACCTCTAATGAACTTTTTTAAAATTTTGTATAATTATTATTCTTTTTTCCTTTTTTTAAAATTAATTTATTTTGAATACCCATCCCTCCACCAGTGCCCATTTTCCACCACCACGGGTCCCATTATCCCTCCCACCCCCCATCCCCCCATCCCACCCTGCCTCTGTGGCAGGACATTCCCCTCTGTTCTCTCTCTCCTTTTGGGTGTTGTGGTTTGCAAAAGAGTTAAGCCTGATTTTCGGGGAGAAATGTTGGGTGATTTACTTTCCATTGAACACTTTGTATATAAGGAGATGTCGCGCAGGCTCCAGGTCCCGAACAGAGCCAATATCACCAGGAGGTCCCAGATGGGGTAGGTGTTGCATCCCGCCTTCTCCAGATCGAACCCCAGTGACCATGAGCCTCTACAAGCATAGCTATGGTATGCGGGAACCAGGACATTTTTTTTCTAGTGAACTTTTAATTCTACCCATTTAGGCAAAACCCTCAGCCACCTGGACGATGGTTAGTTCTGACCCATTCCATCATCAGAGGTAAAACAACAGCCTGCAGAGTAATGTGGGAGAGAACTGGGATGGAAAGGGGCAAGTTGACAGAGGAAAGCATCTGAGGGAGGAATCCAAGAGCTTGATGCCTGCAGATAAGCCGAGCACAGCTCGGCTGTCTGTGCCTAAGAGGCAACGATATTTGGGCGGGGAGACTGGAGGGGGAAAGCACAATCTTAGCCCTGATTTGACAGGCCCTATTAGCGATATGGCTCACAATCATCGTATGATGAGAAGGTTGGGGGCGAGGAAAGAATTTTTCTATGATTGCAGCTCAAACCACCAGCTATTACGCCTCCCCTCGGCAAGCAGGGATCCAAAGGGTCCCATCAAATACGAACTTTACTCGTTAATCAATCACACCCAAACTCATCCCTCATAAAGAAAGGCCAAAAAGGGGAGAGGAAGAGTCCCATTGCCACATTTACCGCTCCCCCACCTCCACCACCCCGTGGGACTTTTCTGTGAGCTCTACCCAGTCTGACGGAGAAGAAGAGACACAGTTTCAGCATTTAATCTTGGAGACACAGCTTCCCGGGAGGAGTAACCAGCCTTCAGATTGCTTCTTCCAGGCCCCCACTCTGGAAGGCTCCCAGGGAATAAAGAAGGGACTGTTTAAGAGAATGCTGGGAATGATAAACATAGGCTGACTACTTTCAAGACTGTGTTATAACCTATGCTGAGCTTTAATGGGAGGCATTGGCTGGAGACATTTTTTCTTAAATTTCTCTAGAAACAGCATTTTCCAAACCATACACTAGAGAAACAAGATTCTTAGGAGTGCTATTCCAGATTATTATTATTATTATTATTATTATTATTATTAACAATCCTCTAGTTACATAACTTGGGGAAAGTTAAGTGACTTTCACTTGGAGGGATCAATTCTTAGACATGCATAGATTTTGTATTTCCGATGAAGAGACGGTTCTAAACTTGGTTTCAGAAAGAGTTCACCTTTCTTTAGTGTGGAACGCATGCTCATATCCCAGAGATTGAGTGCACCCCACAGAGCAGCCCTGTCCCCCTTTCTTGTGGGGAAGATTGGGAAGGCAGTTCTCAGAGTGTTGGGCCCAAGGGAGTGAAGTACTAGAGAGGGGACTGCTGACAGAGCATGACTTTTGAGGGACCCCGTTCCTGGAGTGAGGTGTACTCTCGGCACATTGTCTGTGTTCATCGTCCAACCAGATTGAGGGTCACAGTACCGATGTCTCATTGCATGCTTTTCAGGACCTCCCTCACAGCACCCCAGAAGAGAACTGACAGGTCACTGCATCCACCAAGAACACTTCCCTCAAACTTTGCCGGCTCCCTGGCCTCAAGATAAGAGGATGTTCTTACCTTGAGGTAAGCCTGTGTGCTCACAGGATGCATATTTGATGAAGAAAAACAATTAAAGTGGACAAAGAACTCATGAGAGGATGATAAAAGTCATGCCATCGTTGTTCTTCATTCAACAATGAAGCCCCTGCCCTGGACCCAGCCCTGGCTGGAAGGTGTTTTGAGACAAGGCACTGCTCCTTGGCTTCCACAGTCGCAAAGAACTGAACCAGACAGAGATGCTCAACTTAGCCATTCAGAAAAGTCGATGCAATTGCTGGGGAGTCCCCTTCAAGCCAGTAACATGCTAAAAAAAAAATCAGCTCACCATTCAGCTCCACTGAAATTCATTTCATCAAAAATTATATCAAGCTGGACTCATTGGCCATGACATATTTTTTTGAAAGTGCAAAATATCCTCCAAAGATAATGATTTTTCTCCCACTAAGCATATATAAAAGAAGCTGCTACCAGTTCTGAGATTCTCTGCCCAAGGCCAGGAGACATCACTGCCCTAAGGGCAACTATACTGTTCATGATTGTTGAATTGGTCCTTAGTTGTTAAAATAACGAGTTCTGAAATTTGTATAAAATGTCCAAGCAGGCAACAGATCTGCCCAAAGGCAGGTGCCAGGAGCATCTCAGGTCACCCTGCGTCCAGTTCTGTGAGTTCATGATCGCTAATGCTACATTCCTCCGAGCCTGTGATGGGCTGAAGAGCTATTTCCGTCCTAGTTCCTTGCGTTATATAGGTCAAATCCCATCCAATGAGTACCATAACAATAACCACCTCATGGCCTGGTTATTTCAGACAACCTGATAAAATGAGAATGAAGCGTCACCTCCAAGCCAGTGTTGGTTGTCACAGAATCTGACCTGAATAGCTCAGGAGCAAGGAGGGAGCCAGTGTCTTGGGTTTTTATCTTCATGGCACTGGGTTGCCCTGCAACAGTTGGACTGAAGACCCAGGAAGACGGGTCAAATGGGTTGAAGCCAGAGTATGAAGATTTCTGAACTCATGACTCCCTTTGCCCACTGAACACTGCAAAATCGCTCAGTTTGGGACTCAAATTATGGGAGTTTCCAGGCAAGAAGATTTCACATCTTCCATTAACTCCAACCCGAGAGGATCAAGGCAAAGTTTGTGCATCCTAATTTGGCATCTAAATCAGCCCTGCTGTCGCACTGGGTACCCCAAGACCCGGGCCCCCTTCACTACCTTTTCCCACGACGCTCTTCCCCAGGGATTCTAAGTGCTGTTTGCACGGGCAGGGCCAGAGGTGGCTCTCGGTTCTGAGATGGCATTCGCCACCTGTGTCGCCAACTAACATATGAACTTCATGAGAACCTACACTCGGATCTATAGCAGTGCTGGGAATGTAGCAAGTGCCTGCTAGTTATTTCCTAAATGGATGAATGAGAGAATGAATGAATGATCTGTGAAACCCAACCCCAACACCTCCCAAAGCAGCAACCGTTCTTTTTTTGGACCCATGAGTCCTGCTCATTTCTCTATAACAGCGTTTGTGAGCTCTTCTCGTGGTTTCTGCTCTATTTTCCCAGCTAATCCAGGAAATGGTTGATGGAGGGAATTATGTTTTACAACTTGCCACTGCTGAGAAGAGTAAGTGCTCAATAAATACTTTCTCTTTCGGCAATAGGAGGAACGAGGAGAAATACTTCTCTTGTAACAATGAACACTGAGGATTTATGACTCACATCATACCTAAAATTCGGCCTGAACTCCAAAGCGTCCCCAACCGAAGCGGCCCCATGAGTCACCGGGCCAGGAGGCCAGGGGGTTTGTTTGCGGAGGGCTTGTTTCCCGACCTCGATGAATCACATCTATAATCACCCCAACAGCATCCTGTCTGGGAAGTAACCAAAACCCCTATTTCTGGTCCCCATGGCTTTGGGGTTTGATGAGTAAATTCTCCTGGCATGGCATTAAATGCATGCCCTCAGAGAGCCCTCTGCAGCGCCCCAGCCTCCGGCATTGGCATGGGGATGGAACGCAAGGCAGAGACACCCCCTCGTTCATCTTGCCTGGCCCCTGACTTGACCTCTATCTGCTGAGCAACCCTCCAAGGGCCCTTCAGAGCACCTTCACTCTGCCAAGTTGCAGGCAGGACCACGCTGCTCTCCAGCACAAGGACAGCACAAAACCCTCACCAGCTAGCAAACGAATGTCAAACTTTCAAGCCTCCGATCAAGGTCCTCTCAAATCTGAAACTGGCCTTCTCCCAACCCTCTCTTCCCCGACTCCCGCTCCCCAGAACCTGATGAGCCGTGGCCGATGATGGCGACTTGCGGGCCACATACAGGTCCGAAAACTGTGTTTAGTGACCAGCTTCCCTTCTGGAAGGTGCAGGTAGCTGAAAGTGGCATTCTGCAAGTTACACAGTGCTCCTTCCTCCACAATGTCTCCAGGAACAGGAAGCACATCCCTCAGAGGCCACTCAGAAGGAAGGTCACTGACTTCTCCTGACCCTCATAAGTACGTATGCTCAGGTTCATTTCTCTAAGGGGACATTTTAGGGGCACTCTCAGGATCCTAGTGAGTTGGGACCACGTCTCCTGGCAGGGGGCATCCCAGTGAAAGTGGGTCCCGTGGGAAAATGGATCTACTGATGTTACTCTTTAAAAATGTTTTTATTCATCTATTTTGGGCTCTCCAGAGATGGAGGATGGGGAGAGTTAACCCTCTGCCTCACATGTGCAAGGCATGTAGTTGACCACTGGTCGTGCTCTGATTCTGGGGAGAGAATCAGACCCGGGGCCTAGTCCATGCAGGACAGGTACTGCCGGAACCATGGCTCCATAGCAGAGTGAGCTCAGTCGATTCAATCCTTATCACTTGGTTGGCATCTTCAGAGGAGCAGCCTCTTCCCTCTCTTTCATCCCTTGCCTCCAAGAGAGGGTTGGCAGCTTTGGGGACTGAGCGATAGCACAGTGGGTAGAGCGTTTGCCTTGCATGTGGCTGACCCAGGTTCAATTCCCAGCATCCATATGGTCCCCTGAGCACTGCCAGGAGTAATTCCTGAGTTCAATAGCCAGGAGTAACTCCTGTGCATCACCGGGTGTGACCCCCCTCCAAAAAAAAGGAAATTTATAGAGTCTGAGGTCCCCCAAAGAGTCTGAGTGTCAAAGGCTAGATCCTCATCTCAAGCTTCCTTTCCTCTTACGGTCACACCTAAGCCCATCCTGACATTAAACTGAGACTTAATTTTATTTTCTTTAGGGGCTGGAGCAATAGTACAGTGGGTAGTGCATTTGTCTTGCACACAGCTGACCCGGTTGATTCCCCAGCATCCCATATAGTTCTTCCGAGCACCGCCAGGAGTAATTCCTGAGTGCAGAGCCAGGAGTAACCCCTGAGCATCTCTGGGTGTGACCCAAAAAGAAAACCAAAAAAAAAAAAAAAACTATTTATTTATTCTTATTGCAGGGGTAGGAGGTTGCTCAGGGACAACTCCCAGCTCTGTGCTCGGGAACTATGTGGGGTCCCGGGGATGGTTCCTGGACCTCCCACACGCAAAGCCCATGCTCAGCCTCTTGAGTCATCATTCCGGCCCCTCAAGAGAGTTTCTCAAAGGCCCAGTTAAGAGGGAATTTGCCATTTCCAAAAGCAAACTGGAAAAAAAAAAAGAAAGAAAGAAAGAAAGAAAAAAATACCGTATGCTAAATATAAAGCTTTTTCTGTGAGCGGTGGTTTCAGAGTGTCCGAGCGCAGTGCTATTTCAGGGCAGATACGGAAAGGTGAGAGCCGACGGCAATAAAGCGCCTTTGTTGGGCTGCCGAGGCCTCTGCTCGCCTTTCTATTCATCAGAGCCACTCTGCCCGGGAGAACGGCCACAGAGAAGCCAGGCTCCGGGCTCCAGGGATCAACCAAGGCCAAGGTCAGATAAGGGGGAACGGGATGTCAAGAGGTCTGCTGCCCTACCCGCTGCTGCTGGTTCCCACCACCTGCGGTGAAGAGCCTCCCGCCTGCTCCCTGAGGCTCCACCCGCCCAGGGCAGTCCTCCTCTGCTGGGCCACCTCGCCTACTGCCCCGGCAGGGACCGACCATGGGGAACCTACAATTTCCTTGCCTGTTGAGTGCCGGTAACAGTGCCAGTCACAGGCCAACAGCCCAGTGCAAGGCAAATGCCCTACCCGCTATGCTATCGCTCCGGCGGTTTTGTATAAAGCTTTATTTATACACACAGTCCAAACTGTAAGGTCCAGCTCAGTGTTTATTTGGTGTGTAAAGGTGCCTGCTTTGGGGGGATTGTGTGTGTGTGTGTGTGTGTGTGTGTGTGTGTGTGTGATGTTAGCTTTGCTTTCTCACCACCCCTGTTGATGTAGGGATGGCAAACACTTGCTCTCAAGGGCCAGTGATGATCATTTGAGGATCATTGTTGCTGATGTGGTCTCATTGTAACTATCCAGTCCACTCGGCCTTTGTAGCCAGAAAGCAGCCATTGGCCCTGTGGAAGGGGGTGGATGTGCTGTCATATTGGTTTTGTGTAAGAAGCACCGTCCTCCCGTTGTTCATCGATTTGCTCAAGCGGGCACCAGTAACATCTCCATAGTGAGACTTGTTGTTGCTGTTTTGGGCATATCGAATACATCATGGGGAGCTTGCCAGGCTCTGCCATGCAGGCGGGATATTCTCGGTAGCTTGCCGGGCTCTCCGAGAGGGGCGGAAGAATCGAACCCTGGTCGGCCCTGTGCAAGGCAAATGCCCTACCCACTATGCTATCGCTCCGGCAGTTTTGTATAAAGCTTTATTTATACACACAGTGGCAGGTCCCTGCTGGAGCTCTGCGGATGTCTGTCCTTTATAGAGGAGACCACGCCAGAGGCAGATAGAGGGATAGCTAAAATCCTTCCCCGGTTGAAGCACGAGATTGTTGATTTGGGCATACAATTTCCCTGAGCCTCTCACACACCTCTTAAAAATGTGTTTTGAAATTTGAATCTTCACTTTGTAATTTTTTCACCACCATTTTCACCATCTTTAATATCATTTTGTACCTGGCAAGTATTACCAGGATATGCAGGAAAGAATCCTAGTTTTCGAGACCTGTGATTTGGCCATATCCTCTGTGGGAAAGACAGTTCTGATTATTGTTAAAGAAAATATCAATCATAGTTGTGGTGAAAGGTCGCTACTTTTTTTTTTTTTAACAAATTGGTCCTTTGAGCAAGATGAAGTTTAATGGATTGGTTTATTAACCTAAAGGTTGAATCAGACTGAGAGTAACTGAATGATTTCTTCATAATTAGTATTATTTATAATTATTTTACTTGGGAAAAAATATCACCTTAAATGTCAGGATGTTTTTTTAATTGCTTCAGATGAGATTCAAAATAATTGACTTTGCAAATGTATTTTTTAAAAACCTCATTTAAAAATATCTGAAGCTGCCGAGAGTCTGTCTGGAAGAGGAAAGATATTGATATTCATTACTAGGAACAAGGCAAAAATTGATCCATGATTTTTTTTTTAACTACGCGCATTGTATTTTGTGGTCACTTCTGGACTCAAAAAGAGCTGAAATGCTCACCGGGCTGCATTTGTTCATTTTTCCCAATCAATCTGCTCTCCACATGAGTGCGGGACCTTTGGGACTCAAATACGTGTGTTCCCACATTCTGGATTAAGAGGAGAGAAGTCCAGGGTGAGAAGGAGAAGGCATGAGTTTATGTTCTCAGTGGCTGTAGAAAAATGTGTCTCTGGACACACAGAACTTAGACCTGGAGCCAACTTTTTGAAGGCGAATAGGTAGGTGACTTCAGCGTGTCCCTCTAAATATCAGATCTACCGGGGGCAAAGTCTCAAGAGCTGGGGGCAAAATGACCACACTAAGTGAAAGTTCATCCTGGCTGCAAGGAAGAAGACACCGCAGAGACACCAGGGTATCCCACACGCGCGGGATACCCAGAAGTGACCTCATGAGGGCCTCTTCTCCACACATAGATGCAGGAGGGCTCAGTTTGGCCCCAGTCTATGCCGCTTCTGTACCCCAAGGAGGGTCAATGCTCTCAAGGTCCGCTCCAGCCTTCACAGGTGAACAGAATCCACCCGGCCCCTGAGCACCGAACCCAAAGCCCCTGCTGAGACCTTTCGATGAGCAAGTGACACATGTTCTAGAGAGGACACATCCGACGGGGACATGAGCACAGAGTTACGAGCACCTCTTCTGGGCTCCTTCTGGGCCCGCTAGGCCTGACCACGTGCCTGAGACACAGCGGGCCAGAGGGCCCAGGACAGACAGACAATCCTCAAGGAGGCCATGTAGACACTATCAATCATTATTAATCAGAAAGATAAAAAGTGGAGGAGGAGGAACAGTTGAAGGAGGCTGTGAAAGAAAGAACACAGTTTCCTGGTCGCTGGCCAAAGAGGTAACTCTAGAAAGAGCTGTGGAAAGAGGGGGTCATGGAGCTAAAATATCCCATAAACAGCAGAAATGTACATGTGCACGTGCATACACACACACACACACACACACACACACACACACACACACACACAGGCATGCTCCCCTCCAGAGCTCAAAGGAACACACACCCTGTTTTACAGGAAGGTATACAGTATATACGAACTATTATGAATGCCATGCGTTATTCAGCTAGCAACTAGAACCCGTTATGAACTTTCACTCATGTTTAGGGACGGTCCTAAAAGGCCCCCGTCCCGCACTGTCATCCCTCTCCTGTGGGCTGGGAGCAAGACGAGGCAGCAAGGCCCCGGAAGCAAGTCCAGGAGCCCTCCTTCCTGGGAGAACCCCAGGGAGCAGCTGTGGGCGACTGCAGGGGACAGCTGAGAGGCCAGGGGACCCCCCACAGACCAGGACACCTCCTGAATGGGAACAGATTTCCTCCTGCCTCTCTCCCAGGTCCCTCCTAGGGAGACTTGGGAACTTTCTGGGTGGCTGGGTTGGAACCAGCTTCAAACTCAGTTGCTGCTGGTCTCAGATCTAGCTCCCTTTGCAAGGCCTCAGCCCTCACCCCCCCCCCACACACACACACACCTTCCTTTCCTCTGCATCCCTGCTGGCTCCACCCCCCACCTCCCCGCCCTTGCAGGCACCTACCTGGGCTCAGCAGCCACGGACCCCTCCTGGCTGTTCAGGGTGTGCTTTCTCCTTCTGCCTGTCTCGGGGCAACGGCCTCCGTCCAGAGCCTGTGGTCATCTCTCTCTCTCTCTCTCTCTCTCTCTCTCTCTCTCTCTCTCTTTCTCTTCCTCTCTCCCTCTCTCACCCTCCTTCTTCCCCCCTCTCTCCACCTCCCTCCCCCCCTCTCTCTTTCTCTCTCTCTCTCCCTCTCCCTCTCCCTCTCCCTCCCTCTCTCTCTCCTAAGTGGGCAACTGCAAACCCAGAGAGATGTCCTCAGCTGGGGCTCTCGCCCGCAGCCTCCAGAAGTGTCATCTCAGACCCCCACAATTGCAACAAAGAAACCTCCCAGTTGGCTGCGCTGAAATCCATTCCAGGGCTGGAGCAAACTTCGGCGCTTCCAAAATCCCGCGGCCCGACTGTTCTCCGGGGCTCCCCCTTGTGGCCATTGTGGGGCATGGCAGGGCCGCTCCCTAGGGCCAGGGCCTTCGTGGGAGGAGGAGAGGGGGGAGGGTCGGGAGCGCGCCCCTCCCCCGGCCACCTTCACCCGCACCGCTCCCCGGGGAGTGTCCCGGAGTCCGTGGAGGCCCGCTCCAGCCACCAGGGAGGGGCCCTTGCTAGCAGCACGATGGACTTCCGCAACGGACCAGGGAAACACCGTGGGACCTCCAGGTGCCAGTCCTGAGCTTGCGGGACCCTCCCCCACAAGATCGCAGCCTGTCTCACCGAGGAGAACGGGCACTCACAGAACCGGGCGCTCCTGCAGCCCGACTAGATGTCCAGTGGCCAGTGCTCGGGAGACACCCAGTTGACGGCCCCTCACCCCAGTCCCCACCCTCGGCCCAGTGCTGCTCTCAGCTGGGTGCCTGTAAAATCAATGTGTGACCAGAGCAGAGAACTTCAGCTCCTGGGGGAAGGGGAGCAAAGTTCCCACCTTTCCCACACCCCAGGAATCCACCCTGACGCAGAGGGCACCCCCTGTGGATGGGGGTTGGGGAACCGGCCCCCACTGACCCTCCAGGGGCCGCGGTCCACATGTGGAGCCCAAGGGACATTCACGGGCCACGGCGTCGGGTGTCACGGGGTCTCAGACTCGGTGTGTCCGCAGAGAGAGAGGTGAGGGGGCAGAGGGACACAACCTGAGTCCCTGCTCCCCCAATCTCCATTACACCCCCCTATCTCGGGCCGGTGGAGGGGCTCCAGGCCAGAGCACTGAAGTGTGCCCACCCCTGGGCACTGCCCCACATCCCAGCATGATCTGGGTAGCCCTCACTCCCGGAGTCCCCTGAGATCTCCAGAGGACAGTGGTGGAGCACCCCAGCCCCAAGGAGAGGGCAGAGATGAATGCTCCCACGCCAGTGCGCCCCAGGATCCCAGCAGCTGGAGCTGGGGCAGAGGCGGGCTCTGGGTTCGGAGTAGACCCGTTTCTAAGGCATGAAGGCGCCCGGCTTCTCCCTGGTGACACAAAGCGGCAGGAGTGACCCCAAGCCACGCACCCAGGAAACAATGACGGGGCGCAGACGAGGCAGCTGGTGTCAGAGGGAGACCCACAGGAGGCGTGGGTCATCTGGACACAGGGCCCTCATCTGAACACAGACACGGCCCCCGCTCCCAAGGGGGGGTTATGATTTTTTTCTCTTTTTTTTTTTTTCTATTTTATGGGTCACACCCGGTGATGCTCAGGGGTTACTCCTGGCTCTGCACTCAGGAGTTACTCCTGGAGGTGCTCAGGGGACCATATGGGATGCTGGGAATTGAACCCGGGTCGGCCGCGTGCAAAGCAAACGCCCTACCCGCTGTGCTATCTCTCCAGCCCCAAAAGGGGTTATGATTTTGTGACCAACTCAAGGGAAAAACTCAGCAGCAGGAAAAGGGAGAACTTGAGGAAAGTGACACAAACTTAAAAAATAAAAGAAACTCCCACATCATTCACGGCACGGGGTCCTGCCTGGAGGTGACTGGGTGGGGCCCAGCTCCGCACCCAGGAGAGTCTCCGGAAGGCCCTGAGCTCAGGGCTGGGGGCACAGGACAAGTCCCAGCCCCATAATCCCAGCGTGATCCCAGCAGCCCAGCTTCCGGAGTCCCCTGACATCTCCATGATGCCAGAGGACAGTGATGGAGCACCGCAGCCCCAAGGAGAGGGGGCAGACGAGTGCTCCCACGCGAGTGCCCCCCAGGATCGGAGAGTCCTGTCTCCTTTGGTGTGGACAGAGGGCCCCTTACTGCTCGCCTGCAGAAGGCCTGGCCATGCTAGAGCTGAGTCAGACAGTGGGTCCAGCAGGGAATCTCCAGCCCCTCTTGCACACACCGCTGGTCTTGACCTTGGAGGGGCAGTCGGGAAGGATGGGGCCAGGGCTTGCCAACCTGGGGACACAGCAAGGAGGGACACTGGGCATTTGACCCACAAGATAGAGTTTATGCAGTTCTCCCAGTTGTGGGCGCCCGACAGGGCCTGCCAGCTCAGGGCCTCGGTCAAGGAGAGGCCTCTGACCCCTGGGGGGTCCCTCACAGGTAGAGTCTGAGTCCACCACGCACAGGCTCGGGTCCAGAAGGATGAAGGAAACCCAAGAAACACAGGAATTCCTCGCACAAAGCCTCTGGAGCAGGGGTGGGGTGGGGGGGAGAAGCTTGGGGTCCGAGGGGCATCCACACACCCCTCCTCAGAGCTCGCTCCTCCCCAGCTTCCCAGGGGACTGATACCTGCCCTCTCCGTGACTCTGGACACTGGGCTGCGTCCAGAGTCAGCTCTGTAGCAGCCCATTCTGCAGGGGAGGAAGCAACCGGTACAGCTGGGAACTGCATCCAGGAGAGATGGGAACAGAGAAGGGCAAAGGCTCCCTTAAAGGTGCCAGAGAGCCAGACACCAACCAGGGTAGAACGGCCACCGTCAGGGCATGTCACGGCAGCATAGAAGCAGAGGTGGCCTCAGGGGCCCGTCTGAGCTTGGTGTGGGTGTGTGTATTACCCAAGGCAAGTGGAGAAGGCAGAGAATCAGGGATGAGGGGGAGGGTAAGGAGGGAGAAAAGGGCGGAGTCTGGCTGGAGGGACAGGACAGTGGGAAGGGCACTTGCCTTGTATGTGACCACCCCAAGGCTCCATCCCTGGTACCCTGTACGGTCCCTCGAGTGATACTGCGAGTGATGCCCAAGCGCAGAACCAAGATGAAGGCCTGAACCTTCCAAAAACTGGAAAGCAAAGGATGGAAGGAAGGGAATGGAGTCAGCCTGGAAGAAAGAAGGGGCGTTTCCGGGGCGCTGAGGACACTGGGGTATGGTCATGCTGGCTTTGGAGCCATGAGGCCACTGAGATTTGATGGGGGGAAGCAGACGGAAGAGGGCTTGGGGGGTGGAGAAAAAAGGCCTGAGAGGGGTCCGGGGGCTGTGGAGAGAGCACTGAGGGGAGTCCCAAACACCCAACCCCCCCGAGACCACGCCTGGGCCTCGAGGAAGGGCACGAGGTGGGGGAAGAAGACCTGAGGTTCCACATTTGGGTTGGGGGAGCAGAAAGGCGGCCCCACGCCCGGGACCCCGTTTCCCCAACGGCCTGACCAGTTTGTTGCCCAGGGCAGTAAGGGGGCCTTCCTGGCGGCTGCAGGGACTGTTGTCAGTCCCGTGCTGACCAGCCCCTCCCACCTGCCCAGGCATGCGGCCGGAGTCCAAGCGTGGGGGCCAGGCAGAGCTGGGCGGCTGGGCCCCAAGAAACAGCAGCTTCAGCAGAACCCGGTGGGGGAGAAGCTTCTTCCTGCCCGAGAGTGTCCCCGCCCCCTCCGGGGTCCAGAGCAAGGGGAGATGCTGCGTCCTGAAGAGGCCTTGGAGGGGGATGGCTTGGCCAACCGGGCAGGAAGCTGGCCCAGACAGGAAGGAGGGACCTTCCCGCCCTGCGCTTGGTCCCCCCACACTGCCGTGGGCCCCTCTCGCCCTGCCCTGGTCTGTAGGCATTGGTGGTCTTCACCCAGGGCTGGGTGAGCTACCCGACCCCACTCTGATTTCCAGAACTTTCTGTCCGGCCTGGCTTTCCTATCAGGCTCACGGAAGCGTCCAGCAACTCTCGGCAGTTTCAGGAAAGCGTTTCTGTTTTCCTTGACCTCAGCTCTGCCCGCGGGATCATTTTAGGCCAGGCCAACCACAACAAGGCCTGAAATCACGGAGCCAGAGGGGTCCCGGGGGGCTCTGTTACATGCCCCTAGAGAGCAGGGGCCCCCAGAGAGGGCAGGTCCTGCTTTTATGGTGGAGCCGGCAGGGGAACGTGATTTCACCACAGCGGGATAAATACAAAAGCTGCTCATGTCCGCTGAGGATTTCAGGGCTCAAGGGGGCTCCATCCTGCTGGTGGGAGGGGAGGGACAGATCCTCCCGCGAAGCTGCGTAGAGCTGTGGGTGAGCCCCTGGGGATGGTAGAGTGGCAGAAAGGTCCCGACAATCCAGGACCTCTCCCGCCCCTCAGCTGGGCCAGTCCAGGGCTCAGCACTGCCGCTGTGTTCTTCACGGCTGGCGCTTTGGGAGGAGGCCGGGGTCAGCCCAACAGGGGACGAATTTATACAGGGAACCACAGAGGGAAGTGTGGGCGAAAATAAGCCAGTTCCATCCGGGACTCCACCCCAGGACTGCTTCTATCTGTTTGGAAATGATCACCCACACACTTCGCATTTATAGGGTAGGGAGCACTCCCCAGAGCCCCGCCAGGCCAACTGAGGAGGGATGTCCATTTACAGGGCAGGGAGCACTCCCCGAGCCCGGGCAGGCCAGCTGAGGAGGGATGTCCATTTGCAGGGTAGGGAGGCCAGCTGAGGGGGGCTGTCTATTTATAGGGTGGGGAGCACTCCTCAGAGCCTGGGCAGACCAGCTGCGAAGGGGTGTTGAGGGCAAGCCAGCTGGGAACATGTGAAGCAGGGACCTAGCCATACTGAAATTCTACACGACCCATGAATGATTCTCCAAGCATGCCGTCCGCGTGTGGGCCATGGGAGGAGCCTGGTAGACAAACTCCAGCTACGGCCACAGATGGGAGAAGGGTGTCCTCATCCTCCACGCCCACTCCTGGCATGAAGGGTCCCTGCACTATGGTACTCATCTCACCGAGGGGAAAGGCATTCTTGGGAAGGAAAATCCCAACTTACTCTTACCAGCCCAGAGGGACCCTCATGTGCCCAGAGATGCCTAGCCAAACCATGCGGGACTAAAACACGAGGGGCTCCGGGTCCAACACGACCCCCGTAACTTAGAAGACAAAGAAACCAGGGTGGGTTTCATCACGAGTGAAGGGCTGCATCAGTTCTAGGAACCTACGCTGACTTCAAGTCCTGACCAAAAAGTCAGGCAAGGGGCGGGGGGCGGGGGGGGGGAGTGATGGTACAGCTGGAGGGGCAGCTGCCTTGCACGCGACTGACCTGGGTTTGATCCCTGGAATCCCATATGGCACCGCCAGTAGTAAGCCTATGCAACACCAGGGTGACCCAAAACACAAAACAAAACAAAAGGGGCCTGAGCAGTAGTACATCACGTAGGGCACTTGTCTTGTATGTGGCCAACCCAGGTTCAATCCCCGGCATCCCATAGGGTCCCCAGAGTGAGCGCTACCAGGAGTGCAGAGCCAGGAGTCAGCCCTGAACAGCACTGGGAGTGACCCATACACAAACCCAAACAAGAATCCAGGCAATAAAATCAGGATGACACAGGCTGCCCCCCCCCCCCCCACACTGCGGGGCACGAGGCTCAGGGACACCCAGGACCTCTCGATTCAGAAGCTCCGTCTTGGTTTTCCAAGTGCCCAGGGTTCTGGAGAACACGTTAGAGACTGACTTTTGCCCTAGTCTCTGTGTCGCTTCCACGGTTCACGAAATAGGACACTCAAGCGTCTCCATCCCCAGAACGAGAAGAGATCAGGCGACAGGCAGCCTCGGAAGATGGAAGGCGGGAAACCTGGGGAAAAGTCCCGTCACTGGTTTATAATTAAGACCCCAAGCAGATCTTCGGGAGCTGTCTTTGGGGGAATTTCAGGTTCTTGGCCAGGGATCAACCTGGATGGTGGAAAGAGGAAACCCCCTGGGCGTCTCCTTTCAAGAAAGCGCTGTCATACTCCCGCTGTGCTAGTGGAAAGAACATTCCTTCTGGCCCCTGGAGTCGGCAGCAAAGAACCGGTTTCCAGGTGAGGGGCCTGGCTCCCGGGGAGCGAGGGGAGTCACTAGCCCCAGCGGGAATCTTTCATCCTCAAGGCTGGAGACATGCCCTCCTCACTGCCTGCCCGGGGCTGGCTGCCCTCACATGACAGCCAGGAGCAAGGAGAACTTCAGCATCATGAGCCTCTCTCCGTTTCGTTAGCAGCAGCGAGGGAACCAGCTACAGAACTTTGGATCGAAGAGGAGGCAGACGGTGTGAAAAGAAAAAAAAAAAAAGTAGTGTGTGGGCGGGGGGGGGGGAGGGGGTGCTGGGTGACAGTTCAAGGGTCAGTGATACAGTCCTCGGTAGCTGCCAGCACCGTCCACCGCACTGGGACTGGCCCAGGGTCCTCTGAGCACTGCGGGGCGGTCCCAAGTTACAAAAGCAGGGCATTAACTGTCTTCCTGTGTCTATACAAAAAGGACTGTCACTGACACTGTCCTCCCGTTGTTCATCATTTGCTCGAGCGGGCCCAGTAACGTCTCCATTTTGAGACTTGTTGCTACTGTGTTTGGCATACTGAATACGTCACGGGTAGCTTGCCAGGCTTTGCCGTGTGGGTGAGATACTCTCTGTAGCTTGCCAGGCTCTCTGAGAGGGGCGGAGGAATCGAACTCGGGTTGGCCAAGTGCAAGGCAAACGCCCTCCCGCTGTGCTATTGTTCTGAATTAACTATGCAAAGGGCATTAAGGAGAAGAGAAAAACAATATTTACAAGTTAAAGGAGTCTGGTTAGAAGATAAAGGTGATTGACCAGTTGGGGAAGCAGAGCACAAAGGAAGAGGTTACAAATAGACACAGAGGAATGGGAGCACTGTGATGGGAGTAAGCCAATAAATTTAAGCTCCCTGTGGCGAGGCAGAAAGGACAAACCAATGTAATCCTACAGGGCAGCCCATTCCCCCCCACCCAAATGTATAGGAATTTGAAAGAGATGAGTGGGTTGGCTTAAGCTCCCAACCCCCTCCCCACCATCTCCACAGTAGCTCTCACAGTCCTTTAAAACCTTTTCTTTCTGAAAATCAAAACAAAACGAAACGTTTCCTCTCCAGCAAACTCTCCCATCTCAGTTCTCTGCAGAGATCTCCCTGTGTCTGAGTAGACAGAGACCCCCAGACGCACATCAAGCTTTAGGCTGGGCACCATGGTCCCCGAGCCAAGCGGTGGGGCCGGACCCTCCCCCTGCAGCCTCGACCCACAGGGAGAGGCCAGAAGGGCAAGTTTGAGCAGCTCACAGGCCCGGGTGGCCTCCTCCCTGGTCATCAGCTGGAGGGAGGCAGAAAGTTCTGTCACTCCCCTGGCCTCACAGCCAACGTCCACCTGCTCCCAGGAAAGCTGACAGTGGTACTGTGCTGAATCCCCGTCCCCAAGCCCACTGCTGCCAGCCTCCGTCCACTCTGCCTCCACTGTGTCCCCCGAGAGGCCCTTGACTTTCATCCCCACAGTCTGACCTAGGGGAGGCCCTCGGCCCCCACACCCTGGTCCCCCACACCCACATGGCCCCTTTCCCCCTCCCCTCCCCTTACGAGCCTCCACCCTACTTGCGATGGTCAGCTAGGATGACCTTGGTGGCCTGCTGGTTGCTGTCCATGTTCTGTGCTCCTAGCGGCCTCTATCAACCCAAGCCCTGTGAACCCCGGGGCCACTGGCCTCCCAGAGATGGGAGGGGCTGCTGCCTGCTGAAGAGGCCCCAGAGACTTGCTCCAACGTGGCAGTCCCAGGCACCTGAGGTGCAAGTGACCTGCAGCCTGCAGGGCTTCACTCTTCAAGAAGATTCTCCCTGTCCCAGCCCAAAAAGCCCTCTGGCCATGTGCGATGAAGGCAGCTGGGGTTCGCTCTCTTGGACAGTGGCTGCCCAGAGGGTGGGTGCCCCACTTCCTGCTGGGAGGGGTGACCCGCCCTGCAGGTCAGAACCAGCACCTGGACCCAGCCCTGGGGCCTGCTCCTGTCAAACGGTTGGGATCTCACAGGGGTGGCGAGTAAACCCCGGCCTGGAAGCTGGCTCCAAGACTGACCGTTACATTGTGCTTCTCGGTTACTCGCAGGGACAAAGCGACAGAGAGAGCGGGAGGGGGGATGGGCCCAGCACTGGTATCTGAAGAGCCCTGCCCAGGACCCCCTCAGCCCCCCCCCCTGCCCCCACCGCGCTCAGCCACCTCCTGGGCCTGGGATATCTCTCTCCCACATTGGGCGCCGCTGTGCCAGCCCGGGTGCACACAAAGGCCCATTCAGGCCCGCTGGCGCCCCAGGGGCCGGCAGATGAGCTGGTGGCCCGGGAGGGGGCGGAGCAGCGGCAGAGCGCCTGGCACCGGCCTGTGGGGGTACAGCGGGCGCAGAGGCCAGCGGGCAGGGGGGAGGGCAGGAAAGCTGCTATACCGCCCCCTTTGTTGTCCCGTAGATTCCTTTCTCTGGTGGTGTCCAGGGAGGACGCCAGCTGCCCGGGCGGGGACCGGCTGGCCTCCCTGGAGGAGGCTGGGCATGCACCCAGGCCCGTGCCAGCCCCACCGCGGGGCACTCGGTCGAGACCAGCCCCTGTGAGCGACCATGTCCCTCGGGAGACAGCACCCCAGGAGTCTCCCGCCTGGGGGGCACCCGAGTCACAGTGTGGACGAGAGAGGCGGGAGCTCGGCCGCAGAGGAGCCCCGGTTGTGTTCTGCTACCTCAGTTTCCCCTCCGTGACCTGCTGCTGTGGTGCCATAGCGCAGGGCTGGCTGAGTGGGCAGGAAGCCATCTGCCCGCAGGCACTGAGCCACAGGAGGACCCCAGGCCCCGCCTGCCCGCCTCTCGGTGGTCCCCCAGGCCTGGGGAAGTCCCGTCAGCTGGGTGTGGACAGCGCCCCATCGCTCCTGGTTTCACGCGATGCTGTTTAAAGAATGTGGATCAGGAACACCCCCCCCCCCGGCCTGCTGCCCCCAAAGACATGGGACACTGTCCCTAGAAGGGGACAGACCGACCCCAGGAGAAAGCACCACGTGCCCCTCGGCCATGGGACCGGCAGACACACCTGCGGGTCAGTAGCACTTCCCAGAGGACTCCAGAGATGGTCCCTGGGACCCCAAACCACTCAGCACCAGTCTCCCTGTCCTCCTTTTCCCGAGGGCACTGGCTACAAGTTTCTAGCGGATGGGGGACGGTGGCACCCATGAAACTCAGTGTGAGCGTCTCCCCCTCCAGAAAGCCTTTCCTGACCACACAGTTTGAGTATTATTAGCATACCCCTTCGTCGTATGCTAATAGTATTCCCCCACACACACCTCCCTCTTGGCAGTTAGGAAATTAAATGGAAACTCTTTGTCTCATCTTCTCTGCATGAGGGCACTAAATTTCAGTCATCTTTTTAACTCCAGCTACTGAAACTACGGCAGGAGGGACCAAGTCAGCGTGTATTGAAGGGAAGGACTCTGCATCTGTCCTGGAGAGAGCCCTGGGGCAGGGAAGGGCTTGCCTTGGAAGCACCCGCCTGGCCTTGATCCCCCAGGCCCCGCCAGGAGGGATCCCAGAGCTCAGTGTCAGGAGAAAGCCCTAGGGGGTGTTCCCACATAAGGGGAGTGTCCCCTGTAGCCTCTCTGTCCCCTGCCCCAAACACACCACCCAGGGGTCACTACTTTTACTACATCCTCAGGTTGACAGTGACAGTAACAGCTGGGTTTCACACCTTCCATTGTCAGAGCAACAGCGGAGAGCACTAGAATCACTGGTTGAGTCTTCCAAGTCACTCTCCTCTTGGGGGCTTATTTCTTTCCAGTCTTAACACGGGCAACAATGCCCAGAAAGCCAGAGCCAAGTGTTCCCACTTTAATGAACAAAATAAGGAAGATGCTCCAGAAGGACTTTGACCAGAGAGGGTCTGTTTCAACAGACGCTGGGGCAGGAAGTGCTGGGCTCAGGGACCCTCTGCCACGAGCATCTTCACCTACAACAGAGGACAATGAGGGAAGACCCCCTTCCTGTTGAGACCCTGGGGTGAGCCAACGGGTCCAGGAGAATAGGGACAAATCCAGAGAGCTCAAGGCAAAGCAACCAAACAGCTCCCAATTACCCCCAGGGCGACTGGGAGTAAGGAGAAAGTGGCCAGTCCATCAGGGGCATGTTGCAGATCCCATGGAGGCTTCGTGTGTGTGTGTGTTTGTGCCTGTGCATGTGTTTGCGTGTGTGTCTATGTGTGCATGTGTGTGCGTGTGTGTCTGTATGTGCATGTCTGTATGTCTGTGTGCATGTGTGTCTGCATGTGTGTGTGTGTCTGTGTTGTGCATGAGTGTATCTGTGCATGTGTGTGCGTGTCTGAATGTATGTGTGTGTCAGTGTGTGCATGTCTCTGTGTGTGCATGTGTGTCTGTGCATGTGTGCATGTGTGTCTGTGTGTGCGTGTGTGTCTGTGTGTACATGTGTGTATGTGCATGTCTCTGTGTGTGTCTGTGTGCGCACATGTGTCTGTGTGTGCATGTTTCTCCATGTGTCTGTGTTGTGCATGAGTATATTTGTGCATGTGTACAAGTGTGTGCATGTGTGTCTGTGTTGTGCGTGTGTGTATTTGTGCATGTATGCATGTGTGTGCTTACATGTGGGCATGTGCATGCCGATGCTATAGGGGAGACCCTTTGCATTTCATGCTGGGCAGCACTGGCCTCCACTAACCACACATTTAAGAAGCTGGCCACAGCACCGGACACCACAGGGCAGACAGCCTCAGAGCCAAGGCACGGAGAAACTCAAGGTGACTAGCGGCAAGTCATCGAGGCACCTTTGGGATAGGGCCTGGTGAGCCAGCGCAGGGAAGAGGGGACAGGACTCCGGCCACCCAAGCAGCAATGGCCCCTGGGCGGGCTGGACTCTGTCACCCTCAGGTGCCTCGGACCCACAGCGGCGAAGGCTGTGCTGGGAGCTGGTTCCAGCAGGTGGCGTGAGAGAGCAGCCCTGAGTGGGGCGGGAGGGGGCGTGGGAATTACCCACCCGCACCCAGTCAGGAAGACTCTCCGCTGCTGTCTGGCGGGCCCAGGAGCCAGCGATGGTCATTTCTCATGAAAAAGAGTCAAGATGGGTCCTGGGAGGTCCAGGAGCAGCCTCGGGTGAGTGGGCAGTCCCTGCAGGAAAGGTCGGAGGCAAATGTTCCCAAAGTCACAGGGTGCCAAGGCCCCCCGAAGACAGGCGTCAAGGCCTCGGGCACACACGCCCCAAAGCAAAAACGAAGCCTGGAGAACCAGCTTGTTGGAGTGGGTCTTGCTCTGGAAGGGACACGTGCTCGAAGGGCAGGAGAAAGGAACGCGCCCGCCTCTTGGAGCTTACCCGACGCAGGCCCCTTGCAGCGTCTCTCTGGGGAGAGCTGCCTCCATCTCGCCCAGCAAGAAGGATGGAGCCCCCCTCCGCTCCACACACAGCTGGGCACTGCCCCTTCTGTCGCAACCATAGCCCCCTGTTCACACGGCACCTGAACCGAGCAACTCGCAGCATGGGGATTAAAGGGGGCCCATGAAACAGAGGGGTCTCTCTCTCTCTCTCTCTCTCTCTCTCTCTCTCTCTGCTTTTCTCTGTCTCTCTCTCCTCTGTCTCTCTGTGCCTTTTTCTGTATCTATCTCTCTGCTTCTTTCTGTCTCTTTCTCTCTCTCTCTCTCTCTCTCTCTGCCCCTCTCTGTGTCTGTCTGTCTCTCTCTGCTTCTCTGTGTGTCTCTTTCTCTCTTTCCCCTGTCTCTGTCTCTGTCTCTCTCTCTCTCCTCTCTACCTCTCTGTTTCTCTCCTCTCTCTCTGTCTCTCTGTGTCTCTCTCTGTGTCTATGTCTCTTTTTCTCTCCTCTCTGCCTCTTTCTTTCTCTCCTCTCTGTCTCTCTCTGTGCCTCTCTCTGCGTCTGTCTCTCTCTGCTTCTCTCTTTCTCTCTCTCTTCTCTGCCTCTCTCTCCTCTCTCTCTCTGCCCCTCTCTGTGTCTCTTTCTCTCTCTCTCTTCTCTATCTCTCTATCTGTCTCTCCTTTATGTCTCTGTCTGTCTTTGTCTCCCCCCACCCCTCTCCTTTTTCCCCTCCCTTTCCCCAAGGATGGGTCAGCAAGACTCCAGGGTGCGGCTTGCTGGAGGCTAATCCTGAGGAATGTCCGGAATTCACCTTCTTTTTCCATGTGGTTCCTTCCATATTGCTCTCTCCGGAGGGGGGAGGGGAGGAGCTCAGAAAGCAACTCTTTTTGTTCGGACTTACGCACAGATTCGTACAGGCCAAAGAGCGCACTGCTGGGGAAAGGGTTGAGACGTTTGTTGTGCTTGTTCTGGACCTTCTGTCACAAAGCAGGGTCGGCAGGACCAGGTTCCCCGCTCAGCTTCCTTCCGAGCGAGACCAGCGAGGAAGCCAGGGGCCTGCTCGACCTGCTCCAACTCAAAGGCGCCCTCATTACAGATGTCCCAGTGGGGAGTCCAAGACTCCGTGATTCGACCCCAAGCAGGGGCAAGCGTGCACAGGGAAGGAAGGATGGCTTCTTTCCTTCCCTGAGGCCTCCGGGAGGGAAAGACAGGGGCTGTTTCCCACTCTGTGCCTGCAATATACTTGCTCCTGCCCGGAACACCCTTCTTCCATGCCCACCAGCTTCCTTTCACTCCTGGTCCTTAAGATGCAAAACTGGCATCCTCGGAAGCCCTCCTTGACTAGCACCGGGCCTATGTGCATCCTTAAAATGCCTGTGTGCCTCTCCGAGCAGATGCACGGCCTTGAAGCCGTCCCCCTGCCCTGCTCTCTGTCCTGTTTTCCACCTGCGTCCAGCGTCTCTTCCTCCCTCTCCTGCTCCCTACCACGCTCGTCAGCAAGGGCTACCTGAGTCCATTTGAATTTTCATAAACCACAAATTGTTTTTAGTCTAAGTAGATCCCAAATATTGCCATCGTATTTGACAACTACATGATCTGATTCCTGAGATCCCCAGTGTGTGTGTTTCGGGGGGGGGGTGCCTTTTCTCACACCCCTCCCCCAAAAGAAGACAAAGCCCCAAACACACTTCCTCCTCTCTTCCCACCCCCCCCAAAAAGAAAGGGGTACCCGTGCACACACTTCCAGCCTGCCGGAAGAAGAACCTTCCCATTTTTATATCGTTTTTCTCTTGTATTTCATAGAAACGAGACTCATGTTGCAGTTTTCAGCATAAATACACCTGCTCCACTATTTTTCTTTTCTTACTTTTTTTTTCTTTTTGGGTCACACCCAGCGATGCTCAGAGGTTACTCCTGGCTCTGCACTCAGCAATTACTCCTGGTAGTGCTCGGGGGCCCATACGGGATGCTGGGGATCGAACCCAGGGCGGCCCTGTGGAAGGCAAACACCCTACCCTCTGTGTTATCGCTCCAGTCCCTCCACTATTTTTCACTAGGCACATTCTCACTAAGTTTTCACTTCAAGGTCACTCTGTGAACCCTGACAACGTCAGCCTGTGCCCCCATGCAGTCTCTTCGACCCCTGTGTAGTTGAAGAGTGAAGCAGGCTGGGCATAGTGGCATTTACCTTCTCAGTTCCGCTGACTCTTTCCAGTTCTTCTTCCAGTTCTCCCGGGAGAAGCAAGGGATCCAGGTGGCAAAACGTGAATCTGCAAGAAACACATCCCCATCGTCAGCCCGCTTCCAGACTGCTGTGGAAAAGCTTTGCCTTAAAGTCGCCTCATTTCACCTGCTGATCAAAGGGGACACCTTAGCTTCCGTTCACAAATTCCATCATCAGGACAAATTCTTTGTGCTGGAATCCAAGGGCTCAGGGTAAAAAGTCTCCAACAAGAGCAATTTATAGTAATCTTGTGTCCTGCGTTTTCATGTCACTAACAGGTGGGAAATTATAATGATATACAGAGGGGGTGATTTGGTAAAAATTGGGTAGGGGTTTGATTGGGCACTTTTTGATAAAATTAATAACATTTTATGAATGCGTTTGAAAGGCTAGAAAATACGATAAGAGATATTGAAGATGAAGATGGTACGGAAATTAGTTCTTATTTAGGAAGACCTACTACCTGATTCAAAAGGTCAAGATTAAAATCACCTATGTCCCCACGTTAGCCAGTTAAAAATAAGAGCAAATTAATGAGGAAATAAATTCTTTCTACCACTGGCAATGAAAAAATAATCAGTGGCGATAAACAAACCACGAGTGAAAAAGAAAGGCAGGAAGGAGAAATGAGCGACACATGACTATTCCCCAGCACCTGGAGGTCTCGGGGTTATTCATGGAGCAGTCAACCCACAATCTACTCATTTGAGCTGCAGATATGGAGCGATGAATTCTCTAGTCCCTTGGGACAGACCAACCTTTGGTACAAATCGTTATACAAGCCAGAACATACCCAGACTAAAGGCTGAGTATTCAGGCCAAATGAGAAATTTCTTCTTGTGTTTTGGTGGGGTCATGTTTTGGTTACTAGTGATGCTTAGGGGTTACTCCTAACTCTGCCCTCAGGAACTAGTCCTGGCGGCCCTCAGGGGACCTTATGGGATGCCGGGGATTGAACCCAGCCCCGGTGTGTGCAAGGCCTTAGCCACTGGACTATCTCTCCGGCACAGAAGAATGGGAAACTTCTAAGCGCTTGTCTTGTCACTGTCAGAAACTTAGAACCATCCGTGCAGCCTGCCTCCCCGACAGCAGGCGGAGACTGCCTCTCGGAAGGAGTGTCCGGCCAGCACGTCCTCCCACTCACTGCCGGAGAGAGAGAGGCTTCTCCTCGCCTCTGTCCGGGGTGTAAGACTCATCCCTGCACTTTTACCCAGAAGATCCCACCTCAGTGCCCAATAAGCATGCTCTACGCACACACACAGGTACCCAAGAAGAGAAAGACTTCCTCCTTAACCACATGCAAGCCTTCACCAAGGACCCAGGGCACTGGGGCACTGAGGTCAGTCGCCCACCAGCACTCCGGGTGACCCCAGCTCCTCCGCCTTTCCTTGCAGCCAGTGCAGCCCCATCAACTGCCCTCTTCTCTCGAGTGACCATGGCGTGCCCAGCATTGGGGTCAGCTGTGCAGATAGGAAAGGGGAGACCATCTTGGTTCTATTGAGGGGCTGTTTTCCAGGTACAGAGAGCCAGATGCAAAGGACCCACAGTGGTTTCCCCAAGTCTCGCCTCTCCCAGGATGGGACGCACTCACTCTTAAGAGCCAGCGCTTCCTTCCTGCCCCCATCCCCGAAGCTCTGCTGAAACGGCACACACAATCTGATGAGAGCTTCTGCTGTCTTCCATCACAACAATCCTGTTTTTTCCAGCACTTGCCTTCCCGAGAGTGCTTGGGCCCACGTTCTTCCTTCTCCTTCCCAGCTAGCCCCGAAGACCACTGACCTCGGAATGGAGGGTTCAACACTGCCCATTGCATGGGATAGAGTGGAAAGCTGGCTGGTCCAACCTGCCCAGGATGTCCCCCTCCCAGGACACTGGAGAGCTGGGCAGAAAACAGACCTGTTCATCGGATCAGAGCATCATATGCAATGATTGTACTGCCTCGGCCTATGCAGATGACTTGGGAGCTGGCAGCCAAGCCCGTGCCTCCGAGAGGCCGCCTCCCCAGCTCCAGCCCTGGAAGAGTGGCAGGAGGGACCCATGTGGCTGTCTCCATGCTGTCAGGAATGTCCCCCCGCCCCTCCCGGGAAGTCCCATCTGAGTCCCCAGCAAAACAGAATTAACTAATGTGCATAAATTAGCACCAAATGTGTACTCTGGGGAGCCATGCCAAGGCCCTTCTTTTCCACGGCAGACACGTGACCACTGACCAGTTCCCACCGGCCTCTCCCTGGCCCTCCTCCCGTGGCCTGCACTCCATCCCACCACGCGTGTGACTGGATCACTTAGCAGACAATTTTCAAGTGTGCTTCCTCATCTGAACTTTGACATTTGGAAAGCAGATGCTAGACAGATTTTTATTTTCAGTGCTTAAATGAGGCGGGGGGGGGGGGGGGGAGCTCAAAGGATTTTAAATGACAAGTCCAAGACATGCAACTAAAATCTGAATGCAAAGTTGCCACCACCTGAGTTAGAAGCATGAGCAAAGAGTCGGCAGCGGCGTCCACCTTCCTTTCAACGCTCAATCTACAATTCACAACTCTCTCCCAACAGTTCTGTCCATGTCAGTCGTCTTTGGTGCACAACTGACTCTGCAAACACACACACACACACACACACACACATCCCTGCACACACAGACATATTTATATTACGCATGAAGCTTCCTATCATCCCAGTATTTAAAACCCTTCCTTGCATTCTACGTTGTTCCTCTTCGGATCAGACGTGCCTGGAGCATGGTGAACCCTCAGCAACTAGTGGTGGTTTGGGGAAATGAATGTTGATTTCTCTCACCTGCTAATGAAACTTGGAGCTTTGGGGTTGGTCACCTCCTCACTGCCTCCCCAACTGTGCTGGTACAGGTTTGGTGTAGGAAGGTACCAGAGGCAACCAGGTGGCAAAATAAAGCAGTCGACCCTATTCTGCGGAGGGGTAGCCTTCAAGTGCCAGCCTCAGAGATGAACAGGGGTGAATGAATAACTGAATCCTTTGGGCAACGTGATCCTCTGAAACAGACATTCAAGTATCATTTTATAGAAGGAGGTATATTGCAGAGAAATGAAAAATAACTAAGTCCAAAAAGAAAACCCACACAAGGAGGCAAAGGTACAATTTGAACTCAGTCTGATGGTTTTTTTTTTTTTTAACCACTGGACAGGTAGGCCGGAACAATAGCACAGCAGGTAGGGCATTTGCCTTACATGCGGACAACCTGGGTTCGATTCCTCCGCCCCTCTCAGAGAGCCCGGCAAGCTACCCAGAGTATCTTGCCCGCACAGCAAAGCCTGGGAAGCTACCCGTGACATATTTGATATGCCAAAAACAGTAACAACAAGTCTCACAATGGAGATGTTACTGGTGCCCGCTTGAGAAAATCGATGAACAACGGGAGGACAGTTCTATAGTGCTGGACAGCTAGGATCTGGCGCTGTAATAAGCCTCTGGGAAGCACTGTAGCACTGTCCTCCCGTTGTTCATCGATTTGCTCGAGCGGGCACCAGTAACTTCTCCATTGTGAGACTTGTTGTTACTGTTTTTGACATGTCTAATATGCCACGGGGAGCTTGCAAGGCTCTGACATGCAGGCGGAATACTCTCAGTAGCTTGCCAGGCTCTCTGAGAGGGGCGGAGGAATTGAAACCGGTCACTGTGTGCAAGGCAAATGCCCTACTTGCTATGCTTATTGCTCCACTCAAGCCTCTGGGTAATTCTTATTTATTTGTTTGTTTGTTTATTTTGCTTTTCAGGTCACACCCAGCGATGTTCAGGAGTTACTCCTGGCTCTGCATTCAGGAATTACTCCTGGCAGTCCCGGGGGACCATATGGGATGCCGGGGATCAAACCTGGGTCAGCTGTGTGTAAGGCAAATGCCCTACCCACTGTACTACCACTCTGGCCACCTCTAGGTAGTTCTTGAAGCTTCCTACAACCATGGTTCCTTCCACCTGGGCAACTTTGTATTGGCTGTTTACTCTACCTGCCAGGCCCTCCTCCAGATGCCTGCTGGACACTGACCAGTCCCACACCTCCTCAATGCCTCTGCTCATGAGTTCTTCTCTCCCACTTGACCTTGTGACCCATCCATCCCGAGATCCATCACCCCAGAAAACCACCTTTATCTGACTATTTTTCTTCCACAGGATACATCTTTGTAACATACATAAATTTTAGTTATTTGGTATATTGAAACTTAATCTCTTTTGCTATGGTATTTTTAAAAATTCATTGACGGATGCTGAACAGAAGAATACAATGAGAAAAAGTAACCGTTGTCCAATAAATATTTGTTGAATTGAATGAATAACTGAATGATAGGCTGTCAACATCTCTTGAATGAATGAATGAGGTACTGGAGACCCTGCAAATGATCAAAGCTACCCCTGGAATAAAACCCATTTTTGAAATGCTCCTGAGATGCTACAGCTGGTGACAGAAAAGACCTTTAATCTGGCACCACCCAATCGTCTTAGAAAATCAAGTGCCATGGCACAAAGAAACGCAGGCTGGTAAGTCGAAGAACTCCGAGCTGGAAAGTGACAGAAGTCAAATTTGAACTCCTTTGAACGCCAAGCCTTGCTGTTCTTTCCCTTCTACAACTGAGGCTCACGACTTGCCTCACTTCTCAGTTTAGCTCACAAAGCCACGTGCCTGGAGCCCCTAGGAAGAAGTTATCCCCATCAGTGAATTATTGCCCCCTGAGAAAAAGGCAGAATAGCGTCACTCTGAGCCGAGAGCCTGGTCACATTAGACTCATGTGATACTCCAGAGCAATCCATTACCTGCAACGAACTGGCTGCTTCCTCCACTGTTCTAGAGCCAGGAAGCAAAGACTGTTTGGGAATGAAGGCTGGTAATTTGCATTCCTAATCATTCGAGAATGTAATTAGCATCCCAGCCTTAATCAGTACACTGCAAATACAGCTGATGTTATCAGGGCTTAATTAGTTTGAAGGAGAAAGAAGTTTTCACCATCTGACTGTGTCTCTGTTGGTATAAAGGTGAAGGGTTTCAGGGGCTTGTGGGAGAGAAAAAAAATAATTTAACATCTACCTAGATCTGTGATTAATGACTTTTTTTTTTTACACTACCTGGATAAAGTATCGGCAGCAGTATTATCCTAAAATTAAACTATGAAGGTAACTAACTTGCAATTTAAAGTATCTCAATGCCTCACATGCTGGGGGAGAAGGCAGCTGGGATAGAGAAGAGACCACCAAGTACATGATGCTTGGAGGGCTCACTCGGGATGAGAGATGTGTGCTGAAAGTAGACTATGGACCAAACATGATGGCTGCTTAGTACCTGTATTGCAAGCCAAAAAACCCAAAGGAAGAGGGAGAATAAGAGGGAATGTGTCTCTCACAGAGGCGGGGTTGGGGGGGGGGGTGATGGGGGGATGGGGTGAGGGTGGTGAAAGGGATATTGAGAACATTGGTGGTGGAGAATGGTCACTGGTGGTAGGATGGGTACTCGATCATTGTATGGCTAAACATAATCATGAAAGTTTATAAGTCTGTAACTGTATTTCATGGTGATTCATCAAAAAAAGAAAAAAAAGAAATGACAATGATATAATATGTGTATATATTTATATATAAACAAATTAAAATTTTCAATTACAATTTAAAAATAAAGATAAGTCACTGTCACTGTCCTCCCTTTGTTCATCAATTTGCTTGAGCGGGCCCAGTAATGTCTCCATTTTGAGACTTGTTGTTACTGTGTTTGGCATACTGAATATGTCATGGCTTTGCCGTGTGGGTGAGATACTCTCAGTAGCTTGCTGGGCTCTCTGAGAGGGGCAGAGGAATCGGCTCAGCCGGGCTAGCTGCGCACAAGGCAAACACCCTACCCCTGTGCTATCGCTCCACCCAAAGATAAGTAATTCTAAAAAATAAAAAATAAAGTATCTCTACAGCTCAATTGAGGCATAATTTGTACATCTCTGTAACCATACACAATTCAATAATTATCTGTAACTATCTAAAATTGGCTGGAGCAATAGCATAGCAGGTAGGGTGTTTGCCTTGCACACGGCCAACCCAGCCGACCCAGGTTTGATTTCTCCACCCCTCTCAGAGAGCCCATCAAGCTACTGAGATTAATCTTGCCCACAAGGCAAAGCCTGACAGGCTACTCGTGACGTATTCAATATGCCAAACACAGTAACAAGTGTCACAATGGAGACATTACTTGGCCCACTCGAGCAAATCGATGAACAACGGGAGGACAGTGACAGTGATCTAAAATTGGACACTATTACCACAATCCACATTTTTATAGGGATCATTGTTGGCTAGCATTGAATGTTGAGGTGCTGAGAGGATCTAAACCCAACACCTCTCATGTGACAGGCCAGTGGCTTCCCACATCAGCAGAGATGCCACGGCATAATCCAGTTTTAAGACATTTCTATCAGCCCCACAAATTTTCTGTATCTTCAGTTCTTTTCTACTCTGCCGCCACCCCCCCCCCCCCCAGTCTAGCAGGTCACTAATATGTTTTATTTATCAACAAGTTTGACTTTTATAGATACTTGAGATCAATGGAATCACGCAGTACAAATTGTGTGTCTCTTCTGTCACTTAGCATCTCTTTGAGGCTCATGTATGTTGTTCTCTTTCTTTTTGGTTGCTGTCCTGAATTTCCTCATTTGAATATAACCCCATTTCGCTTACCCATTCGCCAGTTTTTGGACATTTGGGTTATGTCCACTTTTTTTGTGATGGGGCCGCCCACGAGCCGTGATAGGGGAGAGAGGGCTGGTCATTTCTGGTGATGTTGGTTTCAGTTAGGCTTAGGGATGGCACGGCTGCACCCAGCAGTGCTCAGAGAGTCAAGGGACACCAGGACCCAATCCAGGGCCTCACATCCACTAGCTGTGCTCTCAATGACACGAGTCACATCATCCTAGTTCCTGCTTCCTCCTTCAGGGTTGTTCTGAATAAAGCCAGTGAGTGTCCCCATGAAAATCTTGGTGTGGGTACGTTATACTCATTTCTCTTGGATGAATTCCTATGAGTAGAATTAGTAAGTATTCCACTGAGTTTTCATTAAGCATTTTAAGCAACTACCAAACTGTTTTCCAAAGCGGCTGTTCCATTTTGCGTTCCCACCAGCAAGGCGTGAAGGTGATCACTGAGTCCTAGAACTGCCTTAGAATTCAAAGTTGTCCATGACTTACCCTTGCCCTTTGAACTCTAACAGTGAAAGAAAACTACCCGTTGAAAATGCCCCAATCACATTGGAGACAAAGAAAAAGAAAGCTGGGGAATTAATTTAAATAAATGAGGTCTATAAAGGAGAAGGAATTTGTAAATGTTCTCAGGGATAGTATTTCCAGATTTCATTTGCTAGGAAATTAAATCAAGCAATGAAGTAAAATAACTTTCCAGAATGATCATTTACATTTGCCATATAGATTGCTCATTTACCCAAATTTACTCTGAGATTTATATAACAAAGACACTGATTTGATTTATTTCATTCTTCCTTTTAAAAATCTCTACATCTTGGAGGGAAGGAACACTGTGTGGCCCTCATCCAGTGGTTATTTTTATACCATTATAATTGAATTTCTTTTAAATATTTAAAAAAAATATTTTCCACCAGAAACGTGAGCTCCATGGTGCCTTTTCTTTTATTGAAGTAACATTGTATTATATGATTATACAGTTTTCAGGTGTGTGCCCTTATAAATCAGCATATGTTGGGAAACGTACACTGGTGGAGGGATGGGTGTTGGAACACTGTATGACTGAAACCTAATCATGAACAGCTTTGTAAGGGTTCAATTAAAAAAATAAATCAATTTTTAAAAAACTTTAAAAAAACAAAAAACAAAGAGGAAAGGGTTTCAAGTGTGCTAGCAAGGTGATAATCCCGAATCTAAGCATTAAAAGTAGATCCTGATGGCAAATAATTTTTCTTTTTAAACCCTGGGTATTTGTTATAATAGTTGAACTAAAGCTCTCAGTTGCCATAAAGCAAATAATAAAATAAAAATTAAAATATTGTTTCACTTACTTTCTGCTTGATAGCACAGTGGGTAGGGTATTTGCCTTGCACGTGGATGACCCAACCGACCCAGGTTCGATTCCTCTGCCCCTCTCAGAGAGCCCGGCAAGCTACTGAGAGTATCTCGCCTGCACGGCAAAGCCTGGCAAGGTACCCATGATGTATTCAATATGCCAAACATAGTAACAAGTCTCACAATGTTACTGGGCCTGCTCGAGCAAATCGATGAACAACGGGAGGACAGTGACAGTGATCAATCCAATCAGATTGAATCTGAATAGAGGTGAGAAAACCCAATCTGGTTTTAATATATAATTATATAAAATTATATGTATGTGTATTTTATATGTATGTCACTGTCACTGTCCTCCCATTGTTCATCGATTTTATATGTATATACTTATATATAATATCTGGTGCCCACTAGAGCAAGAACTATGGGTTTCCCTCACGAATACTTTTGGCTTCCTGTGGCATAGTTCATGGGTCCATTCACTTAAATTCTAAAACTGTGAAACCATTCTTTGAGCTACCCAGAGCCCTGAAACATGGGCTGTGGCTCCACAGCCGGTCGAGATTCACCAGAAACGTGAGCTCCATGGTGCCCTAAGCACCACCAGGAAAACCCATACAGCTGGGGAGTGGGGGACAAGCCAGAGACAAGGTGAGGAGTTTCACAGAAGAGGCGATTTTTTTTAAATCACCGTGAGAACAGTTACAAAGCTTTAGGTTTAAGTGTCTGTAATACAACGACCAAACACCCATCCCTTCACCAGTGCACATTTTCCATCACCAAGAACCCCAATACCCCCCATCTCACCCTTCCCTCCTGCCAGTGTCGCAGATGATTTCCACTTTACTCTCTCTACTTTGATTATCTTCAATTTTTCGACAGAAGACCCACAATTATTATTTGAAAATTTTCCTCAACAATCAGCCCTGCCAATAAAAGGATACGAGGAAATGGAAAAATATCCCCTGTTCATGGATCGGGAGATTTAACATCGTCAAAATGGCAATACTTCCCAAAGCACTGTATAAATTCAACGCGATCCCTATTAGGATACCCATGACATTCTTCAAAGAAATGGAGCAAACACTCCTGAAATTTATATGGAACAATAAGCCCCCACGAATAGCTAAAGCAATTCTTGGGAAAAAGAAAATGGGAGGAATCAACCTCCCTAACTTGAAACTCTACTACAAAGCAGTAATAATTAAAACAGCATGGTACTGGAACAAAGGCAGAGCTGCAGACCAATGGAACAGGGTTGAATACACTGACATCTCCCCCCAGGCATAAGAGCATCTAATCTTTGATAAGGGGGCAAGAAAAGTGAAGTGGAGCAAGGAAAGCCTCTTTAACAAATTGTGCTGGCAAAACTGGACGGCTACATGCAAAAAAGTGGGCTCAGATCTCTGCCTAACTCCATGTACAAAAGTAAGATCAAAGTGGATTAAAGACCTCAACATCAGACCAGAATCCATAAGGTACATTGAGGAAAAAGTTGGCAAAACCCTCCATGACATAGAAGCTAATGGTATCTTCAAAGATGCCACGCCACTGACTGAGCAAGTGAAAACAGAGATAGATAAATGGGACTATCTTAAACTAAGAAGCTTCTGCACCTCCAAAGAAACAGTGAGCAAAATACAAAGACAGTCTACAGAATGGGAAAGGATATTCGCCGAATACACATCTGACAAGGTGTTGATATCCAGGATATACAAAGTACTGGTTAAACTCCACAAGAAGAAAACATCCAACCCCATCCAAAAATGGGGCAATGAAATGAACAGAAACTTTCTCAAAGAAGAAATCCGAATGGCAAAAAAGCACATGAGAAAATGCTCTACATCATTAATCATCAGGGAGATGCAGATCAAAACCACAATGAGATACCATCTCACACCTCAGAGACTGGCCCACATTCAAAAGAACAAAAGCAACCGATGCTGGCGCGGATGTGGCGAGAAAGGGACACTCCTTCACTGTTGGTGGGAATGTCGACTGTTCAGCCCTTCTGGAAAACAGTATGGACGATTCTCAAAAAATTAGAAATTGAGCTCCCATTTGATCCAGCAATACCACTCCTGGGAATATATCCCAGAGAGGCAAAAAAGTATAGCTGAAGTGACATCTGCAATTGTCTGTTTATTGCAGCACTCTTTACAATAGCCAGAATCTGGAAAAAACCTGAGTGCCCGAGAACAGATGACTGGTTAAAGAAACTTTGGTACATTTACACAATGGAGTACTATGTAGCTGTTAGAAAAGACGAAGTCATGAAATTTACATACAAGTGGTACTACATGGAAAGTATCATGTTAAGTGAAATGAGTCAGAAAGAAAGAGATAGACATAGAAAGATTGCATTCATCTGGGGAACATAAAGGAACAAAATAGGAGACTAACACCCAAGAATGGCCGAGATTAGTACCAGGAATTTTACTCCATGATTTGGAGGCCAACCACACATGCTAGGGGAATAGGGAGCTCAGATAGAGAAGGGAACACCAAATAAAGGTGTTGGGAGGATCCTCCCAGGATGGGAGAAGCATGCTGAAAGTAGACTATAGACCAAACATGATTGTCACCCATTGCCTCTTTTGCAAACCACAACACCCAATAAGAGAGAGAGAACAAAAGGGAATGTCCTGCCACAGAGTCAGGGTGGGATGGGGGGATGGGCGGTGGGAGGGATACTGGGATCCGTGGTGGTGGGAAATGGGCACTGGTGGAGGGATGGGTATTTGATCATTGTATAATTGAAACCCAAGCACAAAAATTTGTAAGTCTGCAACTGTACCTCATGATGTCTCACTAATAAAAAATAAAAAATAAAAAAATAAAAAAATAAAAAAAATCAGCCCTGCCGAAAAGGCATCATTAGATAATTGTTTTCTATTGCTGATAATGAAGAGCATATGATGTCGCACGGCGCCAACAGCAGCCACGCGATTTTAGATTTCTGATAGTTTAGTAATTAAGTCTGGAGGGATTTCTACCAAAAGCCGCTGGGTTCTGAGATTGGTTTGTGTGCCTCTGGGATCATGGACGTTCAGGAGCAGGAGAAGCCATTCGTGGGCGGCAACTTGGGGGGATCTCATGGGGGGGGAAGAAGAAGCAATTCTTGAGTCGTTAAGTTCAGACCCTCCAGGTATATGCCATGAACATGAAGAGGCTGTGCCATGAACAAGCATTCGCCATGGCGTGCGCTAGGTACCAGGACTTGGAGCTTGCACACATCCCCAGCCTTGCCACGTGGTAGAGGCGAGCCAGGGAGTGAGGCAGGAGAGGAAGTCTACCACAGGCTCTTCATCATCACATTTGCCCACAGAAAACAGGAAGCTATGGGAGGGTTGGACACTGTGTCCCACTCTGATTTCCACTGGGTCCGATTTGCTTTGAATGAAGCAAGGTGGATCCCTTGGAGACCAACTAGGAGACTTGTGTAGTGACCGGGCTGATGGGAACTGTGCAGAGAACTACAGATGTGATGAGGGAGATGAGAAAATGCCAGCCAGCAGGACCCACAGCAGTGGTTTGGGCTGGCTAATGACATTCTGAGGTCTGTGCCCACATGCACACTTCTGGAATCCCATCGAGGTGATATGCAGAGCTGGACTGGGAACTCTTAGCTGTATAATTGCTCCTGCTGCCCATGTAGGTTGATGGGGAAATGCCAACCCAGAGAACCACGATTCAGAGCTGCCCAGAGGAGCCAGGGGTGTCTCTGAACACACACACACACACACACACACACACACACACACACACACACACCAGGAAACAGATGTGTGGGGGGTGCAGAGAACACTTGCCACTGGCTCAAAGTGGACTCTCCTCCTCCTCTCCTCTGGTCCAGATAAAGAAACTGAGTTCTAAAAATAAACCTGGACTTTAAAGTTTATGACCAAATTTAACTGAATCAACACAGGAAAGTTATTTAATTCAAATATATCAGCCTAGGCATATAACTTCAAGGAGGCCAATATTACCTCAAATAAATCTCTGTCTTGCCACATAACATCACAACATTATGTTGCTACAAAGCAGATCTTGACACATTTTTTGAGGGGCTAAACAACCCCCTCTCTCTCTCTGTATACATATATATGTATATGTGTATATATCACTGTATCACTGTATCACTGTCATCCCGTTGTTCATTGATTTTCTCAAGTGGGCACCAGTAAAGTTTCCATTCGTCCTAGCCCTGAGATTTTAGCACCCTCTCTTTACTCGTCCTTCCCAACAGTGCCACATTGGAGGCTCTTTCAGGGTCAAGGGAATGAGACCCGTTATTGTTACTGTTTTTGGCATATTGAATATGCCACGGGGAGCTTGCCAGGCTCTGCCATGCAATGTATGTATATATATATATATACATATGTATGCATGTATGTATATATATACATATGTATGTATGTATGTATATATATATATATATATCTTTCCCTTTCTCTCTCACCCATACCCCCTCCACACACGCATGGACATTCACACATCTAACTAAAAGAAACATCTCAATATTACTTTTTATATCATAAACTCCAAGAGGATAGGAATGGCATTTGTCAAAACTCATTTTTCTCTGATATTCCTATGGAAAATAGGCACAAAATAAGTGCTTTGTGCTGATGAAGCTGCAAATATGTTGGTGCTTTATTTGCATATTGCTATAAGATGCTGAATCTATAATTTGCATATTATGCCAATTTAAGTGAACAGGGAGTGTGCTGTGTTTTGTTTTGCACACTATATTTACATGCAAAAACACCAAGAGTAATAATTTAAACATTTTAATTAAGTGTCATGACACGTTATCAGTATACATCACTGTTTCAAGGTTCAGATAAATACATCAAATAATTTTCCCTATTCAAGATTAACATTCATGACACGTCTGATAGAACAGTCTATATCTGATAAATTTTTTATTATGTTCCCCCAACCAGACTCATTCTCATAAAATATCCTTCAGGCACAACTGTCGTATGCCAAGTACTACATCAAGGGGTTTCCAATAAGGATGTCACTGGATGGTCATTGGTGTTATTCTAAAGCCCATTTCACAGATGCGAAGACCAAGGCCTGAAACAGTCAATTTCACTTGGCTGCAGGAGTAGAAATTTTGTTGGAGATCTAGCTGAATGGGCTCTTAGAAGGATCCCACACGGTCGGTTTCATCGAGCGGGCCCAGTAACGTCTCCATTGGAGACTTTGTTGTTACTGTGTTTGGCATATCGAATATGTCACGGGGAGCTTGCCAGGCTCTGCCGTGCGGGCGAGATACTCTCGGTAGCTTGCCGGGCTCTCGGAGAGGGGCGAAGGGATCGAACTTGGGTCGGCCATGTAGGCTGCGTGCAAGGCAAACGCCCTACCGCTGTGCTATCGCTCGGTTTAAGAAGGAAATTTAATGGGATGGAAAATTAACAGCAAAACCTATGAAAAGTCAGGCTTCGGCCGAGGCTGCCCGTGAGAAGGGCAGGCTGGGAATTGGCCCGCCGGCCAGCATGTCCTGCCAGTGGCAGCACTGCCCTGCCGCTCTCTAGGCAGTGGCGGTCAGGGTCTCTCTCCACTCTGCCATCACTACAGGGGGAGTAGGGAAGAAACCACTGGGCCTCCACCCTCTGAAGACCAAGCGTCTCCTGGACTCAGGACAAACCTCAGAGACCTCTGATCAAGGACGGGCCTTGTGTTCCCATCTCCGGGTGGACCTGAAGCCACCATGGAATGCAGGCGCCCCCAGGCGATTTTTAATTAAAAAGTGCTGATGGGCAAATCTAGTCCCTGATGCTGCAGCTAATTGTCTCCTAACCTGGACCTCCCTCACCCGCCCCCACCGCCACCACCACCACCACCGCCGCTGCTGCTGCGTGCTCTCCACTACAGGCTGCCAGACGCAGGTCGAACCTCAGCCCTGGCTCACAGATGCTGCAGGGGGTGGGGGGAGGGGGGAGATGTGCTGAATCACGGCGCCCAGTGGGGTGGGGAGGACGCCCAAGGTCAGGCCCGCCTGAGCGCTGAGGCAGCCAGGATGCGTGTGGGCCAGACATCACCAAGCTATCGCTTACACCTTTTGTTGTATTTTATGTGGGGAGTGGGGGTGGGGTATTACGCCCAGAGAGTCTCAGGGTTTACATCTGGATCTGCACTCAGGGATCACCCCTGGCAAGGCTCAAAGGACCACAGGGTGGGGTGCCCTGGATTGAACCCAAGTAGGCCGTGGGCAAGGCAAAAGCCTTACCTCTTATGGCTCCGGCCCCTCAATTTATTTTTAAAGCGGGGACCACCCTGAGCAGTGTTTGGGGACCACCCTGACCTGACCTGGCCAAGCCCAGGGCATGCTAGGCCTGTGCTCTTACCACTTGGTCCACATCCCCAGTACCTCACAGCTCTATCTTTTTTTTTTTTTTAATACATTTTCATCATTAAAGCTGTTAGCTGGGGTTGGAGCGATAGCACAGCGGGCAGGGCATTTGCCTTGCACATGGCTGACCCGGGTTCGATTCCCAGCATCCCATATGGTCCCCTGAGCACCATCAGGAGTAATTCCTGAGTGCAAAGCCAGGAGTAGCCCCTGAGCATCTCTGGGTGTGACCCAAAAAGCAAAAAAAAAAAAAAAAGGCTGTTAGCTGCCCTGATAGGAAGGCAGCATGCTAGACAAAGGCAATTTTGCTGTCAGATCTCCATGAAGGACTTTCCCTGATTCTAGTACTTCCATTCAAATATCACTAAATATCACTAATATCACTGTTTTGAAGGAGGGGTTTGGGCCACCCCTGGCAGTGCGTGAGGGACTGTCTGGTGTCCAGGGATCAAAGCTGGGCCAACTGTCTGCAGGGCCAGGCCTAGTGTCCCACACTCTCTCTCTGACCCTCACCCTCACTATTATGAAGCCCATTTGACAGGGAAGAAAACAGAGTCACAAAACACAGGGAGTGATCCCTAAACTGGCACCAGAACGAGCTCTCAGCCAAGGACCCAGCTCTGGGCTAGACATGTGAGCGGTCTCCACCTGCCAAGCTCCTCCTGCCTTCCTGATCACACTCATTTCTTCTCAGAACCTCCCATCCCTGCTCTCCCTCAACCAGTTGAACCCCACCAGAGCTCTGCGCACACCCCAATGCTCCCGTGACAGTTTCTCAGAGGATTCGAACCCAGGGAGAAAGCCCAAAGCCCACTCAGGTGACACTCACAGGTGTGACTGTCACCACTGAGTCTGCCCCCAAGGGTCCCTGTGCTGTAACTCACTTGACTTCCTCTCTGATCTCCAGCAGAAGCTGTCAAGGAAGGAACTCCGTGTAGACCTCACGGTGCTAAGCTTAGGGTGGGGAGGGTCAGGGGTTGGGGGGGCTCAGATCTTCTCAACAGATTCCTGATGCCATGTCATGGGTCGGCAGGGGGCTGGGCGGAGTTTCTGAGAACCTGAGAACCGGGTGAGAACTTCAACACTTGGGATCACTCACTTCAGGCTTAAGTCCTCACTGAGGCATTCTTACATTATGTGCTTTTGTTGAAGTACATTACTGCTTTTCTTTGTAACTAACGTTTTGATCATTTGGGGGGGGGGATCACACCTAGCGATGTTCAAGGGTTGCTCCTGGCTCTATATTCAGGAATTAATCCTGGTGGTCTTGGGGGACCATATGGGATACTGGGGATCAAACTTGGGTCGGCCGTGTGCAGAACAAACGCCCTACCCGCTGCACTATAACTCTGGCCCTCGTTTTGATCATTTTGAAAAGAGACCGGTGGCACTTAAGAAATCCACTCATCTGCAAGGAAACATGAATAAATTCACTCGTATAAATGAACTCAATGAGACGGAAGCTTCAACCCAGATCCGTTTGACGCCTCCGGCCCCGAGCAGGCTGGCCCGTGCCCATCCCACTGTGTCCAGGAGCAAGCGATCTGCACAACACACAGGCAGGTCACTCACTTGGAAAGTGAGTAGAGACACTTCTTGGCTTGTTTCCTCCAGGTTCTCTGAACCCTCATGTTCAGAAACGTGGTTCCCTTGCTGTTTCTTACTTGTTCCTGTCCTATGCCATTTCCCTTTGTTTTGCAAGCAGAAACAAAACAAAGGAAATGAATGAACCTCCCCAAACTGTTTCATACACAGTAATCCTTCTTGGACCAGGCCCCTCCCATGACCTCACCCTCAACTTCCTTTGTTCTTGTATAAAATAGAGTTGCATATCTCAGAGAGGAGAGGCTTTCCCCGCTGATAGGCTTCCCTACCCCCAACAGAACTGACTGCCCACGTGGGAAACATGAGCAAGAGCCTGTAGAAGGACCAAGTAAGCCAGGGACAGATGTCCCTCTAAGAGCCAAGCCGAAACCAGCTGTCGGGACAGAGGAGCAAAACTCAGGGAGACAAGAAGTAGACAGGGAGCCAACAAGCCACCTTGTGACCTGCCAGCACCTTGGGCCTCCAATCAAGTCAGAGCCAGGCAAGGGGAGGGAGCGATCCAGAGATGAGGCTCATCTGATGGGGAAACCATTCCAGGCGGTCAGTGCCATGCCTCAGCCCACCGGGAGGAAGAACAGACGACTCGGAAAACCCAAATGCCCAGTGGAGACCAGCACGGGCCAGGTCTGCTGAGAAGGGGAACATGTCTGGCACTGGTCACTCAGAAAGGCCCAGCCCAGGAACACGGGAAGCCTTCCTGGGCCACAGATCGGAGGGATGGCCAGAACACCGTGTCAGGGGAAGCTGGCCCAGGGGAGGCGGGAACACCCAGGGCCCCGCCAGCCCAGGGAAAGCCCTTTGGCAGCTCTGTGGGGAAGTCGGAGAAACTACAGCTCAGCTGGTGGACAGGGCACCCTCTCATCAGCACACTGGTGCCCACGTGCATGTTGGGTTTGGAAGGGCCGTACTGCAGCCGGCCCCAGAGACGGCTTGGAACGCTGTGCATCAGCGCAGAGCCTGCGTGGGGCCCCTTTGCCCGCAGATGGGAGCTCACGCTTGGGAGCCAGGGGCTGGGGGCAGACAGAGGCACCTCTGCCCATCCCATCCCAGAGGGATGAGGGCCTGGCTGACGGGGATGAGAGCCTGATCCAGGAGCAGGGACGGGCCCTCCGGAGGCCGGGCGGGGCAGAGACCGTCAGGAAGGGCTCAGCCACCGCAGCAGCGTGGGGGAGCGTGACGTCTCTCCGCGTGGGAGGGCGTGGGCAATATTTCCTGCTGTTGCTAAGGTGGGCTTCCCCCTCGCCGGCCGCTCGCCCAATCACAGGCCGGCTGCTCCCCATTGGCTGCCTTGGCTTCATCGAATGACCATGACGAGCTGGAGTGCTGCCCACCTCATTGGCTTATTCCGATGGCCCATTGTCAGGGGGGAGCGAATCAGACACCTAATCAATATTTTGTGAAGTGGCACTAGACTCCTCGCGAAATTTGCATTAAATTCCTCCCTGTCTGTGTCTTTGCACTCAGATAAGCATCATATTAACTCCAGAGGTGGAGAACGAGAGCAAGAGAGAGAGAGCAGAGATGCAAGCAATCAAATACTGTCACTCTGCAGCCATTTTGAAAGATTTCAGCCATTCCTGAGTCTCAGCAAAAATCACGGCATGCCAAACATGCGACAGAGGACTCAGTCATAAACAAGATGCAAATCTCCTGAGCAGAAGCGTCCTTCTTCCTTTCATCACCTAACTCACACAGTTACTCTGAGCGAGAATGTCCAGTACCTCCCTGGGTCACTCAAAGCAAAACCAGCTCAAGAGGGCCTAGTTCATCACATTCTAAAGGGACTTGCTCTCACAGAGATGTCACCATCTCTGTCACCATCGGCCATGGAAGAGTATCAGCAAGACAACAGTTCTACAGCTGCCGTCCTTCCCAGGGAACCCAGCACTAAATCAGCAGTTGACAAAACAACAACGACAAACCCTAATAGATGCATCTCCAAAGAAGATATATATAAAATATTGTACACCTGCACACATATGAAAAATATGCTCAGTGTCACTTATGTGTAGAGAAATGCAAATCAATACCACAACTAGATATCACCTCCCACTGGGGAGAGAGGCCTGGACCACGTATGGATGAAAATATGAATGGGAGAAGGGGCTGGAGATTTCTTTAAAGAATTTTAATCATCCAATAATACCAGACGTAGGCAGTTATGTCAAGAACATGAAAACATTAGTTCCAAAGAATTTACACCTCTCTCTCTATAGTAGCACTTTGCACAGTAGCCCAAACACAAAGTCAACCTAAATGTCCATTTTCAGATGACTGAATGAGAAAGTTGAGGTCACATACTTAATGGAATATCCCTCAGTTATGGAAAGAGATGAAATTGTGACCTCTATTTTCTTTCTTTTTTTTCCACAAAATGAATGGACTTTGATTATGCTAAGGGAAATAGGGAAGAGCAATTGCTAAATGGTTTTATTCATATGTGGAATACAATTTACTAAAGCTGTAAATATTAAGAACGATGATACAAATTTACTATAAAGACAACGAAATTCAACAAAACTAACCCTTAGGGCTAGAGAGACAGTCCAGCAGGACAGGTGTGCTAGCCAGGCACATAGCCAACCCCAATTTTATTTCTGGTACCACATAGGTTGCCCTGAGCACCACCAGGAGTGATTCCTAACCACATAGCCAGGAGTAAGCCCTAAGCACTGCTGGGTGTGGCCCCAACTGCCCTTATACAGAGAAAACTAACCCACAGACCCAGTGAAAATGATGATGATTGCCAGAGAAAAAGGGGGTGAGAGGAAGGGGTAGGTACAGGGGGTTGGTAACCAGAAAGCTCTGGCATTTTTGTGGCAAGTGTGCTGATATTTTCACACCTCTAGAGGTAAGAAACTAAATTCCTCAATATATGTGGATTTTTTTAAACCAGTGGTAAGTCATTTGTTAAAAAAAAAAAAGGAGAAAAAAATTTTATCTAGTGACCAGAATTTCCCAGAATTCCACATAAAATCAGCCAAAATATACTGATGCAAGAAAAGAGAAACTTTTCTGGTGTTACTAATCACAGAGATAGCAAGAACAACCAGGAAACAGGCCTCCCTTGCCCTGCACCAGCTCCTGAAGTTTCTCCATCCTTCATGCTCCTTCCTGCTGGAAGGAACCAGGGGACAGTGGTTCTATCAGAACACACTTTTCATGTCTACTCACCAACTCAAGGGTCTCTTACAATCCTTGCTCTCTTAAACCCCTCAGGAAATGCCTCCCTCTCTCCTGGTCATTACATCCTCATGAAGATACGCTGCCAAGTCTCTTCTCGTAAAAAGCAAACATAATCAAAGAGAAAAGTGACTCCAGAGTAGCTCAGCTGGGCGTGCTGATGTTAACCTAGGCACGACTGTTACCCTAAGCAGATGCTTTTGGGCTTGTAGGTTGGCACCTACTCCCCTGAACGTCCCAAACGCCCCTTGCTCAACTTTTCTAGCTCAGCCTCTCCCCTGAGAACCACCCCCGCAACCAAGTATTTCATACCAAAGGCTTTGAATTGGGAGTTCCAGGACTGTCAAAAACTCAGCTCCAGACCTAGAGTCTGTGTTGATGCATCAGTGCTGAGGTCATATTTATTCTTAACATCACCCCTGATCAGACCCCACATTTGCTTCAAAATCCAGCCCCTCCATTGTTTTTCTTCCCTTTACAGTAAAGCCTTGCCAAGAATTTTATGTTCTGATGGTCTCTTTCTCTTAACACATTCCCATCAGGTTATCATTCCAATCTTTTCAGCACTGTGGTTTTTGCCAAAGCTATCAATTAGCCTCCACTTTACTAAATCCAAAAGATCAGCCTTAGTTCTTATCTTATTTGACTCACTAGCTGCTTTAGGACGCAGTTGACCTCTTCTACTCCCCACCTCCCTTTAAGACACCTTCACTTTCTTTCTTGTCTTTAACATCCTGATCTCTCTGCATGTCGTCCTCTGCCCCACTTGTCTGCCATTGGTTCTCCTTTTCTGGGTCCTTCTCATCTTCAAAACCTCTACACAGGAAGCTTAGAGGGACTCCAGACTCACTCTCAGGAGTCATTCTCTTTCTTATCTCTACTCATTCTCTAGAGGAGTCTTTGCCCCTTGACACTGAATGCCACCACCCATCCCATGATTGTCAACTGCTTATCATCTGCTTTAACATTTTCCCTGAAATCTAAATTCATATGTCCAATGGTCACCTATGGTTTTTCACTAGGTACCTTATACCACACATATTCACACCACACACACACACACACACACACACACACACACACACACACACACACGCTTACCTCAAATTCAAGTTGTATAAAACTATATCCTTAGCCACAAAACATACCCCCCCCCAAGCTCCCAGTCCTCTGGCCTGCAAATGGCAACGTCTTTTTCCCATTGCTCAGTTCCAAGCTCACAAAGTCATATTTGACTCTACCCTTCCTCCTACTACAATTCACGAGCAAATTCTACTTTCAAATCTAACCCCTACTTTTGAATAGGACCAATGTGCCGCACTGAACAAAGGGCCCGAGTGGGTCCAGCCTGACCATCTAGTGCAATCCCATAGGTTCTACTAAGAACGGTCAGAAGGTGACCGCCTAATCTGTCATCATTTCTCAGCAAGTCTAGACCAAGACCAGCAAGATGGCTCATCCCAAGTCCTGTCACCGTTATTACTGAGCTGAAATAAATTTCCCGATTCCCCAGACGACGCTTCTCCCGCCAGACCCATCCCCTCTGCCCCCAGCACTGTTTTTCTTTCAGCCCCGTGGGCCAAGCCAGGCAGAGCCGAGCCACCTGAGGCCATTTGTCAGTGCCAGCCTTCCCCTGGCAATGCCAACCCCAGCATCTGGTCCTGGTCCCCAGCACTCAGGCTCATAATTAAAGAGCTGACGTGGATCAACATCACTTAAGCTCTATGTGGCTGGTGGGATGAGGGTGGATGCACAGGGGCAGAAGGAGGCAGCTTACAAATCTCCATCCCGATGGCCTAAGCTGACAGCTACCAACACTGCAAGGGCTACCAAGGGATTTCTTCTTATTATTATTACTAAAGAGCCAGGATGTACAAAGTTATTGATAGTTGCGTTTAGGCATATACTATTTCACTACCAACACCATTACCAACATCTCTCTGCCAGTGTCCCCAGATTCCCTCTCCACCCCCGCCTGTCACCTTGACAGGCACATCACAGAGTTTCAGTGGCTGCAGCTCAGATCTCATGTTTTCAGTGTTTCTGGGTCTGTGGTTGAGAAACGTGTCTGTACCACTCATCCACATCACCAGTATAACCAAAGCCGTGATGCCTGTTCACCCATCACTTCCCCTTCTCTTCTGCACCCCCCCTTGATTTCTTTCCTTCCCTGTCCTTCTCCTCTCTAAGCACTGGGGTTAAGGGCGATCTAGGCACACCCATTTACTACAATGCATCTCATCATCCATTCTTCTATGCCCCACAGTAAGGGAGATCCGCCTGTGTTTCTCCTTCTGCTGACATCACTCAAGATGAGATCTTCCAAAGGGATTTTTATAACTCTCAGCCCCCACTGGCCCTCCATCACAGAGCAAATTTAACAAAACCACCCAGCCCCAGCGTTGGCAAGGTGGGAACTTTTATGGACTGATGGGCTGGAAGACACTTCGTTTCAACTGGGATCAGATTACTGGAGGGCATGATGGGAAAAATCTGTGTCCCAATCTGACAAATGCTGTACGTGACTCTCTATGTTGGGTTTTTGGCTCATACCTGGCAGTGCTCTGGAGTTCCTCTGGGAGACCATGCAGTGCTAAGGATCAAACTCGGGGCTCCCACCTGTGTAGCCAACAGCCAGTGGCTGTGGAGCCAGGACTGCCCTTCCTGGCAGTTCTACGACCAGGTAGAAGATGACATGGAGAGAAGCAGGAGAGGTCAGCCCATGTCCTGGGTGGGCAGTGAGAACACGACTGTGTTTTCATACCCTCCATGCAGTCTACATCACGTATCTGGGGGATCTTGGAGAGAGATTTGATCCCACTGTCCAACTCCAGATCTCTGAATGAGAACTGGCAGCCTTTAATGATAGAGAGAGAAAGACATACCAAGCTAGCGTAATTTTTTTAAAAAAGATGATCCAGGTGTATCATGAAATGAGAGCCCTAGAATGATCATTGTGGAAAAGCGAGAGCAGTTAACACTTAGAAGTCGAATCCAACAGGACCAGAAATACAAATGAGATGCTCGTAACTCAGACCAAAGTAATCAGGAATACAGGGGGTGACCTTACATGTAGAATCCTGATCCTCTTGAAATAATCTCTGAAAAACACCGTGTAAATGACGACGGCTCCTCTGGAAATCTAATCTGGAAATCCAGAAAGGGGAGGGTGGGGGCAGTGCATTCACATCTAACTGGCCCTCACTGAAGACAAGTATGTGCTTTCAAAAACTTAATAAGAAATAAATCCTGAGTAAATGAGGTTTAGAGAAGTCTGGTGGAAGCGTGTTCCGTTGTAGTCCACACACGGGTCGCTTAAAATGGTAATCTAATTCACAAATATTTGATGAACCTAGTTTAAGGATATATTACAAACCTCTCTCCTCTATAAAAATAATCAAACATCGGTGCCTGACTGTGAAGTCTCGAGCCCACTGAGGTGACGGCCACAGAGACATGGCCACATGGACCCTGCTGTCCCTGAGTGTCTGTCAGTCTGTCCCAGCTGTGGACAGTCGCAGCTGCCTTTGTCAGGAGCACCCGCCCAGATGGGGCACGGGACCTGGGGTGGCAGGCGCGTAAGGCTTCCATGAGCAGGACACGCAGGGTACAGCAGACACTCAGGGAATGACAGAAGCCCTGGGTCTTTCTTAACCAAGACAGGTCATTATATGCACTGAAAAGATGCCTTCTGGAAGCTTTATTAAGGAAGTTAATTCCAGGCCGCATCACAGGCCCATTAACCTTTCTCTGTTCCTAAAATATCTTACGTAACGTCAAAAAGAAGCAAAGCTGGGGAAAGGAGCAGTGTAATTAAACCTACTTAACCTTAAAATGGAAATGTGTCAAGGGATGGGAGCAATTGGTGTGATGCTCCTAACCTGTATTTACGACCCCAAAACCCAGAACCCACATGCCTTCTTTGGCGAAGCTTGACTCACGTCTCTTTGCTGGGTAACTTGGCTGACTGATTCACCTACTAGGTCTGACCTGAAGCATGAGAAGTTGGTGCCGAAAATGCTGAAAGGGTAGCAGGGATGGAGGAGGGTGGGGATTAATTGCTCCCTTCAGCAGAGGCATTTTCTTTTAATTGTGCAGAACATTTCTTTCAGAAGACGGTTTTCCTTGATGGGTCAGGGAAATATCTAGAACTGACTTCTTTCTCTCCATTCTGTAAGCAGAGGGACAGACAGTGAGATTTGACTTGAGGGCCAAGAGATGCCAGTGCCTTTGAATTTTTCCTAAATACAATGGAACCCTGGAGCTGGAGTGATAGCACAGTGTTACACATGGCAGACCTGAGTTCGATTCCTTTGTCCCTCTTGGAGATTCCAGCAAGCTACCGAGAGTATCCCACCCTCACGGCAGAGCCTGGCAAGCTCCCCATATTCCATATGCCAAAAACAGTAATAAGTCTCACAATGGAGACGTTACTGGTACCCACTTCAGCAAATCGATTTGAACAACGGGTGGGGGGGGACAGTGCTACAGTGCAGTGCTACTATGGGATCCATGATAGGTTTGAGCAGGCGCGGGCCATGGTTTGACTTTAATGAAACCCGATGTTCTGTGGCTGAAAAGGGAGTTGGGACACAAGGACTTGAGGGGAAGCAGGAGGTAGGCTGATTGTGAGAGTGACAAAGGTGATGGAGGAAAATCAGGGATGACTCTGGGCCTCTATGAGGGTGGTTGGGCAGAGCCCTTCAAATATGAAGGGGAGCAGAACAAAGACTGAAAGGGTCAAGGATGACCCCTCGGGATCAAAGGACCCAGGAGGCACAGTTCCATGAGCTGTGTGGAAAACCCTGGCAGAAGGCACCCTAAACCATTCCTGCCCCAAAACACTGGGCCAATAGAAGCCTCTCTTGACAATCTCACTGGTGATTGGCTGCCATCAAGTCACTGGCCATTGCTGAGCCTTCTGGCTTTAGAAGCTTCGAGGAAAACCACCTGCTGAATGAAGCCTGAGTTGTCTCACTGGTTCTCGTCCCTACAGAATGAAGCTTTCTGTCCATTTAATTTTCAGCATTTCCCAAGGCAACAGCATCATTCCTTATCCTTACTCTAAAGAGGCAGAAGCAGAGAAGGGGAATCTCCTAAGAGTGCCAAGGACGGGATGACAGCAGTGGCCAATACGTGGACACCGTGCTCCCTGGGCCGAGCTCAGGCTTCTGATTCTCCGTGATCCCTCCCTGCCACATCTCCTCTCCCTTGGTGGTACTTTCTCCTCCACCTTGTGAGCCCACGGCTGCCCCTGGCTGCCTTTAATTAGTATGTGAACCTGAGCCTCATTATGATGACGGTGGTGTTAAAACTCGAGCATATTCAAATGCCACGAGCCGAAGTCACAGCTCATGACAGCTGTGGGGAAGCCGGCCTTGAACCTGACTGAGAGATAATGAGAACAGGCAGGAGCAAAGATGGTTCATCCCAGCCTCTCCTGCACTCCGACCCGACCACCCACTTTGGTGTCATGTGCTCCTCCCTTTGCCTCTATCAAAGGTTACCTGGCAGCGGGCCCCTAACAAGGCTGACAATGGCGTGGGCATGAACTGGAAGCCAGAAGAAGAAATAACATGAGTATGTTCCAAGAAGCTGCCTCTTAAGTGGGTTTGAAATTAATCACGGGGAAGAAAATTCATCAGGAATCTCAGAATCAGCAAGCATCACTTTCTCGCTCAGAGTCTTTATTCATCTTTAGGCCTTACGTTATGTTGACATGAACATGAGCCACGTTTTCTCTTCCTTGGACCAAAGAGGAAGAGAAGAGAGATACACGTGGTGGCTAAGCCAAAGGCAGTATGACAGTGGCAGGTCTGGGCAAAATGGATCCATCAGAAGCAGGATTGACTCTTGGTCGCTCACCCTGAAATCCACCCTCCCGTTAATCACCAACGGGACTGAAGATGGAGCACAAAGAGTGCTGACTGGCAAACAGGAAACGCATGTCTCTGCATGGCTTAAGTCAATTACTCTTGTTAAGGATTAGGTAAATTATCTGGGAGATAATTGTGTGGGTCTTCTGCAGGCAAAGCACAAGGAGGTTTGGGTTTGATCCCTGATGCTACACAGTCCTGAGCACCAACGGAAGCAACCCCTGCACAGAGCACAGAGGAGCACACTTGGGCACCACTAGTGTGGCCCAAAAATTTAAGAAGGAAGGAAGGAAGGAAGGAAGGAAGGAAGGAAGGAAGGAAGGAAGGAAAAACTCAGGGTAAGACTAGATTTGAAGAGATTATGGGAGCTGTTGTTTCTTTAATGCATAAAATACATAGACTACCCCACTTTTAAAACTCGAAGCAGTTTTAGACAAATATTCTAAGAAGAAAATCAAATTTGTATTCTGAAATAGAAAAAGAGTAAGGGGGTGGGGGGAAGCATCACCAGGAAACGCCTGTCTAGGGAATTTATACTTCAGATGAAGCATGGACAAAGAAGAGAAATCTAAGGGCCAGAGGGGAAACATCCAGAGGCATAAAGCAGCATGGAATATTCTAGAAAGGTATCGAATAGTGGGACCATAACAGTGACAAGGGAGACAGAAACATAGAATATGGTTAGGGAGTTAAGCACACAGGCAGGGTATGGCCTCCATGGGGTATTTCAAGGAGGGGGGGGACAGGTTTGTTTTCTGAGTAGAGTTGAGAGTGATTAAAAGATGTAAGCAAAGGAAAGACAAGCTACTTCGGTTTCCCTTAGAGATCTCTCTAGACGGGATTTGGGGGATGGCTTGTCAAGGGTGGGGGAAGGGCAAATGGGCAGCAGGGATTCGGTCAGCTTGGTGTGCAGCGCCAGGGGACAAGAAAACAATCTGATGTCCACAACTAATAGAGACTGCCATGAACTGAAGGTTGAAAGTGACAGACAGGTAGAAATTCAGGATAACTCCTCACTTTTCTTTGGGGGTCAGGTGGAAGGGAGGAAAGTTGAGGCCGGTGACTGGGAGCAGGAGAAAATAAAATCAAGATTTCCACCCTGGCTCTTTGCACACTGAGATTTCCCTGAGGCACAGACACCAATTAGTCAGTCACAGCAGGGTAATCCCCAACTCCAGAGCTGGGAGGAGGACCCGGAGGAAGACAGCCACCTGGGAACATCGTGGCAACAAGATGCCAGGCCATTGGAGTGGGGGCGCTAACCATGGGTCAGAGCGGGAACAATAGGAAAATGAATCAGCACGTGAAAAGAAGAGGGAGATGCCTGTATGAGAGGAAGAAAGGATCAATGGAGGCTGAGCACTGCCCCAGAGTCATGGTGACTGTGTCACAGAGAGAAAGTGTCTCCTTTTTCATGCTCAACACTTACCTAGAACCCGCCCCCACTCCCCACTCCCCACCAATCCTGCAAATTCTTTTTTTTTTTTTTTTGCTTTTTGGGTCACACCCAGCGGTGCACAGGGCTTACTCCAGGATTTGCACTCAGGAATTACTCCTGGGGGTGCTTGGGGGACCATATGGGATGCTGGGAATCGAACCCGGCTTGGCCACATGCAAGGCAAACTCCCCACCCACGTGCTATTGCTCCAGCCCCAATCCTGTGAATTCTTAAGAGCAGTCAGTGAAATAATAATGCAGAAGGGCATTTAGTGAGCTCCAGTTCATGGTTTACCATGCAATGAACTGCCACCTTACTGTTTGCCCTTGGAAGTGCTTCTGTGCTGACAGCTGTCCTTCGTACTACGAAGTGGTCCCTGGGAGGGCAAAGGTGCCACTGTGTCCCAGGCTGCTTTTCCAGCCGTTGGCAGACATGTGACCCTGAGGAGGCTGACTGCCCAGGGCCTGCTTCAGCTTCTGTTAACCACCCCTTTAGTCCTCGCTGCCTCTCAAGATCTCTCTTCCACACTGCAAACATCAGGCTCTTTAATCCTGATCAAAGCTGCAGATGCGTCTCTTCTTAAATCAACAGGAAAGCAAAGAGATGCTTATCTGCTTAGGATGTGCCTCTGCCCCCCTTAGCTTGGCCAAGAAAACTCGAAATCACACAAAAGGGTTCGAGAACTCACTTGAACTAAAAGGAAACAGTGATGTTAACGGCGACTCTTGTAAGAGCTCTGGGCTCCAGCATACTTCTGTGGGCACATCAATACCACAGGCATCAATGAGAGGAGAGCAAGTGTTACTGAAAACGTTTCTGGGAATAGAAAATTTGACACTCTGACTTTCTCCTCCATCAAGTTTTTCCTGACTATTAAAAAAAAAAAGCAGGGGGATGGGGACACAGAACAATAGTCCAGTGGGTAGGGTGCTTGCCTTGCACATGGCTGACCTGGGTTTAATCCCTGACTCCCCACAGGGTTTGCAGAGCCCAGCCAGAAGTGATCCCCAAGAGGAGAGTCAGGAGTAAGCGCTGAGCACTGCTGGTGTGGCCTCCAAACAAAAAAAGTCTGGATCAGAGCAATAGTTCAACAGGTAAGGTGCTTGCTTTGCACGTGGCCCACCCAGGTTCAATCCCTGATACCCCATAGGGTCCCCCAAGCCCACCAGGAGTGATCTTTAAGTACAGAGTCAGGAGTAAGCCCTGAGCACCACTAGGTACACCCCCCCCCAAAAAAAAGACAAAAATAAGTCTTTTCTCCCATACTGTTAAACTTAAAATCACCTTCAAGAAAGACAAAGGAAAAAAAAAGGGGGGGAAAGATACTCTCCCAGCAGAAATAGACCCACTAACCCTCACTTCTCATACAGCTCTGAAACTCTGTTCTACCGCACTGACTTTCGGGAAAGCTGGAGTAGAAAAGAGTAATCCTTACTGCTAGTGGGAAGGAGGTTGAGTTACATAATCAGCAACAAAACAAGACAGTTCTAACACATATGTTGGGACCATGAACAGAAAATGTTCCCTCTGTAAGCATGAGGCCTATACTTGATGCCCCCCAAATTCATCACCTCCATCATCAATAACAACAAAATTTATTTGGGAAGATCTCACTATTTATGCTCTCTGTGCCATCAAAACAAGACTGAGGACAGTGACCAACATCTGAAAGGCTTTTACTGAGAACTCCCAGTGCTATTATGTTAACATCCGGAAGTTGTCTGGATTTTACCATCAAAGAGAATATTCACTTTGGGCTATGAGATGTTGGACACATTCTTTCTCAGTGCCTATTATTATATAACATATAACACACACACATATATATGTATATATATATGCATATATATATATGACTTCTACTGCTTCCGTTGTGGCATTATGAAATTTAAATATAAAGCACCAAGAGTTAGTATAAAACATGGTAGAAGATAAGTGAGAGAAGACAAAGTACAAATGCTTGAACTAAAGAGATAGTGTAGGGGGTAAAGGGCTTTCCTTCAGGTACCTGAGCTAGATTTGGTCTCCAGCACCATATATGGTCCCCCAAGTCCCACCCAGAGTGAACCCTGGAGCACAGAGCCAGGAGAGAGACTTGAGCACCACCGGATGTGACCCCCAAACCAACGACCAAGCAAACAGAGAAACAAATGCTGCTTCCGGCTGCATGCCTATAAAGACTCATGGGAAACAAGGAAATACAGGAATGGAAGCATTTTCCTAGAACCACAAAGTAGGAAGTGGTGGGGTGGGGATTCACATTCAGGTATTTGGGGTCCTTAGCCCTTGGTGGGCTCCTGTACTACAGTGCCTCGAGGGTTGAGAGAAAGTAAACACAGGAGCCAGGACACAAGAGTTCTGCTTTTCTTTTCCAACAAGTGATCTGGCCAGGAAAATTTCCCTCCAATTTCTCTCTCCTCAGTCTTCCAATTATAAAACAGGGACACTGGGTACCCTGGGTTGTTAAAAGTGTATCGCTTCTACAATCCTGCATGAGTGTGGTTTGTTTCTAGTTTTACTGATGTCTTTGTATTAGCTTAGAAGATCCATCCATAATAAGATTTAATTAACTTACTTCACTCACAGAGTTACAAAGATCATTATTTTTTTCTGGTTATGAAACCTCATCTTTTAGGATCTACTCTCTTAGCAACTTACCAATATACAATACAGTCTGGTCAACTGCAATCTCCACGTGACACTGCTGCAGATTTTGTGTATTTTATAATGGGAAGTTTGACATTGTGAATCATATTTGTTTAATCAATTAAGGTCAATCAAAAATTTCGAATACACTAGGCTGATAGAACAAATCCAGGAAAAGTATATAAGAAGAGCCACTGTTCTAGTTGGATCGAAGCCTCTGGTCCTATCCTGGACCTCCAGAAGGAAGAAAATGCCATTTTCAGAGATAATAGTGGAACCTTCTAGACCACTACTTCCCCATCTCATCACTTTTAAAGAACAGCTTGTTACACTCAAACTGAACATTATTTAGTACTAAAGTACATACTTCTGCCCAGATAAAGTGACTGGGCCAAAGCAGTGAAAGCAAATCCCAGGGACAACACCTGTGGGTTATTCCTGGGCCCCCAGCGCCTATGAGCAATCAGGGTTAGGACATGCAGTCACATGACAAAAATCAAGCACAAAGCCAAGTGTTGAAGACTGACAGATGGGTCCTTTCCTTTGCACGTTTGTATTTAAGAGCACCAAGGACGAATTAGAAATAAGGTTTTCTTGTTGCAATGTGATCAGGCCTCACCTTTTTAGGCGTAAAGCAACAGTGTCCCCTGGCCACCCCAAAAGAGTGACAGTTAAGTCCCATCAGAAACAGCTGCGGGAAAGTTGTTCCATGGAAGAGTGGAAACCTCGGAGTGCTCTGGGGCTTTTTATTATCTCGTGGAATCCACATCCGGAGGGAATTCCTTTAAGTTCAACTCAAATGACAGTTACTTTTTCAATAAATGAATGTTAACTAAAATGCTGGGGGAGAGACTGTCAAAACTGAATAGTGGAATTTTGCTCCATGGCTTGGAGGCCAGCCACACATGCTAGGGGAAAAGGGAACTCAGATAGGGAGCACCAAATAAAGGGTGTTGGGAGGATCCTCCCAGGATGGGAGAAGTGTGCTGAAAGCAGACTATAGACCAAACATGTTTGTCATCCATTGCCTCTTTTGCAAACCACAACACCCAATAAGAGAGAGAGAACAAAAGGGAATGCCCTGCCACAGAGGCGGGGTGGGATGAGGGGGATGGGGAGGGTGGGAGGGATACTGGGATCCGTGGTGGTGGAAAATGGGCACTGGTGGAGGGATAGGTATTTGATCATTGTATAATTGAAATCCAAGCACAAAAATTTGTAAGTCTACAACTGTACCTCACGGTGTCTCACTAATAAAAATTTAAAAAAAATCAAAAAAACCCTGAATCGTAAGGATAATACAGCACCCCTTTATTTAAAGGTGCCTTTAAACGAAATTTAGGGATCACCAACGGTCTGTGAGAGCTTGCAGTTAAAGCCACCTCTGCATCCAGATTCCTGGGCATCCACACTCTCCATGCTAAGTTGCCATCCAGAGTGGGATGCGATCCTTTCCACATTCACCCCTGTCTTGTGCACAAGACTTGGGCGTGTGCTTCTCAAGTCCTGAGTTTGAGAAAAGCAGGCCAGTAAAGACGCACACAGTCAGATGTCTCTATCTGAAGCTGCCATGGCCTTCCAGGGCTCATGCCTCAAGCATGCGACACTCTTAGGCTTCAGGAGGCTTTCAGAAGGGTTTTGAACTTTTTTGTTGTTGTTGATCTTTGTAGGTACTTTATCTATCCCACATATCAAACCTTTACCTGATGTGTTGAATGCAAATACTTTTTCTCACTCAATTAGCATTTTTTTTCTTTTTGGGTCATACCTGGCAATGCACAGGGGTTACTCCTGGCTTTGCACTCAGGAATCACTCCTGACAGTGCTCGGGGGACCATATGGGATGTTGGGAATAGATCACAGGTTGGGCACATGCAAGGCAAAGGCCCTACCCGCTGTGCTATCACTCCAGCTCCTCGGTTATCTGTCTTAGCCAGTGTTTCTTCTGCCACGCAGAAGCTCTTTAATTATGCGTTGTCCCATCTGTTTATTTTGGATCCTGCTGCCTTGGCCAGTGGTATCAGATCACTGAAGTCACCTTTGGGGTTCAAATCTTGACATTTTCTGCATTCTGCCTGCATTTCTGTCTACGTACTTTATAGTTTCTGGTTGGATTTCAAGGTCTTTGATCCACTTTGGATTGACTTATGTGTTTGACTTTTGTATGAGGTGTAAGACACTTATCTTTGGTCTATAGAATACTGGAAGAGGAAATGTATTGTAGTAAAAGGGAGGATGCCCACTGGACGGCTACATGCAAAAAAATAGGCTCAGAACTCTGCCTAACACCATATACAAAAGTAAGATCAAAATGGATTAAAGACCTCAACATCAGACCAGAAACCATAAGGTACATTGAAGATAAAGTTGGCAAAACCCTCCATGACATTGAAGCTAATGGTATCTTCAAAGATGCCACGCCACTGGCCGAGCAAGTGAAAACAGAGATAGATAAATGGGACTATCTTAAACTAAGAGGCTTCTGCACCTCCAAAGAAACAGTGACCAAAATACAAAGACAGTCTACAGAATGGGAAAGGATATTCACCGAATACACATCTGACAAGGGGTTGATATCCAGGATATACAAAATACTGGTTAAACTCCACAAGAAGAAAACATCCAACCCCACCCAAAAATGGGGCAATGAAATGAACAGAAACTTTCTCAAAGAAGAAATCCGAATGGCAAAAAAGCACATGAGAAAATGCTCTACATCATTAATCATCAGGGAGATGCAGATCAAAACCACAATGAGATACCATCTCACACCTCAGAGACTGGCCCACATTCAAAAGAACAAAAGCAACCGATGCTGGCGTGGATGTGGCGAGAAAGGGACACTCCTTCACTGTTGGTGGGAATGTCCACTGGTTCAGCCCTTCTGGAAAACAGTATGGACGATTCTCAAAAAATTAGAAATTGAGCTCCCATTTGACCCAACAATACCACTCCTGGGAATATATCCCAGAGAGGCAAAAATGTATAGTCGAAGTGACATCTGCACTTGTTTGTTCATTGCAGCACTCTTTACAATAGCCAGAAACTGGAAGAAACCTGAATGCCCAAGAACAGATGACTGGTTAAAGAAACTTTGGTACATCTACACAATGGAGTACTATGTAGCTCTTAGAAAAGATGAAGTCATGAAATTTACATACAAGTGGTACAATATGGAAAGTATCATGCTAAGCGAAATGAGTCAGAAAGAGAGGGATAGACATAGAAAGATTGCATTCATCTGGGGGATATAAAGTAACAAAGTATGAGATTAATACCCAAGAATAGCTGAGATCAGCACCAGGAGGATTACTCCATAACTTGGAGGCCAGCCGGGTATCCTAGGGGAAAGGGCAGTTCAGATAGAGAAGGGAGCACCAAATAAAGGATGTTTGGAGGATCCTCCCAGGAGGGGAGATGCATGTCGAAAGTAGACTATGGACTGAACATGTTTGCCACTCAATGCCTCTTTTGCAGACCACAACACCCAAAAGGAGAGAGAGAACACAGGGGATTGCCCTGCCACAGAGACAGGGGGGATGGGGGGATGGGGGTGGGAGGGATATTATCCATGGTGGTGGAAGATGGGCACTGGTGGAGGGATGGGTATCTGATCATTGTATGATTGAAACCAAAGCACAAAAAATTGTAAATCTACAACTTTAAAAAAAATAAAATAAAATAAAGGGAAAAAAAAAAGGGAGGATGCCTAGATCACCCTTGACCCCAGTGTTTAGAGAGGAGAAGGACAGAGAAGGAAAGAAATCATGGGGAGACAAGCTTCCATCCATGGACCAGTCCCCCTGGCCCTCATTTCTTGTCACAAATGGGGAAAGTGGGAGAGGGCAGTTTGGACAAAGAAGGGACGGCTATTACAATGGCAGTTGGAAATGGTCATTCTGGACAAAAATTGAGTGCTGAAAGTAGGTAAAGGGATATACATGATAACCTTGTAGTACCTGTACTGCAAGCTATAATGATTAAAAGGAGAGAGTAATGATCAAAAGGAGAGAGAGAGAGAGAGAGAGAGAGAGAGAGAGAGAGAGAGAGGAAAACTGGGGTGGGAGTGGCAGATGGGGGGATGGGTGGCAGGAGGTAAACTGAGGACATTGGTAGTGAGAAGTGTACACTGGTGAAGGGATGGGTATTGGAACATTGGATGACTGAAACTCAACCATGGACAACTTTCTAACTGTTTATCTCATGGTGATATTACAAAAAGAAAAAGAAAAAAAGAATAAGAGAAGGAGGAGGAGAAGGAAAGAAGATGAAGGAGAAGGAGGAGAAAAAAAGAAGAAATCAGGGAGGAAGAAGAGAACGGAAGTAACGGGTGAACAGGCGTCAAGGCATCAGTTATACCATTATACAGGTAGTAAGCAAAGGGCCCTGGGCCAGCTCAGGGTCTCCAAAGAGGTCAGTGGAGGCCGAACCGGTAGCCATCTCAGTTAGCTAAGCCTTTCTGGAGGATGTAATCAGCTAACACATTTTAGAGTCACATTGAAAGGAAAAATAAGTATATAGAATTAAGATGAAAATATAATCTTAAAAATATATATATATAATCTTTGGTTTGGGGGGAGCTGCTGTTAGAAACATTGTAAGCCTTGTATTTGCCCTAATTCAGACGACTCTGGTACATACATAGATTTTGACAGGTGAGATCCATTTGGCCACACTCGTTCGTGTACGATATTGGCAGGGTAATCCAAAGCTGCCTTGAATGTGGAACTGACCCTTTCTCGGCCACAATGCCGGCTTTATGTGCTCAACCCACCCCTGGCTGCTGGAATCAAGGGACTGACTTTCCTGCTTCTCAATTTCTATGTCTCCTTTAGCCCTTCCACCCGAGAAACAGCTCATTTCAAAGGCTGCACGATGGCATTGAATGCACTCTATTCAGGAACTTTTTGTCCTGTCCTGAAAGATCTATGGGAAAAATAAATTCTATAACCTCCCTTCTCTGCCTAACAACTTTTACAGTGAGTAAATTCTGTACAATCTGAATTCCTTGATTGTGAAAAAATGTCCCCGGGGCCACCCATTGGGAGGCCCCCCAGACACTTCCTAATCCAACAAGCTTAGAGGCCCTGACAGCTCCAGCAGGGCTGCTGAGACACCCCCCTTATGAATATGCAAAGACAATCTTTCACTTACAAAAGAAACTGATATAGTCATTATGGCCTGTGGTTAATCAAACCTCCATTCACTTCCCTCAGCTTTGAGAACTGTCATCAAGAAATCTTGTTGCTAAGCAGGCTTTGCAGTGGGGACCTGGTTCCCGGGGAAAATAACTGCCTGCAGGCCAACTTGTTTAGGAGGAAAGATCTGGGGTTTGTTTTATTTATTTCTAGCTTCTAATTTGATTTTGGGGGGGGGAATATATATATATATATATATATATATATATATGTTCATCATTAAGTTAATATTTGAGAGTTACTCACACTTGCCTGGTGTTAACAAGTTAAAGTTTAGTCACACAAGCACACGCGCACACACACACACACACACACACACACACACACACACATGCACACACACATATTCACACATACTAGGTCCTTCTACTTGCTTCTGTAGCTGCATCTTGGAAAACATCCAAGCTTAGGCCAAGGAAATGCATAACAGAGAAGCTGCTGGCTCCTCCAAGCATCTGGTGAATTCACAACTTTCATTGAGCCTTACATAATGCATCATCAATATTCATTCTTTCCCAGACATCTATCTTAGTCATCCCCATCTCCCACAGGGAACACCATCAAGAGAGAGCACGAAGGACATTATACTGCAAAGTCTCTATCAAAGGGTGCCCAGAAGTAGAAATTCACTTCCCTGGTTCGCAACTAATTTTCAGGGCAACCTTAAAGTAGCACTTGAAACTCTGTGCTGTGGGCCCCACGGCCCCCAATGGAGAAGGGCTTTTTCCATGACACCGAGAAGGGGCTTTAATCCTCCCCCACACAGTTGCTTTGCAGAAATTCAGAGCCACCCGGATTATCAGATTCCTTCTCAATTAGTCCTGCCTTCTCCTCCGTGGGACATGAGCGCTAATTTCTTAGCAGGAGATGGGAGAGGGTGTCCATTTCGCTTCTTAGGCAACAATTTCCATTTTTCTCTTGGAAGGAGGTTCAAGAAGAGGAGACAGATGCCAGGCATTTGGGAAGGGGGCTCTGGCATAAACAGATCAATCTCCAAGTTCTGAGGTCTACTGTGGAAAAATGATTCCCCTGAATGGTAGCTGTAGACTGGATATTATGTCATCTCCAGCTCAGGTCTTCTGGCTTTATGCCACACACCATAGCTTTTCTCCTCTCCTGGGCTATGTCCATGTAATAAACTTGACTGTAGAATGATATATCTGCCCTCACACTAGCTCCTTCTGGAATGAGTACAAGTTGATCCAGGATAAGAGATAATAACTGAACTGCTGGTGAGCACAAAACTCTGGGCAAGTGGGAGCGTACTGAGGCATTCACTTGTCTCTGCATCTGACACATGAGGGGCGCTAATCTATTTTGAATAAGTAACTAAGAAAATACCTCATTTCAAGTGTGGAAAATACTCTGCATTTATGACTCTCTTGACCATGGGTGAAAACTTCTCAGAATGTGGTTTGGCATCACTGAGACCTGGTGGAAAGATAAGACTTCCAAGCCCTGTTTGAAGTTCACTCTTGATGGTAACCAGAAAAAAAAAATCTGCAATTTTTACAATGTCCTGGATGTTCTCAATTGAAGAAACTCTGAATCAAGTGAGAAGGGTGTGTGTGTGTGTGTGTGTGTGAGAGAGAGAGAGAGAGAGAGAGAGAGACAGAGAGAGAGAGAGAAAGAGAGAGAGAGAGTTTGTGTTCTCATCAGTGTGCACTTAGATTTGTCTTTTGTTTTGTTACATTCAATTAATTCATCACTTTGCAATTAGTCAAGTATGGCTTCTTCTAGCATGAGTCCTGCTTGCTCCTTCAGTCAACTCCTCCCCCCACCCTTCACCCCTACCCTGAATATTCACTCAGAGTCTCTACATGTTTGGGCCACATCATCATCTGGAAATGGTCCTTTTGGTGGATTCTTATATTCAGCCATGAGTAGAGCATGCAAAAGTACAGTCTCAAAATGCCAGGGCCTCTGTTCCTGACAGACTCTCTGGGGAGCATATTTATGCTTCTTGATGTTGGAAATGGTACCGGGATACACAGTCTAGCGACTATCTATGAGGGTCTTAACCTGACCTGAGTGATGCTTTTCATCTCATCTTCTTCCTAGAATTACTAAGTCCTCATAGTTCTCAGCCCTCATCAGGAAGGGGCCAGCCTATCTAGGCAGGGATCCCTCTTCCCTGAGGCTGCAAAGAAATGCAAGCTCAGCAGGCTGCCCACTAGCCCCAAGGGCCCCCGCGCAGTGCCCTGCTGTGTACAACCTGCTATGCTCCACGGCACCAGGTCTGGTTCCGGCTGGTCAGGAACTTCGCCAACTAAACTCCAGAAACCAAACAGGCGCTCCTGGGTGTCCCAGACACAGTGGGTCCCGGGGAAGCGGCGAGCACCAGCAGGTGGCTCAGGCTGCTCCTTGTCATATTTATTTCATGCTGCTCATAGAGGTGCCAATGCCCAAGTGTAGCCGCCTCTGGTGTTGGACAGTCCCATCTGTGGCCACAACACACAGGCACAGACAGCAGAGTTTGCATGCCAGGGAGAGCCTGCTCAGATCAGCGAGTGAGGCCGGCAGGAATCTGCAGACCAGCTAGGAACCGTGAGATCCGAGCGACAGGCAGCACAGGCCATGCACTCTTTCACACAGAAGCACATACATGCAGAAGACATGCAGACATGCATGCATGCACGCACCATCCATTTGTCTATATTATCTCACTATGGTCCCACAGGCACTTACAGAGAGCTCCAGTCTGTGCCCATTCCTGCCCTTGGTGCCAGGCACACAGTGTCCCAACCACCACAGAGTTTGAAGGTCAGTGGCCAGTTCTGACACTTCCCATGCTTTCCCGTGCAGTGGGAAAAAAAAAAGAAAACAATGAAAACCTTTCTAAAAAAATCTCCCGAGTTCTTTTATTTCTAAACTGCACAAAACTGGCAGACAGAAGGGAGTGTGTAAACACCACAAGCCTCGTGGAAGCTTCTTCCTTGGACAGAAATGGGGCCAGAGTTGCCTGCTAGCCAATTTAGTCCTCCCTGCATTTTCTGCAAGAGGGAACTGTAAAACACACACACACACATACACACACACACACACACACACACACACTGCTCTCCACTTCAACTATTGCCTCCAAAGAACAATATCACAGCCGTGAAAATGGCAAAAGGCTTTCCCTGGCCAAAGCTCCGACTAGCAGCTTTAAAAGCGATAGGTGGGTACAACTGAATTCTGAGCTACTAGGATGAGGAATGCCTTCCAGTCCTCTGGCTCTCTAGAGATACCTAGTCTGACCCCTTCCTGTACATAGGAATTGAACATAGGTTGGCTGCATGCAAGGCAAGCATGTGGTACAACCTCTCCATCCCAGGAATCAATATTCTTAACAATTCAGTTGAAGTCCAACCTGCCTGAAACCTTCGTTAAATGGACGAGATGACTGAAATCCAAGAGAAATCTTCGAGAAGATAATATGGGGTGGTGATGGGGGGAGGGGGGGTTGTCGATATAGTTGTATACAGGCAGCTGAGCAGATTAAAATGAGAGCATTATTGGATGTAATATCTGTTCATTTATAATTTATTGTGGCATTGGAAATATTGCCAGTGAATGTAACATATCCAGGCTATTTATCTGATTTTGCCAAAGATTTTTTTCCACGGGGAGAGAGATGGACTGCCTTCGGAGAATGTACGGGTGGAAGAGTCACTGTTAAGTGCAACGAGTAACTTCACTTCCTCACAGAATCGCTCATTTACCTACCACCTTTGGGGACTGAAGTTTTAAGTCAATCCCAAATCCTATCAAATGTCTTGGAGTCAGAGCAACCGGAAGCAATGATGTAAGGTAGCCACGAGTCCACAGGGTGTGCCCAGAAGATGGAACAAAGCCTGAGCCCAATGTGAACACTCTCCTTAGCAGGTAGCCAGGTGTATGGACATAAAATCTCGAAAGGCAAGCTTCACGCTATCAAAATGAAAATTTACCCTTGGATGGAACCACCCGAGATTGCAGATCAGTACAGTACATGTGGCATTTCTCAAATCCTGTTATCACAGAGAGAGAGAGGCTCTTCATCTGCTCCGATTGTGAGCCTGTGAGCACACAGAATATTCTTCAGGAAGGAGCTACGAAGCTCATAATGCTTGCGGTGACTCTGACATCCCAAACCGACTACTCAGTTTCCAGCCTTTGCGGTTATAACAGTTTCTCATTCTATCACTTCACACCATGTGTGTTGGAGATATATCCAAGAAATACCATTTCCCCCCCCCCCCGCCCCCCTAGTGAAATTGGGAAAGAAGTTCCGAAATTTGCCATTGAGACAGATGGGTTGGTTCTGCCATATAAGCGTCCACGTCCAACTCAATTGTTGATTTCACTGGTGAAGTTTTCCTCTGAACATTGACTGACGGTTGCTTGGATTTTTTTCAGGCCCAGTGTCTCAAATGCTCCATAGTTTGGTTGCAGAGAAAGCAAGCTCCCTGGAAGGTGGCACTGTTCCCTGAGCATTCTCTCCAGAGCCCACAGAAGCTAAGTTCACTCATGCTTGAGGACTTCGATTGTGTTTGCTTCAAGACAGACCCTGGAGAACATACCACCTCAGGAATTTCAGAAATGCAGCTACAGACAGGCCCCAGCAAATTCCGAAGGAGTCATTCCAAACCGACTAGTCAGTTTCCTGGCCGGAAGGAGCATCCGGTGGCTCAGGAAGTGCCTGGGGAAGGGTTGACACTACCAGCAGCTGCCCGACTCTTGCCTTAGAAAGGTCCCGGCTGATGGCCAGAAGACACGAAGACGCCCTGCTGAAGTCAGCTGGTGATGACCCCTTCTGCCAATACCGATGAGTGGAGTCCAGGAACCACACTCAAACCTGACATGCATCAGGACTCACCCACCTCTTGTGCTCACAATGCACCCATCCTTCCAGCGACCACGTCACACCTGCCCTGTCTCAGGCTTGTGGTCTGCCGAGAGGCAGGAAGTCCAAGGCTCTTGCACAGAAGGTTACTGAAACCATGGAGGCCAGTTTCTAGTCATTTGATATCTTTCTCCAACGTCTCCTTCGGATTGTCCTTCAGAGACACACATTCATTAATGCAAAAATCGCTATCCTTGAAATGCCTTTCTACTGTCTGACTAGAGCAAGTTTTCAAATTATGCTGTGCTCAAAATTCTAAAAGGCTGCGGCAGACATCAGAGAGAAGGACATGGGCCTCCTTAACACCAGGCCCAGGACATAAATACGTGGGTTTGTGACATGAGAGGGAGGTAGGTGCTCGCCCGTCATGGGGGTTGCCCACCTCAGCACCACAAAAACCCTCCAGCCTTACATGGCAACAGGGAACTAACAGGCTTCCCCAAGTCACCTCCCCAGACCTGTTACTGGAAGGCAACCATCCCTTCTGCAAGCGTCATCTGCCTCTGTGGCATTGCATGCACAGTGGAGCCTGGGGGGTAATCGTAAAAAAAGGAGCAATGTGCTTCTCTCCCAGAAACCACTTCTAGAATCCACTTCCAGAACGAGGAGAACTAAGACATTGACCGGGGTGAACTCAATGGCAATACGAGTGTCCGCTGAGCACTATGACAAGATTCCACTACATCGTCTCATTTGATCAAAGAGGAACCCCCAAGGGCAGGTGCTCTTATTCTCACTTTCCAGGAGAGATGGACCGAAGCTTGCTTGATGCGTCAAGTGCTTTGATCTGGGGCACCTTCCCCAGGGTGCACTGGGCCGGCATGCTAACGAGAACAACAACCATCTGACTCTCAGGTTGATGATTTCTGCACAGTTTAGGGACTTGCAGATCTCTGGTCAACCTGCCTGAGGTGGGCTGGAAGGTGGGAAGTCCAGTACCTCAGGACAGCCAGCATGCCTCTCCCTGATGCCCCAGCCATGCCTCTCCCTCCCTGGTGCCTCTCAGGAGAGCATATCGGCCACCTCGAAGCTGCAGGTGCCTTTCGTTGATGACAGTGTTGAACACAGTGTGGGAGGCGGAGGAACAGGCCCGCCGTCGCCATGACAACGTGCCAGTCTAACCTGGACAAAGGTTCTGGTGCTCTCTTAAAAGAATGAACTAGCGGGGTTACTGTCTGTTTGGGGGAGGACAAAGTCTTTCTCTATCCACCCTCAGACTTGCTTGACCCCCTCTCCCGTGTTTCTGGGGTTTGCCTGATGGACACAGGGCCAGGAGGGGACAGCCAACAGGCAAGGTGGCATGATGAGAGGGGCGTGGGGGGCAGCTGCCAAGGGGGGCACGAACCTCAGGGGTCAGTGTGAGAACACAGTGCTGGTATCTTCAGGATCCACTGCAGGATGTGGGGAAGCAGCGGTCTCCACCATCACACTCGTGCAGTGAGACCTCCCAAAGGCTTTTAGGGGGTGAGGGCTGGAGGGGGCAGAGTCCCAAAGCTTGAAGGCTGTCACTTTTCAGAACACTGAGAAAGTGACTGCAAAGTCTGTTGGGCGAGGTTTCCTCAGAATGTCATTTTCCCAGAGGCAGCAGGAGGAGAACCTGGCCAACACTGCCCCCCGCCACCCCACCCCAGCCCACCCCACCCCACCCTCCACTGAGGGGGCTGTCCAGAGGCCCAGCCAGGCGATGCTTGGGGGTTCTGGCAAATTCACACTTCACAGAGCAAATCTTGCACACCTCTCTCTGATTTTCTTCAGCTAATCGATAGCATTTAAAAAAAAAGCAACAAATAGAGGCCATTTGTAATAGTATTTCCTTTAATTGCGTATTTTTCAAACACGGGCCTATTAAAGGCGCTGCCCTGAAAGCGGGCATTCAGCTCCGAGAGGCGCCCCTTCAGCCTGAAAGGGCCTCCCTCATCGAGCTCAATGGCATCTCTGGGCTGCCTGAGAAAAAGCGCTGGAGGAAGGGGGGAAATAAAAAGAGGCAGAAGAAACCTATTTCCAGATCAAAGTGAGCCTGAGTCGGCCGCGGGCGCGCCAGGCGGCTCTTTCTTCCTTTCACTGACCAAACAAGGTTCTTCTCGGCTACTGCTTCAGTCCGTTCCATTTGGATTTTTTTTTCTCTTTTCTTTTCTTCTCTTTTTTTTTCCTGAATTTGTTTTCTCGTTGGGAAAAGTGGTCATTAAAGTATTAGTTTAGGTTGATTGGTTCTGCGGCCACATAAGAGGCATCAGCTGCTTTGTGAACAGCGTCACAATCGCCAAACGGCAGCCTGGTCGTTCCACGGTAGAGAAGTCCAAAACCCAGAGATGCCTCACCCGCCTGAATCCTACCCCACTCCTCGGGTCCTGGACAGTTGGGGGGCCTGAGGGTCTGATCACGACCTTGGACAATGAGCGAGCTTTCACTTCCCTGTTCCAGCCCCAGAGCCCCCAGCCCTCCCCCCCCCCCCCCCCCCCCCCGTGGACCTGGGCTCCCCCTGCCAAGCGCTTAGGCGACCGAGCGGTTGCTTCTATTTTAACCAACCAGTGGGGCATTCACGGGGAAGAATGGGGGGCCGGGAGGGACGCTTTGATGTTCCCAGGGGCAGGAAATCACTTGGCAGGGCCACTTGGCAGCAGGTAGAGGGAATGACAGCTGGTGGGAAGGTCAGCGGCTGGGATGTGGCCACTCAACCATGGCAGCGAACTGCGCTGCCCTTGCAAACTGAAACGCCGGTTCCTCTCGTCTGGCGGGGGGTCGGATGGGGGAGAGAGATCAGAGGGCCTGGCACATGCCACCTGCAAAAAGGGGGATTCCAGGCTGGCGAACCACGGGCCCTCGCCTTCTTGTTACTTCCCAAGACCGATTTGGCCCGAGCCTCGAAGTCCAATTGACCAAGAACATCTAGGTTGCCAATCCCCAGGAGTGGGCACTGGAGGCCAGCCAGGGACAGCTAGACCACAAGTCTCTTTGCTAAAATATTTCACTGTATCACTATCATCCCGCTGTTCATCGATTTACTCAAGCGGGTGCCAGTAACGTCTCTAGTGTGTGTGTGTGTGTGTATACGTGTGTGTATACACAGTACACACACAAAAATGTAACTGTGTTGCAGTGAGAATCCTCAATGGTTAATGTTTATGAGAGTCAAACCCTGCCCACAGGCAGCACTACCAGGCAGGCTCTGACACCCACTCATGCTGCAGAACCACCACCAGCACCACCCCCGTCCCACGGTCGCCGTTGTGGCAGGGACCAGGGGGGACCAACGCTTTTGTCATGTGGCTCTCACGTGGCACCAGGGGGCCTCAAGAGCACTGCCATCTGCGTTGCTCTCGCATGCAAGTGGGGACCAAACCAGTAACGCCGTGACTGTGGGGCGGGCACCCAGCCCCTGGGCTACCCCAGGCGCTTTGCCTTTGCAATTCCAGGCACCTCTTCCTGACAAGGGAGCAAGCCAAGAGCCAAGGAAGGCACTTGGCATCAGGCGGCTGGCGCTGAACCCATATTCGGCAGCATTATTGGACCCTGGAGGCTGGCTGGATGCTCCAGGGAGTGATGGTCCCCAGTGACCCACTGGGAGTCCCCTGTTGTCTCCATTCCTGAGCCGCACCTTGGTCAAGGGAAGGCAGAGATGACTGCGGCAGAGCTCAAGGCGTCAGAGGCCCAGAAGAAAGGTCTCATTGAGGGACAGTGACGCTGGCAGCCTGATTCCCGGGAGACGCGTGGCACTGCTCGGTCTGGGCCCTGTGGGATGTGCTTATTGGGCTCGTTGGGGGATGCAGGGCATCTGGGCACGGCTCAGCCCCAGGATGGGGCACCTGTGGCTTGACTGGAAGGAGGGTGGAGGTTGGGGGGGGGCAGGGAGACAGCAGGTGGGGTACAGGTGGTGCATAGGAAAGCCAGCCCCTGCTCAAGCCTTCCACACACAGGTAGCATCTGCACAGGTAGAGCCACTCTGCAGAGCTAAAACTAACCACACCCCTCCCAAAGGTACAGGGAGAGCCAGAGACTTGGCCAAGGCCTCCTTCATTCACAGAGAACCTTTGGGCTCAAAGAACTGCCGAAGTGGTGCCTGTGGTTGGAAGGTGGCGCCACATCCCCTGAGTGGACGAATATATGGTCTCTTGAAGATGGGGAGCCACCGGGGATGGCCAAGGGGCGGGTGGAGGGAGATCCCAGGAGCCTTCTTGGAGGAGGCGTGCAGCTGGGGAGAGCGGGGTGGGGGCCTCAAATTGAATTTGATTCTGTCAGAGCTTCAGGGCAGTGTGAGGGGTCTTAACAGGGCACCATCTGGGAGGGGCCACAGAGATGCCAAAGGCAGCAGAGCCCACCCTCCAAAGCACAGACCGTGGGTGAAGCCTAAGAACAGCCCTGGCCCACTAGAGAACCAGGGCCCGAGTCAGCACTGAGCCGAGCCTTGGAACAGCTCAGCTCCACCTGGAGAGAGGGGGGCTCAGGGGGCACTTTATGAAGGCCAGAACATTCCCGCCTGCCAGTGTAAGCTCCCCAAACAAGCACGTCCTTTTAAAATGCTCATTATCCTTCCTTTCGCATGCTGGGATCAAACCCAGGCCTCGTGCGGTGCGTGCCTCTGAACCACCCCCCCAACCCCTGGGCTGAGCACCTTTAACACGGGAATCACTTGATCACTTGATCCCCCATTATTCATCGATTTACTCGAGCGAGTGCCAGTAACGTCTTCATTCATCCCTGTTGCCTGCTAGCGAAGCCCAATGGCATCTGTTCATTCTAGGAATATGCAGAGCCTCAAACCAATCATTCAGGGTCTTGACGAAGAAGTCTGACCATCTTGTAGGTGGGCGTCCACGCGATCTTTTGATGTCCCATGGAATCCAATCAGTAATGGCTCTAGTCCAGCGGTTGTTTACCAAGAAAGTAAATAGCCAAAAGTCAGGTATGTGAGGTATGTGGGAGACACACCCACAAATCACCTCCGGCTCAGCTATATAATTGGAGGCATGGCCTCTCTGGTTCCTGATCGAACTGTTTAAGGGCCATGATCTCAGAGACTCAGAAACAAATCTCGAAACCCAACAGTTTTTGGCAGAAATGCATCCAGTCCCTGCAGTAGGTTACCAGCGCTAGGCCACCCCAGGTGAGAATAGGTTTCGTGCCTTGGCCTATTCCTCCAGCTGCCCGGTAGCTACCATCCTCCAGAGGACACTGGGCAGTCAGGTTTCGGCTCACAATGACGAGACACGTGGGGCCTCACGGGATGGGGGTGGAGCTGGCCCTTTCCTCCCCACCCCAAAAAGACCCCGAGTTGCTGCCCACAAAAGGCCTCTCTGGCCCCTGATCAAGCTGCTTAATGGCCATGATCTCAGAGACTCAGAAACAAATCTTGAAACCCGGCAGCTTTTGGCAGAAATGCATCTGAATCACGCAGTAGGTTACTGTCACCAGGCCACCCCAGGGGAGATAGGGTACTGTCCCTCCACCTGGTCCCCCTTGGCGGCTTGGTGGCCCCATCTGCCAGAGGCCACTGGACAGTCAGGTTTGGGCCCTCAGTGATGAGACACGTGAGGCCTCACAGGATGGGGGTGGAGCTGGCCCTTTCCTCCCCATCCCAACGAGAAACCAGTCATCACCCATGAACGGCCTCTCTGGCTCCTGATCAGGCTGCTTAACGGCCATGATCCCAGAGACTCAGAAACAAATCTCAGAACCCAGTATGTTTTAGCAGAAATCCCTCCAGATTTAATTGTTAAAATTTCGGAATTTCAAAATCACACAGCCACTACTGCAGCCACGAAAGTAGTGAGTGGTCGCAAGGTCAACCTAAAGTCAACCTGCAGCAGCCACGTGACATCATATGTTATTCATAACCAGCAATATAAAACAAATTGTCTACTGTTGCCTTTTCAGCATATCTGAGCGTTGGGGTAAAATCTCAAATAATAATGGTGGGTCTGATGTCAAAATATTGAATGTGATCAAAGTAGAGAGTAATGTGGAAATCATCTGCCCCACAGATAGGAGAGGGTGTGGGATGGGGGTATACTGGGATTTTTGGTGGTGGAAAATGGGCACTGGTGAAAGTACAGATGTTTCATTCTATGACCAAGACTTAAACCCGAAAGTTTTGTAACTGTTCTCATGGTGATTCAATAAATAAAATTATAAAAAATGAAAAAAAAATTAAGGTGGAGTTCATGCCCAATTCAATCAACTGATCAGTGACTGAATAAATAGCAGTACTCCTATATTTAAAAAAAAGAGAGAGGGGTTGGAGCAATAGCATAGCGGGTAGGGCGTTTGCCTTGCACGCAGCCTACCTGGGTTCGATTCCCAGCATCCCCTATGGTCCCCTGAGCACCGCCAGGGGTGATTCCTGAGTGCAGAACCAGAAGTAACCCCTGTGCATCACAGGGTGTGACTGAAAAAGCAATAAATAAATAATAAAAATACAAAGAGAGAGAGAGAGAGAGAGAGAGAGGATGAGGGAGAGAGGGGGAAAGAGGAAGAGAGAGGGAGAGGGAAAGGGAGAGAGAGAGAGGGATACAGAGAGGGAAAGAAAAAGGAACAGAGGGAGAGGGAGGGACAGAGGGAGAGAGATAGAGAAAGAGAGAGGGAGGGAGAGAGAGGGAGGGAGAGGAGAGAGGGGGAGGGAGAGGAAAAGAGAGAGGGAGAGAGAGCCCCATGGCCAGGGTGTGCAGGCAGGGCTCAGGCATCCCGAGGAAGCAGGTGGGAAGCCGTGAGCAGTGCTGAGTGTTCCAGAGAGGCACATGCCTGGGAATCATTGGTGAGGGCGCGGCATGGGGAGGTGTTTACTGAAGTGATGGGAGCAGAGGCCATGAGGGGTGGCATGTGGCCGTCAAATCACAAGCACTGTGAGACAGGGCCACTCATGGGTACATTGAGACCTTTGGGGGATCAGCAACAACCCAGCGCTGTGTTGGTGCTGTGTTTTCCTTGGTTAGATGGAGGTTTCATCCACGAGGTACCAACCCAGTATTTAACTTGCACTTTCCGACTTATTCACACATCAATGCCTCGAGTTCCAGCCATGCTGCTGCAGAGAGAGAGAGAGAGAGAGAGAGAGAGAGAGAGAGAGAGAGAGAGAGAGAGAGAGAGGAGGGAGAGGGAGGGATCAGGGCAGACAGATGGACAGGAGCCAGAAGGAGGAAGGGAAAGACAGGCAGAAAGACAGACAGACAGAGGCAAGAGAGTGACAGGCTCAGAACTCTGCTGGACCGCGGGGTGAGGCAGACACTCATATCGGGGTGCGATGTCATACTCATGTGCCAGAAACCGGGGGTAGATAACACTTGAGTTTTTTTTTTCCCAATGGGAGCTAACAGATGGATGTTAGTTCGAAGAAGCTTTGCCCGTCGCAGACAGGGGCATCTTGTTTGTCATCGGGACGGAAGTGAGGAGCAGTGACAGAGGAAAGAGGTGGCAGGGAGCCAGGGAGCTCCATGGAGGGGGATGCATGGGGCCCTTCCAGGTGGCACCCGTAGGCATCAACAGCCCGCAAAGAGGATGGTGCTTGCCCTCCTGATTTCAGCAGAGAGAAGATGGGGTGAGATGGAGCAACCTGCGGGGACACTGAGGCCAGGGTCCCACCTGCTCAGCAGGGACAGGCTCAGGAAGGAAGAGGGGCTGCATGTGCCCCCTAGAGCAGCCTGTGGGACTGGCAGTCTCCCATCTGCCCCCCGCATCCCCCATGCTGGCACCTCTTCCTGCCTCTGGGTGTGCTGCAGAGATGGGGTTTGGCCCCGGCTTTGGGTTAAGGCACCCCCTGCTCATGCGCTGGTCATGTCGGAGTGGAATTATGGCCAGCACCTCTCCCCACACTCCACCCGTGCTGATTTCACTCGCATCTAGTTCAGTCATCAGGCGCCACGCCGGGGAAATGTGTGTTGGCTGAATACAACTACTCCATCCACCTTGCGGACAGGAGTTGCGGTTTCCACCCAGAAAGGCCGGGGATGGCAACACACATCTGCAAGGCATGTTGAAGTTCACTGGAAACAGACAGCTCGTGGGAAATTACCTGAACCTCTCAGCAACCCGGCACTGAAAAATGGGGCCCGCCATCCATGCTGCTCTGTAAGTACCAGGATGGGGTGGTGCGGGGGGGGGGGGGGGCTCAAAGCAGATCATTACAGAAAATGCTTCTGAGGAAGTAGGATGACAAAAAAAAGAAGAGAAGAGGAGAGGAGAGGAGAGGAGAGGAGAGGAGAGGAGAGGAGAGGAGAGGAGAGGAGAGAGAAAAGAAGGAGCTGGAGCGATAGCACAGCGGGTAGGGTGTTTGTCTTGCATGGGGCCAACCCGGGTTCGATTCCCAGCATCCCTTATGGTCCCCTGAGTACCACCAGGAGTAATTCCTGAGTGCAGAGCCAGGAGTAACCCCTGTGCATTGCCGGGTGTGACCCAGAAAGAAAAAAAAAGAAAAGAAAGAAGAGAAAAGAAAAGAAAAGAAAAGAAAAGAAAAGAAAATCCAGGTCCTAAGAACAACGAAGGTGCTTCCTCCCAGAATCTGCACTTCCATTTCCCTCTGCCAAGTGCAGCTAAGGAGTTTGGCCTCTTAAAGCCCTGGCATAGCTGGGTTCCGGATTGTGTGTTCTCAGGGTTCCTGGGCAGCTGGGGGAGCATATTTGACGCCCCTGTGCCCGGCTCCTTGGCACCTCCCAGCTCAGGATTACGAGGTCTCCCACTTGACTTCTGGCCTACTCTGGTGCTCAGCCTCGTGACATTGGATCCCCGCCTCCACAGAGCATCTTCACATCCCTCGATGCACCTGACCTTCTGAAGTCCACCTGTGTTCCCTGGAAGTGTGTGATCATTCATCACTGTCACTTACCAAGGAGCAGAGAAATAGATAACCTGGCTCAGCCCTCAAATGCTGCAGAGTCATTGCCTGAGCTGAGCTCTGAGGTGGGCTGGGCAAGCTGCCCGAGCGACAGGGCACTGGGCAGGAAGACACCGTGACAAATAGGGATGTTCTGGGGCCTTCACCGCGCCAATCAGTGATGGGCATTTCAGATTTATTTGCCCAGTCATAGAAATACAAGGCAGGACGTCCTCCAGAGTGTAAGACCACGGCATCGTTGTCACAGAAAGTTTGGGGGAAAGGTAATTCTAAATACCAGTATGTAGTGCCAGAGATACAGTACAGTGGGGAAGGCCTTGCATGCGGCCAACCTGGGTCAATTCCCCACATCCCATATGATCCCCCAAGCACCACCAGGAGTAATTCCTGAGAGCAGAGTCAGGAGTAACTGCTGAGCATCACTAGATGTTACCCCAAAACCAAAATAAATAATTAGAATTTTTTTAAATTAAAAAAAAATACCTGCATGTGCATTGTAGCACTATCCTCCCATTGTTCATCGATTTGCTTGAGAGGGCCCAGTAACGTCTCCATTGTGAGACTGGCTGTTACTGTGTTTTGGCATATCGAATACGTCATGGGTAGCTTGCCAGGCTTTGCTGTGCTTGCGAGATACTCTCGGTAGCTTGCCAGGCTATCCGAGAGGGGCAGAGGAATTGAACCAAGGTCCGCCAGGTTGGCTGTGTGCAAGGCAAACACCCTACCTGCTGTGCTATCACTCCAGTATGTGATTAAGGTTATAATTTTCCTTAGCCCACAACTACAACTACACACACACACACACACAAACACATACACACACACACTTGATTTTTTCTTCAGATAAATTCATAGTTTGTCCCCTTTATACACACTCTAGGTTAGCAATATTATGCAATGGTTAGCAATATTATACAATGGATAAAGATAATCTTAAATATTTTTAATTGTCCTAATTCATCAAAAGACGACACTATCTAAAACAGATCAGAGCTGGACAGAAGAATAGCAAGAGGTAAAAGGAACTGAGAGTTGAAGGGGAAATGGGGTTAGAAAGCAAAAGAGAGAGCTAAGCCTGAAAATTAGAGCCAGAGGTAGGACTCAGCCAGTATCCCAACTGCCTCTCAGACTGTCAGCTCAAACATCTTCAGAGCAGAGACATCTGAGCTTGAGACAGGCCTTCTGGGGCTATGTGCATGGTGCTGAAGACACTCTTTTGGTTCCCAAACTGCAGGCTGCTAACTTACTATGGAATCGGTGAATGGTCTTCTGCTGCTACTCACCAACAATCAATTGAAAAAATGACAAACAGAAGGAGAATGCTTGTTGGTATCTATATTAGCGAGTTAATCTCAGCCATTCAGACCTCTTTGGAAACTTGTAATTAGGAGGGAGATGAGACAACAGCCAGCTTTTCTTACTGTTGCTAGAACTTCAGGGTCCAGTCAAAAGCAAGTGGTATTTCAGCAAGGAAACCGTATGTGGAAGCTTTTGATTATCATAGAGTTGGACTCAATGCCTTTGAATATCACTTACAATTATACCCGATTCATTGGCCACACAGAACACTTGTGAGATTAGAACATGGACATCCGGGAATAGTCCAGCCCTGCTGGAAAGTTCTCTAGCTCCTGACTTGATAGCCCTTACTAAGAAACTCTCCCAGCCCAGGTCAAGTTCATCATTCAGAAATACCCATCTTTAATAGGCTCTTGGGTTGAATCCTTTCCCAGGCAAAATAATTATTTAACAACAGAAGTCATTTTAGAACCTAGTACATCTTAGAAATTTGGGGCCATGTATTTCCATCAACAAAACAAATAGAACAGAAAACAAAGCATCACTCAAAACAATACAATCAATACATTTGTATGTATTGTTCAACTAATCTCACAGGCAAAAAGTGGAAGTAGGTGGAGGGGGAAATCTGTCTTTCTTGACCTCTCTCATTGTACCTTAATGGGTGGGAGAGGGTGCTGGGGATCAAATTCAGGGTCTTACATGTTTGCTCCATCACTGAGCTATATATCACACAGCCCCTCAAGATCTTTTTATTTATTTATTTTTGGACCAAGCACTGATTCTCGGAAGTGCAGAGTCTATGGAAAGAACAAAGTGTTTAAGAAAAAGATTCAAGCCTCAAGCACCAAGGGAGAAGATGGGGGGGGGGGGGGGTCTATCGTGATCAAAACCTCCCGCAATCAATCAAACATGGGCGACATCAAAAGCAAGCAGAATAGGGGCTGGAGCAATAGCACAGCGGGTAGGGCATTTGCCTTGCACACGGCAGACCCAGGTTCGATTCCCAGCATCCCAGATGGTCCCCTGAGCACTGCCAGGGGCAATTCTTGAGTGCAGAGCCAGAAGTAACCCCTGTGCATAGCCAGGTGTGACCCAAAAAGCAAAAAGAAAAAACAAAAGCAAGCAGAATAAACAGCACACTGAGAAGATCTGGGGAAACACAGAGGTTACACCACATTCTGTTCACCATTTGATTCAGGGTGTGAAAGCTCAAGGAAGCCTGGTGACTACTGTAACACATTAACGCCAGCACCGTGATTCATGTTAATCAAGTCACACTCTGGTGTGAGTCACCAGTGGTACACAGTGGAATCACTATGCCAAAGTGAAGCAAAAATCAGAAGCAGAACTAAAGGCAAACCCTGGAGAGCAAGCGAGATCAGACACTTCTCTTCTTTGCTTTCTCTGTGAAAAATATTTCAGAGAAAACTAATCTGACCCGTGGTCAAATGTGTGAGCATGTACAGTCACTCAGAGAGAAGTGTTTTCGATTCTATTATCTGCATAACTGCCTCAGCATCTACTCTCTGCTCACACCGTTCCTTATGCTCAGTCGATTAGTTCATGCTGACCAGCTCCATCTTCTAGACTGAAACTCCAATCCTCAAGGGCACGAACTTCCTCTTCACCCAGCTCAGACTCATCAGGTTCCCTGTGGCTTTCATACTAACCCAACTTCCACTTTTCCCCTTCAAGTATGAGGATTAGCTGAGCTTCTTCCTAAAGGCTCGTGGGGAAACTCCTATAACTCACGGAGGGTTTCTCCAATAAGATGGGGAAATTCTCCATCTGAAATCTTGGGGATAATTATGTGACTTTTTCTCCTTTGCACGGAAGTCACTCTAACAGCTTAACACATGCTCACGGCAATCATTTCCTTTTGATTTCTGTATCATAAACAAACTTATTTATAACCACCAATCACACCCCCTGTCACCCCTCCCACCACTCAAGGCAATCTATGGCATCTTGGTGTCATTTGGTGAACTGTTCGCTGGAAACTCCTCGTCTAAAAGCGTGTGATTCACTGCAGGAATGTATCAGCAATCACAACTGGAGAGAGATGGTGCTGGAGTGACAAATTACAACGACTTGGACTGTAGAAAGATCCAGAAAGTCAACATAAGCCTTCCTCCAGTCTAGCAATACTGAGGGGAAAGATGTGTCCTTCCATGACTCCCTCAAGTGAAGTGCTCACAATGTTTATAACTTCCCCTCTCCCGGCATTTCCTCATAATTTAGCATCCCTGGGAAGGCTGAACTGATAGCTGGAATTTTTCACCGGAGCGAGGCCATGCCAATGGTGATAGCAACCGACAAGAGATTAAAGGGAACCAAAGAGACTGTGTTGAAAATGTCTCATCAAGGTCACCCACGCGTGACATGGCAAAGTGAGGGAGAAATCTGGGTTTATCATGTTAGGTCCCACAGGAACAACAGTGGCACCTAATTATTGCTCTGTGTGCCCATCCATCTCTAGTCTCCGACTCCCACACACGTGCTCTCACACAGGTCTGTTATTGTGTGTGTGTGTGTGTGTGTGTGTGTGTGTATATATATATATATATATATATATATATATATATCACCACCTTATAGGCCTGAAGGAGAGCTGCCCTCATGGCACCAACTTTCCCAGCCCTGCCGGGCAAATGACTTGGCCCTCCCTGGCACTCAGCTCATGGCGCTGTGATCCTGCCCATTCCAAGGCTCTCTCTGCCCACACGGTGGCCTTCTCTTTGTTTTCAGCAGGTCTTCCTCACCTTTCTAATCACTCCCCCCACCCCCGCCGACACACACATACACACAGGATGCAATAAACCAGCCTGGACTGACATGAAACCAGCACAGGGGCATGCAGACACCATCTAGAGAAGATGAACAGGTGTGTGGGGCACATGCACACCTTTGCCTCTGACGAAGCCTGAGTATTGCCACCTTGCCAGAGATGTTCCACCAGAGACCGCCGCTCGGGAAACCCTCCCCCATGGCTGTGATGGGGGAAAGTGCCCCAGAATGCTATCTGAGGCAGACTGACAGGAGTCAGGCTTGCCTTAGTTATAATCTCAAATCTTCAAATTCATAAATACGTGTTCTAATTTTCTTGGGTGGGGGGAGTTGAGGTTGTTGTGGTAACAGGTTCGAGGGCCAGATCGAACAGCGGGTATAGCGAGTAGGGCTGTTTGCCTTGCACGCAGCCAACCTGCGTTCAATCCCCAGCATCCCATACGGTCCCCTGAGCACCACCAGGAATACTTCCTAAGTGCAGAGCCAGGAGGAACCCTGAGCATTGATGGGCATGACCCAAAAAGCGGGAAAAAAAAAGTTCAAGTATATGTGATGTACTAAGGACCCTTGGAGCTAGCCACAGCAGCAAGAACAGAAAATGACTGTATCATGCAGGGCAGCAGAATCACCGTCTCACAAGCTGATTTGTTAACAAATCACACAACGACCTTAACAAGCGGAATGGTAAGATTGCCAATTCTGAACTGCAGTGGGCTTTAGAATAGAGATGAGATTATTGCCACAGGATCAATTACCCCACCTGCCTAAGGGGAAAAGAAACATATATATGAGCCTACACCTTAAAAACCCAAGAGGGTTGAACCCAAGAGGCAGCACATTTAAAGTGAGCAATCAAATCCAACTCCACTCCTCCTGAGCAGAGGTTTCGGAGCAAATTTCCTAAGGAATTATCCAAACTTTCTGATTTACCGTCTCTCACAGACAGAATATTTATTGATTCCCTCTCTGAGGACCCCTCTACTTGTTATGCAAATGATCCTTGTCTCGTGACAATGGGATGTTTCCAGCAGGGTCATGCTACGTTCTCAGGACATTACTCGCTGCTCTGAGTGACAGTTGAGCTTTATGGTCCCAGGAGCATGTGCTGTGAGGTTATCCTGTCATGCACGATCCAGAATATAGCAGAAAGGAAAGGGTTCTACAGCCCCAGCAAGCTGGAGGAGAGTTTGATGAACTAGAACAAATGTGTGTGGGGGGGGGGGGCGTCGGGGGAGGGAGGCTGATACTTGTAGCTGTGCTTTGAATGGGTCAAGCAAGTGGGGGGAAAGAAGGTGGAGGAAGAGGAGGAGGAGGAAAAGGAGGAGGAGGAGGAAGAAGAAGAAGAGAAAGAGGGGAAGGCATGCCTACTTTTATACTGGATTTCCCTTTTTACCTCCAGTCATCGTTACCTTTCCAGTCAAGTGCACTGATTAACTAATGTCTGCTCAACTACTTCTAGTTCCACCAGAAACAAAACTGGGAAAGAACACTAACAAGGTTACTTAGGGGTGGGGTTGGGGTTACAGTTCGGGTTACTGTTAGGGTCAAGGTTAGGAGCGGGGTTAGGGCTGGGGTGGGGTTAGGGCTAATGCTGAGGTTAGGGTCTGGGTTACTGCTAGGGTTGGAGTTGAGGTGTCTGGGTTACTGCTAAGGTTGGAGTTTGGGATTAGGGATGGGGTTAGGTTAGGTTAGGCTGGCTGAGGGTCTGGGTTTCTGCTAGGGTCAGGGAAAGTTTGAATGCCTTCCCCCACCCCACCCTCGAGTCAGCCAGAGTCCTGCTCTCCGGGGCAAAGAGATACACTCCCCCAGAAAGATTGGAAGTCATTACACCGTAGAACGAAGGATGTAGACCCACCTGCAATGTCACAGACACCGCCAAAGCAAAACAAAACAGTGTCGGGGAACCATTAAGAGAAGATTGTGACTCCAATCACAAGGACAGACGGCCTCAGCTGTGGGGTCAAAGACACCTGATGTGGCTCAGCAGACAGGGGTCAATAACACTAAGGAGTAGTGCTGCAGTGACAAAGGAATCTGTGAGGTAAGATGGAACAGTCCCCTCATCAGGGCTCCCAAGGGCAGCCCTAACTGCGTGACTCACAGGACCATGGACCTGGCCCTCCTGGTGGGGAGAGAGGAAGTCAGGCCGGGGAGGGCCAGCATGGCCAGGTGTGCTCCCCCGGCCTCACTCTGTCTGTAGCGCAGACGCCCAGCATAGGCCTGTGTCCATCTGGCCAGTTCAAAGAGGAGCCGCGGAGAGTGGGCACAAGTTCAGACGGCAGGGTACCCTCAGCTGCAGGCTTCCGAGAGGCTCTGTCCGGAGTGGCTAACACCAGCTTTTTAAGTCAGATAAACAAAAAGTAGTAAATGCAAACAGCAAATTTGCATCCCTAACATTCATGGAGCCCTCGGCCACGTACGTTTCACCACTAAAAAACACGAAGGCCCAGAGAGCTGATGTGAGTCTCCCGATCTGACAATGAATCCTGGAATCCAGCTCTCTCTCTCACTACAAACCTCATGTTTGGTCTATTTTTACATTTTTATTTGTAGTTGTTTTGTTTTTACATTTCTTATGGGGCTGGAGCTATAGCATAGCGGGTAGGGCATTTGCCTTTCACGCAGCCAACCCAGGTTCGATTCCTCCGCCCCTCTCGGAAAGCCCAGCAAGATACCGAAAGTATTCTGCCCGTATGGAAAAGCCTGGCAAGCTACCCATGACGTATTTGATATGCCAAACAAACAAACAAACAAACAGTAACAACAAGTCTCACAATGGAGACGTTACTGGTGCCCACTCAAGCAAATTGATGAACAACGGGAGGACAGTGCTGACAGTGCTGATAGGACCTTTTCAGCTTTCCTTTCCTTGATTTGCCAATTGATTGTTGGGGGATGCGGGGGGAGGATGCAATAACCATGGTTTACAGAAGTGGGATGTTTCTAATTTCCAGGAACAATGTCACCATGCCATGCGTGCCACCAAAATGCCAAAGTGACTTGCGTGACTGTCCACAGGACCCTTCCCAGTCACTCCCTGCCTCCTTTGGCACCTTCAGTTCTTTCATCCAAATCTGGCTCATGGTTTCCCAAAGCAGGTGAAACTGCCCCCAGCCCCAGAAGGTGCTGGAAAGATCCAGAGGGATCACAGTAGCCTTGAGAGCAAAGGAGGATGTAGCACTTTGTTCACTTGAAGAAGACAAATGTTCAGGGAAGCACTGACTCCTTTTTTTCCCCTTTCTGAGAGGGACCAGTAGGTCAGATTAGTTTGGGTAACTCTGGTCTGAGGGTTTGTTTCCATTAAAAAGCATCTTTTCTGCTCTGCTCCTTTATCTGCCGCATCTAAGTTAGAGCACCTGGTATTTACCTTTCTCTTCCTGACATATGTCAAAGCAGAGAGAGGCCTTAACTCCGGTGCTACAAAGGCCCCTCTGAAAATATGACTGTCACCCAGAGCAGCAAGTAATACCCTGGGGACATGGCATGACCCTGCTGGAAACATTCCATATTCACAAGACAAGGGTAACTTGCGTGACAAGTAGAGGTGTCCTCATGATCTTGATCTTATAAGGGGTCCCTGATGCATACTTGGTATATCCTGTATGACCAAAATAAGGTCAAAATGTCTCTAAAGGTGGTGAAGCCAGCTGGAATGAGGGTGGAGGCACTCAACGATGTAGAGAAAAGCGGAAGGCACAGAGAGTTAAGCGTAGCTCTATGCCATCTGCTTCTCTTAACTAAGTCGGAGTAAACTGATGGTTGAATTAACACAATAGCACTGTAGCACTGTCCTCCCATTGTTCATCGATTTGCTCAAGTGGGCACCAGTCTCCATTGTGAGACATGTTACTGTTTTTGGCATATTGAATATGTCACGGGGAGCTTTGCAGGCTTTGCTGTGAGGGCAGGATACTCTTGGTAGCTTGCAGGGCTCTCTGAGTGGGGCAGAGGAATCGAACATGGGTCTGCTGCATGCAAGGCAAACGCCCTACCCGCTGTGCTATCACAATACACTGGTGAATTTGCCTGTAGTTTGCTCAAACCTCTATGCTGTTCTTCTTCCACGTATAATAGTGTGATGAGGAATAGCATCGACAGAAGCAGTGAGTAGAGAGCTGGTGGCGGGGACACTGCCCCTTCTCTACGGTCCTTCTCCCACACAATTGAACTGAGTGCTCCCAACTTCTCGGTCCATTTTACAGATGCTGCTTGAGTGGCCAAAGTGGAAACGTTCAACCTGACTCATACCCACCTTTGTTTTACACATGGTTAAAAATTAAATTTTTCTGCGTGTGAAAGACCCTGAATTTGATCTCTGGTGATGGATGGATGGATAGATGGATGGATGGATGGATGGATGGATAAGTAAATCAAGTCTGCCTTATGAATGAAATTAGGATTTACAAGAGCAGTACAAAGCATCGCCACTTATGCTAAGTGATTTATAAATAGACACCATCTCATCAGGCTTCTCATCACCCTTTTTATGATACTACACTGCTTGTGCCCTCCACAGAGCTGATGAAACAATGGCCAATTTGCCTAGAGCCACACCTTAAGTGGGTACGTGGGGACTCAAGTTTACTATCTTGGGACTTCCAGAATCAGCGCTGCTCTTTCTACTCTGCTTCTCCCTCTCCCTTGTGAGTGACACAGGTCTTTTAATATCTTTGCATCATTATTTGAAAGTTTAGCAAAGTTCTTCTTAAGGGGATAAGGTAAGATTATGGAGCTGGAACAAAAAAAAAACTGCTGAAATCAAAGTCATCCAAGAAATCAATGCTTTGACTAAACTAAATAAATCGACCTGTCTCTTTAGTTTCTTTCATTTAACATGGGAATCTAATATTCCATGGGCAAGTGGGTTATTCACATCCAGATTTACAGAGACTTGCAGAGAAGCTTTTCACATCAAAAGGACCCTTCGGTGAATCAGGGGATCGTGGCCATACTGGGGAGAGGAACCCAGAGGAGAACAAGAAATGTGTTCTGGAGTTGTTCCACCTGTCTGGCAGGGAGAGAAAAAGGCAATGTGAGACCACCAAAGCCAACGAGGATCCCCGCTCCACATGGGGATTCTCTGTCACTCTTCATTCTTGAGTGATATGAGTGAGGGTGGGGGCAGGGAGGGACAGGATAGGAGAGAAGGCTTTGGCCTTGCACGATGTAGATGTTGGTGCAATCCCAACACTGTACAGGGCCCCCGAGCACTGCCGGGAGCAATTCCCTAGCAAGAACCAGGGCTGAGCCCTTAGCGCTACATCAGAGAGGGCCTATGAGAACCCAGGGAGAAGATCAATGCAAGAAGCCAAGCCTGGTTCCTCCCCTGCCTCTCAGGAAATCTGTTCCTCATTGAGTTCCTGCTGGTCGAGCAGCTCCCTGTACTTAAATATGATGGGATAAGGACAGAAGGGGGGTCACAGTATTGGTCCAGGAGGGATTCCATGCAGGCCAGAGACAAGGCATGCATTTATTTCTGGCTCCCCCTTTAGCAATTCTAACTGGCTGGAGGAGGCATCCATCTGTGGCCTTTCTGTCTATAACCAAGGCTACCCTGGTGTCCGTGGCCAGGAAGGTGGCACTTTAGACCAAGTGCACCTGGCAACTATCAGGCCAGACCGCCTTTTGCCACGGTTTGCTGTCATATGCTAAGTCTCCTTGCGGGTTCCCCTAGATAGTGCCTGTGCTGTCTGCTACTGCCCCACTGTCCCAGGATGGCCACATGGCCAGGGCCACTGCCACCGCCAGGCTTTCTCACACTTAACCCATCGCTCTATTATCCTGCTCCTGCATTGGCTCTATTCTTTCCACATCTTTTCCTCACCAGAATGAAGGGCCCGGAGTTGCAGCCTCTTCAAGACTGTTTGATGGCTGTGTGTACACCCCTCTGGGAAAGGGGAGGAGGCGCAGGGTCTTCATTTGTGCACACGGGCCCACAGGAGAGACCCAGCAGCCGGCGAACACTTCCTAACAGGGCTGCTGCAGGCGGAGGAAGAGGTCAAGTGCTCCAGCCCAAATCAATAGAAGCCAGAGCTGAAAATCACCCCCATATTGTGACTTGTGGACAACCCAAACTGAAAGGGAAAATAGTAATTAGCTGGTCAATTATCGTGATGTACATTGTCCTTGAGAAAGAAATAATAATCACTTTAGAGTATCGGGCTCTCATGTGACAGCTGGCACAGAAGTCTCTGCTCCTCTGCGGAGGTGGGACAGGGAAGAACGCAGAGTGGCCCAGACGCAAGTTAGAGACCTCCGAGGACAGGCTGGCCATCGGGGGCCTAGCCTAATGGGGAGTACCAAGAAAGTACCATATGATGCCACATCTTGGAGCTTCCATTTCAACATTGCTCATCTTATATGAAGCTGACATGAGCTTCACCACACCCACCACCCGGGTGCTTCTTGTCCACTGACGTGCCCTCCCCTTCCTTCCTTCCAGTCTGAGTAGGGTTAAGACGGGCTATCGGTCATCACAGATTATTCCAACAGCATCTCGGTCTGGCTAAACTGATTTTCCAGGGTTGGATTTATCCCATCTTATGTCGCTTAGGGACTTAGAATTAGGGCCCAGCAAATACAAGTGGTGTTAGGGACAGTGGAATTATTAACATGCAATATAATTAGTGAGTTCAAAGAAAGAAAGGATCACATCTTTGGGGCAAGGAGAACCCTCCTGAGCAGCTTTGAGGAGGGACCAACTCCCAGCAAGCCGGATTCTATAATGGCTGGATGCCTCAGACCCAATGGGCTAAGAGGCACCAGGGTCATGGAACTTTGAGACTGTGTCACTCTGTCCCTCTGAGCTAGTGCCCGATCTGCAGAGTCACGAGTTTTTTTTTTAATCAGATTCCACCACCACACCCCCATCCCCCGCATACTCTACCAATCACCATTAATAGAACCCGCTTTGAAAAAATAAACTTTATCTCCATTTTATGGCAAGAAAAGAAATATGAGGGTAAGAGAGAGAATGGGGATGTAGGGAGAGAGGGAAGAAAAGGACTTCCTGTCCTGAACCATCAGGAGAATGGTAACAGAAAAGCAGTTTCCCCACCAGACACTCCTAAAGAGAACTTAAAAAGAAAAGAAAATAAGTGATCTGGGCAAAGAAGGCTTGCCTCCAACACTACACACCAGTCACTTGGGGGTGCTGGACCTTCATCATACTATCAGTGTCCCTATTACGTTTCGAGGATGTAACAGAGAGCAGAGACTCCGTCTCTCCCGGCCCCCCCGCACCCCCCCCCCCCCAGGCATCAGCCTGCTTCCCTGAGCACCTACTATGTGTTGGCAGCTCCACTGCCCAGAAATCATTCCACTGAGCTTAGCCCCACGGGGAGAAAACTGTGTGCGACGAGGCTGGAATGAAAAGCGTCTTTAGAAGGAAGGGCAGAGCAAGCCGCCTGAGACGGCAGGAAGGAAGGGGGCACGGGCCCCATTCCGGGAGGGTCGACGTCTCAACCTCCCCTCAAAGGAAGTCTTATGTGTGGACCCAGGTGCTGCCGAGGGGGGCCTGGCGGGGCCGTGGGGGATGAAAGACTTTCTGGAGGCCCTCTGACCCCAGCCTTCCCCCGGGAAATGAGCGAGGAGGCTGCTGGCGGGCCGGCGGGCAGGTGTGCCCTTCAGAAGCCACGGAGATTAGCTGGGGCTTATCCAAACCCCCGCAGGAGGCAAATCTCTCCTGGCCCCGAGACCTCAGACTCCCCTGGCATCAAATGAATCAGATGCGGCCTGGACGTCAACTTGGCCTTTTGTGAACCCGGCGCCCCGCTGCGGGGATCTGGGCCCCATCCCATGGCCAGCCACCCGCCTCCCCACCCCACCCCCATCCCCAACAAGAATGCGATTTGGAAAAGTCGGATTCGCAAAAGAAGAAGCGAGAAAAAGCAAGAACTCTCGAGACAGGCTCACAGAGAGAAGACAGCTCATTTATGCTGCTTCGATCTTTGTCCAAATTCTACCAAATGTTTCTTCTTTCTCTGGAGAATATGACTTCTGGGGAAACCGGGGTGTTTGCTTGTCAGTGTAGGCAAAAAGCCAGAAGATTGAAAGGTCTCAAGAAATGAAGGGGAAGCAAGTTAGCGACCGGAGCTTTGCTGGGAGGGAGGTCCCCTCTATGTGCAACACCCGTTTTTATCAAGCCGAAGTTATGTGACATGGGGAAAGAGCACTGCTTCCACAGGCCGTGGACCCAGGCTGCAATCCTCAGTCAGCCGGGGGTGAGCTGTGAGGCTCAGAGCAAGTCAAAAGACTTCTCTGAGCATCACTGTACCTGTTCCAGATCTAACAGTAGTGCCTTCTTTCATCCCCCTGAGCATTAGATGGGACGGTTTCAAACACAGTACTTACCACAGCATCTGACCCATAGACATTTCTCAACAAAAGTTAGTAACTCCCTTCCTCTTTTCCTTCATTAAGAGAGGGGTTGTATGTGTGTGGGGGGGGGAGGGGGGAGAGGGTGAGGTATTAAATTCTACAGCCACCTGCATCCCAGTTGAAGTGTGGAATTTCACTTAAGTTTACGGGTCTCTCTCTCTCTTATACACACACACACACACACACACACACATACACACACTCATACTCACACTCTCTATGTGTCTCACACACACATACTCATATTCATACTCTCTGTGTGTCTCTCTCACACAAATTCTCTCACATACACACACTCTCATACACACTCTCTCCCACACACACACACTCTGTCATACATAGACTCACACACACTCTCTCACAGCACAGCGGGTAGGATGTTCGCCTTACAAGCGGCCAACATGGCCGACCCGAGTTCGATTCCTCCGCCCCTCTCGGAGAGCCCGGCAAGCTACCGAGAGTATTCGATATGCCAGACACAGTAACAACAAAGTCTCCAATGGAGACGTTACTGGGCCTGCTCGAGCAAATCGACGATCAACGGGAGGGCCTTTACCTTTACCTTTACCTCTCACAGACACTCATTCTCACACATATTCTCTCTCTCACAAACACACACACACACACACATACACACTCCTTTATTTCTTAACACTACTAAAACAACAAGAACAAGAAAGAGGACTGTGGGGTGTGGTGCCATGGGTTGAACTACTGGTTTCATCTCTCATGTCTTTTCAACTGGTGGTGACACACTCACACAAATGCAAGAGGCTGAGGTGTGGAAAGAGTTCTTGACCAGCATAGCAACAATGACAAAGGGGTGTTGATCTAAATTTCCCCTCCAAACTGAAGCGAGTTCTGGGAATCTACCTGCCTCTCAACCATGCTCAACGATGGTCAAGTAGGTGATGTTTGGGCCAGAGTGATAGTACAGCGGGTAGGGCTTTTGCCTTGCATGCGGCCGACCCGGGTTTGATCCCCGGCACCCCATATGGTTCCCCAAGCACCACCAGGAGTGATTCCTGGGTGCAGAGCCAGGAGTAACTTCTGAGCATCACTGGGTGTGACCCAAAAAGAAAAAAAAAGAAAAAGAAGAAGGTGATGCTTGGGCTGTGTGCATTTAACAAAAATTTTTAAAATAGAGATAACAGGGGCCTGAGTGATAGCATGAATTTCCCTGTACATCACCAACCCAGGCTCAAACTCTGCTGCTTGCTGCCAAGACCCAGACTGATACAGAGGACACAGGGAGGGCCGGGGATGGGGGACATGTCACCCCTCTCCAAGCCCCTGCACCTCACACCAGTGACACGCTCTCTGTCCCCCAGCCCTGTGACTGACACCACACATCTGATCACAGAGACAGAGGGCCAGTAATGCCAATGGGACATCTGTGAGCTCTGCCACGACAGTGGGGTCAGCGGCGAGCACCGTGATACACCCGGACTTCCCCCGCCCAGGACCTACTTACTGCCTGAGATTCAAGGGTCAGTGTAACTCAGCCCAGGTCAGACACACATGGATAGACACAAGCTCGCCAAGCGGTCCAATGCTATACGTGTGTGTGTGCATGTGCATGGGTGTGTGTGCGCACGCGGTGTGTGCATGTGTTTGCACGTTCAAGCCCCCATGTAGCTGCCGCCACATCACTTAGAGAAGGACCAGACATCCACTGACCTGGGGGGAGGCGCCGTCCTCCCCAGCCCTCAGAACAGCAGCTGGACCGCCTCTCGCTCTGCTCAGGGGGACATGCCAGCACGCCAATGGCAGGCCCTCAGCTGACTTCTGCGACAGTTCCATCCGGCAGAGCGCAGGGAGCCCGAGAGAGAGCCGGCAGCGACCAGATGGCCCTCGGAGATCACTCTTCAATGTTTGCGTCTGAGTCACTTGGAGGCGGCCGGCTTCGCAAAACAGCAATCTGCGGAGCGGCTCCAGGCGGAGTCCAGCTTTCCAGACAGCCCATCTTTGCCTACAATCGAGAAGATGAGCACAATATTGTCGGCCTCCACCAAAACACGACAGCCTGTATCTATATGTGGAGCATCAAATACGTGAGGTGTCCCCGCGCGCCTGCCACGACAATGGGAACCCGCATGTTTGCCTCCCCGCAGTCAGTTACTTCCCGCGCCTCTCCCATCCTGCTGGCCACTTCTCCCGACGGGCAGCCAGGCGGCGGCTGTGAGGAGCAGCCAGCAGAGGGCACTACAGCACCGGTGCAATAAATTCACATCCCGGCAAGCTGGGTGCTGGAAAGAGGCCAGCTCAGCACAGTGGACCCTGGGGGCTGGCTGAGAGCCGGAAAGATGGGACCCGCGAAGTTGAGAGACGGACAGAGATGGGCTGAGATGGTTGGAGACAGGCCCATAGGAAGAGGGAAGAGGAGGGTCAGCCATTGGAGTTTCCAGGACTGGACTGTTAGGGACCAATCAAATGAAGGGGGTCGACCCCAGCATCCCTGTCCCTCTTGCTTGCTAATAAAGAAGGAAAAGGTGTCTCCGAACAATGGCTCTGGGTGGATGTTGAAAGCAGCTCACTCTCACCAGCCCAACCGAAGGCCCATTCAAGTGGCCCGTCCCTGGACCGATGATTCCTCTGTGGGATAGCCTGACAAGGGATAAACAGGACAGCAATGACCAAGGATGGGTGACTCGTGAGGGCCACAACAAAGGTGCCATGGAAGGAAGCTGTTATTCTCAGAAGGAAGTGACATCTGTCTGGTGTTCTCAATATGACATCACTACTGAGGGCTGGCGGTGAGGAAAAGTAAGACACACACACACACACACACACACACAGACACACACACTCACACACACTCAAGGAATAACGTTTTTTCTTTGGTTTTTTTTTTTTTGGACTACACCCAGTATGCCTCTGGCCTGACTCCTGGCTCTACACTCAGGGATCACTCTTTGATGGGTTCAAGGGACCATCTGGGATGCCAGGGATCAAACCCAGGCCAGCCCCATGCAAGGCAAATGCCCTCTCCACTACATTCTCTCTCCAGCCCTGACGTCAAGGGTTGCTGTTTTTGTTTTTTAGCAAGCTACCTGTGACGTATTCGATATGCCAAGCACAGTAACAAGTCTCACAATGTTACTGGGCCCACTCAAGCAAATTGATGATCAACGGGAAGACAGTGACAGTGACAGTTTTTGAGTGGCAGAAATGCTCTAAGTGCCCGTGGGGAGCTGTGTGGGTGGCCTTGGAGCTGCAGGAGCTGGTCCCCATCCAGCCTGTCCTGGCCCTACCTGAATTCTGTCTGTCTCCCACCTGGGAAAGTATTTCTTCTCTTCTGTCCTGGGTAGCTGAGACTTTTCCTCTTGAAAGACAGAAGGAACAGATAACGCAATAGCAATTGCCTACTGCACTTCCAAAGTTTACTCCTTCCCTTCACTTTTTATTTGTTGCTGTTCTCTCTTCGGATAAATTGCTCATTAATCCGCAGGTCTGGTTCCCATGTCAGACTTCTCTTACAGAGACTGAGTGACGGAAAAAAAATAAAATAAAATAGAGCTTGTACCTATCAACTGTCCTCTTCCATCCTAGCCCTGGTTTTTCTTTCTGTCTGACTTTGAAGGATTCCACGGGACAGAGGGCTATCTCACCCCAGCGAGCTAACCCAGCTCTCTCAGATTCAATGATTGCTGAGAAAACCTTTGGGTGAGAAACTGAGGTCAAGACGCTAGTCCAGTTCTGCAGGAAAACAGCGGTGAACTCTTAGGCAGTTTCCTCTCTCTCTGCCTTAAGAACCTGCCCTCCTCAGTGAGCTGGTTTGGGTTTACCTTAATATGACCACACATGACCTTTTGCAGTTAGTCTGAAGTGTCACTGTCACTGTCACTGTCCTCCCATTGTTCATCGATTTGCTCGGGTGGGCCCAGTAACGTCTCCATTGTGACACTTGTTACTGTGTTTGGCATATCAAATACATCACGGGTAGCTTGCCAGGCTTTGCCGTGTGGGCGAGATACTCTTGGTCGCTTGCTGGGCTCTCTGAGAGGGGCAGAGGAATCGAACCTGGGCCGGCCAGGTCAGCCGCGTGCAAGGCAAACACCCTACCCGCTGTGCTATGGCTCCAGCCCCAGTCTGAACTGTAGATGGCAAATAATAAAAAAACAGACGCGCAGAAGAAACCAGTGCGGGATTAAGAGGCCACCTAATTCAACAACTCTCTGTTGAGTCTCCTCTCTCTTTGGGTCAGCTATACACAAGCTAAGATGTGCAGCAACATTGAAGAGATGAGCCTGGCCTCTCAGGACAGGGAACCTGATGGACCTGATCAAGAGCCTGGATTGAAAGCATCTACAACCAGGCACACCGTTCCGCTGGAGCCATTTGCTTGGGTCATTTGTTTAATCTCTTGGAACAAATGACTCAATCCATAAATTGTGGGAAATAAGGGTTCCTTCTCTGAGAGAAGAATGGTGGGATATTAAGCTTTATGACTAAGTCGTTTATATAACTGTCCTGACCTCAGGAAAGAGAATTCCACCCATTGCCCACATCTCATATGCCATACCTTTTTTTTGGAGGGAAAGCGTTGCAAATAATGTATTTTCATTTCAGTCTCCTCACCTCTCGTGGTTGAATATTATACTCCTGCTTTGGGATGCATCTCAAGTTTGACTTATCTGTCTGCTCCAGCCAACACAAATCTCCCTTTTTTTCTGTTGCCTTTTGAAACCACTGATGTGGTAGTTTGCATCGCTTTATAAGTGATGTGGGTCTCTCTGGCTGGAAGCCCCCTGAATTCCAGCTCCTTATGCTACCTGCTTCCTACAGAGACTGTGAATTCTGCGCCTTGTCAAGGAGAATCCGAAATTTTGTCCAGAGATATTGCTTCGCTCCAGCAGAAGCCAGGTTGCATCAGCATCACCTTCTAAGCATTGTCCAAATAATCTTACTCCCTTTACTTCCCGTCACCCTGGATCACATCAGAAATGTGGCTAAGGAAGAAAACCAGCACTCGGGGAAAGCAGTTCGGGATTGCAGATTTCCGAAGAGCTTCCCAGGTTATTCTGATACCTTGTCGTTCCCTGCAAAGAACCACTGACCGAAGCCTTTCTTCACTCCTTTCCCTCTCCATTGCCCAAATTACTTTCCAAAACTCCCAATAACAACGGTTCCTTGCTGCCTGTCAGAATCACATAAACAAACCTGACTTTCACATTCCCACTCCAGGCCATTTGCCTGACCTGGCTTCTTCCAGTTCTTTCCAGACACCATAGTTGCTGCCAAACCAAACTGGACCAGGTTCCTCTGATCACATCACCCCCTGCCTTCATCCCTGCATCCTCCCTACCACACTTGTGCTTATCAGGGAAAAGTCCTCTGGACCTCCAATGCTCAGTCCCACCTCCCTTCCAGCTTCTTCCATCTTCCAGGTAGGATGAATCGTTTCTCCTCCCCACCCTCCGTCGCCCCGTCCATGAGCTAATCTACAGACAGCAGCTTGAACAGAAAGGCGGGTGGGCACCTGGCCTGGCTGTCTCCAAAAGAGGATGGTCCTTGCCTAGATCTCCAGCAATTTATTTTCACAATTTACCCACTACTGACCTCCAGGTGTATTCCATCACTTGTTTGCCCACTGAATTAAAATGATCTTAATCAAGACAGAAGTTATTCTGACCTTCTATGAAGGAGAAGAACTGAAGGTCCAGCATTTTGGTGGGCACTTGATGAACCAACCTCCAAATCAAGACTCAGAGCAGATCAGACATCAACTCCTCCATCAAGCCTTTACCAGCCCAGAGAGCGGGCAGGGCATCAGTTCCCAGGGCACCCTGCATGTACCATGCAGTGACAGAATCTCTTTCCAATCTGGATCTTTGACTCAAAGTCTACGTCCCTTGGGGGTAGGATCCCCATTTGATTTTTTGTCCCATGGCCCACTGCACTATGCAGTAAGATTCTCAGGCCATGACACTGAGTTGACTGCCCTTTCTCTCCAGCTGACAAGGTCTTTAAGGGCCCCTGCTGCATCTTTTACCATCCTTGTACTTTCAGCAATATTCCTCAGTCCCTGGACAGAGAGCCAGCTTTCAATGACTGTTTTGTGAATTGTTAATAATTTTAATGAACACTCCTGAATGTGTTTAGGCCTGTCTTGGAGGATTCAGGGTCCCTCTTCACCGTGCTTTCAGGAAAGAAAAGCTTTATTCATCTTTCAGTGGCCAAATTCCACCTCTATTGTCTTACAAAGACACACACACACACACACACACACACACACACACACACACATTTCCTGGTATTCCAGCAGGATTAGTCAAGTACCTGGGAAAGTCAGCTCTGTCACTGATACAACTCCCAGCTTTCTCCCCAACATGGCACCAGATCAGCTTGTGACAAATGAACCTTGTCCAGGAGTACAGGGAAAATGAGAAGAGAACCAGTGTGTCTTGCCCTGGGTAAACCCAAGCCGCTCTGTAGTCCTTGGTTACTTATTGGGGGGAGTGGGAGTAAGAAAGGCAGATTAGCTCGGGATCATCAAATCCCATGAAGTTTCTTGGGGAAAGGTTCTGCAGCAATAACAAAGCCTGTTTGCTTCAAAAGGTTGAGCATTGGGGCTAAAGTATGTGTACTCGGAGTTCTCTGTTTATGCCTGGAGTCCCCATCTTCCCTGGGAAATAGCACTGGGATTTCCAGTGGGATTTATTTCAGTTCCATTAGGCCAGGAGTTGGGTAAAGAATGGCATCAGTGAGGGAGGGAAAGGACAAGAGAAAAGATCTGACGTTCACAGCAGTCCTGCGAACTCTGGAAGGATAACTAAGATGATATGTGACTTTAATTTGTGGTTGTTCTGTTTTGGCGGGCCTCCCATGCTGTGCTCAGGAACCCTCAGCCCCACTGGACAATCTTGGCTAACCAGGCTCAGTCCGATGCAAATGCCCAGGGTGCTGCTTAGGCCTTCCCTCACTGGGGATTAACCTGTCACCCATGGTACTGTACTAGGAACCTCCAGGCCTGCTCCCAGTCATGTCAGGGGTCTTCCAGAGCCACACTCAGTGATGCTTAGGGAACTAGGAATTAAATCTGGGTAGGGGCATACCATGTACCCTAACTGCACAACCTCTGGGTTCCTTAGATATGTCTTCTAATGCTCTCCAAGTTCCTTGCAAGACATGCTTGGAGTAAGCATCTTCTATTTACCATTTCCAGCCTTCCATATCTCTCTGAGGGGAGAGGGAGAGAAAGAGAGAGAGAGAGAGATAGAGAGAGAGAGAGAGGACTATTAAGAAATAAAATTTAAAAATTCAGCAGGAATGGTGGCCCTGTGGTAAAGCATTTGCCTCGTGTGTGAGAGAACTCTTTGTTGGAACTCTGGCATCCAAACAAAGCAAACACAAACAAAAAACAATCAGCCTTGGCTCACTGCATGATGAACTTTTGTGGGTCTCTCTGTACTTAAGACATCAACTTAAAAATAATTATTTTTCAAGGAAATCCAAAAATGTGTACTTAGAGGGAATAAGAAATAATCTCTGTTTCCTCCCCCAAATCCCCATGCCACAAAAAATTAAATAAATAAATAATCTGGAGAAAGAAAGAACCAGCCAAAGCACCTCCATAATGGCACCCTCAGTTTTCCATATTTGCTGGGTTTTAAACACAACACCTTGAAGATAAAGTATCGTCTCCAAATTCAACTTTTTTTGCTACCTGAATAAACCATTAGGAGCTTTCTATTTGCTTCCCCAAATATGTCAAGAAGAGTTCACTGTCCAAGTCGATCACCATGGTAAGAAGTCTTCATTTGGCTAATAATATTTCACACTTCTGATGAGAACTAGGAGCCCTCTTTACAGAGGAAATTAAATGAACATTTTATCTCCAAAAGTCCCATGTAGTTAAGCCGAGAAAGACAGATGTGCCCGATTATTAAGGGGAAGCCCAATGTTATCTTCCCAGTTTAAAGGGAAAAAAGAAATGCAAGGGGTGATCATAAAAAGTGATAACCCCTGACAGGTGTGTGTGCCACCTGCTGCAGCATTTCACCCAAATATATCCTTTGAGAAAGCAAGTGTTTCCATAAGGGAGACGGAAAGTGAGTTTATTAGCATTGACCATACATTGCCATTTTAGTGGTTATTTTAAACCTGTCTGATGGACTTGAAAGACTAGAGCCTCCCTATACACACATGAGTTCTTTTGCTTGACTCTTGGTAAGATGTTAAAAAATATCTGAGGATGCATTTTTCATTTTCTTTTTTTTTTTTTTGAAGATGTTTCTTAAAGAACCTGCTAGTACAGCAGGTAAAGTGCTAGCCTTGCATGCAGCTGACCCAAGTTCTGTCCCCAGCACCACAAAGGGTTTCTTGAGCCCCACCAGGAGTGATTGGTAAGCACAGATCCAGGAGAAATCCCTGAGTACAGCTAAGTGAGGCCCTCAAACAAAAAAATTTTTTTAAAAACCCCAAAATTTTAAAAAGTTAAAAGTAAATGGAAATTTCTGTTTTCAGGACCGGGACGATATAATTCACTGACAATATCTTGACCTCATTGTGCTCAAAATGTAAAATATTAGAGGCACGATGAGTCCATTTTCAAGAAACGCCCAGGTCCAGTCTTCTGCACGGTTTGCAAGTTTTATATCTATTGGAAAAACTACAGACAGTTGTGTGAAATACTTGGATTAATGGCTGAACTTGAATCTGTGCCTTAAAATGTCTGGGGATCAACCTTGCCCATAAAGCTCCCTTGTTCCTTTTAAGTTGATCCAGCAGAAATTAAATATCTGCAGGGGACCCAGGCCAAAGACTGGGTTCCCGCCAAGTCTGTGTCCCTGGGCCATCCACATTCCTCTGGTTCTGAGGAGAACGACTCATACAGAGGGCAAAAGCGACTTGTTCACATACCACAGTCAGAGACACGAGCCACTCGTGAACCCCAGTCACTAGCTTCTTAGAGTGAAAAAACTGAGGCAAGCTGATAAAACTTCAGCCATTTTCCCTTCTTCCTCCCCCTTAACCAAAGGAGAACTGATCAGAAAACAGGACTCCCTGCCATGATGCTCTCAAGAAGTTAAACTGACAAACTTCCCTGAGCATCAAGGCTTTGAAAGCATTCGTTTAAATTTGGCATTTGAATCAACCCCACACCCACCCCCCACCCCCCACACCCAGCCCACCGAGTGACTGTTCCTTGGCAAAAGCTCGGAAAACTTTATCTCAGATAAATGTTCATGGCTCACAATTCCTGGCTGAGGGTTGCTCTAAGGGCCTAGTTACGTGCTGGGAATGAAACAACCACCAGGGTGGCCAGGATTCAATTCGGATGTGCATTCCAACCATGATCTGCTCTGCATTTCTTGAAGAAGTTCTCTTTCTATAGACATTTCAAAACATCATTTCACAAAAGAAGGGAGGCAGGGTGGCTGGGCCCAAGTCCCCAGAAGTGAGGCGAAGAGAATGGAATGGGCAAGAATGGATGTGCAGGGGGGCTCTGAAGCTGGCCAGAGCCAGGGGGATTTCAGACTTCCAACGTCCGGTGTATGGGGCGCATGCGCATGATTTATGGAACCCCAAAGTGATCCTACCCTTAGCTTCACAGACAGACTACAATCATTCTTTGGAAAAGAAGAAATCATGAGCTCATACTGAACCCCAACCTACCAGCATGTGTTATAGAATGGTGCGACTCTTCAAAGGAAAAAGTGGTGGTGGGAGGGCTGGAAATTCATCTTCTGCAAGCAGATATGGCCCCTTTCGACTTGAAATGCATTTTAGAATTCAAATGCTGAATGCTTTGCAAATTCTGACAATAGGAAAAGTCCTGGAGTCATGCCAGAAAGTAGACAGCTTGAGGGGGGAAAAAAGGGAAAAAGATCAAGCCAGAATCATTTTTTTCCATACAATTACAATGAAGAAAACTACAGACAACCAATGACAGGTAAGCTATTTTTTTCTAAGTGAAAAACCAAGTTCACAAAATAGGCAAATGTTTTGTTTTTAGCAAAATTGCTTGACTATGGAGTTCAAATTTCGTCTTTTCTCTTTCTATATGGGATGAGTTTTAATCATTTCTTTATTTGAAAACATAGATTATATAAATTCGAAGTCGCTGAGAGGAATTCCCAGAATTCAAATGTCCTATATCAAATGCCCATTTGAAATACTCTGCTAAAAATATCTTTTGAATTCATAATCTTGTTTCTTCTGAAAGCTTTGGGAAGTATCAGAGCTGACCTGTTCAGAGATAGGGACTTGTTCATACAGAAATGTCACCCCCCCCAAAAAAAACACCCATGTATAAGTTACAGACAGAATCCCACAGCCACACCCAAATGCGGTCACACCCACTGTTTGTGGTATGCATTGGAAAGTGCCACCTGAATTTCTCCAACAGTCTGAAATCATCTGAGAAAGAGCTGACCCAGCTAAACTGATGGCCACCTTTGAACAAATCACAAAGGGCAGATCCGACCTCGCTTAAAATTCCCATGGAGCTGCTGAACTGAACCAAAATAAATAAACAGGACGCTGAACACATGGACAAGACTTTTCCCGTGATTTTTCAAACAGAGAATGCAGCTGGAAACAAGTTATCGCCACCAAAGCTCATATGTGGAAACTGCCCTTGGCATCCAGGATGAAACAAACCAACCACCCAGGCAGGTGCGACCCCCTTGGCTGCTGGCCCCCCTCAGCACTCCCTCCCAGAATACTCTACTCTTGCTGCATTTCCAAGTTTGGTGAACAGTACTGCCGAGCTGCTCATCACAGCAGTGTGCGGTAAGAAAGGCTCCAAGCTAGAAATCTGCATTTTCCTCCCTCCTCCTGGAGAGAGGCCACTAGTAAGGGAAAGCCTTATTTATTTATATTTATTTATTTATTTACTTATTTTTAAGCAGAGCAATGAAATGGAAGAAGTAATAGACATGCAAAGCTTGAACACTGGCTTCTCTCACCATCTTCTGTCCCTACTGTGGCAATCTCTAGAAGAGCAAGAGCTGTGCCGAAATGGACACTCAGACAATGGACAGCAGAACCAGGATGGGGAGGAGGAAAATGAGATGCGTTTTGCATTTGGAGCTAAGAAAGCAGGACTGGTCCCTTTTCTTGGATTTGTTGTGTGGGGTTGTTTTTTATTTATTTATTTATTTATTTATTTTAGGTTTTGGTTTTCTTTGGGTTTCGGGGGAGGGTGTCTTCTTTTGTTTGTTTTTGCCAAGAGTCTGGCTGATGGTGAGACATCGCACAGAGCACAAACACAAAGGGTGTCTGAACCTCGCTGGATGGGCCCAAAGACTGCTGCACTTGCCAACGCATCTTAGCACTATTTGCAGGAATATACGGGCTACCAGACAGCTTTGTTCTGTCTGTCTCTCCCTGCCACACCTTCTGTGTCCTGCTACCTCCGGCAAACCTCTATGAGTATAAGGATGTCCGGCCCATTACAGGTACGAATCCAGAGCTACATCTGCAGGTATTTCTCGTCTAAGGAGCCTGTGGTGGTTCCTCCGACTCTCAATTAGTCGGCAGTAGCTAAGACCCACCGGGCCCCTGCGGGAACAAAGGGAGGGAGACACGCAGATGATCCAGCACCTGCATCATACAACCAAATGGCTACAGATATGGCATCTTTCCCTGCTGCTGTTCCTTCGTGACTCTCAGGTCCACGGACTACAGGTTATGAACGTGTCCTGCTGCCTAATTAAGAAACAGACTGTCTCTTTGCCATATGCGGGGATTAGGAGACCATCATCGGGAATGCCATGCATTTGACTCAACTAAGAGGAAATACCTGGGGAGAGAGAAGGGTTGTAGACACCTTTGGTCCTTGCTCCATTTTAATCACCAAAACTGACCTGCACTGGAGAACTGAGTTCTTTGTCCATCTCGTCATCATTATGAAAGACACTCATACAGTAATGATGAATTTTAAAAAGAGCAGGAAATATTCAGAAGTAGAAAAGGACAGATTAGGTCTCTACAACACGTGAAATTTCCCTAGTTTAAATTCATATCTGGATTTTGGTTAACTTTGGGTGGGGTTCTTTGGGGGAGTGTGTGTGTGTGTGTGTGTGTGTGTGTGTGTGTGTGTGTGTATGTGGTTTTCATTGCACTCACAAGCACCAACTTGCAACCAGTGCATGATAACTTGCAACTGATGCATGCTTCGCTAACCATGGGAAGTAATATGAAGAATTCTTCCATTTCATTCTGCAGAAACCTCATGAGGAAAACAGAATCAGCCCTTTTGGAAATCAATGATTTCCCTTTCAGATGTCAAGGACAACAAAATAATGCTGACTTTCACCACCAAGAGATAGCGGGGGACAAAAGTTGCCAGTGCTTCTCTAGGTTTGGAGTGTGAAGAAATGCAAAGGGGACCTGGGTGCTGCCTGGTGCTGGGGCTCCTGGTCCCTTTTTTCTGCTGAGTGAAGAGAAGCTGTGAGCTCCTCCATACTTCCAGTTCCAAGTGAAACTGCTGTCAAGGAGGGCTCAGGAAAAACCTCTTTCTCTGACCTGCAGGGAAGACTTCACAGCCAGGCAGGCATCACCACTCCCTCACCCTCGACTCCTGCTCCATTTCTGGAGGCCCAGGCACCAAGGAGCAAGCTCAGCCTCCTTTCTCCCTGAGCACCAGGGCCTCAGAATGACACGCCACCCCTTTTAATTTGCCAGGGAGTCACAGCAGCCCAAGCACCCAGATACCTCACCCAGGTCAGCAGGAGCCTCTGAGCGAGCATCTTACAGGGCCCAGAGGGGACAGTCAGTAAGCTTTCCTACTAGGGGGAGGCGCCAGACATCAGACAAAAGCAAGTGGGGGAGCTCAGGAACCCGGCCCCATCCTGTTTGTCCCCACAGGGAAGAGTGCTCAGGCCACCCATTGTGGCAAGGCAGAAGCGAAATGGCTGAAGAGGGTCCCCAACATCCTGCATGATGTTCGACTCTCGTTTTGTGGGGTGGGGAGTAGCCACAGCAGGAAGAGCAGAGTCATATGCACAAGGCAAGCCCTCCCCTCCCCAGAGGCCAGGGCAGCCCCTTCTCTGGCAGAACACAAGAAAATGCACATGGTGCTACTGACAAGTCACGGCCCCACCAGCCCCACCAGCCCTGCCTTCAAAAGTTGCATTCAGAGGCGGCGGCCAAGATGAGACAATGGTGACTCCGAGGCTGGCAAAGCTGCTGGAATCACTCAGTTGCTCACTGCACACGGCAGACGGGGAGAGCCAGGGCATGAATTGTCCCCGCCAGGTGGGCAGGGGCATGGCATGGCACCGTCACCGCAGTCTTCTTTCCCCAGTCCCGGAGCAGGCAACTGTCACTCCAAGAGGAATGGAGAGGTAGCAAGTCACAGTGGTCTCCCCTCCCCAACTAGGGGTCAATATGAGAGACACCCCACCCCAGACATAATCCATCATCTGTGCTCCCCGAGCATTAATGGCAGTGTCAAGGTGTGTTCCAAAGTGAGGTTCCCTTATGCCTCTCCCCACAGTGATTAATTCCACCATCCCAAAGCATGGCCAGATGGGAGAATTTCCACCTGGGTCACCATTCTTGGCATCCATACACTAGAGATAAAGGACTGGGCCAGATGTAGGTTATAAGAAACACGTGCCAACCCTCTGAATATCTCCAGCCAATGTCCTGAAAAACAAGGGATGGCTGGTGTTTGCTGCTCCCAAGAGGGCCTTGAGATGTGCCTCTTCCTCCCCTTCACTTCAAGATCCAAGGACCCCAAAATAATACAGCCCCCAGCAAAATCAGCCCTGTTCATTCGGAAGACAAGGAGACCAGCTCAGCCTTCGTGAGCCAATTAAACAGAGTGGTGGTTTCTTGTCTGCAGCTGGGAAGTTCCCCATTTGCATCGATAATTGAGACATTTTGAAAGAACCTCCCTTAAATTTATCATGTTAGAACATACTTGCTCAGTATGTGTCTGGGCAGAGCGGACTGACTGCATAGAAAAGCCAAGTTAATGCAAGCGTATGGGGCAAATACAAGGGAGAGGAGGTCCAAACGATCCCAGTGAAAGAACCATGAAAACCACGCCCATCTCTAGAATGTCACACCCCACAAGAATGAGACAGAAGGCCGTCCCCATACTGTCACTTTCAAGGAAGAGCAAAATACCCACTTCCCTAATTTTTTTTTGAGTCAGAATTTGTTTCTGTCACAATCAGTCTTTTCAAATGTCAGCTCTAAGTAATCTATAAAAGACAGACTGAAGATGGATGATTTCCATCCCTACAAATGAGCATTCCGAGTTTTGGCTTTCCTTTAAGAGCACAAACAGTTTATAATTCCACACTGTAAATCTTCCGAGGCCTGCACGCCCATGCAGGGCCTGACACTGCGAGTATCCATCATGTCAGACCTCAAGGCGAAGCAGAGTCCATTTCCTGAAGCTTTTGCCAGGAAACCCCTGGGCCTGCAGAATGTGGAGCTGAACTATCCAGCACCCGCTCCTCCTCACTCCAGTGAGGACATTGCAGTCGGGTCCATAGAATGTAATAAGAAGCTCTGCATTTCTATACCTATTAATCTGTTGAGGAATTCCTGCAGAAAAAATGTGGTTGGAAGGGGGAAAAGCACCAGAGACAAGTGAATTCTCTTCACATCTGACCCCAAGGGGAACACAAAGGGGAGTGGCAACCTTCCAAAGCAGGCTGACCCCTGAGATGAGTCCCCCACCCACCCACCCTAACAGATTCCAATCGCATCTATGCTCACAGCTGATCTCCACAGGCTCAGAAAAGCCTCATCCATAAATGAATCTGTTGAAAAAAATCAAGTATGTGGATTTGGTGACCGGAATCTCATAGCTACCATGGAGTCAGGGATGGACGACCTACCCCCATCTCCCCATTCTTCCAGGAACCTGGCAGTCACACCCACGAACTGCTTCTGGCAGCAAATAAGCTCATTAATCAGCCATGATCCAAAGACTCACAAATAAATCTTGGAAGAGATCAACAAGCTGCAGAGATGCCTCAGACCCCAAAGTCACCACACAGTTGGTGGAGGGATGGGTATTTGATCATTGTATAATTGAAACTCAAGCACAAAATGTATAAATCTACAACTGTAGATTACAACCTCATGGTGTCTCACTAATAAAAATTTAAAAAAAAAGAAAAACAGATTGAATATAAAAAAATTAACTCCAAATGTATCACCTTATTTAAATTGTAGAATTCCTGGAATGCACAATCATACTCTATACCACTGATGTACCGGGAGTAGCACATATTGGATAGGATGTAATGTAGAAGGCAACCAATCTCAGTTCCAAAGGGCTGGAGCGATAGCACAGCGGTAGGGCGTTTGCCTTGCATGCAGCCAACATGGCCGACCCGAGTTCGATTCCTCCGCCCCTCTCGGAGAGCCCAGCAAGCTACTGAGAGTATCTTGCCCGCACGGCAGAGCCTGGCAAGCTCCCCGTGACGTATTCCATATGCCAAACACAGTAACAACAAAATCTCCAATGGAGACGTTACTGGGCCCGCTTGAGCAAATCGATGATCAACGGGAGGACATTTACTTTACTTACTTTTACTCTATACAAGGGCTCAACAGCTCCAGGGTGAGATACAATAATCTTCACACACTTTCTTCTAAGGAAACCTTTTTTGATAACTTTTAGAGAATTATTCATAACAAGCAATACAAAATAAATTGTTTAGAGCCTGTTATTGAGGCAGACTTTGGTGGTGGTTGGGAAAATTAAAAATAACGGTGGTGGATAAGGTGTAAAAGGGGTGGAGTTGGTGTTGGAATATTGAATGTAACATCACTGTGAACAATCTTATTTTTCAAAAGCAGGGGGTAGGGGGCAGAGAGGGAAAAAATGTTAGCCAGAGCAGGCTGATGAGGGTCCTGCTTTGTCGGAGATAAGCTTTTTCACTTTCCATCAGGATCTCTGACATTCACACCAGCACCAGTCTACAAAAGTTTGGTGGTTTTGTTTTTACTGGATATTTTTTCCAAATTTTGGAATAAACAATCTTGAGATGCCAGAGTGTCAGCCAGGGTGAAGATCACTCCCACTTTCTGTGCACAGCGATGTAGAGGGGGGTGAGCTTTTTGAGGACGTGGGACAGGGAAAAGTAGAGAATGCTAAATGACAATGATGGTGTTGCTCTGGCCAATACAAAAGTGACAGGCAGCAAGGCCAGGCCTTCTCCACATTTCTCACTCATGCCACAGAGCTGGGATAATGAAGTGTGAGTGCTTTGTGGGAAGGAAGTGGTAGAGAAATGCTCAGGACACACACGCACCGCATTCATTGCTGCACTCAGTACAATAGCTAAGGCATGGAATCCACGTAGGTGTCCAATGACAGAGGGATGGATTATGAAGATGTGGTACACACATACAAGGGAGCACTACGCAGCTAGGGAGAATGATAAAGTCGTGCACGACCTGCTGCAATGTGGTACGAACTGAAAGATATCATGTTGAATGAAGTAAGTCAGAAGAAAAAGGCAAATATGGGATGCTCTCACTTGTCTGTGGCTTACAGAACACTGGATGAGGATATATGCTGCAGTAAAAGGGGGATGCGTAGCTCAGTGTTGACCCCAGTGTTTATAAATAAGGACAGAGAAGGAAAGAAATCAAGATGGGGGAAGAAGAGAATGGGAAGTGATGGGTGAACAGGCACCAGGGCTTTGGTTATACCAATGATGTGGGCGAGTGGTACAGACACGTTTCCCAAACAGACTCAACAACACTGAAAACATGAGATCTGAGTTTCAACCACTGAAACTCTGCGATGTTCCTGTCAAGGTGACAGATGGGGATGGGATGGAAGTTGGAGTGGGAGGGAATCTGGGGACACTGGAAGAGGGAAGGATTGGTGTTGAAATATTATATGCCAAGAATGCAACTACCAATAACTTTGTAAATCAAAGCTCTTTTATAGGAAAAAATTCTTTTTAAGAAAGAAATATTGTCGAACAAAGCTGAACATCTCCAGGTCTCTCTCCTTATTCAACCAGGTACAGCCCGGCGCCCAGGACTTGGGAGTCTCTCTGGGCATGCGCAGCTAGCTCGATCCCCTAGAACAGCCGGTTTTCTATCCCTTTTTCTGCGCCCTTTCCGGAGCCAAAATACTCTCCCACTACATATGCCATAGGAACCATAAGCTACCCTCTTAGATGGAACCTTCTCTAGGTTAGCTAAGCTACTAGAAACACAGTAGCCAATAACTCATAAGCCTATCTCAAATCACACTGCAAGCAGAATAGTAACAGTGAACGTGAAGGACTAAACCACACTGGTCACAATGGTAAAGCAACACAAAAGCCCACCAAACTTCCTTATTGAAGAGTCTAGCCCAGAAGACACCAACAGTACTGTAGTGTTAGACAAACTTTCTGACAAGGAATTCAGAAGGGAGCTACTTAGGATGCTTAGGGTACTAAAAGAAACAATGGAAAGCAATGCCAATAAAAGACAAGAGGATTTGAAGGCAGAAATGAGGAAAATGCAATCGGAAATGTCAGACCTGAAAAACCTGGTAGGCAAATTGAAAAACTCAGTGGAAGGCCTCAGCAGCAGAGTAACAGCTGCTGAGAACAGAATCAGTGAGCTTGAAGATGAAGTTCAGAGACTCTCCAGAAAAGAGCAGAAAATGGAAAAGAGACTCACAATTCAGGAACAGATGGCAAGAGAAGACCGTGATGAAGCCAAGAGGGGTAACATAAGAATTATTGGAGTCCCAGAGGGACGGGAAGAAAATCTTGATGAAGAAGAAACTGTCAAACACATCATTGCTACAACGTTTCCAGAGCTGAAGAAAACCTGTGGCCACATTCAGGAGGCCCGAAGGGTACCAGCTAGAAGAAATCTGAATAAAAATACCCCAAGACACATTTTGATCAAAATGACCAAAACCTTAGACAAAGACAAAATTTTGAAAGCAGCAAGATCGAAGAAAGAAATCTCTTACCAAGGAGCATCCTTAAAATTCACAGCTGATTTTTCTGATGAAACCCTCATGGCCCGAAAACAGTGGTGGGACATAGTGAAAAAACTCAATGAAATAAATGCCTCTCCAAAAATACTTTACCCAGCGAGACTCTCATTCATAATAGAAGGAACAACACACAGTTTCACAGACAAACAACAGCTCAGGAACTTCATAGACTCAAAACCATGGTTACAAGAACAACTAAATGGCCTATTTTAAAGCAAGACAGGCCCCTCAAATACACCAAATTTCAACAGAACAATGGGACAAAATCCCATAACAATAATCTCTCTCAATGTCAATGGGCTAAACGCACCAATTAAAAGACATAGAGTGGCAGGATGGATTAGAAAATTGAACCCAACATTCTGCTGCCTGCAAGAAACACATCTCAATAATCAAAGCAAACACAGACTGAGAGTCAAAGGCTGGAAAACAATCCTACAGGCAAACAGCTCCCATAAAAAAGCTGGGGTAGCCATCCTAATATCAGACCACATCGATTTCAGAGTGAAGAAGGTCATAAGAGACAGTGAAGGCCATTTCTTTTTAATCAAAGGATCTGTACAACAGGAAGAACTTACAATAATAAATGTATATGCACCTAATGAGAGACCAGCAAAGTACTTAAAACAACTACTCATAGATTTGGAAAAAGACACAATACTAGTGGGAGAATTCAACATCGCTTTGTCACCTCTTGATAGATCAACCAGACTCAAGCTTAGCAAGGACATACTTCATCCGAGGGAAACAATGGAAGAAAGGGACTTAGTAGATATATATAGGACACTTCATCCTCAAAAAGCTGAATACACATTCTTCTCAAGCGTCCATGGAACATTCTCCAAGATAGACCACATGCTGAGCCACAAAACATACCTCCATAAAATTAAGAAGATAGAGATTGTATCAACAATCTTCTCATACCACAATGTGCTGAAATTAGAAGTAAATCACACACAAAAACAGAAAACTAAATCAAACATCTGGAAATTAAACAATGTGCTATTGAACAATAAGTGGCTTAGAAAGGAAATCAAAAGATTCCTAGAAACAAATGAAAATGAGGACACAAGTTACCAAAACTTATGGGACACAGCAAAAGCTGTGCTAAGAGGAAAGTTTATAGCTCTACAAGCATTCCTCAGGAAGGAGGAGCGAGCACACATAAGTAACCTAACCTCACAGCTTAAGAGCTTGGAGAAGGACCAAAAAAAGGAGCACAGCCTGAACAGGAGAAAGGAAATGATAAAACTCAGAGCAGAGATTAACGAGATGGAAACCCAAAAAACAATTCGAAAGATCAATGAAACCAAGAGCTGATTCTTCGAGAAAATTAACAAGATCGATAAGCCTCTAGAAAAACTCACAAAGAAAGGGAGAGAGAAAACCCTAATAAACGGAATCAGAAATGAAAAGGGGATCATCACAACAGAAACTACAGAAATTCAAAGGATCCTCAGGGAGTACTTTGAGAAGCTTTATGCCACAGAACATCAAAACCTCGAGGAAATGGATAAATTCCTAGATTCCTACAGACTCCCAAGGCTGAACCAAGAAGACCTGGAATACCTGAACAGACCTATCACCATCAAGGAAATTGAAATGGTAATAAAAAGTCTCCCCAAGCACAAAAGTCCTGGCCCGGATGGATTCACTAGTGAATTCTTCCAAATCTTTAAAGAGGACATACTCCCAATCCTCTTTAAGCTTTTCCACGAAATTGAAATATCAAAAACACTTCCGAACAGTTTCTACGAAGCAAATATCACACTGATACCAAAGGCAGACAGAGATACCACAAAGAAAGAGAATTACAGGCCGATATACCTGATGAACACAGATGCAAAAATCCTCAACAAACTACTAGCAAATAGAATCCAACTAGTAAGTAAAAGTAAAGGCCCTCCCATTGATCACTGATTTGCTCAAGCGGGCCCAGTAACGTCTCCATTGGAGACTTCGTTGTTACTGTGTTTGGCATATCGAATATGTCACGGGGAGCTTGCCAGGCTCTGTCATGCGGGCGAGATACTCTTGGTAGCTTGCTGGCCTCTCCGAGAAGGGCAGAGGAATCGAACTCGGGTCGGCCACGTTGGCTGCGTGCAAGGCAAACGCCCTACCGCTGTGCTATTGACAGCAGTAGGGCATTTGCCTTGCACGCAGCCAATGTGGCCGACCCAAGAATTCAACTACTCATCAAAAAGATCATACACCATGACCAAGTAGGATTCATCCCAGGGATGCAAGGATGGTTTAACATTTGGAAATCAATCAACATAATCCATCATATCAACAAAAGAAAAGATAAAAAGCATATGATCATATCAATAGATGCAGAGAAAGCATTTGACAAGATCCAGCACCCCTTTATGATGAAAACCCTAGCCAAAATGGGTATAGAGGGGACTTTCCTCAACATAGTTAAAACCATCTACCACAAGCCTACAGCAAGCATCATCCTCAATGGGGAAAAACTGAGAGCCTTCCCTCTAAGATCAGGGACGAGACAAGGATACCCACTCTCTCCACTGCTGTTCAATATAGTACTGGAAGTACTTGCAATAGCGATTAGGCAAGAAAAAGATATTAAGGGCATTCAGGTAGGAAAGGAAGAAATCAAGCTCTCACTATTCGCAGATGATATGATACTCTACTTAGAGAACCCAATAACCTCCACCAAAAAACTCCTAGAAACAATAGACTTGTATAGTAAAGTTGCAGGCTATAAAATCAATACCCAAAAGTCCATGGCTTTCCTATACGCAAACAGTGAGAGAGAAGAAAGCGACATGAAAAGAAACAATCCCGTTCACAATTGTGCCCCAGAAAATCAAGTACCTAGAAATCAGCTTAACTAAGGAAGTAAAGGAACTGTACAAAGAAAACTACAAAACGCTACTTCAGGAAATAAAAGAGGACATGAGGAAATGGAAAGATATCTCCTGCTCATGGGTCGGGAGACTTAACATTGTCAAAATGGCAACACTATCGAAAGCATTGTATAAATTCAATGCAATCCCTATAAGGATACCCATGACATTCTTCAAAGAAATGGAGCAAACACTCCTGAAATTTATATGGAACAATAAGCCCCCACGAATAGCTAAAGCAATTCTTGGGAAAAAGAAAATGGGAGGAATCAACCTCCCTAACTTCAAGCTCTACTACAAAGCAGTAATAATTAAAACAGCATGGTACTGGAACAAAGGCAGAACTGCAGACCAATGGAACAGCGTTGAATACACCGACATCTCCCCTCAATCATATGATCATCTAATCTTTGATAAAGGTGCAAGTAATGTGAAGTGGAGTAAGGAAAGCCTCTTTAACAAATTGTGCTGGCATCACTGGACGGCTACATGCAAAAAAATGGGCTCCGAACTCTGCCTAACACCATGTACAAAAGTAAGATCAAAATAGATTAAAGACCTCAACATCAGACCAGAAACCATAAGGTACATTGAAGACAAAGTTGGCAAAACCCTCCATGACATTGAAGCTAATGGTATTTTCAAAGATGCCACGCCACTGGCCGAGCAAGTGAAAACAGAGATAGATAAATGGGACTATCTTAAACTAAGAAGCTTCTGCACCTCCAAAGAAACAGTGACCAAAATACAAAGACAGTCTACAGAATGGGAAAGTATATTTGCCGAATACACATCTGACAAGGGGTTGATATCCAGGATATACAAAGTACTGGTTAAACTCCACAAGAAGAAAACATCCAACCCCATCCATAAATGGGGCAATGAAATGAACAGAAACTTTCTCAAAGAAGAAATCTGAATGGCAAAAAAGCACATGAGAAAATGCTCTACATCATTAATCATCAGGGAGATGCAGATCAAAACTACAATGAGATACCATCTCACACCTCAGAGACTGGCCCACATTCAAAAGAACAAAAGCAACCAATGCTGGCGCAGATGTGGCGAGAAAGGGACACTCCTTCACTGTTGGTGGGAATGCCGACTGGTTCAGCCCTTCTGGAAAACAGTATGGACGATTCTCAAAAAATTAGAAATTGAGCTCCCATTTGACCCAGCAATAACACTCCTGGGAATATATCCCAGAGAGGCAAAAATGTATAGTCGAAGTGACATCTGCACTTGTTTATTCATTGCAGCACTCTTTACAATAGCCAGAAACTGGAAGAAACCTGAATGCCCAAGAACAGATGACTGGTTAAAGAAACTTTGGTACATCTACACAATGGAGTACTATGTAGCTGTTAGAAAAGATGAAGTCATAAAATTTACATACAAGTGGTACAACATGGAAAGTATCATGCTAAGCGAAATGAGTCAGAAAGAGAGGGATAGACATAGAAAGATTGCATTCATCTGGGGGATATAAAGTAACAAAATATGAGATTAATACCCAAGAATAGCTGAGATTAGCACCAGGAGGATTACTCCATAGTTTAGAGGCCAGCCGGGCATTCTAGGGGAAAGGGCAGCTCAGATAGAGAAGGGAGCACCAAATAAAGGGTGTTTGGAGGATCCTCCCAGGAGGGGAGATACATGTTGAAAGTAGACTATGGACTGAACATGTTTACCACTCAATGTGGTCTTTTGCAGACCACAACATCCAAAAGGAGAGAGAGAACAAAAGGGAATGCCCTGCCACAGAGGCAGGGTGGGATGGGGGGGGGGGGGTGGGGGTGGGAGGGATATTATCCATGGTGGTGGAAAGTGGGCACTGATGGAGGGATGGGTATTTGATCATTGTATAATCGAAACCCAAGCACAAAAAATTGTAAATCTACAGCTGTACTTCATGGTGTTTCACTAATAAAAAGAAAAAAATGAAAAAGAAAAAGAAATATTGTCCTCAGATGTCCCCTGGAGCCAACGGGCATGCCCAGATCTCAATGCAATGTGAGGCCCACAGTGACTTTAGGAACTCAGCCCTCAGGACAGCCACAGAAAGTGAGTGCAAGGGCCCTGGGAAGTGAGGGTGCAGATGAGGGGACACAGACACATGGGCTGAGCTCGGGGACTCGAGTTAGTGGCTCTGCTATGGACACAGAGATCTGCCAAGGACATGGCTCTCAGTACAAGAACAACCACAACCTGGGAGCCTTGTGAGGTGATGGGGTGAGATAATCAGGTAGACTTCACTCGCCAATCCACAGTGTGGACCTACGCCAAAAACATCACATGGCACCTGGAGCTGCACCTGGGCAGCTGTGCTCCGGGAGAGCAGCGGCTGCCTTCCTGAGATGTCAGTGCTGTGATGTGAAGGTTCCTGTGTGCTTCAGCCAACCACCCTCGTCATGTTAAGAACATCGGTGTCGTGGCAGAGAGACGAAGGTTTGAATCTGAACTATATCACGCTGTGTTATTAAAACTGAGATAGCTCTCGTTTATCTACTATGCAGGTGAATGAGAGAATGGATGAGAAGCACAGGGTGCATTGCAGCCAATCCTTTTCCCAGTCCTCAGATTTCCACGTAGGGAATAGGAAGAAGAGTATGGATTTTTTTTTTTTTTTGCGTTTTGGATCACACCCAGCTATGCTCAGGGGTTACTCCTAGCTCTGCCCTCAGGAATTAATCCTAGCAGTGCTTGGGGGACCATATGAGATGCCTGGGATTGAACTTGGGTCGGCTGCATGCAAGGCAAACACCCTATTCTCTAGCCCCAAGAGCGTGGATTTAGTATGAAGTAAAGAAAAAGTATGAATGTTGGACCCAAGAGAGAGCACAGACGTCAAGGTGCTTGCCTTGCATACAGCCAACCGGGTTCAATTCCAGCATCAGAGAGTGACCCTGGGCACAAGTGACCCTGCGTGTGCTAGGAAACTCCTCCCACCCCCGCACCCTGCCTCACCCCTCCAGAGCACTCCTCAAAGGGATGCTGTCTTGACTTAGATCCCCAGTATTGTCCCAAATCACCAAATGGGGTCCTGATAGCACTGCTAGTGGGGTCCAAGGCACCGAGACAAATGCTACTTCCAGTGTGTGTGCCAATACTGCAAAGCACACGGCCCCAGAAATCACAATAACAATGGATTAAATTAGATAAGATGGGCTTTGAAGAAGGCTTGAAGGACTAGGGCGCAGGTTCTGCATGATGGGGACCCAGGTTCACCCACTGCCAACTCTCCTGGGATTGAGCCTCATGGCCCAAACTGGACAATGCTGAGTATGGCCCGAAGCATAATATTGATAACATATTTAGGACGCTTGGGAAGCGACGCAGCACTGTGCAACAGAAGGACGTAATGACTGACAAGATGGCAACACGGCTTTTAGACTGGAATGTGCCAGTGAGACATAAGGTATGGAAGGACAGGGCGTGGCACTGCCCCGTGCCTGCAAGGGCAGATTCAAACCCTCAGAGGAGGAGCAGCAAGTGACTCAGCCTTTTGAAGATGCGAAAGCAGGGTTTGGAGTTCCAGATGAAATGATGGGAGACCCAGCAAAATGTCAGACATCATGCCAGGAGAAAGACCATCACTTCCTGACATCTCCTGCACGAGCGTCATAGAAGGAGAAAGACTCTGTTTACTTACTAAACATGAGTGTAGAGTGAAAAGTCCTGAATCATGGGATAGGTGGGAGGTGTGGGGGAAGTGGGAGGGGGACAGGGAAACGGGACTACACTGCTCTCATGAAGCTTCAGATGCAGAAAAGAAGACATTAAATCACATAATGGAAAACCCTGCATGGTGGTAAACGGCAGAAACGCAACGGTAATGGATCTTACGGTTTGGTGCTTATTCATGTTGGACACCAGGGAGGTCAGAAGCGTTTTTTGAGGATGCTTTTCATGACTCTGTCATGATGGACAGTAACTAACAAAATCAGACAGCACATGAGAGGGCTTAAAATAATGACAAAATAATCACTGCAAAATATCAAGCTCAGCGAAGACATCAAGTTCATTCTCCTTGCATGGCTTGAAGGGAGAGCACTGGAAAACCTCTGGAAACTTCCATGCAGTACCATGCTTAATAGGAGAGGACAGCCACTGCTTTTCTAAGGGAAAAGTCGCAGCAGCAGTTGATACCTACACCACACTCAGGTCCTATCAGGCAATGTGCTCACTGTATGTCTTCCATGCGATGCTCACAGCCTTCTTGTTTCCACGAAGAAAGCTAAACCCCGGAGATGGAACTGTATACTCAGGCCATGCCATGGACACCTGAGCCCACACTTCTGACCCATGCCTCCACAGCCACATACCTTTATGATTTTCTGAGCTCCTCATCCGCGGGGGTGGGGCGGCCAACAAGCTCATGTGACTGGGCGTGAATGTTGAAAGCAAAAGAGAGTCAACGCTCTGAGTCAAGACATACAGTCAAGTCTACGACCAGACGCAGCGAGGTAGCATGAAGCCATGACGTCAGCCTTCTCTCCTCTAGTGAAGTTCTAAGCAACGCCCCTACACACACACACACCACCACTACCACCACCATCACCATCACCCCCTACATCTCACCCTCCCTCCCTTTTGAAGTCCCTACAGCCCAGAAGCCAGCAGCTAGAATAAGAGACGGCCGGGAAAATGGACAACTGCAGAACAGGCTGGGAACGTGTTATGTTCAAGAAACGAGCAGGGAAGCAAAGTGGGAGGGTTTGTTCTGCATCTGGAATACAGAACACTTCCCAGAGAGTAGGTTCCAGATATGGAAATTGTGTGGGGCCGGGAAGTTCTCAGAGGGGAGCAGGTCTCTGCTAAATGCCAGCCATAGTCCACCCTCTGAACTTGTTTGTGGCTGTATTGGCTTCTGCCTGGGGCGGGCTGCGCCACCCACCAGGCTCAAGGCCTCCAGGTGAGCATCCCGGAGAGTCCACATGAAGCAGAGCAGGAACGAGGATTTCCTTTCCTCTCCTCTCACATGCAACAGACTTCCCTATGGCCTTTCAAGGAGGGCACATGCATTTTAATGGTACTTTTTCCTTTTCCTGAGAATAATAGCAAATTTTAGAAAAACATGTAAGAAGAAGATGGTGTGAAAATGGCCCTGAATAGTAAGTGACTTTCCTCATGGAAAGTCCTTTCTTTGCTGTAACTTACCTGAATGACTTTCCATGAGGAAAGTCACTTTTGATATCTCAAACTAATTTTCTTCTAGTCTTTTATACAGTGGGTGTGTACACATCCATATACTTATGCCCTTTTTTCAACATTTGAGTCACAGCTAATATAATTAAAGGAGTAAATAATTTTGCTTTCTACTCTTATTTGAAATTGTACTGAGTGAGTTTTGACTGTTTCAATATCTTTCAGAAACACTGAAAGTAGCGCATAATACTCTTTTTTTCACAAATATAAGTATTTCCTCAATATTAGATACTTAGGATGCACTTAGGATCTATTTTCTATGTGGTTGTAACAGATATCTTTTTTACATAAACATCTGACCCTAAACACTGATTAGGAGTGGAATTAGAAGAACAAAGTTTTTTTTCTACTTTTTAAAAAATGTATCACTAAATTGCTCTTCAGAAAGTCCTTGCCAATCATATACTCAGTTATTGAAACAAATTCCCATTTTTTGGCATTGATTTGCTAGCATTGATTTGTATTTTATTTTGATATCTGACTTACCTAGCTATAAGAGTTATATTTCTCTGAATTCTACCAATATTGAACTAATTTTTAGTGACTGTCCTTTTAATTTTACTACCTGTTGTGTCCTTTTCATTTTATGTGTTTTGTTATATTGTTAATTTTTTATGGATTTCTGGAGCGATAGCACAGCGGGTAGGGCGTTCGCCTTACAAGCGGCCAACATGGCCGACCCGAGTTCGATTCCTCCGCCCCTCTCGGAGAGCCCGGCAAGCTACCGAGAGTATTCGATATGCCAGACACAGTAACAACAAAGTCTCCCATGGAGACGTTACTGGGCCCGCTCGAGCAAATCGACGATCAACGGGAGGGCCTTTACCTTACCTTTACCTTTATGGATTTCTAAAACCTTACGTATGCACAAATTTTCACATACACCTCATATGTATACATCACTTGACAATGGTTAGAAATGCTTTCAGTGTATAATGGTTTCAGCCTTATAGAATTTTGCATTCTGTATATGCAAATTTACTTTTTTATTTTTTCCTCTGTTATGCCACAAATACTTTTCTACCTGAAGTACTTAACATTCAAAAGTAGTCAGGTCTACTGCCTTTGACTTCTTTTTCTTTGCATGTTACTTACCTGAACGATCGGTTTGAGGCTCTTTGTGCTCCTAGAATGAACAGACGCCACTGGGCTACACTAGCACTCAACAGGGACAAATGGAGATGTTACTGGCGCCCGCTCAAGCAAATCGACGATTAACGGGAAGTCAAGTGATCAAGTGATCAAGTAACTTACTGAAATTTACTTTGGTATACCTTTTGTGACTTAGGGATATAAATCGAGGGTTGTTTTTCCCTTTCAGCAGACAATTTTCCCATCTCCATTGATTTTTTTTTAAGTGTCATAAAGTTCAAACCTGTTTCAGGACCACCTATTCAATTATGTATTTGTATTTAGATACTTTCTAGAAAATAAAACTGTGACAGCATTTTTCTACACCATCATCTCTGAATGACTCCTGCTTTCAAGGAGAGAGACAAAAAAATATCCTGTTATTCAGGACTGAGCCACATTGCATTGCTGATTTTAGGGATGATAAAGACAAATACTAAAACTAACTGCATCTCAGGCTTGGCCTTGATGACCAAAGTGTTGAAATTGGATTCAGAGAAGTTAAGATTCAGGCAGAAGATTCCACCTTAAGGTGACAGAGAAAGATGGAAGTGAAGGGACTTGATCAAATTAAACTCTGAAAGAGAAAGAATTTACAATTAAAATGTGAAGGAACTGAGCGCCTCAGAACCAGATTAAGACCAGAGCCAAACATCTCAGAGGCGGGTCACTAGGTTACAGAGGATGGCGGAATGGTGCTTCGGGACCATTTCCTGCCCTTGCTTGTGGAAGATGGATGCCTGGAGGGATAGAAACCATCAGGGTCAGGGGCACAAATTCCTGAGGGTGTCTGGTTTGCAGACATCAACCAGCTTCTATTTTCTCAACCCAACACATGGCAAATTTCCACAAGGAAAGGACCAAGCATATTTGAATTCTCTCCTTTTATCCTTGGTGGAAAGGGTAGGGCACCCAAGTACACGGTGGGGAGGGGGCGAGGAGGGGGCACCTGCCAGGGCTCTCTGGTGTCCTCTGTGGTGCCAGGAATCAATTCAAGTGGAAAGAAACAAAAAGTGAGGCCTCTCATTGGCAAGCTGTAGTACGTATTAAATCAAAAAGAGTTAGAAATCGAGCACAGGAGGTGAGTTTGCAGTTGTTCCGGGGCTGAGGGAAGGAAGAGCACTTCTCTCTGCAAAGGGTCAAGGAGGTGAGTGAGGCTGCAGCCTTTCGGGAGAAACACTCCTTGACTTTCTCATGCTGCTGTGCCAGGTGATTTGCCTCACATACACAGACGAGCCCCACAACCCTGCCACCTCGAAGGGCTCCACACAGGGACATGGTGGGAAGTCACGTGGAGTCGCTGGAAATGCGGGCCTCAGAAAGGAAGTCCAGCTGCACTCATTTGTGAAATATAGAATAGCATAATATGAGACTAGCACCTAAGGAGAGTAGAAATAAGGGCCGGGGAGATTACACGATGGTTTGGAAGCCGGCCCCAGGTGCTGGGGGGAAAGGCAGTTAAGATGGAGAGGGGACCACTAAGTAAATAATGATTGGAGGGATCACCACTAAGTAAATAATGATTGGAGGTTGGGAGATATGTGCTGAAAGGAGACCAAGGACCAAACACGATGACCTCTTAGTATCTGTACCGCAAATCACAATGCCCAAAATTAGAGAGAGAGAGTAAGAAGGACTGTACCTGCCACAGAGGCGGGGAGTGGGGTAGGGTGGGGGTAGGGATGGGGCACTGGGAACAACAGTGGTGGAAAATGTACACTGGTGGAGGGAATGAAACACAATCATGCAAGTTTGTAACCGTATATCACGGTGATGCAATAAAATTTTTATTTGAAAAAAAATGGATGTCCAAGCCTGAGTGGAGCTATGCTAGTCAGCATAGCTGTGTGCTCTCAAGTAAGCTCACTAACCTCTTTGAGTCTCCATGGCATGTCCTGCGGATGAGCACAAAGCTAATAGCATCGCATCGGGTAGTTGTAAAACTATATCACCTATGGGTTGGTTGGTTTTTATTTGGGGACCACACCTAGCAGCACTCAGGGGCCACTCCCAGTGCAGAGCCCAGGATTGTTTCTGGTGGTACTCGGGGACCCAGTGATACCTGCGATTGAATCCCAAACTCCTGCCTGCAGACCCCTGCTCCAACCTAGTGAGCCACCCACCCAGCCCCAACACGGGTGAGTACTTCAGATCAGCCTGAAGAAGCAGGAGCACCCAAAGAAACACCACTCTGTGTCTAGAGGGAGGGGAGAGAAGGCGAGGTACAGAGATAGATTGAACATCAACTGGGCCTCCTCTGTCCTGCTCGACCCACAGAACCTGCCCGGGAGCAAGGGGACAGCCACCTCACAGGGCTGTCAGGAATATTAACCAACTGCAGAGACTGACAAGGACACCTGGAACAGTGCATCTAGGAAGATCGGCTACTGTTACTTGCTATTATTTCAGTATCCAGAATGTGCCACCGAGAATCCCCCAATTCAAATCTTAGTAAGCAACAGAAAACATGAAACAAGCCATCTCTTTTCCTTAAAAACAGAAAAGATGGACTACATCAAAATCTAATTTTTCCCAGCCCTAATGGAAAATCCACATGGCAATAAAACAGATTCCTGTGGCCAGGCTGGAGGCATTGAACAAAGACCCCAAGTCGGGAACAGCGCTGGGGAGCAGCCGGAATGACCATCCCGAGGGTCCCACTGGGCTCAGATTGTGGACAGGGGGATGTCTTTTCTCTCTCAATGACTTTCTGTGAGATCTTGCAGATATGTCAGAGCCAGCAGCCAGGAGACGTCCCTGTCCCGGTGAGAACCCTGGGCAGAGCCTGGAGGATCCTAGCTCCCAAGCCCAAGTATCCACCTCCCCACCTCCTGCTTTCACGAGGGAATTCATCCATCTGACGATCCAGCTTTCCTCCTGCACCCAGGGAGCGAAGGTTCTACAGAGAGCTACGCCCGCCGGAATCCTTAGTCAAGGAAAGCTAAACACAAACCTGGTGGCCAGACAAATATGTATTCAAGTGCCCCAGGACTGGAGGCCCCATGGCAAAGAGTGACAGAGATGACAGGAGGCTGTAAGGAAAGACCCCCACCCCCACTCCCGCTCTGCAGAGGCACTTACGCTCCCAGGAAGCACCCCAGAAGGACAAGGGCTCTTGTAGTGAAGTCAGCAATGCCTAGTGGGAAAGGAAGGATGGGGCCCGAGCCAGAGAAATGTGGGGAGGGCGTCTGCTTTGCACATGGCTGACCAGGGTTCAAGCCCCAGCCTCCCATACGATTCTCCCAGACAGGAATGATGCCTGAGTGCCATGCCAGGAGTAGCCCTAGAGCACTGCTGGGTGGAGCCCAGAAACAAAAAACAACCCAAAAAAGGTAAAGGAATGAGGGCTGGTCACTGGCCACCAGAAGCCATTCTGCTGTCCCCAAGTTGGACAATACGAACACACTCTTGACCTAACTTTCCCAGTCTGCTGTGGGAGAGGGTGGAAGTGAAAGCATACAGCGTGGACACCCAAGGAAGGAAAGCCCCCGAGACAATTCCTTCTCCTCCTCCTGTGACACCCAACTGCCTCTCCTAGAACAGGGCCCAGCATACAGCTCAGAAAATGCGGGGGACAGAAGGTTGGTGGCCAGAAACGCTGCAGACCGTGGATGAGAAGCCACATGGTATGGTCCCCATGACTGGGGGGAGGGACAGAGAGAAAAAAGGAAGGGAAGAAAGCAGGAAGAGAAAGAGGAAGGGAGGGAGGGATGGAGGGAGGGACCAGGGAGGGAGGGGAAGGGAGGAAGGAAGGAAAGAAGGAAGGAAGCAAGGAAGGAAGGAAGGGAGGGAGGGAGGGAGGGAGGAAGCAAGAAAGGAAGGAAGGAAAAGGAGAGAAGGAAGGAAAGAAGGAAGGGAGGGAGGGAGGGAGGGAGGGAGAAAAGGAAGGAAGGAAGGAAGAAGGAAGGAAGGAAGGAAGGAAGGAAGGAAGGAAGGAAGGAAGGAAGGAAGGAAGCTAGTTCCTATACAGCCTTCACAAAAGTTCCGACGTTCATCTCAAATCTTCTACTACTTCACATCCAGCAGGTCCCTCGAGAGCCAACTCGACACTAGCCTGGTTCCAGCACCTTCTGTGCTTCCCCAGCCCACGTCACCCTATGCCCACCACTCTCACCCTCCCTCTGCTCTCCTGACGAAGTCTGCTCTTGCCCATGCAATGGGACAGATGCGCTAGTTGGGGTCTGTCCCTTCGCTTCTTTTGAAAGCCCACAGAGCTTGCTCAAGCACCGTACCCACTCCCGGCCTCTAGCACAGCAACCTATTGGACTGTGGACGGTCTCGTGACCTGTCCATCTCTAAGGTTTCTAGAGGCCATAACAGAGGGGGAGGGGCCTATGGGCTAATCTGAGCCATCCTTGCTTAGGGCTGGGATCGTTTCAGAATGGCCTTTAGCACTATATATTGATGCTTATTGATACCAGGGACCTAGGGTCCTCTACCCAGTGATTAATGGGTTTCTCCACCTAGGGACGGGCATGGGGTGGGCAAGAAAGGCATGGAACCCTTCCAGTTTCTAGTTCTAACTCTCTCCATCCTGATTTGATACTGTATCAGTCCAAAGTCTAAAGCAGTTATGCTGGCCAGTGTGTTTGTGTGTTGGGGGTGGGGGGGGCGAAGGTGAGGGTGACAGCGTATCAATATTACTGCAAATCAAGACACCCCGGTAAAAAGCAAAAACAAACAAACAAACAAACAAACAAAAAATCCTTTTAAAAAGAGTTTTACATTTTTCTGGCCAGTCCTTAGAAGAGGCTCCAAGCCACCTCGCTGGACAGCATCTCTGATCGGAGACAGACCCCCTGGGCCGGGATGTGCCACCTTGTCCTCTCCACCACCAACCAAGGCCCATCTGTAGCGCGCTGGCCAGACCCAGGCAAGGGTGCGTCATGCCCTCCGACCTTCATGGAGGGGCTGCAGGAGGTCACCTTCCAACAACCTCTTGGTGGGCTGACGCAATTTTATTGTCATTTTCTCACATTCTCAGCTAAAAGCCTCTGCGCTTTCATTGCCCGTTTCGATTAAAAGGAGCCTCTCTACCTTTTAAAGCTTTAATCAGAAACCCAGGAACGTAAAACCCGCCTCTCTGAAGGCGCCAGTGGTCTGTCAACCCTGATGTCACTGCCTCAGAAGACACGAGACACAGAGGCCAGACGTCCCCAGGGCACCTCCCTGGACAGGGCACCAGTCAGCAGGGACAGGGAGAGTGGAGGAGTCCATCACTTGGTCAGTGCTTGGGCACAAAGGGCTTGGCGCTCTCACTGGGCAGCGCCGTGGCCCGTTTCCCAGAGCCCTCTCAGGCTCAGTGACCTCCAGGGGGCAGTGCGCTCTTTGTCTCTTCTCCCTTCAGGAGGATGAAGCAGGCACTGGGGCGGTGGGGGGGGGGGGGGGGGGGCGGGGGGGGGAGAGGGGTGCGAGGCTGGCCAGAGAGTCACAGATGGTTCCCTGTGAAGCAGGTGCCACATTTTCCAGAGACAGGTGTCACTGCTGGCCCGGAGACCACAGTGAGGCAAAGACCCCCAGTCTCCCCCTACAGAAGTGGGCTTCCCAGGCACAGCCCTGGGCCAGCCCCCCAGCCTGGAATCACTGCTCCTGGTCCCTCTTAATAACTTTTCCTGCCTGCTTGGGCCCAGAGGGGGGCCGGGAAGTGGGGGTGGGAGTCAGGTGCATCCAAAAGGCTAAAGAAGGAAGCAGTTGAAGAGATAGATTTTCCCTAGACAAAAGAAAGTGAGGAGGGGGCAGAAATCCCAGGAAATGACAGTAGGGTGAGGGTGGGGGAGGGGCCAGGCCCAGGAGCTAGAGTTCAGTTTTCCACATGCAGTCCGGAACCCCTACTGGACTTCCACCACCTGACGCTTTGCCCTTCGTCTCTGGAGATTTCAGAACGCTCTTCTGGTGTTCTCGCTCATTTTTACACCAGGGCCTCTGGCTTGATCTCTCTATGAGGGACCATCCATCCACCTGGCCACCTGGCCTGGCCACCTCACCCACTCTCCCATCCTGCGCCGGCTCTTCTGACACGGTCCCTGGTCTTTCACTCTGGCCCTGTCTGCCTTTCTGTCTGGTTGCTTCTGTCTGGGGGAGACAATGGCGGTGATATAGGCCATTACTCATGAGTGGCTTCAAGGCTAACTGTGAGAAACGCCTCATCTCCTGACCCCTCTTAGCATAAGAATTGCTGATCCAATTCTGGTCTGAAAAGGGAACTTCTTCTGAGAAAACCAACCAGAGGACAAGAGAGAGGACAAGAGGACAGCTCACTCTGGAACAACTTCTAGAAAAAAGAAAATTTGTGGTGGGAAATGAGGTACTTAAAAAAAAGACTTTTAAGCAACTTTTAAAAAGATGGGGGGAGGCAGACATGGACACTCATTAAGGCCACCAAGCCACCAACACTTTACTGTCCATAGTAGCATGTGAGCAGGGCAATGGGAATTCAAACATACCACAACAACATCCTAAGAGTCTGTGATGTCAGGGCTCAACCCCAATCCTAAGACACTCGGGACCCCCAGGAGCAGCCAAGAGGGGTACGTCTGCCCTCCAGACCGCCCCCCTTCAGCCCCTTCCCTGGCTTTAGCTTCAGAACAATGGAGGTGTGAGCAGGAGAAAACCTGACCTTCCCAGAGAAAAGGCCAGTGCCTCGTCACTTCCTAATTACCCAGTCGCCAGTAGAGAAGTGTGTGGGCCCGGTGAAATGCTTGGACCTGTAGTTCTTGGCATTTTATCTGATAATTATCATTCATGTGGCAGTCTGCCAAGCTCCACAAACAAAGCATCCTCTCACGGCTGGCTTCTCTGCTCATTCCTCTTTCTCGGTCGCCTCAGCTTCATTTCAGAACACCAGAGGGACAATTTCCAAGTCTCAGGAGACTTCTCCCCCGCCCCAACCCCAAATTAAAACCCAACATGCCCATCCATGGGTGCTGAGTGCCCAGTGAGTGCCAATAGCTCCCTAGAATGCCCACGCTGGCCTGGCTGTGGCTAAAAAGGGCTACTGCCCTCATTGTCCCAAGCTCGAGTCTGAGGGGTCACTTCAGCTTCCAAGCCATCCCTCACTCCCAATCAACACCCTCCCAGCCCTCCCCCAAATGTCTCCCACATCCAGGCCAGCATGCCGTGGTCTTCATCCCGTTTCCCTTGCCCAGACAATGGAGGTTGTTCCCTGCAACTGTGCTCTCTGGCCCTTGGCCACGTGAACACGACAGCAGAATGCGACCTTTCCATATGAACACGCATGTGCTCTTCAAGTTCTCCCGTGAACACGCCTCTCGATTGCTTGTCCCCATCTTACTTTGCTTTCTTCAACTCTGGAGAAACCTGGGTTCTCTCTCAAACATGGACTTCTTTCTCCCCCATCATGTTTTTCTAAATAAACCTCAATGGAAAGTGCCTCACTTCAACCCCCCCACACACACACACAAAATTAAATATATAAATAAAAGTGATCGTGCCACTTTGTCATTGTGGAAAATCCCTGTGGCATCACTTTATTGCTCTCGAGAGAAAGGCCCGGCCTTCAGGCATGGGATATGCTCCTTTCTCAAGCCTCCTCCTCCCTCTTCCCTAGATTCCACGTCTGTAAGCTCAGATGTTAAAGGGCTCCAGGCCAATGGAGGCACTTGCGTGGTCTGCGTGTGGCATGATCTATCCTAGTACTTTCCTCCACACCCACCTGCCCCTTTATTTAGGATGTTCTTCTTCCTCTAGTCTCTGGTTCAGCAAATGCCATGTCAGCGGGCAGGCCTCAGCTCAAGCAAAACTTGGCCCCACTTCCCTGGCCTGGTGGGGAGCTCCTTCCTCAGGTGTGCCCAAGCACCTTGCACTTGCTTTCTTTATCAGCTCAGATTGTTTTTCGATGTCTGGCAAGGGGTGTGCTTCTTCACGGGGTGTCTCAACCACCAAGGCATGCTCTGTGAGTTCCCATGCTACAGAGGGCTCACCAAACAAAACTCTCTGTAGTGAAGAAAAAAATAAAAGTTGCCAAAGTATAACTGAGCTGTAGTGATGATGTTTTAAGAGAGACAGTAAGCAGGCCAGGAGATGGTTTAAGTGGTGGCAGCATGTAACTGAGCATGCACGAGGTCCTGAATGGTATTCCTGGCTCCACGTGACCCTACAAACATGGAGGGGTATAGTCCATTAAAAAAATATATAGCTAAGAAGAAAAATACCAGGTTTATACATCTGGATAAAGTAGGGTAAAGAGCACCCCCGAATCGGTGTGGGGGCGACTAAAACCTCATGGGAAGGGGGGCGTTCCGGTCCGTCCTTCACGCCCTACCGAGGTCACCAGTTGCCCCCCACGAGCGGCTCTCCAGCACAGCCACGGCCCCAGAAGCACAAGGACTTAATGCAGAACCCAGCAGCTTGGAGCAGAAAAGTGAACGGACTATGCATTGATCCAGGCCATCAAGTCTGCCGGAGGGGAAAGGGTGTTGCCCCATTCGCCCTCTCCTCTCTGGAAAGAAAGATGGCGGCCACATGGGAGCCTTGTGGACAGCAGGTATGAGCCGGGAGAGTGGGGGCGACTAAAACCTCATGGGTCGGGGGGCGTTCCGGTCCGTCCTTCATGCCCTACCGAGGTCACAAGTCGCCCCCCGCGAGCGGCTCTCCAGCACGGCCATGGCCCCAGAAGCACAAGGACTTGATGCAGAACCCAGCAGCTTGGAGCAGAAAAGTGAACGGACTATGCGTTGATCCAGCCCATCAAGTCTGCCGGAGGGGAAAGGGTGTTGCCCCATTCGCCCTCTCCTCTCTGGAAAGAAAGATGGCGGCCACATGGGAGCCTTGTGGACAGCAGGTATGAGCCGGGAGTGTGGGGGCGACTAAAACCTCATGGGAAGGGGGGCGTTTCGCTCCGCCCTTCACGCCCTACCGAGGCCACCAGTTGCCCCCCACGAGCGGCTCTCCAGCACGGCCACGACTCCAGAACACAGAAACCAATTTCTTAACTATCTGACTTTCAGTAGAAATACTTCCAGGGTCAATAGGTAAAATAGCAGAAATCCAAAACCAACATTTAATTCTTGAACCCAGCTGTAGAAAGCAAATCACTTCACAATGCTTTTTCAGCATGTCTGATTTGGGGGGGGGGGGGTAAACTCTAAATAATAGTGGTGAATCTTTTATTGAAACAATCTAATCAAAGCGGATAGAGTGTTAACTAGAATTCATCTGCCTCACAGGGACGGGGAGGGGTGGGGGGTGGGGTTTTATTGGGGTTCTTCATGGGAAAAAATAAGTATTGGTAAAGGGAAATGTGTTTGATATTTGCATGACTGAGACATAAACCTGAAAGCTTTGTAACCTTTCCCACAGTGATTCAATAAATAAATTTAAAAAAAAAAAAAAAAAGAGCACCCCCGAATCATAAGCATAATAAGTCAGGGGCTGAAGAACTCAGCAAATCCAGCCCCTTCCCAGTCTGCAGTGGAGGAGAACCCCACCCAAAGGTACTGTAGCCCACGTGACTGATTTACAGACAGGCGGGGATTCTTGAGTCAATATCACACCATTCTGGGTGGGGTGCAGTGGGGATTCCCCCTTGTAGAACGAAAACTGAAGAAGGTTAGGGAAAGGGTGGATAGATCTGAGGGTTTCTGTGAGAGGGTCCTGGTATCTAAGAGTCAACATTAAACCCTCCACAAACTTCTGACTCTCTCCCTCAGCAGCCTCTTGGATCACTGCATGCAGCATTGCAAAGCGCCCCATAAGTTCCTTCCGGGCCAGGACCAACAAGGGAAGAACAGAGACAATGGTTATCATGGGAAGTGGGCATGATAAGAGCCATCAGAACAGATGAGAAAGAAAAAAAAAAAGGTCCTCGGGCCACACAAGACAAGTGCTGATCCAGGCTCTACCAGCTCACTGGTCCTCTGTGACAGAGCAAACTTCTCTTCTGAGCTCTGGCGTCTCCACTGAACACATTGGCGCCACTCACTGAGGCACTCGGTAACTGAGGGGGCTTCTCTTGTGTTCAGTGCGAGATGTTGGCATGGTTTGATCAGCTTGCCAACTCTCGAAATAAGAGTTAGAAGGGACAACATGTGTCTGGCAGCACTGCCCAGGTGCACAGATGTGGCGAAGACATTGAATATCTTTTGTCCTCTTCTGATTACAAATATCAAGCCTGCATTTGGGCAGGGATAGTGTCCTCAGCACCTTGTGACATCCAGTGCATGCTGGATGGTGGAGCAAAGTCTTCCTGGGCTCAGAGGTCTATGAGAGACGGGATGTAGAACAGAGGCACCTGCCTCTTCTGGTACACCTTTGATGCCAGATCCCAACATTTATTGAGGAGTCTATGCTAGAAATGAGACCACCACATGAGAGAGAGGGGCTTGTTCTGGGACAAATTCTCTCTCTCTCCTTCACTCTCTCTCTTTCTCTCTGTCTCTCTGTCTCTGTCTATCTCTATCTCTGTCTCTCCTCTCTCTCCCTATCTCTATCTCTCTCCTCTTCCTCTCCCTCTCTCTTCTCTCTCTATCTGTCTCTCTGTCCCTCTCTCTCTTTCTCTCTCTCTCTCTCTCTGGATGTGAAATATCCCATTTTATAGAATGGGAAGAAAAATAGAGCCTATTTATAAATGTGGTGAGAATTGAACAAGTACACGTGGCTAGTGGCACTGGCATCAGGCCTAACACAGGGCCCTGCCACAAGCTGCCTCCATTGCTGGTTTCGGTTCCCACCCCTTCCTTTAATTGCTTCAATTACATGTGCTGTATGTGGGGAATTTCTCAGGATGGTACCTGGCTTACCTGTACCTCCTTGTTCCTCAGGCCACCACCACCCCACCCACCACGTACCTGAGGAACTCCAAGTCCTGATCCATCTTTCATCCACTAGGAAGCCTTTTAATACCTCCTAATGACCCTCATTCATGAAATAGTTCTAGACTCAAAGGGGGGTAGAGAACGGCAATTTGTCCAATGGCACCTTACCTGGAAATGAAAAAATATAAAATTCACCCAAGGCCCACCAATGGTATCCACACATATCTGGACAGTGTCCACTTTTCTTATCTGCATTTGCAGACTCCTGGGAATTATTCTTGAACATCAGGAGACTGAGAGTTCAAGCCTCAATGCTCTTGTTTACTTTGACTGCAAATGTAGGAAGTTTTATCTCAATTACAATGGATTGCAGAGCTAGGAGGACAGATCAAGGGCCCAACCTGCATGTGCTGCATGCTGGGGCTATCGGGATTCATCTATGGCATAACCCACTCCCCCAAGCTCCAACCGTTGATGGTATGACCCAATACATACAGGAAAATGGCACCTTGGGGTTCAGGGATGAGGTTCAGTGAGAGAGCAGCAGCCTCAAGTCCAATCCCTCATACCAAATGTGACCCCTGGCACTGCTACCCCCCCCCTCCAACACACACACCATGCACCACGACAGAGTGTGCCACCCCCAGACACGGTGAAGTCACCAGAACCAGTGTGACCTTGCTTTCAGCGTAAGCAAATGGACTTCATTGTATTCAGACAACGGAATGCTATGCAACACTCAGAGCACTGAGCCAGGTGAAGGCCTGAGAGAGGGTCTGAAGCACTTGACTAAGCAAACGCAGCTGGAGAGGCCTCATACTGGATGAGGCCAGCTCTCCAGAGAGTGAGTCCATGTTCCAGAGAGCTCTAAAAGCCAATCATTGGCCACCGGAAACAGAGGAGTGTTGTCCAGGGGTGACGGCAGGAAAAAGAGACACGGGGCGGCAGGACGTAGGACTGTCAGGAGTGAAATGACACAGGTCATGGCAGCATGTCACAACCACGTGCCCTGAGCCAGATAACACACAGCACCAAGAGGGACACCTGACGGACACTAGGACTCTGGGCGACAGGGGTGGGTCCTTCTGGTGTCACCTGTCACAATACATGTGCCACTCTGGTAAGGGACCATGGCAGTGGAGAGCCCACGTGTGCGGCAGTGTGTGTGTGTGTGTGTGTGTGTGTGTGTGTGTGTGTGTGGCGGGGGTGGGGGGATTGGGAGTGTATTTTTTGGGAACGTGCTGTACTTCCTGCTCCATGTTGTTGTGAACCCAAGAGGACTCTAAAAATAAAATCTATTTTTTGAAATGACTCTAATATTGTCACACGGGGTTTCTGCGAGGAAGATCAAAGGCTAAAGTCTGCATAGGCCGACCCCTCAGAGCATCCAGAACCTCGTGCATGCTCCCTAAGTGGCCACAACAACCAACTCTCCCTGCCTGATTGGAAATTCCAAGAACGGCACTCCCCGTGAGTCCATGTTCTAGCAAATGCTGAGCGGAAATCAAAACATACTTAGTCCCTATGGGCTGGGACTGTAAGAATAACGGCAACGCACTGAGGTTTCAGACCAAGCTGTATTTGTGCACTAATCTACGCTTCCTTAAAGAAGAGCCCAGGGATGGAGCCAAAGCACAGTGGGTAGGATGTCTGCCTTGCGTGCGGCCAACCCAAGTTCAATCCCCAGCATCCCATATGGTTCCCGCGAGCACCAGTAGTAATTCCTGAGTGCAGAACCAGGAGTAACCCCTGTGCATCACTGGGTATGACAAAAGGAGGAGGAGGAGGAGGAGGAGGAGGAGGAGGAGGAGGAGGAGGAGGAGGAGGAGGAGGAGGAGGAGGAGAAGAAGAAGAAGAAGAAGAAGAAGAAGAAGAAGAAGAAGAAGAAGAAGAAGAAGAAGAAGAAGAAGCCAATTAGAGCTATTCTCTTTTGTTTTGTCTTGGGGTCACATCTTTTGTTTCAGGATTAACTCTAGGCTCTGTGCTCAGGGACCAGTCCTGGTGGGCTCAGGGGACCATGTGGAGTGCCAGAGATCTAACCCAGGTGGGCATGTGCGAGGCAAATACCCTACCCACTGGACTATGGGTTTGGCCCCAATTAAAGCAGTTTTCTAAAAGCAGTATCATTTGTTACCAGAATTCACACAGATGTGCACATTAAGATCACATGAATTAGGGGCTGGATGAGTGAGCCGTAAGGTGCAGCCGAAAAAACCTTAGTAGTCAAGATAAATCATGCAGAGTCGGGGTGATTGTGCAAATGGAGAGTGCTCATGTTTTGCATACAGGAGTATAGTATGGTCCCCAGAGCACCAAGAAGCCCTGTCAAATAAAATTAATGTCAGAAACTCCACGGTGAACATATACTATATATATATTTTTTTTTTTTCAAACAAATTCCCTTCCTCCCTTCCCTTTGTTGTCAGTGTTACGGTTGTGACAATCTGGACCTGCACAGAGATCACAGTGTGTTGTGGCACTGGGGGCGGGGGGGCACAGCGTCAGTGTTGCTGGGGGAGGTCTCACTTGCATGTGGGATGGAGTTGGCGTCAAAATGCCGCCTCATGCCTGCTGGGCAGTCACTCCAAAGCTGAGCTTCATCCCCGGGTCCCCTAACAATTTTCAAAGTCCGGATGAGTGTTACTTAATTTTCTTTGTGACTTGGGTTTATCATGCCTTGACATGAAACTGAAGGGACCCCCACCCCCACCCCACCCAACCCACCCACTGTCTCAGGTATTGGCCAAAGGTCAAACTGACTAAGTTCTTATTCTGGGAATTCGGCATCACGTCCAGCCTCCAGTCTCTGCACCGTGTTCATTAGGTTTCAGGTTTGAGACAGTGATTTGTATAAACACTAAACATGAGAGTCATAAAGTTGTCTCCAGTGTTCAAGTCCACATACCATAATTCCTCCCAGACTTCTCTGGAGTAGCTCAATGGTATCTTCACGGTCACAGTCACGGTCCTCCCGTTGTTCATCAATTTGCTCGAGCGGGCCCAGTAACGTCTCCATTTTGAGACTTGTTGTTACTGTTTGGCATATTGAATACGTCACAGGTAGCTTGCCAGGCTTTGCCGTGCAGGTAAGATACTCTCGATAGCTTGCCGGTCTCTTCAAGAGGGGCAGAGGAATCGAACTCGGGTTGGCCATGTTGGCTGCGTGCAAGGCAAATGCCCTACCCGCTGTGCTATCGCTCCAGCCCTTCATTTCTTTTTATATTTTTTTCATTTTGGGGCCACACCTGGCAATGCTCAGGGGTTACTCCTGGCTCTGCACTCAGGAATCACTCCTGGTGTTGCTTAAGGGACCATATGGGATGCCAGGGACTGAACCGGAGTTGGATGCGTGCAAGTAAACACCCTCTCCACTGTACTATGACTCTGGCCTCTGGTCATCTTCATTTCTGTGACAACTAACTATGCTCGGTTCTCTAAAACTTAAGTTTGCCCCAAGTTTCTGATTTGGGCAAAGGACTCCTGGCTCACCCCAGCACAAGCACACAAGTGAAACGAACGGCAGATTACTGCTACTTACTTCCTAGAATTGGTGACCACTGGGAGGGACAGCTAACAAGTTGCTGTGAGTGTGAGTGTTTGGGAAAGATAGGAGTAAGTTAAGCTTCGGGAAGAGTGTCAGGAAATCTCCATGCGCTCATAGTTCTCCCTGATTCCCCATCTCATTTGTCTACAAACAAGTCCGATGAGAACAATTAGCTGACTCACTCCCTTTCCTGCCATGGTGATTCATCACTCACCTGATCCGTATTTCCTAAGCACCTGCTATGTAAGGGCAGCTATGCTTGAAAATGCTCCGGGTACAAAGAGAAAGTGTGCAAGAGGCAGGTCCAGCTCTCATTCTCTTTGCCAACTAAAGAGGGAGGAAAAAAGATGAAATATGACAAGAATTTCCTGACTATTTCTAGTGCATTCGTGGACGATGTGTTCATCTGCACATTTCCATTCTCATCCTGGCCCGTGCCGGTGGAGAGCACCACCAGTGCCATCTAAATGCTGACGAAGTCACTCCTGCTTATCAAGCTGGGACCTAGAGCAAAAAAACCGTGTTCTGGCTTCTTCAAAGTAATGCAGTTTTGTGCCGAGTTCCAAACTGGTGAACAGACAGATCCCTTGAGAGTTGTAGGAGAGCCGAAGGATTTCTACGGAATGGGGTGGGACTGAAAACAGCCAGAGAGAGATCTGGGGAGAGAGTTAGAGCGTTGAGGACAGAAATGCAGAAGAAGACTGATGGCAAGATGAGAACTGGCCAAACCCAGGCAACAGCTATGACAGACAACAGCAGGTGAGGGCAGGTGTGTGTCCCCAGGGCAACACCCCAGGCCTCTGAGTTACCTCCCCAGTCCCTCCATTTCTATACTTCATGAAATGAGTGGCAAAATACCTGCTTTGCACAACTGGATGAACTGAGATAAGAGAGAGAGAGATTTCAGCCCAGACGCATCAATGGCCTTGGCTATTACAATTCTCCTTGCTAGGAATTGTTCTGCTCCAGGTCCTAAATGAGCGTGTCTGCCTTCTGTAAGATGCAGGGCTGTCTGAGACCTCAGGGCCGGTTCACTCCCTTGCTTCACTCTGTGGGGGGTCTGGCTGGGTGAGGAGACCTGGATGCCAGGGCAGGGCCTCAAGGAGACGACCCGGTCCCTCGACCCCCGTCACGGTGGGTTTGTTCCTCTCTCCTCCAGCACTCTGTGGTTCCTGCTCAGCCTCCCTGGGCACCACGCCCAGGAGGCTGGAAACCTTCTACATTCCTCTCGTGCCCCTGAGATATGAAGAGCCCCAAGGCTGATTGCAGTGCTCAGACCATATGATCCAGCAATGCAGTCACCAACTGGCCCTTCAAGCTCTCCTTCAAAACCTCGCTGTACAGATGTGGACATCTGTATTTAAAAATAAATAAATAAATAAAACGCTTCCACGGACCTAGCTTTCAGCACAGCACCTGCATCCTCCTGGTTCCTTCAGGAAGGAGCCGCCTTCCTGGCTGAAGCCATGGGGCAGTGTAGGGCACAATGGCATGTCCCTTATACCCACCCCTGACCCCAATTGCCTGACAGTTACTACAAACGAAGTGGAACCAACAAAGACCGGTTCCAGCCACTGTAATGGATCCCACAGGTACCAGCCTTCAAGGTTGTGAGATCCTTCTGAAACTCTCCATTCCCATCCTGCTTCAGGGAGAAAGCCCAGCCCAGCTCTAGCACTGCGGTTCGTGCTTCCTCCCTTTTCCTTCTCTTGGGTTCCCTGTCCATCTCCTCTCCTCCTTTCCCCTCTCCTCTCCCTTCTTTCCACCCTTTGCTTCCCGCCTCCCTTCCTTTTAGTCATCATTTCTTCCTTCCTTCCCTCCTGCCTGCCTTCACTCAGTCACACTTGCCCAAAAGACAGGTGATTAATGTCACTTTACGATATGTGCCTCATATTTACACGTCTCAAAATATTCCCTGGGTCTTCTCAGGGAAGACCTTGCAGGCAGTTGACCTGGGTTTGATCCCAACACGCCTACCAGGAGTGAATCCCTGAGCACAGAACCAGGAGGGAGCCCTGAGCACTGCCAGTGTGGGCCCCCAACCAAATACATAAACAAAAATAAGTTGAAACGTGAGAGGGGATTACAAAAGACCGTGTCCGTGGGCAGTGGTGCCGTTTGCCTCCCCGTCTGAGCGCCAGCAAATGTCTGACTTCCAAGAGAGGCAGGACGGAGAAAAGATATTGCCACTTCCTGAGACAGTGCTGCAGCCGACAGGAAGCGGAGGGGATGCCTGCTGGGGAATGCAAATAAGACAGCCTGTGTGCTGAGTCCCCCAGAGAACAGGAAGGGATATGAATGAGACTTTTTTTTTTTGGCTTGATGCACAAATTCCTCCAGATGAGCCAGCTCAAAGACATTTCCACAAGCGAGTGAAAGGAGGAAAAATTTTAAAACCACTTGCACAGAAACCCACAAGTGAAGACTTGAATTTTTTTTTTTTTTTGCTCCATTTCACTGTGCTTCCCTTAGCAGGAGTTTTTCCATAAGCTCAGGCCTTGGAGCTGAGCACTAGGGGCAAGTGAGACATCTGCCAAGCATTCAAAGCCCTCCTTATTCTATCCACCCCCATCCCAAAGGAGGGGTGCCAGCTACCCCCGAACCTCAAATGGAGGGGGGATCCTGCATCCACCAAATCTGCAAACCCCCACTGTCTACTGACATCTTCCCTCGAAGCATTCAGGGGGACGAACAGGGTCTCGTTGACTGGCAACTGGGCTTGGACAAATGGGTGAAGTCGGCGGCCTCTTACATAAAAAGCCACGGTGGGTCAATATACTTTCTTGACAGTCGCCATCAACTGAAGCCCCCAGGAGGATGTTCCCACAAGGATCATTCTCAGAGAAAACAAGCCCATCAGCTAAAACACCGTCATCCTTGAAACGAAAGAGCCAAGATCATATCAACAAAATTCTAGAGCCAGAAAGGGCTTTGAGAGTTCCCGGTCAGCAACCACACAGGCATTCTGCTGAAAGCAGTGTCTAAGCACTGCTCAAGGGCTGGGCATTGTTCTTCCTTTAATAGAGGACTTTACAGAGCGAAATTAAGAGAAAGTCACTTACTTTGCTGTGATGTTCAGCTCAGCACTCCCCTTTCTTAGATGCAGAGCTTCCAGAAATTCACACGATTGGGACTATTCAAGCCAACTGAATAGGTTTTATTATGAAGTTATATTTATAACTACTAATTATTTTTTTCTTGATTTCAAACAAAATGTACAGAGTAAGATCCAACAGAAGATGTGTGTGTTTTTTTTTTCTTGGACTTTCAGGCCACATCTGGTGATGCTCAGGCATTTCTCCTGGTCTGTACTCAGGGGTCTTTACTAACTGAGCTCAGGCAATCATATGTGGTACTAGGGATCAAACCAGAGTGGGTTTTGGGTAAGCTGGGTGTCTTAACCCCAATATTATCTCTCCAGTGCAAAGTGCATATTCTTTGGATGATTGTAGAATATATAAGTAGTAAAAGAGAACACTTTTGTAAGGACAAGAAAACCTGATTATCAAATGTTATTTGAAACTTTCCTTAAGTATATGCTAATATCAAACAAAACATCTCCATCATGGTGACACTGACCTCTTTTTGAAAGTCGATTTGCTTGAGCGGGCCCAGTAACGTCTCCGTTGTGAGACTTTGTTGTTACTGTGTTTGGCATATTGGATATGTCATGGGTAGCTTGCCAGGCTTTGCCATGCAGGTGAGATACCCTTGGTAGCTTGCTGGGCTCTCCGAGAGGGGCGGAGGAATCCAACTCGGGTCGGCCATGTTGGCTGCGTGTAAGGCAAATGCCCTACCTGCTGTGTCAAGTTTTTAAAAATCTGATTAACTTGGGTTACAATAATTCAAACAGGTAGCAGCTTCTCCAGAAATTTTTAAAAGCATGGTTATGTGATCCAGCAATTCCACTTTGGTGTATATATCCAAAGGAAAACAAATCATGCTATCAAAAAGATATCCCTACATCCACTGTGGGTTCATTCACAATAGCCAATGTATGGAAACAACCCATAAATCTGTCAATGAATAAAGTCGTGAACTCTCTCTGTCTCTCTCTCTATCTCTCTCTGTCTTCTGTTTGTCAATCTGCCTATTTCTCTCTCTCTCTCTCTCTCTCTCTCTCTCTCTCTCTCTCACACACACACACACACACACACACACACGAGTATTACTCGCTGTTACAATGTTCCCAGAATTCATGGAGAACTGTTGTCCAGTTCTGCCATTATGGAAAATAGTCAAGACTCCTCAGAAAACTAGATCGGAATTTACATATGACCCAGGGATTCCCCTCCTAGAATCTACCCCCAGAACACTAAAACTGATCTAAAACATCTGTACACCATCTTCACTGCATCCTAATTCATAATAGGCAGGACTGGGAAACAATCCCATTGCCTAGTAACAGATGGGCAGGTAATGAAATTGTGATATATGAAACAGAACATTACTCATCTCAGAGAAAAAGATGAAATCTTGCCATTTTCTGCATCCTGGATGGAGCAGAGCTGGAGAGTATCCTGCTAAAAGAAACGAGTCAGAAGGAGAAAGGGACATGCACTGCATCCAATTGTCTCCCTCGTAGGGGGGATATAAAGAAACAAAACAAGGGGTTGGATGGAGCCCAATGAAAACAAACCCTGAGTCGGTGCCAAAAGAGAAGTAAACTGAGGATGCAAAGGGGGGTCATGGTATAGTGGTGCAGGGTTATTGACACGGGTGGTGGGGAAGTAACATTACAAGTCTAAAACAATATAGAAACCTAAAGTCCACGTCACCTCAATTGAAATAGCTGGGGGGCAGACAGGGGATGAGATAAATCTCATATTTTTGACAACATAACTTAAAGGACATAACGCTAAGTCAGACAAGGATAAGCACGGCATTGTCCCACTTATATGTAGCACTTCACTGTAGTGCTGTCCTCCCGTTGTTCATCGATTTGCTCAAGCGGGCCCAGTAATGTCTCCATTGTGAGACTTATTACTATGTTTGGCATATCGAATATGCCACGGGTAGCTTGCCAGGCTTTGCCGTGCGGGTGAGATACTCTCGGTAGCTTGCCGGGCTCTCCGAGAGAGGCAGAGGACTTGAACCCGGGTTGGCTGGGTCAGCCACGTGCAAGGCAAATGCCCTACCCACTGTGCTATTGCTCCAGCCCACCACTCATATGTGGAATCTAAAATTTTTTAAAAGTCAAACGCATAGAAATGATGACTGGCATGAACTATGGCAAGAATTAGAGAGTAGTTGGTAAGAGAACACAAAATGTTTTCAGCTAGATTAGGACTCAGATCTGAAGATCGAACATATAATGTGCTAACTGTAGCAGATAGTACTATATCTTAATACTGGAACGCTATCAGAAGTTAGCTGTCAGAGCACACACAGAAGGTGAGCAGGCAAGAGAGTGGACGGTAATTAGCTGGCACAGGGCCCACTCACAATACCATGCACTATTACTTCTTGATTACATTTCAAGTTTGTTGAAAGTTCATGAGTAGCAACAATAAAACTAAAACCCTAACCAGTGTAAAGCACTTCAGCGGCACCCACCAATGTGCAAATAAATGTCATATTGTACTTTTTTTAATCCACTCATGTAAAAGCCAGGACACTTTTAAGCAGAAACACTTTGGTAACTATAGACAACCAGCCAGGAGCAGGCAGCTCTGCTCTGCCTGGACAGTAGCATTTAGTGGCGTTTGTCCTGCTATTCTCCAGATGCCTCCCTCCGCAATCTTCCTGAGCCTCTCTGTGAAAGGGCACACCAGCCTCCTATTACCCAATGCCCTTCTTAAGTCCTCCTAAGCTTCTATCTCTGGTGCAAGGTTCTTGTGAATAACAACAACAAACCACACCACACACCCCTAAAATGTGGGTTTTTTTAGATCATTTCCAGGACTCAAGTTTTCATATTAGTCTAGGTTGATTTTTCTACAAATTAATTCAAATTAACAAACATTTTTGGTTCTACGTCTTTAAGGCTGAAATTTGCCCTAAGAGAATAGATTCCTCCTCGGGTGTGGCTCTGAGAACTGAGGGGTCAGCAAATCAATATTCATATGGCCAGGATGCTTGTTCTTCCCATCTTGTTCCTTTCTGTGGTGGCCTTGGCCACCTGGACTCCTGTGCCCCGACAGCCATGGATGCCATTCCTTGCCATGGTCACCTGTCTCTTCGCTATCTCATGACCAACTCATAGTTTACATGAGAGAAACTTCTTAATAACTCTGATATGAATAACTCAGAGCAACTTTATGCTCAAGATTGTCCTACCCTGAGTAAGATTTAGTGTAGGCCAAAGCAGGCTTCTGGTATATATAATGGCATATGGGAATGGTATCACTTGAACCAGGAAGACTGATGCCATACTATTCCTTCTCAGTGAGAAGAGGCGTCTCTAAAGCCAATAAATTATGGGTAAAAAACCAGGAAGCTCTGAATTGGCATAACAAAATATATTGTGTATTAAACTAGCCATTTACTAATTAAGTGTGCTAACTGCATATTCTGGGGATTACTTAAATCCTGTGCCTGCCTAGGAAATAAGTATAATTACTGTTAGTTTCTGTTTCCATGGGAATTTAGGGGCTAACAGAAGTCAGGGACAACATGTGTCTCGCCTTTATTTGCCCCTAAGAATCTTTCCTCCCTTTCATACGGAAATCCAAAGTTCAAAGAATGTAAAAAGAATCCTTCTCTACCTGGGATCGGCAAGAAATGATCTTCACTTGAGCCTTTTTATAAAATGAGAGAGAATCTGGAAAAATCTCAGAATCGCAGGAAAGCCAGGAGAATTGAACGTGCAGAAAGCACTGGGACCAGAGACCAATTTCCTGACATTCTCTGCCCTGGGTGTCTGTATTTGTTTTCATGGTTTCATTTTCTCTCACTTGATTGTTGGCTCCTAAGGGAAGACACAAGGTCTAATGTTTATGCCCCTGCTGTACCATATCAAATCCTTGCTTGGAACAGGTAAAGGCCCTCCCATTGATCGTCGATTTGCTCGAGTGGGCCCAGTAACGTCTCCATTGGAGACGTTGTTGTTACTGTGTTTGGCATATCGAATACTCTCGGTAGCTTGCCGGGCTCTCCGAGAGGGGCGGAGGAATCGAACTCGGGTTGGCCATGTTGGCCGCTTGTAAGGCGAACGCCCTGCCGCTGTGCTATCGCTGTGCTTGGAACAGGTATGCTTGAATATTTCTTGAGTGGAGTATTTATTGAGCTAGACATTGTCCTCCAAGACTTAGATTCTTTTGAATAATATGGAATGGAATCTGCATACAGAATGGTCAACTTCCATGACCCCAGGTGGATTTGAAAACCAGATACTGCATACACGCATGCGCGTGTGCGCACACACACACACACACACACACACACACACACACACACACTACTTGGCATCTATGAATTCCAAGAGAATCTGTATCTCTAGGTTCTGCCCAAATACCCTTCTTGGTACATAGACCAAAGACTCTAGTCCAGAAGGTATGTTGAGGGTTTCCAACTCTGTCTTTCCTGCTCACGGTGGCCACTCTGCTATTGACAGAAAGGGCGGAACTGACTTAGTACAGAATTCTGAGCCATGTCATGATTTGGTGGTGGGAAGTGGATATTGATGAAGGGTGTCAACTGAAATGGAACCTGAAACTCAATCATGAATAACTTGGTGATTCATGTTGATTCAATAAAAATTTTAAGTACACTAAAAAAAAAAAGTTATGAAACCAGTAACTTCCCCTGGCCTTTCCAGCACCCACTCCCAAAGGGAAGACCGGGGGCTGGGGCGATAGTACAACTGGTAGGGCATTTGCCTTGCACGCTGCCAACCCAGGTTTGATTCCCAGCATACCATATGGTCCCCTGAGCACCACCAGGGGTAATTCCTGAGTGTAGAGCCAGGAGTGACCCCTGTGCATCAGTGGGTGTGACCCAAAAAAGTAAATAAATAAATAAATAAAACAAAGGGAAGACCGTCAGCCCTCAGCCAAACAAGTGTCCTTTCTTTTTCAAGTATCCTGGAAACCATATTAATGAAATTTTTGTGATGTCTGAGGATTGTTCATTGATTCAGTATAGATCTGAGTGACCTGGTAATATCTCATGAGTGCAAGGTAATATCTCAGTTGCTCGGGATTACTGTAATATCAACAACAAAAATCATAATAACACGCACACACATATCACATCCCCTTTGCTGTCTACATTTGTGTAGGAGATAAACAACAAAAAAATCAAATATGTGATAAATCTGATAGTGAAAAGTACTTGGAGAAAAAAAAGATCGGGAAAAAAAGCTGAGAAAGCACAGAAGAAGGAAGTTCTTGTCAACAGTAAAACTATAGTAAGAAAGAACAAGGGCTGGAGCAATAGTACAGTGGGTAGGGTGTTTGCCTTGCACGCAGCCGACAGAGTTCGATCCCCAGCATCCCATATGGTCCCCTGAGCACCGCCAGGAGTAATTTCTGAGTGTATGAGCCAGGAGTAACCCCTGTGCATTGCCAGGTGTGACCCAAAAAGCAAAAAATAAAAAGAAAGAAAGAACAAAAGAGTGATAATATAGAGGGTAGGGCATTTGCCTTATAAGCGGTAAATCGGGGTTCAATCCCCAGCATCACATAAGGTTCCCCAAGAACCACCAGGAGTAATCCCTGAGTGCAGAGCCAAGAATAACTACTGAGCATCGTTTGATATAAAAAGGTAAAGGTAAAGGCCCTCCCGTTGATCGTCAATTTGCTCGAGCGGGCCCAGTAACGTCTCCATTGGAGACTTTGTTGTTACTGTGTCTGGCATATCGAATACTCTCGGTATCTTGCCGGGCTCTCTGAGAGGGGCGGAGGAATCGAACTCGGGTTGGCCATGTTGGCCGCTTGTTAGCCGCTTGTTTGTTTGGTATAAACTAAAAAAAAAAAAAAGAACAAAAACTCTGAACGTTTTTTCTATACATATGGTCATGCCACAGCGATCCCAGAATCATTCTGTTCTCTATAAAATTCTTCCCTGGAGATCTGAAAACCGAGCTTAGGGACCTGGAGTGTGCAGAAGTGGAAACCAATAACAGTAACCCTCATTGATCACCAGGCACAAAAACAAGCACTTCCAAGTGTTGTATGAATCCAAGACCAAGAAGTTTCTCCTCACTCTTAACCAAAGAGGATAAGAAAACAGTGCTACGTCATCTGCAACTCAAAGTCAGCACCAGAATTCAATGAGCCTCTAGGCACTAGCATCTCTTTAAAATAAAATTTTCTGAAGCAATTCTAATCCCTGAAAATAAGACAAACCTAGAAAGCATAGAAAAAAAAGTTCCCCTGGAAAGGAGGAGGGGAAAGAAAGTCATAGTAGGTTAGAGGTTATTGGTTAGGCCAGCCTCGGTTTAGCTGAAGTACCCTAAACCCAGCAAGGCCAGCTCACAGACAAGACCCAGGGTCCTGAGGAGAAGCAAGGCGGAATGTTAGGCTGGGTACAAAGTCAGCCACCCTCCCTCCTCGGAAAAGTAGCAAAGCAAAACCCTTCAGCCTGCTGCCATGTTTGGGTGATCTAATTTGGTTTCGATTATTTATATTCTGCTTTATTCCAGAAATGAGAAGATAAACTAGATAGAGGAGACAAAGAGAAACCAAGAAAACTAAGGCTAATACCATGGAATGGAGTAGGCATGGAGCTCACACACAGAAATACACAGCGTGTCATAAATGATGTGTACACAGGGAGGGGGTGGGGTGGGGACACAGTGATCAAAAGAGGAAACGCTGATTACCTGTGCCAGTTCCAGCATCCAGAAGATTAACTATGTCTGCAGCCTGTGCACACCAAAGCACTGCCATTAAATTATCTCCCCTCTTCCCACAAATCTTTTCCAACTGAAAAGGCAGAAGAAAGGCGCCAGTCCTGCTCTTCGTTTAAAAATCGAAGAAAGGGGAGAAAGGAGAAAAAGAAAGGGGAGCTGAAGAGAGAGAATACAGGAGAAGGTGCCTTTCTTACACGTGGTCGACCTCAGTTCAACCCCAAGCACCGCCAGGCATGAACCCTGAGCCCGAAGCCAGGAGTAAGCCCTATATGAAAAGCACCTGATTTCTTCCTTGAGAGACTTTCCTTGTACATGGGAAGGACTCAGCCAGCATGTAGCAGCTCATTTTGCTAGTGTGGCAGCCACTTGAACAAAACTGAAGAGAAGAGAAGTTGATGGTGGAGAGAAGATTCTGTGAATTCTTGGAGCTCATTACTCAGTAAGTTATCTTGGTCAGCTTAGTTATGTCTCAAGCTCTCACTGTAACATCAAGACAACATGATCTCTTTCTTTTTTTTTTTAATGCTCTCAAACCAGGCCTTTTATTTCTCTGACCAGTGTACACTTTCCCTTTCCTATTGTCTGATTGCCTCACTTATCAATCTTCTAACTCCATTTTTTTATTGGTGAAACTTCTAACTCCATTTTAAGTGGAGAAATAAGTTTTCTTTTACTTTTGTTCTTTTTCATTTATATTCATATTTTTAATGGATCACCATGAGATAAAGTTACAAACTTTCATGATTATGTTTCAGTCATACAATGATCGAATATCCATCCCTCCACCAGTGCCCATTCTCCACCACTAATGTTTCCAGTATCCCTCCCGACACCATCCCCATCCTCCTTCTCCCTCCCACCCTCTCACTTCTGTGGCAGGCACATTCCCTTTCTCTCTCTCTCTCTCTCTCTCTCTCTCTCTCTCTCTCTCTCTCTCTCTCTCTCTCTCTCCCCCCCCTTTTGGGTATTATGGTTTGCAATATAGGTAGTAAGTAGCCAATATGTTTGGTCTATAGATAACTTTCAGCATGCATTTCCCATCCCGAGCAAGCCCTCCAAGCATCATTCACTTAGTGATTTCTTCTCTATCCCAGCTGCCTTTTCCCCCAGCCTGTGAGGCCGGCTTCCAAGCCATGGAGCGATCCTCCTGGCCCTTATCTCTATTATCCTGGGGTGTTAGTCTCCCATTCTGTTACTTTATATTCCACAAATGAGTATAGCCATTCGATGTCTGTCTGTCTGTCTCTCTCTCTCTCTCTCTCTCTCTCTCTCTGGCTCATTTCACTTAACATGATACTCTCCATGCTGATCTACTAAAATGATCTATTTCATAGGTTCGAGATATGTATTAAATGAGATCAGTTGTACCAGAACTTTCCTAAACGAAGACACTTCCCAAGCATGCTCATGAAGCATTCTTGTTCCTGCAGCTAGCCTGGGGCCACACACACACTGGCCCGAACATCTCTACCTATGAAGCTGGGAACAGCGGGGTCCCACATCTGTCCCCTCTTGCACTCTCTGTTCCGAATCACACTCGCTTTCTGTCACTTGAAGACACTCACAGTATTGTTCCCTCTGCTTTAAACGACCTTCCCCAGGAATCCTTTACTCATGATTCAGGCCGCAGCTCAATCTGCCTCTTCTCCCAGGAAAATGTCCCTGAACTTCCAGCCCAGCCCCATCAATTCCAAAATAGCACACGGTAGGGCATTTTGCCTTGCACGCAGCCAACATGGTCCACCCGAGTTCGATTCCTCCGCCCCTCTCGGAGAGCTTGGCAAGCTACCGAGAGTATCTCGCCCGCGCGGCAGAGCCTGGCAAGCTCCCCGTGACGTATTCGATATGCCAGACACAGTAACAAAAAGGCTCCAATGGAGACGTTACTGGGCCCGCTCGAGTAAATCGATGATCAACGGGAGGGCCTTTACCTTACCTTTACCTATTTGTACCCATCCAGACACTGCACTAAACTAAACTCACAGTAGACAAGGTAAAAAGGTAAAAAAAAGGTAAAGGCCCTCCCGTTGATCGTCGATTTGCTCGAGCGGGCCCAGTAACGTCTCCATTGGAGACTTTGTTGTTACTGTGTCTGGCATATTGGAGACTTTGTTGTTACTGTGTCTGGCATATTGAATGCTCTCGGTAGCTTGCCGGGCTCTCCGAGAGGGGCGGAGGAATCGAACTCGGGTTGGCCATGTTGGCCGCTTGTAAGGCAAACGCCCTACCCGCTGTGCTATCGCTCCAGCCTGGTAGACAAGGAATGCATTTTTTCACTTGATAGTTGCACTATCCCATAGCCCTGTGCTAGAGAAGGCACAGAGAAGGTACTCAGTTAAGAACTAAGTTGTAAGACCTTAGTTGAATTTTATTCAACTGAATTTCGCTCAATTCAATGAAAGTGAAAGGGAGTCATGTGACACCTACAAGATGGTCACATGACTCCTCCTCTAGTTTTGTAGGGCCAAGCGACTCAGTGGGCTGCTGGGCTTCCTGACCCTGACCACAGAGGGCCCACCCCCACAACTGGAATCACGATCACGATCATCCTGTTGTTCATTGATTGCCTCGAGCAGGCACCAGTAACGTCTCCTTCTTCCTAGCCCTGAGATTTTAAAAAGTGCCATATTCAAGGCTCTTTCAGGTTTAGGAGAATGAGACCCATTATTGTTACTGGTATTTGGCATACTGGGTACACCACGGGGAGTTTGCCAGACTGCTGTGTGGGCAAGTTACAATTGGTAACTGGAATCACCAAGGGCTGAAAATTATGGTCAGGCCTGTTCTCATTCAAGTTTCACAATCATTTCTTAGAAAGCTTAGCAACATGAAATAATCCATTTATATTTGAATTTTTTTTCATCTAAAAGCGATTGGAGAGCTCAATAAATCAGTACTACAAACATTTATCTTGAACCAAGTCCTTTTGTGCTAAACTTTTTACAACTCTGTAGAGTTCAAAAGAAATTCACTCCCTTAGATTTTTTCCCCTTCATTTTTTCATAAATCATTAATATACAGGTTTGAATGGGCTTTTTAAGATTAAAAAAATTTTCACCTACTCATTGAAGCCAGTGAGGGTGCATTTTTTTACTCTTAAATATGGAGGTCATTGACAACAACTATATCAAGACATTGTTGTTGCGGAAGTTGGAGCAGTAGATTTAACTAAAACTCTTTTTTATATTACTTATCTATGCTTTCATGATATACCAAAGGTTGCAGAAGGCTATTCCTAAGCACTCAGCAAGTCAGGTTTCAAAGCCTTCAGCAAGATGTTCGATGTTTTGGTTATCTGGTAACAAAGAATTGCTGAATGAGAAAACAAAATCCCTTGGACAGCTCTGTGCAGCTAACACCCAGCACACGCCCTTTCTTCCCAGTCGTAGGAACGTCGTATGCATCACAAGTGCTTCCAGAATTGAATAGAGACTATAAAACAAGGCTCTTTATAGACAATAAGCCATTCCACTCTGAGACTGAGCAACTGGCTGTCAGCCAGCCTTATATTTGGATTCTTCTGGAAAGATAAAATATGATGGTTAATTGGTTTATGTGAAAAGAGTAAAATATCTTAAACAAAAATATAGCCTATGCCAATAAAATGCTACAGAAAGTCATGTTGATGATGGCATCAGACAGAAGCATGATATCTCAAGGAACAGCTAAAGACATATATCTTCTGGGCTGTCTCTCTCATCTCTCTCTCTCTCTCTCTCTCTCTCTCTCTCTCTCACACACACACACACACACACACACACATACACGCTGTCTTCCCCCCACCCATGTGTGTATGTGTTTGTTAGCTATAAACATGTGCAATTCCTAATTCCTTCAAATGGAGCCAATCTTTCATGCATTCCCACGTGACTGCAACTGATAAATAAGATCTGATCCACTGTATTCCTAAAAAAGGTTCCCACTTATATATTGTTCTAAATTTATGCTCCATTGGTCTATCTTGTCATCTGTAAAATGAGTCTTATGGCTAATGATTCACCTTAGTCCTGTGGCTAAGATCTGAGATAGTCTAAAACTTGTCCTCTGTCCCCAGTATTGGCCATTGGAAGAGCCAGGCACAGAATTCAGGTCCCCTGGTTCTTGCCAGGGTTCTGCTGACTACACCATATTCAATCTCCTCTGCCAACCGCCAATGAATGTATTCTTACATGATGCTAACATGCACATACACACTCTCTCTCTTTAAAAAGTAGTTATGGGGCTGGAGCAATAACACAGCGGGTAGGGTGTTTGCCTTGCACACAGCCGACCCTGGTTCAATTCCCAGCATTCCATATGGTCCCCCGAGCACCACCAGGAGTAATTCCTGAGTGCATGATCCAGGAGTAATCCCTGTGCATCGGCGATGTGACCCAAAATTAAAATAAAATAAAATGAAATAATAAAAAGTAGTTACAGCCCACTTGATTAAGGAATAACTTAAACCTTTCCTCAAATCCACCTAAAAGAAATACAGTAAAGGGACCGGAGTGTTAGCACAGCAAGTAAGGCACTAATCTTGCATGTGGCCCAGCTGGGTTCGATCCCCAATATCCTAGATTCTCCAGAGCCCACCAGGAGTGCTTCCTGAGTGCAGAGCTGGGAGCAATCCCTGAGGACTGCCAGGGGTGGTCCCCAAACAACCAAACAAGTAAACAATGAGAGAAGTGTTGCTGGAATAGAAACTCTTATGGGAGATGCTCCAGAAAGCTAAGAAGAGAATACTAGTGGAGAACTTGGGGATCAAGCTGAAGAGGAGAGATGGGCAGGAGAAGAGAAATCCAGGTCAGAGCAGATGAAAAGTGACCTGTGTAGATGAGCCAGGTATGAGCACTGAAGAACTGAGCAATGGATCCAAACAGAAGAGAGTCAGGCAGTGGCAGGGAACACTGAGTGGATGGCAACCTTCCAATGGTGAATTGTGGATGCATGGTACTGTGTTTCTTTGAGGACAGCCCCGGGCACCTAAGTGGTGACCTTGGAGAACAGTAGTCCCTAAGGTAGGCAATCTGGCCAGAACTGGTTAGATTTCTCCTGACTTGAAGGCACTTCCCTGGATAGATAGTCAAATCTCATTATCGCCATTCTGTGGTGAGCAGCATGGCCTTTATGCCAACCAGCCCCAGCTGGAGGCGCTCCCAATCCCCACTCCCCAGATCACACTTCTTTCATTGTTCACCCAGGTTTTCTCACCTACTGAGCAGTTGTGCATCCAAATCCCAGGCAGACCAAGAGCAGGCACAAGTCTAGGAACCAAGGGCAGGAAAGAGTTTCATGCTGACATGAGATCAGAAGCAACCCCAACTGGAAACAACTCAAGAGGCTGTGTTTGTCATGGGTGAGCAGGCTTGGTTAGGGACAGAGAGGGAGAATACAGGCAGTTGGGGGGAGGGGGAAGGAGGCAGGGGGAGCGGGGAAGGATGAAGTTGAACTCCTAGACTGTAAAAAACATGAAAACTATCTTTTTAAGCATCATGCTTTTTAAGCATCCTACGCACAGGAAACAGTTATGGAGACTGACCTTTGGATTGTCATCTGCAACAGGACTCTGTTTTACCAATCCAGTGATCATTCTCACTAGCTCAGCCTTATAAGATCCTACTCTTGTTTCTTGTACTTGCAACAGCCTGTTATTTCCAGGGAGGCACCCCAAATCAGCCCAGGAAGACATCTGGGGTGCCTTTCCTTGGCAGCTGTCTTCCAAAGAATCATGAGTGCTGTCAGGCTCCTGGCTCTCGCCTCATCACAAAATTAAGTCACTGGCTCCAGAGACCTCTCAGCTGTCTCCAGGCTCTAACAAGTCATAAATCTGGGAACTTACTCTGGGTTTGACCCGAGTACGTCGTTATGTAAGTATTTTATCTTACTACAATAACAAGCACACGCCCCAGATGGGAAAACGATGCTGAAAACACAGAGCTCTGTCAGTACAATGTCCGGGTGCGGTGAAAATAGGCAACTAGATTGTGTACACAGGGGAAAAAGAAAAAGATTAGAAACAGCATATTTGAATAAACAGCTCAGCTCATAGAGAGGATAGAGAATATCCCGTTGATTCAGATCTGTTTGAACTGGCGTCAGAAAGGAATGTAAAAATAAAATAAGAGAAGGGAAAAGACCCTCCTTGAGTCACTGGGCAGTAAAATAATGTTAATGACCAGACAGCTGTCCTTACCATGCATAGATTCCATGCCTGGCCTTTCGATTTTCTTAACCCCATCAAATAGATGATCAAGTCACATTTCTGCTCATGCCTCTCAGGCCAAAAATGAAACTATGCACTCTTCTGGGATGTGTGGTTCGCATTTGAAAAAATTCTGAATGTCAATAAGTTCAGAGAACTGTTTTGCCTAAGGAGTACCACTCTGGACAGGGAAAAACTAATAACCAAAAAGATATCTGCAAAACATATCAAGCTTTCACAATTTCCACCAGTATCTAAAATGCTCTCAGCTCGTAGTTCAGCCTTTGGAGGGAAAAGAAACTACTTGGCTTTATTTATATCCCCTTCATATGCCGAAGATTCGGGCTCAGAGAAGCTGGGATCTTTGACCACAATCCCAGGGCAGGAAACAGAGACTTGCTGCCCGGCTTTTAGTCTCTCCGAGTCTGCAGCGCCTGGCTGGCACAGTCTGGAAGACAGCGCAAGACATCGGTGCTCCTACAGGCAGTCTTTTGGCAGAAAGCTGCTTTTGTTGGGGGTTGAATGTGTTGAACCCCAGTTGCTAAGAATAGCGCCAAGTACCCTGGAAGGAGTGCTGGTTTCCCTCTTGAGGAGTTGTTCCTCCTTCTCCTGGGCCCATCTGTCGCTCTGAATCATGGGGAGCGCAGCAGACAGGGAGCCATGGACGGGAACATCTTGAAGGTATTACATATGTCAGAGGCGTCTCTCTCGTCCCACCATGAAAAACTCCCTGCGATGCCAAAACTTTTCCTTCCCAAAGGAGGTACATTTTCAGTAAGTGAGATGATGGATAGAACTGAAAGAATCCTCGAAGCAAGAGGGAAAATTGCAAAGAGGCAGAGAAAATATGCCAAGAACAATATATATACACACACACACACACACATATTCAGGCAGTCGCATGGAGGGCTGGGGGTGGGAAAGGTTTATTTCTTTGATGATCTACTAGTTTGTCAGGCCTGAAACCCGCAGCCCATGGGGCACCTTCCACCCCTGTCACTTACCCTCGCTTCTCTCTCTCTCTCTCTCTCTCTCTCTCTCTCTCTCTCTCTCTCTCTCTCTCTCGTCAATGACAAAGGTCAGAGGAGCAAGACATGCATGATAGGGAGCCGAGATGGGCCCGCTGCTGTGGGCTCAGGAAGGGACATACCCCACCAGCTGCAGGAGCCAGCTGAGATGGGTGTATGGGGCCTCGAAGAGTCTATGGGGCCTTTCCAAGTTGCTTTCAGGTGTGATTTATAGCTGCCGGGTACATGACGGCAACTCTGTGGACTTCCAAGGGATTTCCTCTTCCAGGAAAGCATCTGCCCCAACAAATCGGGACTCGCTGACAGCACCTCAAGGTGTGGTCGCAGCAAGGAGGGACTGGCCGAGACAGATTCTCCTCGATGGAAAAAGGCCGAAGGAGAGTTCTGCATCTGCCCCTTAGCTCTGAGGAGAGTTTCGATGCCCCATAGATGCCCACTGGAGCACTGAGTCCCTGCGCATCTCCAACTTCCCTACCTAACCTCCACTCTTCCACTCCGATAAAGATCTTGCCAGCATACAGCCAGGAATAAAGATGCCACAAAACATAGTTTGGGGCACTCTCCCCATGCATCAGAAGTCACTCTTGTCAAAACTGCCCGAGCAATAACCACCAGCAAGGATCTGTCCAATGTTTACCTTGCTAGAAATTATCTAGACATGGGCTTGCCATGGCTTTTCCTTCACACAGGGCTCTGTGATTCCACAATTAATGACCAGTAAATATAATGACTGATACAAAATCAATAGTGAAACTAAAGACATGGAAATGGTAAGGTTGGTGAGAGGGCTCAGAAAGTGAGCCCAGGCTTTGCATGAATCTCAAGGTCCTGAGTGTGATTCCTGTCACCATATGCCCTCAACCCAAGCACTGCCAGAAATAGTCCTGGGGACCCCTGAGGGAGTTGTCCCCAAGAACCGGTGGCACTGCCTCACCATACCATCAGATCTGACACCTGGGCAGGGACACAGGGTCAGGGGCACTCTGCACATTCTCTGATTTCTGAGCACAGACCCAGGCCCCAACCACCTCTGAAACTCCTCACTCAGTGCTCAGGGCATAGCTAAGACACACCAGTGCCTCTCACCCCCAAGGCTTCCTGGGAGAGCATTTGATTTTGTTGCCAGAACCATCTCTCTCTCTCTCTAAGGTGAGTTACTCAGAGTCTCACGAGATCCAGTCTGGAGCCCCCACCCCATAAAACTTTCTCCAACCGAACAGAGGGACATGGATCATTCTAAATGGAATGATGCAGGCCCAGCTTGTGTCTTGAGATCAGACATCCTCACAAACTCAGTCTGATTGTTTAAGCCTCGGTGTGCTGCAGCGGGCATGGCGGGGACGAGAGTTGGAATCAAAGATCTTCAGAGAGCAGCAAGTGACTCGGGGAGGACACACTTGCTGGGGTCATGGTTCACCTGGGCCTCCCTGGCCCCTGCCTCCTAGGCCTGCATGCTGCCACTCCGTCTCAGTGGCTTTGATCTCCTTCTGGCCCGAGAACCCCACTTTTAAAAGCCGCCCCATCATCATTGCTTCTGAAGTTCAGACCCCACTGGGATGTGGCAGTTGAGCTTTCTCCATGTTTCTCTGCGTCTGCTTCTCCGTTCCAACCTCTCACAGGGCACCTGGCTGTGCCTCCCAGCATATTGAGGGCCCTCACACAGAGGAACCCCATTTTCATCTTGATGCTATCCCTGACTTGATCACACACCAAAACCCTCGGCTCTGTTCTTGGCAAATACTGGTTCATCATGCCCTTTATGGGCTGGAGCGACAGTACAGCGGGTAGTGCGTTTGCCTTGCAAGTGGCCAACACGGCCAATCTGAGTTGATTCCTCCACCCCTCTTGGAGAGCCCAGCAAGCTATCAAGAGTATCTCGCCCTCAAGGCAAAGCCTGGCAAGCTACCCATGATGTATTCGATATGTCAAACACAGTAACAAGTCTCACAATGTTACTGGGTCCGCTCAAGCAAATCAATGAGCAACGGGAGGACAGTGATAGTGACATGCCCTATAGAATCCCAAGGGGTCCCCAGGGTCCCTCAGCTCGAAGCCCTGGAACCTCGAGGGCAACTCTGCAGCCACATAGTCCCCTTTACTGGCCATCAGACCCAGAGTGGTCCATCTCGTGCTCTGCACAGCACCTACCGCAGCCGGTGCTTTGCTCACGGTCGATGTGCAGAAGTGAACCATCGCCGTTAACGAGTAGTCTCCTGGCAGTGAAGGAACATATCGATGACCAAATTCCAGAGGAGAGCATGAAAAGTAGGCCAGCTGTCTATGGAAGTTCTCTCCCTGAGAACAGGGTGGCCAGGTTTTGGCATATAAGGAGTATGAAGACCACAACCACAGTAGAGATCAGCACAGAAGCTGGGGGGTAGTGTGGAGGGGATGAGGGGAGCAAGCTGGGAGGAGATGACGGAAGACTCAAGAGCACTGGGGAAAAGACTGGGCTCCAGATGCACATGTGCAAACCCCAACCCATCTGGAACCTACGGGGACAAGCCCTGGCTCTAGACTTGCATTCCAAACACAAAAAGCTTAAAGCAAACAGGGAAGTGGTGTCATGACCCATCTATGCCACACTTAATTCCAAGGAAGTGGTAGGTTGGATCAAACCCCGTCAGTGCTCTCTCTGCTACTGCCCACACCTGTCCCCACCACACCCTGCATCCGTTAGGTAGCTGACCTCCCCTCAGGCCATAAAAACACAAGAAAGAGTTGTCAAAGAAAATCCTTGGCAAGAAAAGGAACAGTCATCTACATCAGACACGGACTTCTTGATACATAACTTAAAACATCTTCATTTTAGCATACTTTAAAAACAGAAAACCATCCTGTCAATCCACAATTATTGACCTGAACGGCCCGAACAGCAGACCCCTGGCATAAGAATGGTGGCTGCCCAAAGCCAGCCAGACTGTGACCATTCCAAACTGAAATGTGTGGGAAACGTAAAATACACACCCAAATCCAATCATTTGGTTTAAAAAAAAAAAGTCAGGGCTGGAGCAATAGCACAGCGGGTAGAGCTTTTGCCTTGCACGAGGCCAACCTGGGTTTGATTCCCAGCATCCCATATGGTCCCCCAAGCACCGCCAGGAGTGATGCCAGAGTGCAGAGCCAGGAGTAACCCCTGAGCATTGTCTGGGTATGACCCAAAAAGCAATAAATAAATATGAAAAAAATTTTAAAAAGTCAAAAATCTCATGATTACCTTTTATAAAAGGTATATATACATATATGTGTATATATTATATATATTCTTATAGGGAAGCAGTATTTCTGATATGGGGGTTAGCTAAAATACATTAATGTGTGAAAATCAATTGTACCTAGTTTTACCTTTGAACAGGCTCCCCACAAAAATCAAACATGGCTCACCAAACCTGTACCCCATATCGGGGGGGGACGCACAAGCTGAAACAATGAAAGGAAGCCAGGAGGGCATCGTCAAGGCCTTGAATGCAAAGGGCAACCCCCAAACCCATATGCAGCTCCTACGGCCTGGGGACAGTCTCCAGCTGTGCTCCCCAGAGACCCAGAAACGGCCATTGATGAGAACAAGATGGAGAGCAGGAGGGCCGGGGAGAGAAAATTCTCGAGCTGGAACTTTTGGTCTCAGTCCAGGTTAGAGATTAGCAGGTGACCAGAGAGTCTGGCCCACGTGTCTGCCATTTCCTCCCAACTCACTCTGCTCCACTCAGCTCCAGCTGCACACACACACATATACACACACACACATACAAACACACACACACGCACACACGCAAGCACACGCACACACTCACGTACATGCATACACACACACACGCATGCACAGAGCATCTTTCCAGTTTATAGCCCTCAAGAACCCCGAAATGGTCCAGACTCAAGAGTTTGGCCATGAGAGCCCATCACTGGCCAGTGACTGCAGTCACTCACAGTGCTGGGAAACTCCAGGTACTGTCCACAGATGGCACAGCAGCCTTGGGGCCTTTCAAAGGCCCGGCGCATTCTTTTCCGCATTACCAGCGCTAGAGGGAAAGGGCAAAGGGAATCATACTCACAAAACTGAAAGCGACTGATCTTTCTTTTTTTTCCTCCAACTTCCAGGTCGAGGAGGAAATCTTACTGATGAGCATCTATTAGCTAGTGGCAAAAGATCGCTTCAAAAATGAAAATGGCCCAGCAGTGCCCTGCGCTGCTTCCCCCGGCTGCAGGGGCGCCGGCCAGAGAAAGGACAGGCTGTCAGATGGCGCCCCGGCCTCTCACAAGCCTTTGTCCCTCCCACGATAATGACTTGTCTTCATGGCCACAGCCAAGAACACATTCTTTGTCTGGTTACATAAGCTTCTAAAAATAGCGATTTATCATGGAAATGCTAAATGACCCTTGAAGATAGTGTTCTGATGGGCTATTAAGTTATTGCTGCTTCCATTTTTCTATCACATATTATAATTAAAGATAGGAATCTCAGGGTGCTTTTCAAACCTTAAAAAGTATATTACTTTCATGCTTTGGGCATCTTTATCTTTAAAATAAAAAAAATCAAAAAAAAAGGAAGAAAGAAATACACGAAGAAAAGGTTTCTTTGGGTCAAAGAAGTTTTACCACAGGCATGAAGATGAATTTTCCCCTCATTACTGAGGTCTAATGAAAAAGAGGAGGCTAATTCAAAGAGTAATTTATTTTTTCTGTCTAGCAGGTTTGATAAATGGATTCCAAATAAAAGGACTGAGGAGGTTAGCTGGCCACATATTTGAAAGAAACCTAATAATGCACTTCTCACTCCTTCAGTCTAGAACTTTAAGACTGAAAGAGTCCCAGGAAATAATCTATTTACTGTCTCCCTAGGACCAGAGGATCAGACTCACACAAGAGGGCACCTGATGGCTTCCATTGTGGGTCACATTGTTTTCTTTCATTTATTTTGCTGGAGGGCCACACCCAATAGTGTTCAGGGGCTAGAACCTGGGTCTCCCGCCATGCTAAACTATGCTCCAGTCCTTAGGTTATCTCCCCTGCCGTTCATGGCCATTCTCCTTGATGCCCTGTGAACGAATGAGAGGATAAATGACTGAGAGAAGAAGATGTTGGGGCCCTGGGTCTGATTCCCAGCACAGGGGATAGGATAAGGAGGGAGGGGAGGGGAGGGGAGGGGAGGGGAGAGGAGAGGAGGGAGAAAGAAGGAAGAAATGAGCAAATCCTGGTTACTCTTGGAGGTACAGAATGACAAGGTACTGAGGAGTCTACAAAGGACAGGAAAAAGTGTCAGATGAGGAAACAGTTTTTCCAAATGTACGGTCAATGCCAGCTGCACTGGCAAGGCTTTCCATTCTCCTATTGGTCTTCATGTCCATAGTCATATTGTTCATTGAGGTGAAATACCGTGACATAAAACATGATATTTCAACATGAGCAATGCTGTGATGGTTAATGCATCTCCAACACTTCGCAACCATCACTTCTATCGGGTTCTGAAACAATTCTGTCACCCCTAACGGCAGCCCCAGACCCCCTGACACAGCTTCTCCCTGTCCCCCTGTCTCTGTCCCCATCCATCTTCTCTCCACATCTATGGACTGACATATTCTGGATATTTTATATGAATGAGTCGAAGCACGGGGAACCTTCTGTGCTGGGTTTCTTTCACAGGACACTGAGTTTTCAAATTTTAGCTACTGGGAGCAGGTATGGAGAGTAAGCCATCACTTCCCATTTTGGTCAACAATGTGTCTCCTATATGAAGGTGATCCTAACAGATTCCACCATGTGGCCCAGTTCTGCAGTCCACCTGGGCTCGAGAACTTAAACTCTATGAACATTCATGCAACCACCAAAGGGGCAGAGAGTGTGGCATTTCTGAGACTGTATTCCAGAGCTCAGTGGCATGTGACTGCCACCGCGATCTGTGCTGGCTCATACTGCTCCAATTCGTTGTGTGCACATATGCTAACCTAGTCCACTCCCTCTCCACACATATAGTATTCGTGGCCATTCGTTATCTTCAGTACTCACTGGACGCCCCCCAAGAACAATCTCCTAAGAGGCCTCACTCGGGGGCCCAGGAATAGCCCATTAGTTGGGTTCCTGCCTCATACGTGTGAGGCCCCAGGTTTGGTCCCCAACACTGTTTCCTGCTGTGTGGGATCCCTGACAATGTGACAAAGTGTGTCACCTCTGTGGTCACCACAACAGTCAAAGAGGTCAAAAAGAAAATTTCCAAAGGTCCCCCTTAGAAGCTAGTAACTTCCGGTCCAACACCACGGACAGCTGCTGGAATCGTACTGTTGCGGGCGGTATAACACTCGAGGTCCCCCAGCCATCACTTTGGCGGGGAGGAAACACACACAAGCAGCTTGGCAGGTACCCAGAGGCATGACTGGGAAAGGGCAGGCACAGAACTGGACTCCATCACCCTCTGTCACCCTGAAACTTAGCAGCCACTCCCAATAATGGTGCTCTTGGCACATATTCCCAGCCTACATTTCTCACTCCTCTTTGCTACAATAACTGGAGATTCCAGAAACTGTGAGGTTGAGCCCCACTCGTGAGAAGGCTTGGACTAAAGAGAGCCCCAGGTAAACATCCCAAGAGAAATGGTACCAGAAATGGCATCCAGCAAACTCTAACTGGACAGAACCCTCGGGAAGTGCAGGGGTGAGGTGGGACAGGGGAGAAAGGCAATTCAGTGGGGGGGGAGCACTCTGATAGCCCCCAAATCACAGGCCCAAGTGAGTTCTAATGTGAACCATGAGGAACATTCTGGAATGTTATGCCGTTATGGTGGCATGGGTCATTGAGGCTGTGTGCATATTTTAAGAACCGAGAACGATCAAGGATCGAGTCTTTTCTGCACTGAACCTCAGCATCTGCATGATAGTGGAACAGTCTTTTCACCTGAGCTCTTCCAGGCAATGCTGTGCATCTACCCAGCTGGCCATGTGCACATTCAAGGCAAAAGACACTGTAGTCACACAGCGAACCAAAGGAAGCGGAACTCATGTTCAGACACTTTAAATATGGAAATTCTGAGTTCATTCTGCAGCTCTCTGCCGCCCCAGACCAATGCCAAGGAAGACACCCACACCCTAAGATCACTTGGAAAACAAAAAGTGAAGAAATAAATTCTGTTCAGACAGAGAGCTGGCAAGACCACGCACTGTTGATGGGGGCACTAATACGACTTCCACTGGAGCAGTTCTTCTAGAACTCGCTCATCCCGTCTCAGCATCCTAAACCCTGAGATAAAGGTTACCTTGGAGATGGTACCACCCATAAAGCCAGAGCACAAGTGGTTTTTCAGTCCCCATCTTTTCAAACCAAAACAACCTGGGTTGTTTCGGAGATATTTACAGCTGCATGTTATTCCCCACCTAACACTGGGCATTTTTATTTCTCTCTAAGATTAGCCATCTTTGAGCACTAACTTAGGAAAGAAAAGTCTCCATGATACACTAAAGCCACATCCTTCTAAAATTGGCCTGGCTTCGAGTCTGGATCTCTCTCCCCGGAGTTGCTGAGATCTGAGGTGAGATTATGACTGTCTCTCCAGCAGGTAAGAGGAGGCTGGGGGTGGGGGAGCTGCTCATCCCCAGGGTCAGGCGGTTAAGTCAAAGGCTCTTGACTGGGGCCAGAGCAATAGTACAGCAGGGAGGGCATTTGCCTGGCACACAGAATACCTCGGTTCAATCCCCAGCATCCCATACAGTCCCTGAGCACCACCAGGAGTAAATCCTGAGTACTGAGCCAGGAGTTACCACTGAGCATCACTGGGTGTGACCCCAAGAGCCGAAAAGGAACAAACAAAAGCAAAACAAAGGCCCATGACTGTCTTGTTCTGCATCACAAGAGCCCCTCATGCATCAGAAGGGCCACAGGGAGAGATTCCAGAAGAGCCTGAGTGTCAGACCCATGCAAGAGCTGAATGGCATGGATGAGTGGCAACTGACAGAGATGCGTGAGAAACCAAAACGTGCTACTTATTCTCTGCAAGAAGGACAGAGAATGCGCATCAAAGTTGGGAGGACCTGGAAGCTGAATTTGGATGGGAGGTGGAAATTGGAGGAAGATCACTAGTGAATTCTTAGCCTCCCCTCAAAGCTTTGTTATCCCCCAGTTAGATGAGCCTGAAGCATAAATCAGGGTCCGAGCTGGAAAGCCTGCAAGCAGTGTTCAAAATGAGTTCATCCCCAGAGCTTTAGGTGGTTGAACATTTTTTGCCTCTCATACCTCTAACCCTCCAGCTTCTGTCACCCAAGGCAGGTGCCCTGGTGGAATTGCCATGGTAGGCACGCCCAGGCATCTGCATGATGCACTGTGTCTGAATCACAAGACCCGAGACCCGTCTTTGCTGCTTATCAGTCACGTGACCTCAGCTGGGCACCGAGCTGGCTACTGCACCAGACTTTCTTCCCCTCAGCCCTGAAAATAGCCACTTCCGGGCATCATAATGGAAAAGAAATAAAAGAACACACCCCTTAAAATCCCTTCAAACGTTTAAGTGTTCTTCAAATATGACTTCTCTGTCTCACTTAATAATCGTGAGCCATTATCCAGGCAAACACGGCAAATCATTGACATCTTTCCCTGCCCAGGTTTGCGCCAGGATAAGTTCTAAGTTGCTTTTAGAGGGGGAAAAAGAAAACATGAAAAGGACCTTTGCAGAGTATTATATGAATATCTTGGGCCACCGGAGCCATGGCAGGCAGGAAGAAGAGTGACACGATACAGTTCACTCACCACACACAGAGCTCCAGGATTGACCCGAGAGTGGCCTGGAGTTGGAGATTCCCCAGGGGGAGGAAAAGAACGTGACTCCGCTAGCCGCCTCCCTGCTCTTAGGAGAGTTTTCCATCATTTCATTAAAAAGGAAAGAAATAAAAGGAGAAGGGGGGGGCGGAAAAACCTACCACATACTGTTCAATATGGTGCCTGACTCCTGTCCGGTCCAGACGCGAGTTTCAAACGCAGTCTTTGCTGGCCTCCCAGCCCCCTGGGGCCTGGTTCTAATTCCTGGCCTCCTGCAACCCGGCGTGGCCACAGCTTCCATCTTACCGAGCAGATTTGCAAACAAAGTCGCCTCGCTGCGCGCACAGAACAGGAGCTGCGGGCGTGCCTGTCAGGGGCTCCCTGGCTGAATTTATTTCCCACATCTCGGACACATGGTTCTCTCCCCACCCCACCCCCCCAGGCCCCGGGCCCCACGCCTCCCCCCCCTCGCTCCCCGCCTCCTTTCCAAACCCTACAGCCATGACAGAAATAAATTAGCTGGAGGTACAGGTCACACCTTGCAGAGCAGTAAACTCGGGGCGGGAGGGGGGATCAATAGGGAAGATGGGATTCGCCAACAGCTGGAGCACAAGGGATGATGCAGGGACGGCCATGGGAGACGGAACAAAGGAGCCGGAGCACAGCTGGCAGGGAGGAGCCGCGTGCCGGCGGGCGGGCTGGTTGGGTGGGTAGGGGGAGGCGGGGGCTCACGGATCCCAACACCTGAAACCCGGGGAGCCCCACAGGACCTCCAGGCTGCCCCCCACCCCACCCCTGCAACGCCACACGTGGCTCGGGGTATTTGTGAAGATTAGAAATCAGGTTCAGATGGTGGGTGCTCGTGTTGCCGCCCCCCCCGCCCCCTCCTGCTCCAGAGGTCCCAGGGATGGAGGGGGGGGTCCCTGAGTGGAGTGTGGGGGAACAAACATCTGTGACAAGAGAATGTCCCCACTCTAGCCATGGACAGCGAAAGGTTCCCCCGATGAATCATGACTGAAGCCACGGAAGGACCAGCCCCAGCTCACAGCTCACAATGGGCCTGCGGATGGACTCAGGGGCAGCAGGGGTCGCGGGAGGGGGGAGAGAGGGGCACGCGGCCATGTGACCAAGACTCGAAGAGTGATGCCCAGAAACGCCCGGTCCAAGAGAGACCCCCCACCCCCCAGCCGAGAAGAGCACTCCCCATCCCCCTCGGCCTCACGTGGCTGGGCTCTTTAATTCAGCCCAGTCTGCAGGCTCCCACCACTGGCCCGTCACAAAGGCGTCCCCGAAGAACAGTTAATCCAACAGTAATTTAAAGTCTGGCTAAAAAAAAAAAATGATGGCTCAGGAGGGCTCTTGGTACCTGCACAGTCACCGTGGGCTTGGACAAGCGCCACTTTAAGTAAACAATCTCAGCTGAGGGGGCTAAGCCAGCTGGCTGGGGGATGAACAGAGCACAGAATGGAACCCGACAGGTCCTCTCAAAACTGCGGTGTCCACTGTCCTGTGCCAAGCGTCCATACCCCTGTTTGTCCCTTCTCATCCCCATGCCAAGTCTGCTAACAGAATGGATTCCCTTTCCCCCTTCAGGGGGACATAGTCACCTCCTGCAGACAGCTCCCTGGAAGGTGTCCGGCTGAGGCCCGCAGACACTCTCACGGTCACTCCTTCCCTCCTGGGTTCCAGCGCCAGGCCTGGCAGCATCTAGGGCACCGGGTGGTGTAGCCAGCACCCACCCCACCACGAGGATTCCTTCCCCGGACTCTTTCTGGAGTGGCCACCTGCTCCCACGCTCTCAGCCCCTTGCCCCCAGCATCTGCTTTCAGCCGTGGGCTCCGTGGGAGTCTCGTGGAAGGGACCCACTCGGAATGGGCGCCTGAGTCTGCGCCGCTCGGCACAGTGTCCTCTGGGTAATGTCCCTGCTCTCCGGGGCTCAGAACTTCTTTCTGTTTTTAGACTGAATGGGCAAGGTCCTTCTCCTCCACTTGCCTATGAGTGGCCAGGGGCTGGGCCCGGCCTCTAGCTGCCCTGCCTAGTGCGGCTGCTTCAGGGAAGCCTTTCTCAGACCCCGCTGGCCTATGTGGGACTCTGTGTCCATTCTTTCCCCTCACAGTTGCATCCAGCTGCTGCCTCGCTCACCCTCCTCCGGGTTTCCCGTTCCTCCACCTCCACCAACGCTCGCTCTTTCCTTTGTTCAACAACTGGCCTTGTGGGGGTGGTAGTTCTCCTTGGTTCCTGGGGGGGGAGGGGGGCAGGAGGGCTGGGGAAAGTAGAGGTGTGTCTACAACTTGCACCCAGATTTCTTGTTTCTCATTGCCGACGAGGGCTTCTGTGGCCAACCATTCTGCTCAGATGGCAGTTTCTGTCTCGTTTCCCTATGCCCGCCACGCCTTCCGTGTTTCAGAGACCATGGAGCTAATTCGGACGATTAAAAAGTAGCACTGTCTGTCCACTGTCCGCCCGTTGTTCATCAATTTGCTCAAGCAGGCACTAGTAACGTCTCCATTGTGAGACTTGTTGTTACTGTGTTTTGGCTTATCGAATACGCCGCAGGGAGCTTGCCAGGTCCTGCCATGCGGGATACTCTCGATAGCTTGCCTGGCTCTCCGAGAGGGATGGAGGAATCAAACCCGGGTCGGCCGCGTCCAAGGCCAACGCCCTACCTGCTGTGCTATCGCTCTAAAGCATTCCCAGCTGAGTTAGTTATCCTCCCTTCCATCATGGCAATCAAAGGAGATAAACCCTTTCAGAGCAAAAAGGTTGAAAGCATGGTGGCCCCGGGCAGGCAGCCCAGGGTGGGATTGGGGGGGTGCGGGAGCGGGGGAGGGGGAAGGCACGCATTTTCAAATCCCCTCCCCCCTCTGACCCTTCCACCAGGGGAGAGCTCCACTGACCATCCCATTTTCGGATGTGGAAATTGAGGCCGATGAAGTGGAATCATTTCTTCAAAGTCGCTCAACTGAAAAGCCCAGAGGGAGGATCCACGTCCCAGTCACCTCTCTTCATATTCTGGTCAGTTTTGTGTGTTTGTTGTTAAACAATAGGATTGTGTCATCCCTCTGCCTCCACAGTAAAAACACCCAAGGACAGGAAACCGAGTCTATTGTTGGACAAGGTGTGTCTGACTAACAGGGACAGACTTTGTCCCTTGTCGCTACTCCCTAAGTAACACAGCACTGCCTGAGGAAGGGGCCCCAGGGAGGAGTCCAAGGTCCTGGGGCACGTGGGTGGGCTCTGTGCAGTATTGGGTGCTTTCCAGAAGGACTGAGCTCCACATTCTGATACGGGTGCTATAGGTGTCCCTGGAACCAAGTCCCTGAGGTAGTGAGAAATAAATTGCCTGCCTGATAATGACTTAGGTCTTCACATCTGAAACCGCATGTCTGTGGAGGGGGGCTTTTTGTGAAAAGAGTCTCTGGGACCCATTCCTCAGATTGATGCCTCCTCCAGGCAGGCCGTGGGCACAGGCTCAGTCCTCACTCTTCCTGGAACAGATGTGCTCAACAGCACACGAGGAGAGATCAGGAATCAGGTGAGACACTGGTGTTGCCACTCAAAGGGATGGACAGATAGCCGCTGTGGGGCTGGAACCACAGCCGACTTCACCCATATCACATTCCCTCCAAGACCTGACCACACTTGACACCAAATGGCTGCTGGCCGATCACATGATCCCGCGTTGCCTCCTTGGCTACCCACAGATCTCTCAGAATCCTCTTCCTTCTCCTCGAACTTCCTATCACCGCCCCCATCCCCAGACACCAAGAATCTGAAAGAAACCGATGTTGGCTGAAGCCTTAGCATCAGACTAAGGATTGAGCACAAAACAGATGCTCAATAAACGCACATTCTCCTAGCCTTCCCCAGCTCTTCCTGGATGCGACCTTCCATTCCCAGCTTAGACAAGGAGGCCATGGGGTCTGAGGGAGAATGAGAATGCTAAATCAACGTGGTGTGAGTAGACCTAGAAAGTCATCTGGCATTCTTCCCAGCCCGAAATTCTGTCCCTCACTTCCACACTACTGCGATATGAGCCAGACTGAAGGACAGAAAGCAAAGGTCCTTGGGTGCAGGCACAGGGCTCCAGGTGGGACATGCACTCTTGAAAGTGCATCCTGATTTGGTCACAGGGATCCTTTGTGCGTTTTCTCTGGAAGGAGATATTTCTAACGCAATGCTGCATGTAAACCCAGAAACTTTGGGGCCCACATACTCCCTCAGCCACTCTTGAACAGAGTCAGTGTGAATCGGACAAAAATGAAAAGGTCAATCATTCTACAGACCAAGATTTTGCCAGGGCTTTCCAATACCCAGAGGGCAGATGAGTCTGGAACAGCATCTGACTGGCCAGTCCCCCATTCAGAGATTCCCCTGCATCCAGGGAGTCTGTGCTGCAGCTCCAACAGCCACCGAAGTCCAGTTTCCCGCTAATGCAGGCCAGGCCTGCCCTGGGTCCCAGAGACACCACTGTGTCCTGGGCTGGCGCCCTGTGCCACCCGCACTGTGTCTGGTGCCTGTGGGCAGCTCTGAGGTACCACTCATCTGGTGACAGTAACTCACCAACACCACCGCCCTACAGATGTGGGGGTGAGCCAGGGGCTGATGGCTCTTACCCCGTGCAACAAAGAATACAAACCAGAAGAACAGGCACCAATCAAGAAAAGGCCAAGTGTTTTGCTTGCATCATCTATAATCCTTACCCTGCCAGAGTTTCTGTCTTCTGTGCAAGGAAAAAGCTGCAGTGAAGTGCGTGTGCTCTGGCCCAGGCCTGGACACTGTGCAGAGTTGGTCCCTCAGGTTGAGGTCCAGTCCAGCTCTTGGTCCAGCAGGGGGCTCTGGGTAGCATCCAGACCTCTTCCAGTTGAGGGTTCCTTTCCAGTGTCACTGACAATACTGCAACCCCCCGGGGCTGCCAGACTTTTTACCTTCCCAAGCCAGGGACACTCTGCCTGGGGCATCCAGGAGCCCTACCACCTAGCTTCAACGTCAAGGCAGTTGACAATTTTCACATCTTCAGTGGCGCAGCCTGATGGCCCGCCCATCTGGTGTTAGGCAGCAAGTCGCTCAGTGTTTCCATTTTGGTTTTTGGTTTTTGTTCAAGGAGAATGTCAACCCTGAGCCAATCGATGTTAATGGTCGGTGATGAAAGGAAAGATGTGGGCACTCCCTGAAAAGTCCCAAGAGCTCCCCGAGTTGAAGACACTGTTGCAGCAATGATTTAGGCTAAACTAGCACAGAACAGCTGCCGCTGTCTAACGCTCAGAATAAATGGTCAATGGGTCCAGGACACAGAGGCTGGCCTCAGACTATCGCTTGCATTCAAAGATGCCCTTGGACTTTCAGGGAGATGGGGGGACCGTGCGTGACCTCCAACTTGGTCTCTGCCTGACGGCTATAAAAGGACTCTGCTACAAAATGAGGGTCTCAGACTTCCTTCCCCAAGCCTGTGGGCAAAACATAAAAACACTCCGAGTGCTGCAGATGAGAAAACCGCGAGCAGGCCGAGCCCACACATGCTTAAACATGTGACGTCAGACTTCCCCCTCCCACTCACTTTCCCTCATCTAATTCTCAATTTTATCCAGATGTGGACCCCAAGGCGCCTGTCAGCCTTTGTTCCTTCACTGCTTTGCCACATGCCCTCTGACTTTCCTTTGTTCCGCAGAGATTTTTGGGTGCGTTTCTTCAAGACACAGTCAAGAAGAGGGACCAGGGCTGGAGCGAGCACTGGGACATGAGGGAGCACCGAAGAACACTAGTGTGAGCACCTCCTCTCTCCCCTGCAAACAGCCGGTGTGGGGAAAGGCTCCCTGAGTCCACACAAATGGCCTTGGTCAAGCACAGCCTCCTGCCTCACAGTCCTCGCATCCCTGGAGGCAGGGGTCACACACAAGCATGGACACACAGGCACACATGAACACACACACACATGAACACATGTGTGCATATATCTGTGTACACAGGCACACATAAATGTTGCATGGGGCTCATATATTACGTGCACATGCATGTACACATACATGTACATGTACACTGACAAACATGCATGTGTGTACATAGGAGCATATATGCACATATATACACTCATGCATAGGGGCTCATTCACATGCATGCACGTACACAGGTGCATATATGCACATATATCCACATACATGCATAGAGGCACATGCACGTGAGTGCACATACAGACACACAGGCACGCATTACACAAACACACATACAGGCACATGTGCGTGCCCACATGCACATGTACACAAAAGCACACAGGCACACCGACATACATATGAGTATACATACACACCGGCATGCACACATACATGCATGTGCAAGATATATATGCATAAACAAGTAGACCTGCACACACACAGACACAAACATGCATGCGCACAACAAGCACGCACACATTTGCACACACACACACACACACACACACACACACACTTTCACTGAGAACTCTCCACTCGCGTTCCACAAAGGATCTGGCACTTTCATTGAACCCATCCGAATCTGTGTCACCAGTTAGGCCAGAAAACAAGACCACACACGAGGGGACAGGGTGGCTTTGGCAATCCCCTGGGAATCATCTCTAGCAGAGAAACCAACGTCTCTGCCCCAGCGGTGGCAGGTGCCGAACGCAGGGACAATGCAGCGACGGCTACAAAATCCAAGGGCTGGGCTAAGACAGCAGGTCCGGAGGCCACCACTTCACCCAGCCACTTCTGCCTGCGCCCAGCTCAGGGAGCAAGACCCGCCAGGCCCGGCGCCGGCCTCTGAGGGCTGCCCACTCTGCTCACCGCCACCCCAGGCAAGCAGGTGGACAGAAGTTAAAAGAGCAAGGTCAGCCCTCAGTCACAGCATCTTCCCGCTGCCGGATGGAACCGGGGCGCTTGCTGCCCTGCTGGCCACAGCCCTGGGAGCTTTTCATTCACGGGCCCTGAATAGCCGCGAGTCCGACCCACGAGCATCCCTAGCACGGAGGCTTTATAGCTCAGCAAATATCTAATCCCCGCCTGATCAATCATCCTCGCCTGGCTGTTCTTTTTCGAAAAGGAATAAATCCCCTTTTACTCTTAAAATTCTTGAATACAGTTAAACCGCCTGAGCCCGGATGGGCTGTTCCCCCACCAAGCCATGTGGTTTGTCCTGGCTTCAGTTTCTCAGCCCTTTTAAAGGGGCCGCCTTTGCTGCTGGCTTTTTTTCCTGAGAGCCCAACATCTCTCCAATCTGCATTTTACTCTGTTACCAGCTGATAGCGGAAGACAGCATTTTAAAGTCTGATCGCCCTTTTGAAACATTTATCTGTATGTAAGTAAAATTTCAACCAGGGCTTAAAAAATGAATAAAGAGCACCCAGGACTTTTTTTTTTATTTTTTGCAGCTATTGCTTAAGTTCACCTAGGTCTAGCTCCGCTTCTTAACAGACCTTCATTCTGTCTTTCTATAACCTGTTTCCCTCCAAAACTATATTTAATAAGAAATTCCACTCCTCCACAGATTCTAAAGTCTGCACTTCTTCCTGGAGTTGAACCTTGTGAAAAATAAGCAAGTTAAAAGAGAAAGGGATGCCTCCTTCCTACCCCCCAGAAAGGGCTCACAATGCATTTCCAAAGCCCACCAGAAGTTCCAAAAACAATAGCAACAACAACAAAAAAAATAAACTGTCTTTCATCTTTGGCAGCAACAAAAGCAGTTGACTTTCACCACACCAACCCACACCAAGAATTAGTATAACACAAAACACTGCCCCGTTTAGACCATTGCGGCCCCATCGGCCCACCACAATATTTGCTTGAAAAACACATAATTTGTGGTAAAGAGAGACCCTCTGTAATACAGAAAGCGGTTCTTTCAAATGCAAATTAACCATAAGACATATTTTTCCCTGTGCTTGGAAAAAATCACTCCAGCATAATGAGAAGCACAGATTTTCTTTTTGGGGGGGTGAGGTGGGGGTGGGAAGGGGAAGAAAACCAACTTGGTGCATACCCACTCAGATCAAAAGGCAATTAAATTTGTTGTCGATTACCTGAACAGTTGAGAAAAGTTAACTCCTGACTCCGGAAGCCCTTTTGGACTTTATTAGCATGCACTGACCTATGAATCTTCCGTTTCCAGGTAGCAAAGTTTCTTTTCTTCTCCACTGAAATGTTCATGGGAGCCCTGGAGCACACTGTATTACTGACTTGATCAAAAGAAAAAGACTGTTTTCATCTTCATGCAGGAAAAAAGAGAGAAAGGAGAGAGAGAAAGAGAGAGAGAAGAGAGAAGAGAGAGAGGAAAAAACGGAGAAAAGAGAAAGAGTCTAAAGAGTCTAATAGAGTACTCTTCCTGGTGAAATGAGGGGAAAAGTAGATCCAGGACGCTGAAACGAGTTCAAACATAGCTTGACAGGCTTACAGGAGATTTTACACTGAGCATGCCTAGACCGCACGGCGTGCATGAGACACTCTTAATGAATATTACTTCCTTCCCACTGGCTCTTCCTGCTGGAAGTCCACACCCACTGCTCTTTCAGAAGTCAGGAATTTAGCTTCAGCCAAAGTCCAGCAAACACGCTCATGCAGACACCAGGCCCCAGCCATCCACAAACTTGCAGGTTGCGACCCGCCGGTCACTTTAACAAACAGAACATGAAGGTGAATTCTTTTTTTTTTCTGCCGTGAGGTTCCCATCTTTGTGCCTCTTGGAGAAACGGTGGCTCCCCAGAAAAAAAGGAAACTCCGGAGCTTTCTGTGTAAAGAACAAGAAGTCCCTAATGCCCAGGAAAAGGCTCTTCCCACCAAGCGTCTAAACACAGACAAGAATAAGGGTTATCTGCATATGAAAACCACACACGGATGTTTAGCTTCTGAATAAAATAAAATGCCTCCCGGAGCCCTGCCCTTTCTGACATTGCCCCATTCTCTCTCTCTCTCTCTCTCTCTCTCTCTCTCTCTCTTTCTCTCTCTCTCTCTCTGTCTATGCACCAACTAGAAATATGTTAAAAATTCAGATTTCCTCTGCACTACTGTCTAAGCACACTTAAAAAAAAAAGAAAAGAAAAAGGAAAAAAATGTTGTTGTGGTTCAAACAATGCTTCCCCTTCCCTTTCCTCCAATTTCTCCATCAGGTTCCATGATGACAGGAGACCTGAAGTTCTAGAAGTTGAAAACTGACATTAGTCTGAGAAGAGGGATCCTTCAGCTGCAGGGCAGACGAGAGGGGAGGAGGGAGAGAACAGGCCTCCAGGAGGGCATCTGATCCTTCAACACAGAATTAGCCTCTCAATATCATCCCTCTTCCGATATTGCCACGATATGATATTGTCACCGTACCACTGATACGGTTTCTGTGCTCTATCAAATTACACATTCTGATTGTTATTAAATAATCATTAGGCATCAGAATGCTTATTTGCACACCCAGTGTGCGGGTGAACCGAAACTGTATCGCAGAACATCCAGAGGTAAAAGAAAATAAAACCAGAAACATTACAAGGCAAAAGAAGTCCTCGACGTGTACAAAGACATCGGAAGTGCCCAGGTGGGGGCGGGCAGGCTTTGCATGCAGGAGCTCCAGGGTTGATCCCCAGCACTGTGTGGGCTCTGAAGCACGGCTAGGGGCAACCCGGGTGTGACCAGAACCAAAACAAAGGAAAGAACATGTGCCCAGCCTCCACCCCAAAGCCTGGCTAGCATGCGTTGATTCCATTGATTGGTATTAAGGCCTCGATGCACCTCCAGTAAATCTGCCTTCTCTCCACGCCACTCACTCTTGCAGCGCCCCCTTCTGGAAGAGCCTTGTTGCACAAACTGTTTTCTTGTCAGCTGGTGGGTCAATGGAACCCCCTGGCCCATACTTATGAGGTCCAGGTCTGGAGGTGGTTTTAGTTTTTAGCATCAGTCCCCTGTTTATTTACACTGGTTCAGAGAAAAAACAAGTTCTCGACAGTTCGATGAAGCCGCCAAAAAACAGAGTGTCGAAGCAGGCATTCTCTCTTTCCACCTGCTCCAGATGAACCCTGGAAGCCCCATACCTCCAGAAACCAATTGCCTCCACCCTCAAGGCTGGTCTTCACAGACTTTGGGCCTCCCACACAAGAGACTGAGTTCACGGAAAATCCCAGGTACGCCAGACCAGTGGCTGGAAACTCCAGGCCTCATGCAGTCGGGACTGGACGGTCCCTTCCCATCTCCCCGCCCTTCCAGGGCCCTGGCTGTCACGCCCACGAACTGCCTCCTGCCGCTCTTTAAGCACCTTAACTGCCGTGATCCAGAGACTCACAAACGAATCTCGGAACCGAGCAGCTCACTGCGGGGATGGCTCTGGACCCCAATTATTTAAAGTTTTACCATCCCAGGAGCACATGGCTGATATCTCATACTATTTTTCTTTCTTTTTTTTTTTTTTGCTTTTTTTGTTGACTCACTATGAGATAGACCCTTACTATCTTTATACTATTTATAACAAGAAATACAGAATAAATCATCTAGCATCTGCCTGTAGGTCAGGCTTGTGTGGTGGTGGCAAATTTTGAAATAATGGTGGTGGGAAGGTGTACTGGTGGTGGGGTTGGTGTTGTAATATTGAATGTAATCAATTCATGTGAACAACTGTATGAAAATAAATTTAAAAAAAAACGGAGTGTCAAAAGACCAGGTGGGTTATCCGTTAAGCTGAGTGTCAGTGGGAAGGACCCTTAGCCTGCAGCTGAGACAGGAGGCCTGGCCTGGTGGGGGAGAAGCCACAGGCAGCCTGCGACTCCAGCCTCCTATCATCCTGGAGGCCGGGCACAGGGCCCCACGGTGCGGCAGGAGGAAACAGAGCCAGGCTTTCTTCTCCTGCTTGGCTTCTGACATGCCTCTGTGTGAAGCTGTGATGGAATTCAGAGGGCATCTCACGCTCCCTTCAATCAACCGGTAGGAGTCAAGCTTCTACCCTGATTCTCTTCAGAGCACTGCAAGTTGGTCAGGTTTATTTTTCCTCTTATCTCCACAGAATTCAGGGATTCATCATCCAAAACTTGGCCAGCAGGGGCCCACGTCTTACCTTGGTGTCTGCCGTTCCTTAGGTATGCCTCCAACATAGATGCTGTGGCGCCAGCCATCCCATTTGAGTCCCAGCAGTAAGAAGGAAGTAGGGAGGACGTGAAAATGAGGGCTCCTGCATTCCTTATTGCCCAAGTTCTGACCAGTTCCCAAACTCCCCCTAAGAACCAACAACGTGCTGCTCCCACTGACGTCCACTATCCCCAACTTAAAGCCATAGATGACCATCCGTGGGACCCTCCTGGGCATGTCAGCACCTCTCCTGACCCTCTCCTGTCATCAGACACACCAGGGAGAAAAAGCCCTGGGGCAATGGCAGAGCCCGAGACCCCTCAGCCACCCTGAGCAGAAGGCCTGGCTATAGACGCCCCCAACTGGGTTTCTCTGGGCATGTCCTTTGATACTAATGTACTGCTGGTAAGGACAAGCTTGACACTGGCCTGATCCCCATGCCGGTCCCTGGCCAGTGCACTGAGTCCCCTAAGGAAGGAAGCCCACGCAGACACATCCTCTGTCCGAGCGAGAGAAGCAAAACAGAGCTCCACCCCAAGGGACCATGACAGATGACTCTCCCCAGGACTCTATGGGTGGAGGGGTGCTAACACACACACTGGAGTGTAGCTTCCTCTTCCCTCTTCGTCGAGGTTGTAGCTTTCACTGTGATGCACGCGGCTAAGGTGCTCACACACTCCGCTGAGACGCTTGCTGTGATAACACCCTGGCTGCCATGCTCACACACACCTGGCTGTGAAGAACCAGCAACGGCACAATTTGTCATGGCACCGGGGCTCCCAGACAGCAGGGCTCTTGGGCGACACTCAGCAACAGGTGCTGTGCTGGGGGTCACGCCCTTCCTGGCACCTGCCTGGGGGGCACTCACCAGGGCTCTCTCTGCATCCTCCCCTCCCCCTGTCTGCACTGAATATGCTATTCTGGCCCCAACAGGATGTAGATGGATCGTGCCGGGTGAAGATGGTGTGGCAAATCTGATCAAGCAGAGGGCTAGTGGCAGCTACGTTCCCTGCTAGACGACTAGCAGACGGAGTCCCCAGTTGCTAAATACTCAAGTGAAGCCCATCATATTCAGACCACCGCTTCCTGCCAATGTGCTTCTTTTTCATCTGTATTTTTTAAAGAGGTTTAGAAGCAATTTACACTCATGTACTACAGATGGAAGGATGCAGAGCCACCTCTGTCCCAAGGTCCCCCTTCCTCTCTGACAATACTGTCCAGAGAGACCAGGCACTTTGGACTCTTCATAGCATGTCGCATTACTTTGCTATGTTGGTGACATCTTGCTAGTGTGACTGGATAAACAGGAAGTGACAGGAGCACCAGGGCATCCTCATGAAACACCCGTGCTCCTGACAGCTGGGAGGAGACCTGAGGAAGAATCAGTGATGTGTGAAGGGGCTCAGGGTTTGGCACCATCCGGGAATACCTCAACATGGCCCTAGAACAATCTGATCTCTCCCAAACCAAACCACCAACCAATGAGCCATCCTTTCCGACCTATCTTCGTGCCTTGTTCTCTAGGCCCCAGGCGAGAACTAATTCATTTGTTGACTCTCCATCTCACATATAGAGACGGAAGTCTTAACTGAAACAGAAATCAATAGATGGTCTTTCACAGCTAAATTTTTATTCCACCAACGTTTTCAGAGTTGTTGCACGCATCTGTGGTTGCTCCTATAAGTGCCAAATTAACATCCCACTGCACGGCTAGGCCACATTTCACTGATCTGCTCATCGGCTGATGGACATTCAGAGTGTTTCTACTCTTTGAGTCATCATGTATAATTCTGCTATGAACATCCGTCCACAAATATGTGTGTGGGCGTCTGTTTTTGCTTCTCTTGAACATATACCGGGAGTAAAACACCGGGTCAGGCTGTAACTCTGTGTTTCACTTTTTAAGGAAATGTCAGCTTGTCTTCCAAAGCAGTTTTGCCATTTTACAATCGTACTGGCAATATCGTCGGGTTATTGATCCCTGTCACCTGCCTCACGCGAGTGCACCTCAGTTTTACAGCCGCCAAGCCTATTGGGCATGAAGCTGGAGCTCACTGTCGCTTGGAGGTATTCCCATGATGGCTGACGCTGTTTGACATCACTCTCTCATGCACTCTCCTTCCTCCTAAACTCCCAGCAGGGTTCTCTCTCTCTCTCTCTCTCTCTCTCTCTCTCTCTCTCTCTCTCTCTCTCTCTCTCTCTCTCTCTCTGATGGCTCTTCCCCGGGCTGCCAATGACCTCCACAGGGCTACAGCCCCTGGCCCCAGCTGTCCTCATGCATCAATAGCGTCTGACACTAGTGAAGATTCCTGACACCCCAGAGAGGACAAGACCTTTGCGCCCTCCACCATTTCTGGCTGCGCCTGATCCTGTCCTTCGCCTGGCTTGTCTTCCTCTCTCTGACTAACCCAGTGCTCACTTTTACGCTTTATCCTGACCCTCAGCGCTCCTTCCCACACAACCTCATCTACGATGGGCATAAGCTCTTCTAGATCCATAACTCTGAATGTGATCTGTGTAGTCACGACGACCCTGGCTATAGTCCTGATGTGTCTCAGTGGTGTCTCTGCAGCCCAGTTTCTGCAGAGATGTTCCAAGATGTCACATCACTAGCGGACACTGAAAAACACTGCAAATGCTTCTCCTTACATCCATTTCTCTCCTTCCTCGATGTCTGACAGTGTGCTGAGGCCTCCAGTATTGGCCTGCTCTTGCTTCTCCCATCCTTCACTTCTCGTTCTGAGAGTGGTGGGAATTTCTGCGGCATGCCTTCAAAATCAATCTTGAGTCTGACCCCGTCTCACAGCCTACTGTCACAACGCTGGCCTGAGCCAGAATCACCTCTCACCTGGGTAGCCCAAGTTGCCTTCGAAATGGTCCTCGAGTTTCCGCCCTCGGCTCCCTGTAGTCATTTCTCAACATAATAGCCAGAGTGGCCCTGCTAAAGCCGAAGTCAGGCGCATTTCCCCTGGTCCCCAGCCCGCACAGAGTGAAAACCAAAGGCTTGATGGTGTGGCCTCGAGCGCCCCAGTGATCAGCGTCCCCTAATCTCACTTCCTGCTGTACTCACTCAATCTTCCCAGCTTAGCTTGATCTCCTTTCTGCCTCTCCAAGACTCCATCGTTGACTTAGTCCTCACCATTTCCTTTGCTCAGAGCCTTCCCATCCCTGCCATCCTGCCATCCTACCATCCTGATTCCCTCCCCTACTTCCTGGAGACCTTCGCTCAGAAGTCACATTGGGGACCTGGGGAGTGGGGGTAAGCGGTCATCATGGCCAGCAAATCTAATGATCACAATCCAAAATCCACCCCCTCTCTCTTGTCTCCTTCATGCTTCGATTCTAACAACCCTTCTGAGTTATTTTAATTCTTCTTACTGGAATGTGAACTCCACCTAGCTAAGATTTTGTCCGTTCATGTACCCATACACCCCAAGCAACCCAAAAAGCACTTGACATATAATAGGTGTCTGATAAAAATGTAAAAGCCAATCCCCCTTCCTCCACAGAAAGATCTTCCCCTTCTCCCCCTGAAAATCCTGCCTAACCCATTAGACAAAAATCCAAGATGACTTTCTCTTTACTGCTCACCCAAGGGTGCCCATCTCTCTTCCTTCCTGCTGAGTTTCACAAGCACGTTGTATTTCACATGCTCTGCCACTGACCCTGAAGTCCTACACAGTGACTTTCTGTGTCAATTTCCCCACAAGATAATGAGTTCCTTCAAGCTAGGATCATCACCTGAGTATTTTCTGTTTCAGCCCTGGAGCCTGACAAGGGGGTAAATTTTAACAGAAGTACTGAATGGACCTCCAAACGCTTTCCATTCCCTTCCTCTCCCACAACCCAAAATGCAGGCAAACTCCGGGGAAAGTAACTCACAACTGGAGTCACAGACAGTGCCCTTCCCTCTTCTTGCATTCCTCCCCCAGACCTTGCCATGCTTGACAAGACAGTTGCTTCCTGTGCAAGGGTGATACGACAAATGAATAGTGCCAAATTTGAAGAGGCTGATGATGGAACACGGTTATATTTTAAAGGAACTACATGAGTTTTTTCTCACCCAAGAGATGAGGCACACCATGCTGTGGGAAGGTGCTGTATGGAAAATGGCTAAATGTTAAGATTGAGGAAAGAAGTGCTGTGCGCTTTGTGTTCAGAACAATAGCACAGTGGGTAGGGCATTTGCCTTGCACGCAGCCAACCCAGGTTCAATCCCCGGCATCCCATGTGGTCCCCCAAGCACCACCAGGAGTGATTCCTGAGTGCAGAGCCAGGAGTAACCCCTGAGGATTGGATCAGGTGTGACCCAAAAAGCAAAAAGAAACAAATAAATGAAGTGCTGTGCACCTTACCAGTTACTCACCTCACTCTGGGGAATTTACCAGATTATTTCCTGCAATGGGAAGGTCAGAGGCGGGATATGCCTGATCCTGGAGAAGAGAAGACAGTCTCTCCACTGGGACAGAATGGAGAGTTTGTCATCAAATATTAGCCTGGGAATATCTTTGGATCCTTTCCGGCCACTCCACTTTCTCCTTCAGGAGGAAACACTGATCCATGTGATCCAACACAGAAATGAGGAAGAAAAAAAAAGGCCAAACATAAGAATATTGAGGAAGTGTTTGGGGGTCAGAAAAAAGTTCATCAACATTCACTGCACTATTTCAAACAGTCCTAAGCCAGGAGAAGGGAATCTCCAAACACGTTATTAAGTGCAAGCTTTAGGGACCAGGCTGCAGCAAGGACATGTCTGACCCAGAAGGAATCTTTGTTGTTGCTGTTTTGGGGGGCCCAAACTGGCGGTGCTTGGGGCTTACTCCTGGCTCCGTGCTCAAGGATGCCATCAAATGGTGCTCAGGACCATACACAGTGCCAGGAATATTGAACCGGATCCTCCACATGCCGAGGCAAGGGCCTCACCCACTGTACTATGTCTCCAGTCCTCCAAGAGGAATTGAAAGTCTGATAAGGAGGAGCAGACTAAGTTTTGTACAAAGGAAGTCTGTACCCATGATAGCATAAACTGCAAAAAAGAAGGAATGAGGCGGCTCTCGGTGCTAGGTGAGGGAGCTCTGGTTACATGAGAAAATGGTACATTGCAACTAAGACCAGTGGGTCTGGAAGGATGAGGATGAGTGTGCAGGGCACAGGGGGAAAGTGGTCAAAGGAACACTACATGAAAGTCACAGACTCGTGAAACAGCCTGGCTTGGAGGGTACATGTGTAAAACAATCGCTTTTGAGGAGGTTCAGATAAGATTAGGAGATAATTCGAGAATATGTACGGAAGGATCTTGGATGTCATTCTAAAATGTTCAGGCCTTATCTTTTTAGAACACACAGAACTATTTAAAGATGTCAAGCGAGAAAGGAATACAATTCTGAATTTCCATTTCTGAAGGTGACCTGATCATAGTGCATGGGCCGCAGGAGACCCATCTCAGAAGGTCCTTGTGCTCACCACTGTGCGATCGGGTGGAGGTGAATGAGGCCCCAGGTTAAGATAACAATAGTAGAGACGGACATAAACAGATAGAAGATAAATGTGGAACACAGTTCGGTCTCCAAACCAAATATTTACTGTGGGGAGGAGTCATGAAAAGCAGCACCCATTGTTCGAACTGACTTGCTGATATGGAGAATATAAGACATGGAGCTCATTGGGGAGCAGTTAGAGATGCGTGTTGATACTTTTTAAGTTTGACTTCTCTGCGACATCAAGGTGGAGGTCTGAGAGGGAGCGGTCACCACTAAGAGTGGATGGTGATCATCACCACTGAGAGTGGATCACCACTAAGATCCATTAAGCAGTCAGCCACCCGGGGCCCCTGGTGTACAGGGTCTGACCATCTGACTGAACATTCTTGGGGAAACCAATGCAGTGACTTGCAGCATCTTCCCAGTGGCCTCCATAGTCCTAAGCAGTGCCCCGCACTCTCTCTGCTCTGTCCCATAGCATTTCCCTGGCTCGCGAAGAGACCTCCTGGGGCCGAGGCTGGGAGAGAAGCAGATCAGAGACCCTTTCTGTGCTGCATCTCAGCCAAGCACAGTGTGCATCCGTAAAGCAAATGGTGGTGATGCCATCACGATACCTCCTTACACCTGGCTTCCCACAAGGTTTCAAACATCAAGGTGTGAGGCTTGAGAGCCAGGACCAGGGGAAGGCACTTACCTGGCATACGGTCATCCCTAGTTCCATCCCCAAGTTCCCCACGTACCAGCAGGACTGAGCACAGAGCCGAGAGGAAGCCCTGAGCACCTCCTGGTAAGGCTAAGTCTCTCCACACCACCAGATTACAAAAAAAGAAGTTGTAAGGATGCTTCTTTAACACTTTTCTATCTTCCCTTCCCTTCCCTATTGCTGTGGCTTACAGTCAGGGTTCACCCACTTGGTGGAGCACTGGGACTGGGTGCTTCCGGGGTCTTGCTCAGCACATGGGCTGGCGCCAGGGCTCGAACCAGGCCTCCACCTTCGAGATGGTGCTCAACCTAAAGGGTCTCCCAGGCCCTGAGATGGCCAAACTGTGAAATCTTCCTAATAAAAAATTAAACTTGAAAGAAAAGGCAGCTTCCTGGGTTTGGAACTGGGGGGTCTGGGGAAAAGGGAACTCTTCCAAGTATTTTCCATCACTCCATGGTCCTTTCATAGCTGAAGATTACAACTTGAAAGAGAAGTGACTGTGGGTAAAATTTCCGAAGGTCAAGGGAGCAATGGGGGCCTGGGAGAGCTGGTACCTGGTCTCAGCCCCCAGAAGGCAGGGGAACCAAGGGGGCCAAACTAGTGCTTGCAGAGACCCTCTGGCCCCACCCCCCATGAGCTCACAAGCGGCGCCATCCCTGACACGACGATCCTGGGCCTCAGAGACACAGTCCCTGGCTGGCTTTTGACCCCTGCCCCCTCAATAATATTAGGCCCTAAAGTTGCTTAGCACTGAGGGGTTGCCATGACAACGACGTCCGTATCTCGGCGCAAGTGCCAGCACTGAGACCAGGGTCCCAGGGCACACAGCAGAAGCACAGCTTGCGGGGAACAATGGGGGAGCCCCTGCAGCCTCCGTTCACGCCTAATTACCCGTGAGCACATGGCACTGGGGCCAGCCCACACTGTCTTGGCTGTGAGCAGAGACAGGTTCCTGTTCCAGTTGGAAAGAGTTCCAGCCTGGCCCCGGCCTCCACCGCAGCCAGGAGAAGGAACGGGAGTTATTGAAATGCCCGGGTCTTGCCATCTTAATTATTTTGCATTTGGCCATCTTCTCTTGTCCCAGAGACCGACCAATCATTCCAAGACGGAAGAACTGCGCCACCAAGGGTTAGCTGCAAGCATCATGCTGACAAACAGGGAGGCTTTGGGAGCAACTGTCTACCTGGCCGAGCTGGGCTGCTAAGGGGACATCCTTGGCCAGCTCGACCCAGTCAGGCAGACGAGCTGCACTCACCAGTATCTCCTCCAGGTTATCAAAGGTGCTTGGCGGGTTTCACCCACTCTTCCGGGACCCCAGGGGGAGAGACTGGGCCTTGCGGAGTCCGCAGACTGTGGGGGCAAACCCAGGCAGGAAAGAGAGAAGGCAGAGGGAGACCTCACCGTCCACGTCGCCTGCTCACAACCAACCACAGGAATGTTTTTTCTCTTTTTTTTCCTCCATCAAAGAGAATGAAAAAGCGAATGGGGCTTTTGCCTGGGAGGATATATAGGAGGGGGAGTGGTTCTTCTCTGTCAGACCCTCTGCTGTGGCACCACATACAGAGGGTGATTGATCACCAAGACTGCACCCAGATGGACCCAGATAGCACTGCTCCAACTCTCTGCTCAGATCCCAGCTCTGGCGCCAACGCTTATCACTTTCGTCCCAATGTACTTGACGGTTTATTATCTGATTCACATCGTCACAGGCAGGGGCTTAAAGGGCTTCCAGCTCTCTTCCTGTCTCAGCAACCTGCCTGGGCCCCGCGGGGTTCTCCCTACACAATCCCATCTCTCAATGCGCGAGAACTGGGCATTCCTGCCTATGGGTTCTGGAGCCCAGAACCCAGGAGGGACCAGGGATGGCACAGTTCCACTCCCTGCACTGGCTGACAGTGATTTCCTTCTTTGCCAGTGTGACTGAAGGAGCAGGAGGGAGGCACATTACTACATGGCTCATGGCACTGGCCCATGTCCCCTGCATTCCTGCCCACCTGATGCCGAGGAGTACCACTGGCCAGGAACTGCTCCTTGTCCCCCTGCTCTTCAGCCAGTTGACCAGAGGCACCTGGCTCACGATGGGACTCCTAATCACGTGGTCACTTGGTAGGAACATGGTCCTTCACTATGTGCCAATGAATGTCTTTGCAAACAGCATGAGTTTGTGTGTGTATGTATGTATGAGAGAGAGAGAGAAAGAGAGAAAAGGAGGAAGGGAGAGAGGAGAGAGAGATAAAGAGAGAAAGAAAGGGAGGGAGAGAAAGAAAAAGGGAGAGAAGTTTTCCTTCAGAATCACAAGTCTGTGCTCTAAGGTAAGTCACGGTGGGACTCACTCTACTGAACCACATCCTTAAACATCTGCAGTAAGTCGAGTCCCATCGGTTCTGGACCCGAGCAATCAGATAGTTTGAATGGGAGCCTGGACCGGCAGGAGAGCCTCCGTGGACTCGGGACCTCTTAGACACTCACTGTCATGAGCTTCCATTCCATGGAGACACTTCTGTTCATCTCGTCTTGCAGAAGAAAGCCTGTACGGAGCTGCTCCAAAACCCAGGGCCCCTCCCCCATGCACTTCCTCATTCCCTTTCCTGGAACTTCTTTGTCTGCTTCCTTGAGACTCTATTCCTTCATAGAGACAGAGAGAAGGCTTACAAACTTTGTCTCCACCTGTTTTCTGGGAAGACCCGGACCTTAGCCAAGGTACGCCACAGTGACATGCAGTTTGTATATCATGATGCTTCCTTCTCTCTAGGGTAGATCTTTCATTATTTATATGACAAACAGGAGCCCCCTTTCTCTCTTACAAAGCTGAGTATTTTCCGCAGTTTATCAAACAACTGAAGCTTTAGACAGGCTGAAATGTGGAGTGAGACAGAGTTTAAGGGAGAGGAGAAGAGACTGGTACAGAAGAAACAGAGGGAAAAGTTCTCCGTCGTCTGAAGAAACAGTGAAAACAAGAGTATTGTCCCATGACAACAACTTGAGACCTGAAAATGATGGAACACTACATCAAAATGCCGCCTGTCATTTGCCACAGAAGAGGGAAGAGGACTTGAGGCATTAGCAATGCTGAGGTAGTTTATGACCATCTACAGCAAAGAATAAACCTTTTCAGGAGAATCCCTTTCAAAAAGGACAAAGAAAGTTCACTGTGATCTTCTTTTTTTTTTATTAGTGAAACACCATGAGGTACAGTTGTAGATTTACAATTTTTGTGCTTGGGTTTCGATTATACAATGATCAGATACCCATCCCTCCACCAGTGCCCATTTTCCACCACCATGGATAATATCCCCCCCACCTCCATCCCCCCCATCCCCTCCTGCCTCTGTGGCAGGGCAATCCCCTGTGTTCTCTCTCTCCTTTTGGGTGTTGTGGTCTGCAAAAGAGGCATTGAGTGGCAAACATGTTCAGTCCATAGTCTACTTTCGACATGCATCTCCCCTCCTGGGAGGATCCTCCAAACACCCTTTATTTGGTGCTCCCTTCTCTGTCTGAGCTGCCCTTTCCTCTAGAATGCCTGGCTGGCCACTAAGCTATGGAGTAATCCTCCTGGTGCTGATCTCAGCTATTCTTGGGTATTAATCTCATATTTTGTTACTTTATATCCCCCAGATGAATGCAATCTTTCTATGTCTATCCCTCTCTTTCTGACTCATTTCGCTTAGCATGATACTTTCCATGTTGTTCCACTTGTATGTAAATTTCATGACCTCATCCTTTCTAACAGCTACATAGTACTTCATTGTGTAGATGTACCAAAGTTTCTTTAGCCAGTCATCTGTTCTTGGGCATTCAGGTTTCTTCCAGTTTCTGGCTATTGTAAAGAGTGCTGCCATTGTGATCTTCTATGCGTGTTGTAAACAGATTATTTTCCAATAACGTACTATAAAAAATGTGATAGGATGCCTTTCCAAACTCATACAAACCTCCAATTTCTCTCTGCTCTGGTCACACTGAAAAAATAAATGTATCATAGGAAGAAGTCTAGAAGTTCCTCTGGAGTATTCCACACAATGCTAACTCTGCAAAACAGTACTAGGTATGTATGTGAGTGACTTATTTCATGATAAAATAAGCTTGAAAATGTTTGGGTTAAAGAGAGCTAAGCTGTGTGCCTTGGGACATCTCTGATCCTTTGGGGTTTGTGCAGTGAGTCCTCAAGACAGAGATACTGAAGGTAATAATTCCTCAACTTATTGACAGTGGAATCGTTTTTCCCACCAGATAATGCGTGGCAACAGTATTCTAGCAAATTTCACCTGAGAAATGGTGCTTTCCACAATATAACCCTATGCAGGAAATTAAATGATTTAAGAACATAAATGATATTCTTCTAGCTGGTAAGATAAAAGAAGTTATAGGATAGCTATTTATGCAGATAATGCTAGAAATAAGATTTGGCTTTCTGCATTAAACTTAGGGCTAGAGCGATAGCGCAATGGGTTGGGTGTTTGCCTTGTACGCAGCCACCCAGATTCGATTCCTCCGCCCCTCTCAGAGAGCCCAGAAAGCTACTGAGAGTATCTTGCCCGCACGGAAAAGCCTGGCAAGCTACCCATGACATATTCGATATGCCAAAAACAGTAATAACAAGTCTCACAATTTGTTGTGAGACGTTACTGGTGCCTGCTCGAGCAAATCGATGAACAACAGGAGGACAGTGCTACAGTGCTACATTAAACTATAATAGGATTTGAATTTTATTTTGTAGACCAGTAGCTTTCAAAGTACAGTATATATAGATATAGAGATAGATATAACTATAGATATAGATAGCCAGAGGAACTCAAGACAATTTACCAAAATCTTAGGACTCTTTTTATAATGTGAGTATATAAATTGTCAATGTTTCAGTTGTAATTTTACGTGTGTTTTATTGCTCATAAAATATTACTATAGTTAGGATAAATTTAAAATTTCATTTACTACTGATATGTATAATCACAAAAGTTTAGAAACTGATACTCTAGACAATGTAAAACATCTTAAGATATTTGTAGTAGACAAGTGGTATATAATCACAGAAAATTTTTATGAAAAGTAGAAAAATTCATAAAATGGAGAAAAAATATTTAGAGGCATAATAGCTACAAATGCCTATTCTCTTCTATCACAGTTATTTTTTAATTTTTGCTTTCATGTCTTATTGCATTGCCTAGAACTTCTCAGGGGAGAAAGGAAAATGTTCAATAGTGTTAGTGGACAACTTAGCATCCTTCCTAACTGAGATTGTTGTAAATGTACACCCAGTCTAGAGGTTTTCAACCAACATTCCACAGACCAGTGCTGGCCCACAGGTGTAGAAAGGCTGGAAAACACCACCTAGGTTACAACTGCCGGACTGTGACCCTGTATGCAGGACAGAGGCTACTCTGCAGGCGTAAAAAGGTTGAAGAATGCTGACTGAGGAATACAAAATAATAATAAAGTTAGAATGTGCATTCTTTATTAGACTGTGAAAGTGCATTCATTCACTGTTTATTAAAGACTGTAAGATAAAATTGAAAATTGTACAATTCAAATAAATAATGCAAGGAAGCCTTTGAGAGTTTATTAAAATGTGCGGTACTATAGAAAGTACAAAGTGCATGCTAAGTGAATGAATTACCTTTAAAGATGGTTCCAAAGTTTCATGTCCATTCCTAGCGATTTTAAAGTACCAAGAAAATTATTCCCTAGATAAAGAAGTTGTGATCCATATGCACAATGGAATACTCCAGTATTCCACAACTGTAAGAAGAGATGAAATTTCACAACTGGCCGCAACCTGGATAGAACTGGAGCGCACTGTGCTAAGTGATTTAAGTCAGAGGCAGAAGGACAAACACAAGATGATCTCTCTCAGCTGCAGTATAAAGAGAAACGAAACAGGAAAAGAGACAGTACTGAATGATGATAAACCCTCAGCCAGCCGAGGATTACAAAACAAAGATCACCAAGCATGGGGGTAGGGGTGGGAGACCGGAAGGGAGGAGAGAAGAGGAAGAGAGACAGAGACAGAGAGACAGAAAGACAATGATGCTAAGTGGAGAAAAAGCATTGAGCTTGAAAAATACGACCCCTCTTGACCCCGGCTGAATCTCTGGCCCCATCCCTGGGAAGGAGTTGACCTGGCCTGAGATCTTCTTCCCTTTGTAGAGTTTGGAAAATACACTTTCAGCAAACCTCTGGTTATTGTTTCTCCTATTCTCCTAAGATGAACAGAGAGTAACAGAGTAGGGTTCCTTCAGGGGTGAGCTTCGTCACAAAGAACTGGCCCCAAGATATGGGCATTTTAAGTGGCACCCCACAAATGCCCTACTCAGTGTCTGGTGACTGCCCTACTCAGTGTCCGGTGATGGTCATCTTTGCAAGAGTGCTTTGTTTTGGGTTCCCCACTTCTCAACACTTCCCACAAATAGTGCAAAGCACGGGAGTCTCTGTCTTGCTATAAAATGGTCCCGCTAGGTGACTTCTCCATTTTGCTTCCATTTGCACTTGGTTCTGTGATAGCTGTCCTCGTGACACCAGCTCCCTGCTGCAGTTTGCGTGTGCCTCGTAATATCCTTGGGATCAAACAATGCTCCAGCCAACACCACAGCGCCAGGTGGCCTAGCGCTGCTCTCTGCGGAGCTGAAGGAAGAAGCCTGAGTCTGAGCAAGAAGGATCAGACGTCACACAGGAAGTGCAGTGCAAGGACACCATTTGGGGAAGCGAATCTCATTCTACTGTGGCCACTGACCCAAGATCAAGGCAGGCCTGAGCAGTATGTGCCCTGCCGAGCTGCAAAAGTGGCTGCTCTGGGCCTGAGCTAGTGAGAGGAAGAGAGGGCTAGGGGAAGCCCTGAGCGGTGAGTGAGCTGGAACAGAGAATGGTGGTGGTGGTGGTGGGGGGGGGGGGGGGTGTCATCCATGGAAACCACCTGAGCCTAATCCCCACCTACTGAGGAACACATCAGAGGCAGGGCCAGGAAGACTGTCCAGCAGGCCGTGTCTTTATTTCATGCGATGGGGAGGCAGAGAAACTGGGAGAACAGGGAATTGTGGGACCAGCCTGCAGGCCTGCTGCTAAGGGACAGGAGCCAGAGTAAGAGGCAGTGGCCACGTTCAGAGATCACCACCCAGAGAAACCATCACTTTCCATTACTAGTGGAGGGAGTAAATGAAAAGATAAAAAAAAAAAACTGCTTTTCAAAAGTTTTTGTGTGTTTTCACAAAGAAAATCCAAATCAGACAACTAGGGCTATCTCTTTCGTCTGTTTGTTTGTTTCATATTTCTTTTATTTTCTGCTTTTTAAAAACTCTTCTATATATTACATTTCTTTTGCTTTGGGGCTGGAGCGACAGCACAGCAGGTAGGACGTTTGCCTTGCAAGCGGCCAACTTGGCCGACCCGAGTTCGATTTCTCCACTCCTCTCAGAGAGCCCGGCAAGCTACCGAGAGTATCTCGCCCGCACGACAAAGCCTGGCAAGCTACCCGTGACGTATTCAATATGCCAAACACAGTAACAACAAAGTCTCCAATGGAGACGTTACTGGGCCCGCTCAAGAAAATCGATGAACAACGGGAGGACAGTGACAGTGACAGTGACTTTTGCTTTTAGCTACCCACATCTCACTCCTAATTCCAAACGTTATCAATAAAATCTGGGTTAAAAGAGGGTGGGAGCAATAGTACAGCGGGGGAAGGTGTTTGCCTTATACACCGCCAACCCAGGTTTGATCGCTGGCACCACATATGTCCCCTGATCCCTGTGAAGAGTTATTCCTGATCACAAAGCCCCACATAAATGTGATCAAAAATTCAAAGATAAAATAAAATCTGGGTTAAAAAGCCAGATTCTAAGGACTAGAGGATAGCGCAAGTGGCAGAGCATGTATCCAACGTGCACCAGCACCACCCAAAACACTGCTAAGGAGTAGCCCTGATAGCTTCTAGAATTCATAATGTGGTCCTGATTTTAAAAGTCATATTTTTTTACCAAAAATAAAAGTTATTCTTGGGGCCAATGCAATAGTATAGCAGCAGATAAGGCATTTGCCTTGCATGTGGCTAGCCTGGGTTCCATCCCCGGCATCCCATATGGTCCCCCAAGCACTGCCAGGACTAATTCTTGAGTGCAGAGCCAGAAGTAACCCCTGAGCATCACTGGGTGTGATCTCAAAAGTCAAAATTAGAAAAGTCATTTTTATGTTTTCTTTCTATTTGCTTAGCGCTTGGTTTTTGGTTTAGGACATTTATGACCAGATTCAGTTTGACTCTGCTCAGAACAGATTCATATTTCTTTGAACTTCCTTTGCATGGAGATACTTAAAATATCATGCTCCTTCCCCCCACCCCACTCCCCCAAAATGGACTTAAATATGATCATTTAGATGCAGAATACGTTTAGCAGTGCCACTTCATGGTGACTTTAGTCCCAGCCTCTCAGGAGAGAGACACTATTTGGTCAACTTGAAAGTAGGGTGAATGCGATCATGGACTATATGCTGGGTTTTCTCTGCACATCCTTTCACTTGACTTTCTGTCTAAACGAATCATCCATATTGTGTTCCTCTTTAGTTGTTTCTTTTCATGCTGTGAAATAGTCTATAGCATGAATAAACTATAATATGTGTATCTGCTCTTCGATATGGACTTGCTCCCAGGTTATGGCTATTGTGAGCATTTGTGCAATTGTATGAATGTCTATGACAGACATAAGCCCTCATTCCTCCTGGCATACATTTCCTGGGAATCAGAGGGGCGATGCTTTGGGCTTTACTGTATACCGCCAACTGTTTTTTTTTTTCTAAGCACTCATATCAGTAACACAAACCCAGCAGTAAACTGGATTCAGACTCTTCTCAAATCTGGATTCAGACTCTTCTCAAAGCTCTGTTAGTTGTGGTAGTTTTAGTCATTTTATGGAGCTGTGCATTTATCTATATCCTTGTGAGATCTCTAGGGATTTCAATTTCTGTTCATGATAAAATATATGTTCATGTACTTATAAGTCATTTGTTTAATTCCTCCACCCCTCTCGGAGAGCCCAGCAAGCTACCGAGAGTATCTCGCCTGCACGGCAAAGCCTGGCAAGCTCCTTGTGGCGTATTCAATATGCCAAACACAGTAACAACAAAATCTCACAATGGAGATGCTACTGTGCCCGCTTGAGAAAATCAATGAACAATGGGAGGACAGTGACAGTGACAGTGATATAAGTCATTTGTGTGTGTGTGTGTGTGTGCGCGCGCGCGCACGCGTGCACACGTGAACATGTGTGAAGTACCCACTGGAGGTTCTTTCCTCCAAGAGATAAGGTCATCTAAGCTAAGAAACAGAGTGATCAAGTCACTAGGTAAGAAATGCAGTTTTCCTCTCTACCTGCTCCCTGGAGTCTCAGTGGTGGCCTTCCTAGCACTTGGCGTCATAAACCTTTTCAGTCAAGTTTGGACTTTGGAGGGCTGCTTTTACTTAAAATACCATTTCTGCTCCAGAAATTGGTCACATGGCCAAGGCCAAACCATATGTTACAAATTGACTCTGACCATTTCACAAGGACTCTGAGTGCCCAGATCTTTCAGACCCATTTTCTCATTTTAGTGAATGGATGTGCTACTATCCTGCTTATTAACTGTTTTATACAGATAAGTAGGAATGCTGGACTATTCAGGGAAGAAAAGAATAAAGCAGAGGATTTGGTTCTCCAAGAGGTTTTAACTCGGATTTCCAGATTCAGAGCAAGACCGAGCAGATGAGTGAACCCAGGGTTAAACTCTACAACAGGACAAAGATTTATTGAAAAGAAATCACTGCTTTGCCAATCCCATGAGGACACGTGGGGACACAAGTGGGTAAATGTACCCCACAAAGAGAGAATTGGGGCTGGAGAGACAGTACAGTTGAGTCAGCCATTTACCTTGCATGTGACAGACTTGGGTTCAATACCCAGCCCTCTATATGGTCCCCCAAGCCCCACTAGAAATGACTCCTGAGCCCCAAACCAGGAGTAATCCCTGAGCACTGCCAGGCATGACTACACTTCCCAGACCATAGCAAAGAGGGAATCCAAAGCATTAGAAGCTAGATTTAAGATTTTAAAACCGGGTGTCTGCTCATCCTCTGCTTCTTCTGAATAAAGCACAACTTGCAGTTGAAACAAGTGGAAATTTTCATCTGCTACAACTTCCTGACCCAACCAAGGATCAGCGAGTCTTTACCTCAGTCTCTGACCTGATGGAGGAAAGTGTTTACTGGAACCATAACAACACATGGTAGAAAGAAACACAACAGAAACGCAACAACAACATCAACAAATCCAAACTCCGCAGTTTACACAGCTCTCGCCGGAGTGGCGTCACTGTCGTGGGTATCTACGTAACTCAAGAATCTGGAGTCATGAGACGTTCAAACACGACGCCTGTGCTTTAGAGGACAGCGGGAGGGGAAGGACTTTGTGAACTCTCTCAAGTACTGCTGCAGGAAGAGAAAACTTGGCACCTCCCGCCCTTGGCCTTAAACAGACGTTGACCTCACCATGGCAAGTGGCTGTCAGAACTCCAGCTGCAAGGCGGACACGAGCACACTGACCAGGTTTATGTCATCCCTGCCCCAGCAGACATGGCCAGCTGCGCCTCACAGATCATTCAGAGCAACAAAGGCCTCCAGTCTCCCCTCACTCCCAGGTGCTGGGTCCTCTCTGGCCCATTTCGGGAGCAGAAGTCTGTTCCTACACTCTCAGAGGGTACCCAGGGACCCCTCCTGGGACTCTCCGGCTGTCAGCTCTGCACAGGGTTCAGGGACACTATGCTGCTTGGACCCCACAGTGCTGGGGACCATGGGGGTCTCCAGGACTGCTCTTGGGGACAACTGGGGTACCAGGAATTTGATGTGGACCGGGCGCATGCCTGACCACTATACTAACTCCTGGCCTAAATGGATGCTAAACTTTGTTAGTCATCGGAGAAGCAACATTAAAGCCATCATGTGTTGCTCCTGCTCGATCCAGCAGAAAGACACAACTAAGAAGGCAGATAAGATGCAGTAGAACATGTAGCACTCAAAAACGGGCAAGGGGTGGGGTTGGAGGGGGCCACTCAGTGTGAACATTTGGGGAACACTGTTGACTGTATCAGCTGAGGTTGCACACACATACACCACGTGATCTATAAGTTCTACTCCTACATGCAGACCCAACAGATGTGTGGGTTGTTCATCAGAAGACCATGCAAGAGTGCTCACTCATTCAGCATTATCTGCAATGTCTGAAGACAGCTCAAAGGTCCATCAAGTGTACGAAGGATAAATGAATGAGATACTTTTCTCTCATTCTCTCTCACTCGCTCACTTTCTCTCTCTCTTGCTCTCTCGCTTTCTCTCTCAGACACATATAAACACACTGAGAGAGAAAGACAGAGACAGCGAGACAGAGAGCTCACACCCTCCTTCGCCTCTTTACTCAAGTCAAACCTTATGAATATTCTTCACCCTCATATGCTGGGTCTGCAAAATCATCTCTTTTTACACAGCAGGCAAATATGCCCCAGTAGACTCTAGGAACTCAAAAGGGTTTTTGCCTTGTAGTAATTGTTAAACTTGTCCTATACTGTATCATGTATTTGGGGCATTTCCCCAATCTTGAGCAGTTGTCATCTTTTCCAGTTCTCAGCTGCTTCTCCCTAACTTTCTTGCCCCAGAATTTCTGCCATGAGAGTTTCACCTCCGTAGCAAATTGGCTCTCAGGCAATAATGCTGTAAGATTGACCTTTTGATTTCAGGATTGATTTCCTGTTTTATCTGTTAGAAAAATGTGGCCATGAAACTTACTGGGGACCACAGAATGGGAAAGAATATTGACCCAATGCCCATCTGAAAATGGATTAATATCCAGGATATACAAGACACTAGTAGAATTGTACAAGAAAAAAAACCTCCAACCCCATGAAAAAATGGGGAGAAGAAATGAACAGAAGTTTCCTCAAAAAAGAAATACAAATGGCCAAAAGGCACATGAAAAAATGTTCCACATCGCTAGCCATCAGGGAGATACAAATCAAAACAACGAGATATCATCTCACACCACAGAGATTGTCACACATCCAAAAGAACAAAAGCAACCAGTGCTGGCTTGGATGTAGGGAAAATAGGACACTCTTTCACTGTTGGTGGGAATGCCCACTAGTCCAGCCTTTCTGTAAAACAATATGGACAGTCCTTCAAATACTAGAAATTGAGCTTCCATATGACCCCGCAATACCACTTCTGCAAATATATCCCGAGGATGCAAAAAAGCACAGTACAAATGACACCTGTACCTATATGTTCATTGCCGCACTGTTCACAATAGCCAAAATCTGGAAACAACCCAAGTGCCCTAGAACAGATGACTGGTTAAAGAAACTTTGGTACGTCTACACAATGGAATACTATGCAGCTGTCAGGAGAGATGAAGTCATGAACTTTGCTTATAAATGGATAGACATGGAGAGTATCATGCTAAGTGAAATGAACCATAAAGAGAGGGACAGACATGGTAGAAGGACTGCACTCATTTGTGGAGTATAAAACAACATAACATGAAGCTGACACCTAAGGATAGTAGATACACAGGACAAATAGATTGCTCCATAGCTGGAAGCCTGCCTCATGAGCAAAGAGGAGAAGGCAGCTGGAATAGAGATGGGATTACTAAGAAAATGATGGCTGAAGGAATCGGTCGGGATGGGAGACATGTGCAGAAAGTAGATAAGGGACCAAACCTGACAACCTTTCAGTGTCTGTATTGCAAAGCATAATGCCCAAAAGTAGAGAGAGATTATGGGGAATATGAGGCAAGGGGAGGGTGGGAAGCGGGGGGGGGGGGGGCGTATACTGGGGATATTGGTAGTGGGGAATGTGCACTGATGGAGGGATGGATGTTTGATCATTGTCTGAATGTAACCCAAACATGAAAGCTTGTAACTATCTCATGGTGATTCAAAAAAATATTTTAAAAAAGAAGAAGAAGAAAAACTTACTGGGCACGTGAAACAAGAAATGAAAGACCAGGCCACAGAGAGTGCTGGAATATGACAACCGCATCATTGCAGACCCGGGCTGAGCACAGTCCTCCCTCCCACCCATCAAAGTCCCCCACACTGCCCAATAGGCCCAAGATGACTGGTCACGAACACTGGTCAGAGGCGGCTAAAGCAGTGGGTTACTGACCTCAGACACGGCAGCTTATACTTCAAGGGCGTCTTCGTGGCACTGACCACCAATGTCAGAAGCCAGAGGCAAAGAAGAAGCAAGCACCTTCTTTTTCCAAAAAGTAAAGGATGATGTTATTCTTGCTAAGTTTCCTGAACATGATAATAAAAATACTTTTTTTATTTTAAATGTATTCTAATATATTGTGCTTTCACTTTCTACAATGAGGCCTTTAATTTCCTTTTTTGTGTCCCTTTGTTTTCTTTTTAACGAATGTCCCTCTTTTGTGAGTGATTTATATCTTTGTTCTTTTTTGAACAGCAAGCCTGTCTTATGATCAGTTAGGAATGCTGAGGAAATGCTTGTGGTAAAGCATTTGGGACAAATCTCTTGAACACATTCTCTATCACATGTAATTCAGTCATAACTCCATGTTTCCAAGACCTTCCAATCTACTTCCGTTCCACGGAAACACATGGTTTAAAACACAGTTATGTACAATCACACCACGACAATGAGCAGCATGCCTGGTGCCCAGCTCCTTGGCGGCCAGAGAAGTGGGGCCCCGAACAGTGGGGGCCACAGTCGTCTGTGCAGTTGGTTCACTGGAAGTTGTACAAGACAATTTCTACTACGCATCAGTTTATTAGCCCAATTACCAAGCACCTCAGTATAAAAATAACAAATCTGCGAGAAGACGGGGACAAGGAATGTTGGCACCACTATGAACTGCCTTGAGACGGAGTGTCCTGGGACTGACAGCCCCTGGAACCAACTATGTTCTTTTTGCTTCGAGTTTGATTGTGGACCTGAGGGCTTCATGCATTCATCACCCCAGCAAAGCACCCACTTCCCTCCCATCCTGCCCACCCCACTCACCCACTGCAAGCTCGATTCTGTCACCTCTGCTGCCTTACTGGGTATCTTTAAATCCCACATAAGGGGAGAGGTTGTTCTGGATCTATCCCTTTCCTTTTAACTCACTTCCCTCAGCATGATGTCGTCTAGTTCCATTCATGCAGTGGCAAATTGCATGCTTTTGTCCTTTCTTAGAGCTGCATAGTATTCCACTGTATATTTACCACAACTTCTGGATCCACTCCTCAGTAGTTGGGTAACTGGATTGCTTTTACATCTTGGCTGTTGTACTAAGTGCTGCGGTTAACACAGAGATACATATACTCTTTTGAATTAAAGGTTATGTGTTCAGAGGGGTAGAAGTCATATTGCTGGGTAATATGGGAGCTCTATTCTTACTTCTGTGAGTAATCACCATGTTGTTTTCCATAGAGGCTGAACCAGATGACATTCCTTACCAACAGTGAATGAAGATCCCGTTCTCTTCACATCCCTGCCAATACTTGCTATTTCCAGACTTTTTGATATACACCATTCTCGCCCTTGTAAGATAATATCTCATTGTTGTTTTGATCTGCATTTCCCTAATCATAAGTGCTGATGAACTCTTTTTCAAATGCCAATTAGCCATCCATATTGTCTCTTTGGGCAAACCACTTCACTCTCGTGGGAAACCTAAAAGCCAACATTTACCCTTGAGGCAATTTTATTCCTTATACTACCAAGTTCTTGGTCCCAGACCAGGGCTTATCCTGGTGGCATCTCTAAATCTGTTCCTTTCTGATACCTTTGGTTGCTTCAGTTGATCTAGTCAATGATTAGTTCCTTGATCTGGCGTGAGTGTGGAGCAATACAAATGGAATTAGAAAAGAGATCAAATGGACTGAAGCCAAGGATGACACCAGGCTTCTGGGGAGGCTGGGAGATAAAGGGGTGCCCACAAGAAAAGTTCTTAATTCATTTCATCTTGAGCATCCCGTCTAGATTGAGGCAAAATTCCTTGGTCTGGGCTAAATATAATGTGTAGAGAATGCCTTTCCACTAAATTGCCTCTAAGCATTATACACTGAGAGGGGGAATTCTTGCCAGAGATGGAATTTTTACTAATGGTCCAATATCCCAGCAGGAAAGACAGAGTTGCCCACATTAAATTAAAAAAAAAAAACTTTTTTTTTTAAATCTGGCAACAGTCTTTGTGTTCAATTCAAGTCCATCGGGAACAATCTGACCCAGAATGTCTACAAGATGGAAATCAGATGAATGTGCCTCTCTGTTCTGGATTCCTTTTAAGTAATAGTATGGGATCAAAAGCTTTCGTGAAGAAGGGAGTTCAATGCACTGGTTCCTCTCACTGTTCCACTGATGCAACACTGAGAACACCAACCTAGGACAGACCCGTATCCCTAACCCCTGGTGAGAATTGAAGTTCTTGTTTATGACTTTTCACCCTGGTAAAAAAACAAATTCACCGTTCCAGAGAGTGTCTAGAGCTAGCCCGCAGGTGGAAGGAGAATGGAAGCAACCGAGAAAGAAGCCCAGTCTGGAGAGGGCAGAAGTGCCAACGTAAAAGTGCAGGCAGCAGGATTCGATGGTACCTCCTCCCTCTCCCTACACCCCAACACCCCAACACTCAGATCCCTGGTGATCACTGTCCCCAATGCCCCTCTGCAAGACCTACCCCATCTGAAGTCCCTCCTGTGTCTTCTGATCAAAGACCATCATTGTCCCGTCACTTGGCCTCATGAAGCATGTCACAGTTGGGTCTCTTGACCATAGAACTAGGGGCTGGGGGTTCCAAGGTTATATTCCAATCACTTACCAGCTTTTTTAAATTCCTTTTTTTTTCAGACAAATATGTGAAAAACTGAAAGGTATCCTTTCCAGTGGAAGCAGGGAAGAGAGACAAGGTCCCACTTCCCTGTTCCTGCTTCCCACTGGCCTCCAGGGACACAGTCGGGAAGAACGTGGCTCCTTAGCACACGTGTCCAAAACAACGGACTCAAGCTAACGTCACCCAGAGGGAGAAACTCCAGGACCTCCCTCAGAGCTGCCTGAGAGAAAGTCCCTCCTTATTGGCCTCCTGGACATACTCCGGGTCAACAGCTCAACAACAGTTTGAAAAATGTACCCAAAATCCTACTCTTTTCTCCCTTCAGGAACAAGCCTTACGCTCCGGGAACAGCACTGGACGTCAGAGGAAGGGAGAACCCGTGCCTCAAGTCTTCTAAATTAAAATGATTATGACAGAAGAAAGAGATGGACCATCCTCAGAGCCAAAACAAATCTGCGTACCATAATAAACAGGAAGTTTCCTGTAGGAGATTCCAGGGCTTCAGGAAAGCAGAGCGGTGACTTCTGACTTGCAGGGGGGAAATTCTCGGACCTCTTCAGAGGTAGATGTGAAATAATTCCGTGTCACTGGGTAGGTGCAGGTGGGGTCCTCAACAAAACCCAAGTGTGGAGGTCAGTTCCTGCTCTGACCCTTGCTCCCCTGGGGTCGGGAGTTACAGTGTCAGCCTGTAAGGCCAGGGAGGAAAGTCAATGATTTACACCAAGAAATGGGGAAATACCCTCTGCCCAACAGAGGGTGCTAGAAGGGATGCAGGGAGAGTTGGGATGGAGGCCCAGGGAACCCTGACACCATTTAAAACACAATTCCCTACAGTCGAACCCCTAAAAGAGCAAAGTCCCTTCAGATCCTTTCCAGAAATGTAGGGGTGAAAACCAACAATGTGCTTGCTCCTGAATTTGGGTGAGCACGGTTCTCTGAGCAGGTACCCTGCGTGAGGTTGGCAGAGTGCCTGCTCTGTGGGGTGCATCTGAACATCTATGTGCTTTTGTGTCTGTCTCTGTGTGTTCCTGTGTTTGAACAGGGAAGATAAACTACAAGGAGTGAGCCGGGCTCACCTCACCCGTTATGAAGCTCTAAAGCTCCTCTGACCTCAGACCTGCTAGGCCGCCCCAAGGCCAGTGCCTGACCTCAACCAGCTGCCCCCTGCTGCTGAGACAGGAGAGCAGACATCCCCTCCCCAATTCTGCAAACACCCCGGCTTTGGGGTGTTCTTCCTCATGGCTAGAGAGTGAATTGGGTGGGAGACAAAGGAAAATATGAAATCCGTTTCAGAAAGGAAAATCTTTCAAACACTCATTCTCCAGGGGCACTGATATCTTAAGAACTTTCCAAGGTCTAAAGATTTTCCAAAAGGGTCAAAAAATTCATTCTGGCGACTAAAAATCATAAGAACAAACGTGAATTTCCTCTAGACAGCAATTTTACTCCCTATTTTTTTATTTTTTTAATGAATCACTGTGAGATACAGTTACAGACTTACCAACTTTCATGATTATGTTTCAGTCATACAATGATCGAGTACCCATCCCTCTACCAGTGCCTGTTCTACACCACCAATGTTCCCAGTATCCTTCCCACCACCCCTAACCCTCCCCACCCCCTTCCTCTCTGGCAGGCACATTCCCTCTTTCTTTCTCTCTCTCCCTTTGGGTGTTATGGTTTGCAATACAGGTACTAAGCGGCCATCATATTTGGTCCATAGTCTACTTTCAGCACGCACCTCCCATCCCGAGCGAACCCTCCAAGCATCATTTACTTAGTGCTCCCTTCTCTATCCCAGCTGCCCTTGACCCCAGCACGTGAGGCCAGCTTCCAAGCCATGGAGCAATCCTCCTGACCCTTACCTCAACTATCCTTAGGTGTTAGTCTCCTATTATGTTACTTTATGTTCCACAAATGTTTACTCCCTATTCTTTACTTCTCTCTTCCTGCTCATTTTTTATCTCTGCCCTCCAGAGAGGCACCCGCTAAAGCCATGGTTCAGCTATTCAGACTCTGCTCTGTGGACAAAAGCCAGTAAATGTGGGGACCAACCTGTGGCAAGCCTCTCTTCGTGAGCTTGCCTTGTGAGGTCACCTCATTTTTTTCTGAAGTACTTGGTTTGCAATTAGAGTAAGCAACTCCAGACCTCCAGCAATGTGATAACTTTGTTTTTATTATTCAAATTCCAAGGTTCCCCACAGTGATCAAAGCAGATTATTATGTTGAGAAAGTGGAATAAACTACTTACTGGTATAAGTAATTATACTGTTTAAAAAAAATTTTTAAAGCTAAATTAGCAGCACCATTAGGCAGTCAGAAGAAATCAATATAAACACTGAAATGCACGGACATGAACTCGGTGCTGAACCCCTCGTATGTTTAAGCATTGTACGTTTAACTATTATGTGCATTGATTACTCTATTCCAAATTTTCCCCCTGGTTTATGTAGTAATGACAAATAGTTTTCTTCGTCTGAGATCAGTAGGGCCTCCATAATGGTCTGTTTTAAGTTTTTAATAACTTCAACACATATTTAAAAAAACCTGGCAATATGTCTCACATTGTAGGTTTTTCTGAAAAGGAGGTTATTGGACAGCCAGAGGCTGCCTCTCTCTCCTGTGCCTGCGTTCTTTCCCTCTCCCTCTCTCCCTCTCTCTCACTTTCTTCCCCTCTCTCTCTTCCTCTCTGTCTCTCTCTCTGTCCTTCTGTCTCTGTCTCTGTCTCTCTCTCCCCTCCCTCCCTCTCTCCGTCTCTCTCTGCCAGCACAGTGCAATACCCTCTAGGCTTTCCTTTCTCTTCTGAAAGAAGCAATTGCTTTTCTCTGCCATTTCATTGCAAAAGGAGGGAACCCCAGCCCACTCGGTGGTGCTGGCATCTCTTTATCAGCACTATGATATAAGTCTATCTTCTGCAACCAATAAAAGTCGGATGAGCTAGCCCCACCCCTATGCCGAAGACCATTTCTGTGAGGTGCCTGGAGTGTGAGCACAGAGACAGGCCCAGCTTCTTCTAAAGGCAGACAGTCCACTCTGAATTTCAAATCCAAATCCTAATACCACCATTGAAAACACGATGAAACAGAGCCGAATCCAAGACTGTTGGTGGGGGGACGAATAACATCACCTGCAGTAGTTCAGCCTGGGACAGAGGCGTGCCTAGTGCTTCCTGGAATCAACGGGCCGGGGTGGACAAGAACACTGGTGTTAGCTGACCTCCTCCAGCCCTGAGGGCCTGCCTCTGTCCAACCTCCCTCCAAGCTCAGCCTCAGACTTTGAGCCCGCCCAGATTGGCAGTTCTGCCCTGATCCCACCAATTAGGGGGTAAGGACAAACTGGCTTTCCTTTTCCTTCTTGGAACTACCATGTGGAGGCTGGCTTTCCCTTATTTGTACATTAGAAGTAAAAGAACAAGAAGACCCTGAGAGGGGTTGGAGAGATAGCACAGTGGGTAGGGCGTTTGCCTTGCATGCGGCCAACCCAGGTTCGATTCCCAGCATCCCATATGGTCCCCTGAGCACTGCCAGGAGTAACTCCTGAGTGCAGAGCCAAGGAGTAACCCCTGTGCATCACCGAGTGTGACCCAAAAAAAAAAAAGAAGACCCCGAGAGTCTCTTCCAGCAAGACCAGACTCTGCAGTGGAGGCTGGCCCGGTGTGGGGCGAGCTGCCAGGTGCCGTGTCCTCAGCCAGACCCTCTCAGCCCAGAGGCTGTGAGCATGGGAAGCTGCGCGCTACCTGATGGGTGATGAGGCAATTCTCTTACTTCCAAAAAGAGCTGGAGACAGATCCCCTTTTCCCTGCAGAAAATGATCTTCCTGAGCCACAGAGCTCTAAGACCAGGATGCGGAACGTTTCAGAGTATCAACCAGGGCCTGACAGAACAACTCAGGAAGATCCAGCCATCACTCCGGTAAAAAGTCCCTTTGGAGGGAACTGGAGCAATAGCACAGTGGGTAGAGCATTTGCCTTGCGTGTAGCCAACCCGAGTTTGATTCCCAGCATTCCATATGGTCCCCCCAGCACCACCAGGAGTAATTTCTGAGTCGTGCACAAGCCAGGACTAATCCCTGAGCATTGCTCAGTGTGACCCAAAAAGAAAAACAAAGTACCCCTGGAGACCAGCGTGCTAGAGAGAAAGAACAGCCCGGAAAGGACATCAAGACTGGGTCACTCTGGCTCACTCCAGCCTGCATGGTCCCTTGATACGGGTCTCTGTCTCTCTGCCTTTCCCTTGAGCTATACTCCTCCCTGCAGTGCTCTGCTCTCTTTTAGCCTTTTCTACTCGGAAGAAGCCTGTGTTCTCTCTTGAACACACATTCCTTTCCTTCTCTCCCCTCATGTCTTTCTAAGTGTGTTTGTTTGTTCAATAAAGACTATCTTGCTGGGCTGGAAAGATAGTACAAAGGGTAGGGCGTTTGCCTTGCATGCGGCCAACCTGGGTTCAAACCCCAGCATCCCACGTGGTCCCCCAATATCGCCAGGAGTAATTCCTGAGTGCAGAGCCAGGAATAATCCCTGAGCATCGCTGGGTGTGACCCAAAAAGCATAAATAAATAAATAAATAAATGACTAAAAATCACAATGTAGGCTAAAATATTGTGATATAGTCATAATCCATAAGATTTGTAACATTATAAGAATTCATGAGGAACTTTTTTCATAGCTTCCTGAAGCACGTGTTCCATTGACTTGGCCTCTCTGAATGGCAGAATCCCTTTTTTGTTTTTTCATGTTTTTGCAATGCCAAGTATGGAATCTCATACACAAGGCAAGTGCTCAGCCACTGATTCACAATGACTCAACAGCAACTTTTTTTTTAAAAAGTCATGCAGGGGACAGAGTGATAGGACAGCAGTGTTTTTCTTGCATGCAGCTGAACCAGGTTCAATCCCAGGCATCCAAAATGGTCCCCTGAGAACTGCAGGATGTAATTCCTGAGTGCAGAGCCAAGAGTAACCCCTGAGCATTGACAAATGTGGCCCTCACAAAAAAATTTAATAAAAGTAAAAATGCATGCACCCCTAGAAGTTCATATAATTAAATAGTACTCTACATTCTTGTCATTTTAATTTCATAAACAAGGATTAACTTATCAAGTTTATATTACATATAGGACTAAACTTTTCAGAACTTCTCATTCGTGAGAAATTAAATCCTATCCTAAGTTGCTGTTCTAACATTTGTAGATTGCTTAGGAGAATAAATGCAGTTGTTTTTAAGCTAAGGTGAAGTATCTCCAATATTCTTGATATTATTTTACAAATTAATTTCTATAATCAACTAGCAAAAGAATGCACAAGACCCAGAAATGACTTTGTGGAAGAAGCCTTACCCGGCACAAGTGAGTCTCAGACTCCACCCCCGAACCTCAAAAGAAAATATTTCACCAGGACAAAGATCTATTTCTGTGATGTGTATGAGGCTCACCCACACTTCACAAAATGTGGAAATGGGTCCACAGCCTGGAATCTGTACTGGGTGCGTCTCCTCAGCCTCTTTCCTTTATGCCACTAAGATTAACCAGCCAGGCAAAATACCTGCATCTCATAGACACCTGTACACACACACACACACACACACACACACACCCCTAATCAGTGAATATGCTTCGACTGAGTAATGGACCTTCACAAACAACCCTAGTTCTCCTTTCAAAGACCCCAACCTCACATGCAGAGAAGGTAATAATCCCTTTCGACCTGCAGATGACATTCAGAGATGTCCTGACACCTTGGTGGCTCTCCCAGAAACCAATGCCATCTTGAGCCACCTGGAATCTAACCTTCAGCAGACCCCCCCCCCGCCGTCCCCCATGAGACTGAGAAATGATCCACCATTTCTTCGGTAAAAAACCCAAGGTCCTAACTCAAGATTTCTCACCAGTCCCTTTCACCCATCAGGAACATAACAACAGACTTAAAACACCACGGAACACCAAGACCAATCTCAGGATTCTGAATTTCACGACAGCAAAGACTGGCCCCCACCACCCCCACCAATGTATGACCGGAGGAAATGTTAGTGGGGTGCCAACTCATATCTTAGAACGTTTGGGGAGATTTACCTTATTCTAGTCACCGACATCCCAAAGGACATTACAGAAGCCTACACAACTGGACAACATGTCCACTCTCTGGAGAAGCATGACCACATTCACTTTGATGGCTAGGAAAAAGGAAGTTCAAGGACTCTGACTGGTTTCTCCAAATCCCAATATCATTGGAGATGGTATCTAAGATGGCTGAGACCAAATGAGGCATCTTGGCGGATGCTTTTGCTACTGCCTCTTCACGGATGCTGATGGTATCCTGAAAACTAATGCCTTGAGCGTGAATAACTAGCTGAACCCACTATGGCAGGCATCCACCCCTGCGCACCCAGCAGGCAGGCTGCCATTGCAGGTGGACCCCAAGTATGGCTTTGCTCCCAAGATGTAGTTCTATACATTCTCCTGGAATTTGGGGGAGGGGCAGGGAGTACAAGTACTCCTGAGTACTGAAGTGGGAGTAAGCCAACTCTGGGTCTACTGCCCATGTGAAAAGCCCAAGGGTGGTTTTTCCATTTCAAATCATTTAAAATGGGTAAACGAAAAGTCCAGTAATATTTTGTGACTCCTGGACACGACATGAAATCCAGATTTCAGAATTGATAAATAAAGCCAGATCGAATGTCAGCCAGGCTGGTGCACGTATGTACGGCCCATGGCTACTCCGGCACTACACACCAGAGACTAGCCAGCGACAAAGACGAGAATATTTACCATCTCTTTAGAGAAAACAGAGATCGCTGATCCCTGGTGTAAGTGAGACATTTATAATAGAGTCATTCTTAGGAACAGGATTTTTCATTTATTGGAAGGGGCCAAGCCAAGGAGAAGGGAGGCATGCAAGAAGAAACGGATCTTGAAAACCAAGAGCAGTGATGTCATGGTGAGGGCAAGACAAAAGAGTCCAGAAAGAACAGGATTTATCAGCCTCATCATGCAGCTAAGCTCATCGTGCGCACGGGGAACCAAAATGCCAACTCTCCACTTCACTCAATCAATTCTAATACAAACAGAAGTGATGCTAATCATGAACATCATAATAGCTCGAATGATAAACAGCAATTCCTAAGAGCTGGGCACCGTGATAAATGCCCTGCATGGTTACTCTCAGGGAACACTGACCAGGACTCCACGTGATGCATGCACTTCCGCTTCTCGGGTGAAATAAAGGAAAGGAGGGGGGCCAATGTGCCGGGGACTAAAGGCCCCAAACTTAGAAGGAGGAAGACTCATCTCACGGGAAAATCCTTTACATGTTACTCCAACACCGGCCTTTGCCAAACAAGCTGGTACTGCCCGCAGGCGGGCACATCCAGCTCATCTTCTAGAACAGACCTGGAGCTGGAGTCCCCAAGCTGGGATCTGAATGAGGAAAATCCCTTTGCCTCTGAGGGTGGATTTGATTTTAGAAGTCAAGTGAGGTGAGGGCAGGACAGCCAGCGGGCAAGATGGTAAGAGTTGGGAGACAATAACAAGATGTTTTGTCACAGTGCTGGTGGCTTTCTTGGTGAGCCTCTTGCCCAACTCCACGGCTAATTCGAGCAGAGGAATGAGTGGAGGGAAAAGGACGCCCTTCCTGTTTTGACAGAGTTTCTATCAAATTCACTCTCTAAGTCAGATCAGGACATTTTAATTCCAACCATCTATTTTTTTTTAACTTTCTTTCTTTCTTAATAGTCACGTATGAGTGGTGGCCCGTTCTTTCAAATGATGCTCTCTGTTCAAGTAATCTCAAAAGACAGCATTCTAGAGCCAGAGAGAGGGGCTCTTATTCCCACCCACCCCATCACTTCTGACTGTGTGATCCTGGACAACTTCTCAGTGCTTCAGTTTCCTCATCAGTTACGATACCGTGAAATTTTGAAGGCCGTCAGGAGAAAATTAAGCCAGCCGCCTTAAAGCATCTATTGTGCATGAGGGGAAGCAGAATACACCAAGACAAATGTGCCGCTAGGGCACGTGGACCGATTTGGGCTGAAGCCAAATTGGACCGATTTGGACCCAGCTAAACACAAGCTACCTCTGGAACTACCTATGAAAAATCTCAGACAGGGGCTTAATGGCTCCAGGGTGAGATACAACAATCTTCACACACTTTCCTTTAAGGAAACTTTTTTTTTATCATTTTGAGTGGAGTATTCATAACAAGCAATACAAAATAAATTATTTAAGACCTGCTTTGGGGGCAGGCTTGGGTGGTAGTGGGAAGGTGTAATGGCGGTGGGACTGGTGTTGGAAGATTGAATTTTTTTATTTTGTTTTTTGTTTGTTTTTGATTTGGGGGGATTTTGTTTGTTTGTTTTGCTTTTTGGATCACACCCAGTGATGCACATGGGTTACTCCTGGCTCTGCACTCAAGAATTACTCCTGGCGGTGCTTGGGGGACCATATGGGATTCTGGGAATTGAACCCAGGTTGGCCACGTGCAAGGCAAACGCCCTATCCGCTGTGCTCAGTCCTCATGGTGTTGGTGTACCCGCTACCTACTCCAGTCCTCATGGTGTTGGAATATTGAATGTAATAAATTATTGCGAACAACTTTATAAAGGTAAAGGTAAGGTAAAGGCCCTCCCATTGATCATCGATTTGCTCGAGCGGGCCCAGTAACGTCTCCATTGGAGACTTTGTTGTTACTGTGTTTGGCATATCAAATACATCACAGGTAGCTTGCCAGGCTCTGCCGTGTGGGCGAGATACTCTCAGTAGCTTGCCAGGCTCTCCGAGAGGGGCGGAGGAATCGAACTCGGGTTGGCCATGTTGGCTGCGTGCAAGGCAAACGCCCTACCCGAACTTTATAAAAATTAAATTAAATTTTTTAAAATATCTGACTGATTCAGGAAGTGTTTCTTCTGCTCCCTGAACGGCCTGAAAGAATTCCAGAAGGCGAGCTGTCGCCAGCGATGGCTCGAAACCAGAAGGACGCAACCACTGCACGCTCCTCGTCTGCTCCCCTCAGGGTGCTCTCCCTGTCTTCCCATGAATGGCCTCCCTAGTCCTTCACTCTGGTTGGCCTAGGGGTGTGGGACCCCAGTCCAGAGGGAACAAAATCTTTCTTCTGTTTGCCTATTTGACGTCAGAGCCATTATAGATTCATTATTTCCTGAATTGAGGAGGAAAGAAGAGTTTCCTCCCCCCAACACAGAATGCATCACATCACTCCTGTGCATCTAGCTGGGTCCTTGGGATTGACCCTCTCTAGAAGGGCAGAGCGAGTGGTGACGTGAGTCCCTGGCACTCTGTGGAAAGCCGCCCGGGGTCCCAGGAGAACGTGAATGGCCCCTGAATGGGAGCGGGGCTAGGGTCAGGGATTCCCTCTCTGCAGCCCATGAGGAAGCTTGGGGTGTGGAGTTCATCCAGCAAGACAGCTGCATCCCTTCATGCGGTGACACTTGAGGCCAGCGTCACATGGCATGGCGGTAGAACCAGCAGTCCCCTGCTCACAGGAACTTCTGCAGGTGAGGATGGTGATTGGCAGAGAGGAGGCAGAAGAGCACTTGGAGATTCACATGGAGGCAGATTCTAAAGTTGGGGGGATAAGAAGGCTCTTGGGAATCTGGTGGCCGCCTGTGGGTCACAGGTACGGCATCTCCCCAGTGGCCCCTTCACTGCAGAATGAATGGGGGGATCCAAGTGTGGAATGTGGCCTGGGCTTTCTCCCCTGGATGGGGGCTAAGACCTTATATATACATATCCTTTGGGGGCGGGGGCAGTGTCATGTGGCATTGGGCAAGCAAGCACACATTCCCCCCTCGCCCCCATGCTCTCTCAGGCCAGCCAAGACCACCCCTTTTTATACTCGTATCTACGGAGTGTCTGGCACAGTGCTGGCAATTCAATACAGCTAGGATAAATTAATATGTAAATGGTTTTGCAGCAGCAAAGGAGGAAATTCACCCCAGCTATCGGCCCGGGAGAGGGGGGGCGGGGTTGTCCTTCCTCTACACTGGCCAGGCCACCACCTTCACACAGATCAGCAGAGCCAAAGAACCGATTTCCTCCTGCACAGAAGGAGATGCACATGGAGGCGGATTCTAAAGCCAGGGAGACAAAAAGGCTCTCTGGAACAGATTGGATGCTCTGGAAACTGCTGTCTGCCTGCCAGTCACAAGCTTCCCTAGTAGCAAGGAGATTCTTCATTAAAAAAAATTTAAAAATTAAACCCTAATTCTAGACAATATCCATTTCCCCCACCACCACCACCACCACCCACCACTGCTTCCCCCCTCCCATAACTCAGGGAAGGGGGGGTGGCAAGTGTCCTGTGAGCTTGCTGGACTCACAATCCACATGCCCAAGTATCAAGTCCAGGGGGGCCCTGCCTGGAGGGCCTGGGGTCCCATTCTGGGGGGGGCTGGGAGAGTCAGAGGCACCAGGCGGGGATAGGGGAGCAGCACCCTATTTCTTTGCCCTTCAGAAGACTTTCATCCCTGCCCCAGGAAGACATGCTCCTCGCGCCTGTTTCCTTGCAGGGAGAGAGAAGAGAGGGGTGAGAGTCTGACGGCCGTTGCTGGCCCCTTAAGGAACAGGCCACTTCAGGACCTGGCCCAGCCTTGCACCCATCGACTGGCCCCCCTGACAGACAAGCCATTCTGTCAGACCAGGCGCCCGGGATGCCTACCTCCTTCTCGTCTCGTCTCACTGAGTCAAGCCTCGCTAAAAAGCAGCCACCCGCCCCCCCGCACCCGCCCCCCCCCCACACACACAACTTCCCACCCCTGGAACAAATGCCTTAGTCAGTCAGTCAGTCTGTCTGTCTGTCTGTCTGGGTCATGCCCATTTCCGCAGACCAGGGAGGCCCTGCAGGCAGCCCGGCTGGCTGCCATCTCTGCCCGGGGTGGGGGTGGGGGGCCTGGCCTGGCACAATAGAAGCCCTTGGCTGTGCAAGGTGCAGAGCTGTCGCCGTGGCAACCCCTGCCACCAGGCGCAGTGTCCGAATAAAGAGTTTGGTCTCTTCCTGGGGGTGTGAGGGGGATGAGAGAGAGAGAGAGAGACAGAGACAGACAGAGACAGAGAGACAGACAAAGACAGAGACAGAGAGACAGAGACAGAGAGAAAGAGACAGAGACAGAGAAAAAGAGAGGGAGAAAGAGAGAGAGAGAGAGAGAGAGAGAGAGAGAGAGAGAATATGAGATGTGCCACAGCACCATCTCAAAGCCCAAACAGAGTGAAAAATTGAGGTTTCCAAAAGAACAAAGAACCCAGGGCTTGCAGGGAAGCTCCCGCTCTCGCTCTCGGGTGGCGGGTGGCGGGGCTGCTCGGGGCGTGGGCAGGGGCTTGGGCAAACACCAGGGCAGGGAGAAGTCAGGACCTGCTGTCCAGCAGCAAGCCTGAGCCCTGTGGGAGGGAGGGAGGCGACTGGCTCAGACAGGCTGGACGGGGTGCTCCTCCTCCCCTCCCTCCTCCCTGCCTGCTCCAGGCAGCCGGGATCTCCGGTTAAACAAAGACAGTGAGCGCCTTAACAAAATAAATCCTCTCCCTCAGAAAGAGGTGATATGTGGAAAATTAATTACAGGAAATGGCACGGCAAAAATGCAGTAGCATTTGTCTTTAAGTCGATATGTCCTGTCCTTCCCCCCAGCACCTGACGTGGCTCCACAGTCTGGCAGACAGACAGGCCCCCTGCGCTGCCCACCCCCAAACCTCGTTTATTATCAGTTGAATCACGTCTCATGCCAAGCAAAAGGTCATTTCAGGTCATCTTGGAGATGAAAGGACTGTAATGTATGTGAAGGTGTGGGGATTGGCAAGCCAGGAGGACTGGATGGGGAGGGGTGGGGAGGGGAGGAGAGGAGATAGGAAGAGAGAGAGAGAGAGAAGGAGAGGGAGAGAAAGAGGAAGGGAGAAAGGGAGAAAGAGGGGGAGAAAGGGAGAGAGGGGAGAGAGAGAAGGAAAGAGGGGAGAGAGACAGAGAGACGGAGAAGGAGAGAGGGGGGAGGGAGAGAGGGAGAGAGAGGAGGAGAGAGGGAGAGACAGACAGAAGGAGGGAGAAAGAGAGAGAGGGAGGAAGACAGAGGGAGGAAGAGAGAGGGAGGGAGAGGGAGGGAGAGGGAGGAAGAGAGAGAGAAAAAGAGAAAGGGAGAGAGGGAGGGAGAGAGAGGAGGAGAGAGGGAAAGAGAGGAGGAGGGAGGGAGAGAGACAGACAAAAGGAGGGAGAAAGAGAGGGAGGAAAAGAGGAAGAAAGAGAGAGGGACGGAAAGAGAGAGAGAGAAGGAGAGAGCGAGGTGGAAGAGAGAGAGAAAGGGAGGGAGAGAGAGGGAGAGAGAGGGAGAGAGAGGGAGAGAGAGGGAGGGAGGGAGGGAGAGGGATGGAGGGAGAGAGGGGCAGAGAGAGAGGGCAGCCCATGCAGGAACAGGAGAAGTTCCACATCAGAGTCAGCAGCTTCAGACAGAGGAAATGTTTCCCATGGCCCCCCACCCACCTCAATGCTACCTGATCTGCAGCTAATTCCTTACAAAATGAAAGTGTGCCTTGTACTGGGAGATGTCTGGAATGGGACTCAAGTTTCTCAGGGCTCTCAATGGCCTTTAGGAGGCTTGGGGGGAGGGGAGGGGAGGGGAGGGGGCTGCTGCTACTCCTGTGATGTGGAGGCAAGCACCAGGGACAGTTTGGGCAGCAACAGGCAGTGGAGGGAGGGTTGGGGCTGCAGGGAGAGGGTTGAAGGTGCAGGGGGAGGGCTGGAGGTGCAGGGGAGAGTTGGAGGGGCAGGGGGAGGGCTGGGGCTGCAGGGAGAGGGTTGGAGTGCAGGGGGAGGGCTGGATGTGCAGTGGGAGGGCTGGGGCTGCAGGGGGAGGGCTGGATGTGCAGGGGAGAGCTGGAGGTGCAGGAGGAGGACTGGAGATGTCCAGGGAGGGCTGGATGTGCAGGGGGAGGGCTGGGGCTTCAGGGGAAGATCTGGAGGTGCAGGGGGAGGGCTGGAGGTGCAGGGGGAGGCTGGAGGTTCAGGGGGAGATCTGGAGATGCAAAGGAGGGCTGGGGCTGCAGGGAGAGGGTTGGAGGTGCAGGGGCAGGGATGGATGTGCAGGGGGAGGGCTGGGGCTGCAGGGGAAGATCTGAAGGTGCAGGGGGAGGGCTGGAGGTGCAGGGGGAGCCTGGGGCTGCAGGGACAGGGCTGGAGGTGCACAGGGAGGGCTGGAAGTGCAGGGGAGAGCTGGAGGTGCAGAGGGAGGGCTGGGCTGCAGGGGGAGGGTGGGGGACTGTGCAGGCTGCTTTCCCCAGAGTGTTTGAAGCAGCGGGTGGGTGACAGTGAGCCTGGTGTCCCCTCCTGCCGAACCCCCCCCCCATCTCTTGGTTTGGAGATAAGGAAAACACAATGGAAAACTGAGCCCCCCCCCCCCAAGTCCAGACTGAGATGTTGAATTGGTGCTGTTAGGGAGGACTGGGGGTCTCCACCTGGGGTGCTCAGCATGAGGTCTCAGCCTGGGGTTCTCTCCGTGGGGGGCTCGGCCTGAGGGCTCGGCTTGGGGGGGTGGTAGGTTTGTTGGGGTTTTTTAATCTCTGCGAAATCAGACACCATTGTCCCCTGAGTTTCATTCACTGTGTTTCAATAAAGACCATCCTGGTCCCTGGATTCTCTCCAAGTGCACGTTCCCCTTCTTTCCTGCTCCCTTCTGAGCATCCTGCATTTGCCTCGCTAATTTTTTTCTAAGAAATAAGGACTTGGGAGTGGGGGATCAGACATGGGCCAACAGTGTGACCTACCCGGGGGCTGGTTTGCTCCCAGATTCTCAAAGTCTCTCAGTGGAAACCCCTAGAGCCATCTGCAGGCTCTTGGTTGTACTCACTGGCTTCCTCGTGGAATCCCTCCACCCTGCCCCAGTCCTGCTGCACCCGCAGACACCCAAAGGGTGGCAGGTGAAATGAGTGAAGGGCTGTCTTGGTAAAGGCAGGGACTTGGTAAGGGTCATCAACCCACCTTGTTGATATCAAAGAGCTCTGTGCAGTGGTTAGAGCCATCCCAGTGCCTGCTCCTGGGCCCTCGCTCAACTCAGACCCCATCACAGACAGTACCTGAGGTATCTCAGGCCCCACACTACCCAACTCCCAGGTTTCCATTGAGTTACAAGTAGGTTTGGTCAGGTTACCTCTCTTGCCTCCAGCTGCGAGCTGCAGAAGGAGCGGGTGTCTGGCTACCTGGAGGAAAGTAGCCACCGACAGCTAATTAGGGTGCAGAACACGGGGAAGGACACTGTCCAGAACAGAAAGAGGAGGCCCAAATAGTTTGCCACATGCTTGGGAAATACACCTTGATTTAGCTAAGTCAGTAACTGCATCATAACGACTGATGATTGTCCACACCAATCGGAAAGTGTGGGTCCCCCCAAAGGGAGCATTCAGGGTATTTGGGTTTGCCCATTGGGCAAAGGTTCCATGATAAAAGGGTCAAAGGGAAATCATGGCATCTGGATCACAGAGGAAAAGCAACCTTCCTCTCATAACCATTGCTGAACAACACTGAAAGAATAAAGCAATGCTACTCCTGGGGCCAGAGCAATAGTATGGTGTCGAAGGCATTTGCCTTACATGCAGCCAACCTGGGTTTGATCTCCGGCATTCCAAATGGTCCCCAGAGCACAACCAAGAGTAATTCCTAAGTGCAGAGCCAGAGGTAACCCCTGAGTATTGTCAGGTGTGGTCCAAAAACAAAACAAACAAAAATAACCCAATAAGCAATATAATTCCTCAGTGTTTATGTCTCATTAGGTCTCTGGAATATATTAGCATAACAAAACGTTGGTGTTGACTGGAAATCTGGTTTTTTTTTTGTTTTTGCTTATTGGGGGACACATCTGCGCAGTGCTTGGGGTTTACTCCTGGATCTGTGCTTAGATGTCACTCCTTGCAGGGCTCAAGGAACCATACAGGGTGTCAAGGATCAAACCTGGGTAAGAGGGATTCAAAGTAAAAGTCCTACCTATTGTATTATCACTCCGGCCCCAAACTTGGCTGGCAATTCCAAGAGACACAAAACAAGATTAGACCTTTGCCAGTGACCCTCCCTGGGAAGGAGGGAAGGAAGGAACTGGATTTTTTAAATCATGCACCACACATAATATAATCCGGCCCTACCTCAGTTCTCCATGTCATATTGTTTTGCTGGTTGATGAGGAAATTAATGTTCCAGGAAAATAACTTAGAAAACCCGCTAAAGTGAAGGGGAGAAGCCTTGGTTCACTGGGTCTTCCATTTCAGATAATAGGTGGAGCTTATTGCCGTGGCTTTCTCAGAACCCAGTGCAGTGCAGAATATAATCTCCATCTCCCGGGTGGAAGGTTAAGGCCTGAGGAACCTACACAGCATGTCCAGAGCCAGAAAACTCATAAAAATGGAAGCATCAGAATCCAAACTCACATAAGTCCACCCAAGGCCATGCATTTTCCTTACAACCGACAACATGAATGGTTAAAAGACCAGTTCGGGGCATCGTTCCCACCCTGATATCATACAAAAATACCCCCCCCCAATGTTCGACACGGCAGAAAAGGGTACCTTGGCTCTTGTTTAAACAAGGCATCACTCACAGTCACAGAAGGCACAAGGATAGCCTTGAGGAGAGTTCCATGGAGGGAGGTAAACAATAAACCTATTAGATTCTACTGGAAAAAACCTGAGTGCCCGAGAACAGTTGGCTGGTTAAAGAAACTTTGGTACATTTACACAATGGAGTACTATGTAGCTGTTAGAAAAGACAAAGTCATGAAATTTACATACAAGTGGTACTACATGGAAAGTATCATGTTAAGCGAAATGACTCAGAAAGAAAGGGATAGACATAGAAAGATTGCATTCATCTGGGGAACATAAAGTAACAAAATAGGAGACTAAAACCCAAGAATGGCCAAGATTAGTACCAGGAATTTTACTCCATGGCTTGGAGGCCAACCACACATGCTAGGGGGAAAGGGAGCTCAGATAGAGAAGAGAACACCAAATAAAGGTGTTGGGAGGATCCTCCCAGGATGGGAGAAGCATGCTGAAAGTAGACTATAGACCGAACATGATTGCCACTCAATGCCTCTTTTGCAAACCACAACATCCAAAAGGAGAGAGAGAACAAAAGGGAATGCCCTGCCACAGAGGCAGGGTGAGATGGGGGGGATAGGGGGTGGGAGGGATACTGGGATCCGTGGTGGTGGGAAATGGGCACTGGTGAAGGGATGGGTATTTGATTGATAGCACAGTGGTAGGGCATTTGGCTTGCGCACAGCCAGCCTGGCCGAGCCAGGTTCGATTCCTCCACCCCTCTTGGAGAGCCTGGCAAACTACTGAGAGTATTCAATATGCCAAACACAGTAACAAGAAGTCTCACAATGGAGACGTTACTGGGCCCGCTCGAGCAAATCGATGAACAACGGGAGGACAGTGGACAGTGGATAATTGAAACCCAAGCACAAAAATGTGTAAGTGTGTAACTGTACCTCATGATGTCTCACTAATAAAAATTTTTTTTAAAAATCCTATTAGATTCTTCCTAAGTGACACCAGTTGTTTGATGTTCCAGTAACACCAAAAGTAAAGGAAGAGAAATTTCCGGAACCTACTCTGGGTTCTAACTTGTTACACTGGGTCTCAGACCACTTCTAAAAGGAACCATCACATCTAGCATCATTTTATTTGACTCAGCCAGACTAGTGAATGGCATTTGTTAAATCAACAAAGAGAGTGCTTTGGAGAACAACAGATGAGCTTGAGGCAGTACTGGAGCAATAGGTAAGGCACTTGCCTTGCATGCAGCCAACCCACATTCAACCCCCCAGCACCCAATATGGTCCCCAAACCCACCAGCAGTGCTCCCTGAGCAGAGATCCAGAAGTAAGCCCTAAGCACTTCCGGGTGTCACCCTCACAAGAGCAGACAAAATGAAGGGAGGGAAAGGAAGTGAGGGAAGTTGGAATGGCCTGAGTAGAGAAGTCAATGAATAAAATTTGGCAGACTAAACTGACTCTGAAACGCCTGCAGAAACTCCCACCAGAGAAATCTCAGAAGTGGTTGGAATTATGGGTTTGGCTCTCAAGAGACAGATCTGGACTAAAAATATACACTTGGGAGGGGCTGACATATGGCAGAAGAAAACTGAAGTCCTGGTGGTAACTGAGATCATCCAGAGAAAAAGGGTAAAGTGGAACGAGAAAGGGATTTCGAACAGAGCTCTTCAGAACAGGATCTGTGAAGGATGTTTGTGATCTCCGCACTTTGCCCAGTTCCGTATGTAGCAAGGGAGACACCCTTTCAATTCACCCCCTCACTCATTCACCAGGCACTTACCCATTACCTGCTATGGTTAAGTGCTGCTAATACAAATGAATAAAACATGATCCTTGGCCCTAAGGAGATATAATAGAGGAGTATTATAATGACTCTATATACAAAGAGATATCTACATCCTTTCTAGGGAAGGAAAGAAATTAAAGTGATGGCAACTTTGGAAACACAGCTTCAACTGGACCTTGAGTGATGAATACAGTGCAAAATACAGAAGAAATCAAACTTCTGGGTCTTCTATACAATAGAGATGGTTCGTAACTGCTAATTTGGGGACAGATACAAGGGTGCTAGAAAGAAACAGACTCTCGTGGAACAGAAAGGGAGAATAATGGAAATGTAGAGGCTGTGGGTCTGAGCAACACCAAGGAAATGTGTACAAAAAGAAGAGGGAGAGGGGGCTGGAGCGATAGCACAGCGGGTAGGGTGTTTGCCTTGCACGCGGCCAACCCGGATTCGATTCCCAGCATCCCATATGGTCCCCTGAGCACCACCAGGAGTAGTTCCTGAGTGCAGAGCCAGGAGCAACCCCTGTGCATTGCCAGGTGTGACCCAAAAAGCAAAAAGAAGAGGGAGAGAAATCTCTGGGGAAGACGCTCTCTGCACCTCTAAAGGAAAGGACTTCGCTGACCAGCAACAGAACAGGAAGGAGCAGTGCAGGCGGAATCTCCCCTAGAGCAAAGGTGGGGAGAAAGCATCTGGTTTGGGGAACTTGAAGAGACCATCTGAATCCAGGCTCTCTGGTTGCAACTAGTGGAAACAAACTGGAGGTGCCTTCAGAAAGCAGGAGCTTGGCAGCCAAAAACCTCCAATCACCGCAAGGCTCACAGCCAATCGCCATATCCATGAGAATAAATCTGCTGAAAAACTCAGGTAGGCGGGTTTTGTAACCAAAATCTCCAGGCTCTCACGGAGTTGGGAACAGGCAACATCCCCCCATCTCCCCGTGCTTCTCAGAGTCTGGTGGCCACGCCCACAAGCTATCCCTGGTTCCACACTGGCTCATTAACGACCATGATCCAGAGACTCACGGATAAATCTTGGAAGAGAAAGAGAGCAAAACCCTGCAGAGATGCCTCCACACTTCAAAGTCACCATCCAGTTAAAATTTTAACTCTAGCTGTATCACCCTATTTAAAATTTTAGAATCCCTGGGGTGACATCTCATGCCCTACCCCACTGATGTATCAAAAGTGGCACACCACAGATGATGAGGTGTAATGTCAACCTATTTCGATAGATCACTTAATCACTTAATCCCCGTTATTCATCGATTTATTCGAGCGGGTGCCAGTAACGTCTCCATTCATCCCGGTTGCGTGCTAGCGTAGCTCAATGGTATCTGTTTGTTCTAGGAACATGCAGAGCCTCAAACCGATCATTTAGGGTCTTGACGAAGAAGTCTGACCATCTTATAGGTGGGCGTCCACGTGATCTTTTGATGTCCCGTGGAATCCAATCAGTAATGGCTCTAGTCCAGTGGTTGTCTGTAAACCTCATTACGTGTCCAGCCCATCTGATTTTTGATGTCTTGGCAAATGAGACAGCGTCCCTGATTCTTGAGCGTTGACGAAGATCAGAACTCTGGATTCTATCTCTCATTTGAGTGAATCGTGATATTCCAAGCATAGTTCTTTCGATTCCTCTTTGAGAGACCCGAATAGCGTTCTCATCCTGTTTTCGTAGGGTCCAGGTCTCTGAGGCATATGTTAATGCAGGAAGAATAGTGGAATCAAAGAGATGTGCTCGTAGCTGGAGGTTCTTTGTCCTTTTAGTTATTTCTTCAATGTTCTTGAAGGCATTCCAAGCCGCTCTCTTCCTCCTGCGTAACTCAGGTGCCAGGTCATTCATCATGTTGATTTCTCGACCTAGGTATATATAACTGTTGCATTCGGAGATGGTGGTTCCGTTGAGAGCGAATGGAGCGTCAGGAACAAGGCTGTTTCTCATAAACATTGTCTTCGTAAGATTCAGCTGTAGTCCGACCTTTCCACATTCACGGTCAAAGTCGTTCAGCATTTGTGCCGCTTGGCTGATGTTTGGTGTTATTTCGATAGATATAAAGATATATAGATATAGATATAGATTTAGATATAGATATGGGTAGATATATATCTATATATCTATTTTCTCTTTTTTATATAAAGTAATTTGCTGATTTGCTCGAGCGGGCCCAGTAACGTCTCCATTGGAGACTTTGTTGTTACTGTGTCTGGCATATCGAATACTCTCGGTAGCTTGCCGGGCTCTCCGAGAGGGGCGGAGGAATCGAACTCGGGTCGGCCATGTTGGCCGCTTGTAAGGCGAACGCCCTACCCGCTGTGCTATAAAGTAGTTCACAATATTTTATTACATTTAATATTCGAACACCAATCCCACCACCATTACACCTTTCCAACACCATATTTTGGATGTTTCCATCCTGAACCCCAACCCCTGCCCCAAAGCAGAACCAAAATCACCAAAATAACTTATTTTTGTATTGTTTATTATGAAAAACCACTGAAAATGCTACAAAAAAGTTTCCTTAGAGGAAACAGTGTGAAGATTGTTGTATTTTACCCAGGGACCATTAAGCCCTTCTATAAGAGATCACTAACATGTTGTTAAAGGTTAAGCCTTGTGTGTGTGCATATATATATATATATATATATTATAGATACATATATGTAGGGCTGGAGCGATAGCACAGCGGTAGGGCGTTTGCCTTGCATGCAGCCAACATGGCGAACCCGAGTTCGATTCCTCCACCCCCCTCGGAGAGCCCTGGCAAGCTACTGAGAGTATCTTGCCCGCACAACAAAGCCTGGCAAGCTATCCGTGACATATTTGATATGCCAAACACAGTAACAATAGTCTCACAAAGGAGACATTACTGGGCCCGCTCGAGAAAATCAATGACCAACGGGAGAGCAGTGACAGCGACAGTGATATGTGTGTGTGTGTGAGTGTGTGTGTGTATGTAAAAAACATTTCCCTCTAATATTGGTTGCCTCCTACTTTAAACCTCGTTCAATGTGGTGCGGTACTCTTGTAGTATGGGTGGTGTGAGGTATGAGTTGTTTTGGCTGCACAGTCCAGAAATACATTCACTTGTAGGTGAGGCTCGGCCCTACTGTGTGGAGAGTGACCACGACCATGGTGGTGGTTGAGTACTGGAGGTTTTTGGCTGCCGGGGCTGGGTACCTTGGGGTGGGGAGGGGTCTCAACCATCCCCCTCCGGGGCGCCTCAAATGAAGCAGCCTGGCATGGGGTCCAGCTGCATGGTTTATGATATGTGTCGTGTTATGCTCCCTTTGATTTTATATAAGCTATATATGTATATATGTATATATATATATATTAGCACACAAGGGGCAACCTTGTATAGCAAGATGTTAGTAATCTCTTATATAACAGTTTAATGACTCCAGTATGAGATACAACAATCTTCACACATTTTCCTCTAAGGAAACGTCTTTGGATCAATTTTAGTGGATTATTCATAACAAGCAATACAAAATAATTAGTATATGCCTTGGGAGCAGTTTTGGGTGGTGGTGGCAAGATTCAAAATAATGGTGTTGGGATAGTGTAATGGTGTTGGGATTAGTGTTGGAGCATTGAATGCAATAAATTATTGTGAACAACATTTTTTTTAATTTTTATTAGTGAAACACCATGAGGTACAGTTGTAGACTTACAAATTTTTGTGCTTGGTTTCAGTTATACAATGATCAAATACCCATCCCTCCACCAGTGCCCATTCTCCACCACCACTGATCCCAGTATCCCTCCAACCCCCAACCCCCCACCCCACCCTGCCTCTGTGGCAGGGCATTCTCTTTTGTTCTCTCTCTCCTTTTGGGTGTTGTGGTTTGCAAAAGAGGCATTGAGTGGCAATCATGTTCAGTGTATAATCTACTCTCAGCATGCATCTCCCATCCTGGACGGATCTTCCCAACACCCTTTATTTGGTGCTCCCTTCTCTATCTGAGCTGCCTTTTCCCCTAGTGTGTGCGGCTGGCCTCCAAAAAAAAAAAAAACTGAGTGCCCGAGAACAGATGACTGGTTAAAGAAACTTTGGTACATCTACAAAATGGAGTACTATGTAGCTGTTAGAAAAGATGAAGTCATAAAATTTACATACAAGAGGTACTATATGGAAAGTATCATGCTAAGCGAAATGAGTCAGAAAGAGAGGGACAGACACAGAAAGACTGCATTCATCTGGGGAACATAAAGTAATAAAATAGGAGACTAACATCCAAGAATAGCCGAGATAAGTGAACAACTTTAAAAAAAAAAATTTGAAAAAAAAGAAAGTTGGGATCAGGAGTTTAAGAACCAGGGTATAAATGGAATTCAGGAAACGGAGGATGGAATTGGGGTGAAGGCAGGGGCTGGGTGTCCAAATTGGAGAGTTTGAGAGAACCCAGGCCTGTCGCAAGCTTGCTGCCACTCAGCTGTGCCTGCCTGCCTCATCCGTCTCCCTCTGCCAGTCCCGATTTTCTATTGTCACGACTTACAGAGGACCATGGGCGCAGAACCAGGATTAATTCCTGGACACTGCCGGGTATAGCACCGCCCCCCCCAAAAAAAATAGCGGGGGGAGGACTAGAACATGAGCTGGTGGAGTGTGAAGAAAGGAAATTCACTGAAGACATGGGAAGAGGAAGCGGACGGGGGCAAGGGCACCTGACGGGCTCAGAGAATCTCATCCTGGAGACCGCCACATCGCCACCAGCCCACTCCCTGTGGCCTGCACAGGCTGTCTCTGCTCCAGAGCACCCCACCTTGGCGATATCTTCTGCAATATCTTTCAGGAAGCAGATACCTTCTACATATCTTTTAGCTTTCAACCCAGTCAGAACGCCTCGGTGTTCCTGAGTGTTCCCAATAGGTCACCTTCGTGATTTATTCTACAGGAAGCACACTCCTGGGTTTCTGGAAGTCTCATTTGGTGAAATCAACTCATGCAATGCACAACCGTTCTTTCAACTAATTTTATACCAAAAGTTCATTCAAACTGGACTAAGGAATCGAATCGTGCCTTAGATTTGAAACCATGAAATACACAGATTACATATCTACATCTGCTTCCCCTTCTAGTATATGTCCGTGCTTTCTCCCTCCACCCCTGCCCCCGACACCATTACTCTCTTGAAGAATAAAGGTGGCCCATTCTCACATCAGGTTATCCAGCGGGAACCTGCCCCTGAGCACCCTCTCAGCCCAATTCTTTCAATAGCTGCTATATTTCTCAGACACGTCCCTCTAGCTGAACCTCACAATACGTCTTCCTAGAAAGGTGCCCCATAAATTGACATTTTCCAGGATGTCTCTTTTCTCTGAGACAGCCTTTAAGTCCCACCATCCTTGAAGAACCTGGAAAGCAGCCCCCGGAAAAGCCTCCACTCTGAGTGCTTAACATCTGGGTTCTTCCGCTCAATCTTCACACCTGTAAGATGTGCAAGAATCTCACTCGGCAGCTCTAGTTGAGAAAACTCGGGCAAGAACTGAACCGCTGGCGTAGGGACAGGCGACACGCTTCATGGCAAAATAAAGGTCCAACAGGAAAACCTTTCTCGCATCAAAGCCCTGCTATTCTCTTGACTTCTGGGTCTGGGCCTGGATTCTAGGCGTAGATGCAGGACTCTTCGGAGTTAAGTACACATTTGGGTCATTTTTCTCAAAGAAGGTGAGCGAAGACCTTATTCTTCATGGTAGGACCTTTATGTTTCGGGTGACTGTCCAAGGAGATTGTCCAGCTGTTCGGGAATTGGCAGCTTCCTTTCATTTACCATGAAACCCTCTCCCTGCTGAAGACTCATCATGGGTTGCAAACATTTGATCACGCACCATGCAGAGTGATCTTCCAAAGGATCTTAGGAATTGCATGTGGATACACCACATCATTCCATGTGCCTCCTGGCCATCTGCAAGGCCTTAATGAAATATCTAGTTAGAGTCTCCACTCATTTTTCAGTCTGGTTATTTGGGGCTTTTGTGGTGTTGTTGTCTGAGTTGTTTATATGCCTTGGCTATTAATACTGTGTCTGGTAAATGGATTTGTAAGTATCTTTTTTTTTCTCATTCTGTAGGGTGCCTTTTTTTGTTTGTTTTCTTTGGGGGCACCCCTGGTGGTGGTTGCTGGGCCACTCCCAGCATGGTGCTTGGGGGTCGTCCCCAGTGGTGCTCAGATCATGTCACTACAGGGGTTAAACTGAGACCTTGGGCCCTCCCACACGCAAAGCACGCACTCAACCCACTGGGCCCTCTCTCCCACCTTGCTGCTGGTTATAACCATCATTTCTTCCATGGTGCAGAAGTTTCTCGGCCTGGGGTAGCCTCTTGCTTCTCTTGCTTTTGGAGACACATCCACAAAGTTAGAACCAAGGTCAATGTCAAAGGGCTTATGTTTTCTCTTCTATGTGTTTTATGGCTTCAATTCTTAGGTACGATTCCTTACTCCAGTTTGAACTTTTGGTATAAAATTGGTTGGAAGAACGGTTGTGCGTCACATGAGCTGATTTCACCAAATGAGACTTCCAGAAACCCAGGAGTGTGCTTCCTGCAGTCTAAAGCATGGAGATGGCCTATTGGAAGCACTCAGGAATGCCGGGGCATTCTGATTGGGTTGAAAACGAAAATTTGGAAGACCTGGGACCTAATCCTGTCTCTGTCACCACCTCGCCATGCAATGGAAACATCCCTCCTCAATTTGTCTTCAACAATGGCCGAGAGGGGCTGGAGCTATTTCACAGCAGTGAAGGCATTTGCCTTACACACGACCAACCCAGTTCAATTCCCAGCATCCCATATGGTCCCCCCAAGCAGCGCCAGGAGTAATTCCTGAGTGCATGAGCCAAGAGTGACCCCTGTGCATCTGCATCACCGATGTGTGACCCAAAAAGCCAAAATAAAAAAAACAATGGCAGAGAGAGAGAATCAGAGACAGAGAGAGAAAAAGAGAGAGATTCCAAGCACCCTCCTTACAAGCTCCACTTGCCTTAAACCATTGATAAACTCTTGCCCGGTCCCCAAATGACCAATTATTGCACCTGCATATTGGCTCTGCCAACTGGCAGGCCTTCCTAATTGCAGATCAGAGTTTTCCTACAGGTAAAGATAACCAGCTTCAGAGGTGGGAAGGGGAGGGGTGCGGGGGAGTGGGGAGGAACAGGACAGGGCCCAAGAGTCAAACGTCATTAAACAGTTGATTTAGTCATTCCAGGTTCATACCAGAGTTTCTCACACATACCGTTAATTTACGTTCTAGTGGAAAATCCTGACACTCCGTTCATAAAGCATTCACTAGGCTCTATTTTTGTTATGTTCCATAATGGGAACTGCAAAGAAATTTTAGAATGAGGGTACTATTTTTTTCCCTCCCACATCCATTCACTATTAAAATACCTGGAGTTTCAAAGAGAGGGTATTTATATCGCAACTCTCTTTGGTTGTGGGCATGCTGGCAGTGGATCAAAATCCCAGCCAAGTTTTGCAGTCGTAATTTTATTTTGATTTTAATTAGTATCAATTAGGACCGAAAAAAAAAATAGGCAGTCTGGATAAACAATGTGAAGTTGGCTTTAACAAGTAAATTAGATATTTTGCAGGGAGGGAAAGGAGGAAACGCCACTTTCTTCCCCCACCCTCCACCCCCACCCCAAGTCCCTGCATCTCCCCTGATGCTGCCGCTGCCAGCTTGTGCTTTCAGGGGGCTGATGTCAGTCTCCGAGATACCCTGAGGCGCCCTGACAGGATGGGGCCATCACAGGTGAGGAACCTCCTCGGCCTTTCTCCTTGCTGAGCTGTGTGACACTGCCTCATCTAGGAAGACTCGTTGCTCTTCTGACTCTAAGTTCTTCCGCTTTATAATCTTCCAGAAGCTTCTGGAAGCTGCTGCCAAGTTCCTCTTCCATGTCCTTTCCTTGGCGCCTGCTGTCATGTTCCAAGAAGCCCTTGTTGAAAGTCGTCAGCGGCACCGTGTGACAGTCCCCTTTTGGTAACAAGTGCGTGTGCAATGTGTGTGCGTGGACACCACACCAGACCTATGAGTATGCATGTTTCTAAAGATGTCATGGCAAGGGGCTGGAGAGATAGCACAGCAGGTAAGGTGTTTGCCTTGCACACAGCCAACCCGGGTTCAATTCCCAGCATCCCACATGGTCCCCCAAGCACAGCCAGGAGTGATTGCTGAGTGCAGATCCAGGAGTAACCCCTGAGCACCGCCAGGTGTGACCCCCCAAAAATAAATAAAGAAGGAAAGAAAGACGTCACTGCTAGAACACAGTATGATATACAATCCAAATCATGGCCAGTTCCCTCCTACTCATAAATCCCATCTCATCAACGGTTGCCATGTGCTTTCACTTGCTGGCTCTCACCCAACTCCTGTGTCTGGGGCTCCTGGGAGGGGCAATCTGCCTTGGACTCCAGAAGTCACCGCTTGTCCCTCACTGAATACACCAACCGGCATGACCTCATCAGCTCCTGACCCTGTGGTGTGCCTGCAGTTCGTCACGTAGGCAGCTGGGAGGAGGCTAGTTTACCGAGCGTCCTCAGGCGCCTACCACGGGGCCCAGAGGAACAGAGGGGCTGAGCTACCCAGAGGTTGTCGGTGAGCACCATTACAAGTCCCTCGTACTTCCCGGCACAGAGTGCTCAGGTGTAGAAACTTCAAGGGAAAGAGATGACAGAGCAGAAGGAAGGGGTGCTTCTGCATCACCTGTTCCGTAGCGTAATCCATGTGATAACTCACACCTTCACGTCACTGAATTTTTAAGAATGGCTACAGTTAACAGCCCATAGTCAAACTCCCTAAAAGACAGTGTCCACTCCGGGTCGCTGGGCTCAGTACAGCCACTTCTCACTTACTCTGCAGCTCTGTAAGGATGCCACAAAGGAGAGGGTGACCTTCTCTCCCTCTCCTCTTACAATCTGCCCTACCCACCCCTCCCCTTGGTTTGGTGTAGTCCCATTCTCTCCCCTCCCCTCCTATCTCACCTCCTCCTAAGCAGTCCAGCTCGAAGCAGGCGAATAACAAGCACCATTTCCAAACATGAACTCGTACCTGGGACGAGAGGCCCCCTTGGTTCTAGCCTGCACTGCTCTTCACAGATTGACTTTGATCCTGTCCCGAAAGCTCAGGCCAAGACCGATGACTGTGGGCCATTCACTGCAACTCATGAGGTGACCTGCCTCTAGGGAAACATGACTCAAGACAATTTCTTTAGAGTCCATGTCTATTTTGGGTTACTCAGTCTTGAGAAAAGGAAATCCTGGGGAACCTGGAATCCTAATCAGTGATGATAGATAACATTCACGTACATCCTCTTCAGTGAAACTCCACAAATCCAGTGCTTTCATGAGATACAAACACGCAGACCTCCTCCCTTGGGGTCAGACACCTGGAATGCACCAGCCTTTTACACTATTGACTTTTGAACTGGGATCTCCGAGCAGTTCTCGGGAGAGCCACAGGCCCCTGCTGGCAATTCCCAGCCAACCGAGCTAGCAGGGCAATGCGAGGCCCAGGATGCCACTTGGGTCCAGGATGACCCAGCCACCCCACAGTGAGCAGGGCTCTCCAGGGCAGCTCAGGGACCAACGGGTGCTGGGTTAGAACTGGGGTCAGCCTCAGGCAAGGCCTGTGTTTTTTTGCCCCTGTACCACTGTTGATATTTCATCTTTAAAAAATTGAAAAGAAAAGAAAGAAGAGCAACAAAAAAAGAATTTTAACTTGTGATATCCACTTACTAGATTCCAAAAAAGTCATTCTTCTGTGTGAATCCATAATCAAGTATCAAATATGAGTATGGACAGGTAGCAGATATATGCGTATATCTGTATAGTGTACACATCTTCCATGCAGTGCACACACAGAAGATTTATCTGGGGGTTGGAGTGATAGTACAGTGGGTAGGGCATTTTCCTTGCACGCGGTCAACCCGAGTTCAATCCCCAGCATCCCACATGGTCCCCCAAGCACTGCCAGGAGTAATTCCTGGGTTCAGAGCCAGGAGTAAGCCCTGAGCATTGCTGGGTGTGACCCCCCCCCCACTACAAGAAGCAAAAAAAAATTATCCATTGACTTTCACAGATTCATTTTCTAGGGTCACTGGTACATGCTTTGGGCTGATGTGTTGGGGCTCAAGCCCAGGACCAGCCTAAGAGGAATGTATTCATCCACTGAGCCACATTCCAGGCCTCCAGAATGGATCTGGAAGCCAAGTTGCCTTCTCTCTGCTCACGTGACTGAGCAAGGTCAGAGTGTATTTTCAGCATTTAGTGGACTCTTAACTGAGTGGTGGGCAGATGTGTTTGTATGTATAGGAATAGTTTTTAAGTCACTTTGCCAAGTTAATCCTCTTGATCAGTGGTTTTCCACCTTGTTGACACCTGCGGCTGGCACCAGTCTACACTAGCTCCAGAAAAAAACGCTGCTCCACATCAATGGCACCAAGCACATGAGATCCACAAGAACCCGAAGATTCTCATGGCCAGGGCTCACACCAGTCTCAAAGACTCTTGGTATCTTTTAAAGCTCCTCAGACATAAAGTCACAAGCAAAAGAACCCTAGATGATCCATGAACTGGTATTGCTCTTTCTTCCATGTCTGCTCCCACTCCTTTTCCCTATGTTCAAAACCATCACCCATAAATAAACTCAAGTAGAGTTTTATGCAAAAATTAGCATAGTGCTACTAGAGTGTCTAACACTCTGCAACTTGCTGTTTTAACAGAATAATTAGCCATGGGCATCCCTCCAGCTCAATGTCCAGAAAGAACTTGGGAAGAGAGCTGACATATATATTTTTTTAAAAAAATCCACCTGAGACTAATCACCTAGTGGTACAATGAAGGAAGAACTGGAACACAGAGGATCAGAGATTACTTCATACAGGTCTATCAAAAACAGTCCGGGAATGAGAACCAAGGGTCACGACTGGAAAAGGTGTCTTACGAAGGAATGGAAAGGGACGGCCCGAACAAAGCAGCAGCAAAGGTAATGGATGATCTAGAAAACATGGAAACAGGGAGAGTCAGAGTCTTCCAGAGCTTAAACTTGGAACCTTGAAAGTATACTTGAGAGAAAAGATGAGGAGGAGGACAAAGTAAATCTGAAAAGAATGACAGGTTTGGTTCGGTCTTACACTATCTTCCCAGACACTGCAGAATAAACAAATATATGAGTAATCACAGTCACGGTCCTCCCATTGTTCATCGATTTGCTCGAGCGGGCCCAGTAACGTCTCCATTGTGAGACTTGTTGTTACTGTGTTTGGCATACTGAATACGTCACGGGTAGCTTGCCAGGCTTTGCCGTGCAGGCAAGATACTCTCGGTAGCTTGCCAGGCTCTCCGAGAGGGGCGTAGGAATCGAACTTGGGTCGGCCATGTTGGCTGTGTGTAAGGCAAACGCCCTACTCACTGTGCTATCACTCCAGCCCATATGAGTAATAAATAAGTAAAATTTTAAGGTGCCACAGGCAGGTGGGACACTGGAGGATGAGTGAAAGGAAGAGGAAGCAATCCAGAAATCTATGGAAGCGTCCATCTAAGTCTTTAACTAAATACCAATTTGTACAAGAATAAAGCTGCTGAGGTCCAAGTGACAGACAGTGGGGAGGGCACTTGCCTTGCATGCCGTGGACCTGGGTTCAATCCTGAGAACCCCATATGGTCCCCTGAACCTGCCAGGAGTCGGGTGTTGCCCAAAACAAACAAACAAACAAACAAAGAATGGATCTACCACACAGAGTTCAAACAAGTCCTGGGCAGAGTACAAACTTGTTTCCAATCCGAGACCTCACACGTGCCAACGAGCTAGTAGAGTATCCACAACAACCCGGATGAAAGACTCATTGACAATGCATGAAGAAAGATGAGCGGGAGTGGTGACAACCCAGAAACACAGCTGCACTGGCCCCAGAATAGAGCCACGGAGGCACCACGCTGGTCACCAGGAAACTGAACTGCCTGCAGAAACCAAGCAACTCGTATAAAGAAAAAGAAATGCAAGCATTCCACAACACAGCACTCAAAACATCAAACATCCCCGGGAAAATTATAGGCTTGTGAAGGAGCAACCAACAATGTGGACAGAAACCAACAGCAGAAATGACAGCAGCAACTGAGCGCACCAAGATCTGTCCGATGGCGTAGAGCAGGAATCAGGGTCTGGCTGAGCAGTGGGAGGTACACGTTCTGTGGCCTGGGGGCTTCTTCCAGCTCTTCCTCAGTCCCCAGGGGACCACAGGGTGTCAAGGACTGAACTGGGAACATCAGCATGCAAGGCAAGCACCTGTACCCTGCCCTCTCTCTCTGGCCCCTGACGCAAGAACACACAGCAGTAATCATCAAAGCTTTTCTGAGAGGGCAGATGGAAACCAATCTTTGTTAACTACAGAGCTGCACTTTTCAATAGAAAACCCCTCCTTGGCTTCACCCACAAAAATAAATAAACACAAATTTTAGAAAGACCATTGACTGAATTGTACCCACAGAACATAGTTGAAAAGAAATACAAGGATATTTTGTTTTAGGAGTGATCAAAGAGAGCTGGAGGGCCCGTATCTCTAGGAAAGAGGGGGAAAGAGGGTCCCACGGGGTGACAGTGGGTGGAAACTGGACTTTTGGTGCTCACAGAATTCAGGCATGCGTCACCCCGGGCCAGCGCCTCTCAGAACACCCCTGTGTGTGAGAATAGGTGCCAGGAGACACTCCTGAGCACTGTTCATGCAGCTGATCCAAGAGGATTCCACTGTGGAACTCTCCTTTAGTTTTCTTATCAACAAGGGTGGGGGGGGAGGGAGTGACTATTCAAAGAAGAAAACTGAATAACTTTTACCTCTGGGATTCCCACAGTTGCCGACACAGGGCAACAGGGAGGATCTTGCGGGTAGACTGCATCTCCATTTCTGCCCATTTCCCAGGCCAACCCTGACTTCTCGCTCCCTGGTCTCTTCCGGGCGATCAGGGACGGGCAAACCTCGACTCTCGGTCACGCCTGTGCAACAATGGCAGATGCACTAACGACCACATCACCTGCCATGAATGTGTCATGTTTCGTGTGTCACATGTCACTTTTCCACTATCATGGAAAAGTGCATTGAAAATGATTCTGTGGAAACAATCGTCACTTGCTTGAATTTGAAGATGTGGATTACCTCGGGTTTTTTTCTTTTTTCTTTACACAAACATCACTAACACCCATCTCTCTGCCTTTGGGTTGTTTAAGGCAGCTCAGGGTGTGCTGTGTGCTGAGGACAGTCACGTGACTCAAACCAAACTCTGATAAACATAGTGGTGTCTTCCTGTCAACAGCTTAGGGTCTCCCGCTGCCATCCACAGCCCCCAACCCCATCCACAGGCCCGGACCCCACGCTGTGTCCTCCGCTATGAATGTCTCCATGCAGTTTCCCCTTTTCCAGACTCCCATCGTGTCTCAGCAGGGCTCTCTGCATCAGCGGGACCAACAGGCCTTTGCCATCGGGGCTGTGCAGTAAGGGGAGGAATCCATCCCGACTGCATCCCTGTGGCAGGGACTGGGTCTCTGCAACTGCCCCAGCCCACTTGCCTCCACACAGGTGCCCTCGTGCAGTGAACCAGCCTTCAGACAAGACGAGTTTCCCCTCGACCACCATTCCCCCTTGGGCCCTGGGCAGCATCCTTGTTTTTGAACTAGCCTCTGCCCAGAGGACAGCCTGACAAATGCTTTAACCTGCTGCCAAAAGGGTTGGGAAATACAAAATCCTGAGAAATGCCTTTTGTTCACGATGCCTCATCCAACCCTTTGACTTCGCTGGGTCTGCAGTAAAATTATCTGACCATTTTCTTCTCTTTTACCCCACATGCTGAATCCTTTGCGGAACCCTGCTTGCTCACATGGTTGTCCTTCATCTAGTGTTCTGCCAATCCTATTCAGGATGACTCGAGTGAACAACTTGTAGATGACAGACAATAGGCAGATTGGGCGATAGTTGCCAATGTCATGGATGTCTCCCTTCTTGAACAGTAGTACGGTCCTGCTGGTTTTCCATTGAGATGGAACCTTGCATTCAGACAGGTAGCGAGTGAAGAGCCGAGCCAGTGTATTGATGAGTACTGACGGCAGGTTCTTCAGTTGTTCAGGTCTGACCTTGTCTGGGCCGGGTGCTGTTTGCTTCTTTACTGACGAAATGGCGTGTCGGATTTCGGAAGGGAGAACGTTGGGAACGACATACCCATCCTGTGGAATTTGGTATGTCGGCAAGTGGACATGGCTATCGAAGAGATTTGAGTAGAAGTCATGGATAATCTTCTCCATTGCCGTTCTGGAGGATGTGATGGATCCATCAGGACGTCGGAGGGCAGTCATCTTGGTCTTATAGTTGGCGAAGGACAGGCGGGCGTTACGAATACTTTTCCCAGCTTCTGCCGCATCTACCAGTACTTCTGCTCTTCTCTCTTTGAGGTCTTCCTTGATCGCATCTCTGCACTGAGACCATATCCACACGATAACCAAACTCATTGAGGTTTCTCGGGAGTTCAAGATGCCGCTCTGCTTAACGTTCATTGATTTAAAGAAGGCCTTTGATTCTGTTGAGACGGAAGCGGTCATTGAAGCCCTAGCCAATCAGGGCATACAAGCCCAATACATCAGGATCCTCCGTGAGCTGTATTGCGGATTCACTACCAGGATCTCACCATTCTACAAAGAAGTGATCGTTGATGTCAAGAGAGGGGTGCGGCAGGGTGATACCATTTCACCAAAACTCTTCAGTGCCACCCTCGAGAACATCATGCGACGACTGGAATGGGAAGGAATGGGAGTGAAGATAGATGGTCGGCAACTACACCACCTCCGCTTTGCTGATGACATTGTTTTAATAACACCAAACATCAGCCAAGCGGCACAAATGCTGGCCGACTTTGACCATGAGTGTGGAAAGGTAGGACTACAGCTGAATCTTACGAAGACAATGTTTATGAGAAACAGCCTTGTTCCTGACGCCCCATTCGCTCTCAATGGAACGACCATCTCCGAATGCAACAGCTATGTGTACCTAGGTCGAGAGGTCAACATGACAAATGACCTGGCACCCGAGCTGTGCAGGAGGAAGAGAGCGGCTTGGAACGCCTTCAAGAACGTCGAAGAAATAGCTAAGAGGACGAAGAACCTCCGGCTCCAGGCACATCTCTTTGATTCCACTGTTCTTCCTGCATTAACATATGCCTCAGAGACCTGGGCCCTACGCAAACAAGATGAGAACGCCATTCAGGTCTCCCAAAGAAGAATAGAAAGAGCTATGCTTGGAATATCACATTTCACTCAAATGAGAGAACGAATCCGGAGTTCTGACATCCGTCGACGATCAAGGATCAGGGACGCTGTCTCATTTGCCAAGGTGTCGAAAATCAGATGGGCTGGTCACGTAATGAGATTTAAAGACGACCGTTGGACTAGAGCTGTTACTGATTGGATTCCACGGGATGTCAAGAGACCGCGTGGCCGCCCACCTACCAGATGGTCAGACTTCTTTGTCAAGGTCATGAACGATCGGTTTGAGGCCCTCCATGTTCCCGGAGCGAAGAGATGCCATTGGGCTACACTAGCACGCGACAGGGACAAATGGAGACGTTACTGGCGCCCGCTCGAGCAAATCGACGACTAACGGGAAGTTAAGTGATTAAGTGATTACCCCACATACACTCAACCTTGGTACCTTAACCTTAAAGGTGTTGCCATCTCTGTACAGTATGGAAAACTCCTTTCTCATCCTCTTCAGAAGGGTTCGGCGTATGTCCTACTTGTAATAAGCCCCACATTCCCATCCTTGCTGCTGGTCAGAGCTGGTGCAAAGCCAGATGCCACAGACAGATAAACATGCTTCCCTCCTGCCAACTCCGGGAAGCACCCCAAAGACCATTCAGAGTGTACTTGATTATGCTGATAACCCTAATAATCCTTCAAATATTTATAACACTCCTGCTCTTTAAAAAAAAAGAAAGAAAAGAAGGGAGGGAGGGAGGAAAGACATTCCTTATGATGATATCGTCAGCATCACTCATTTACTGAACAAATATTTACTGACCCTCTGCTCATGGCAGGCACCATGCAATAGGCAGATCCACAACTGCGGTTACTGACCTTGTCTGAGGGTCCCTGAACGTTACCATCCATGCCATCACCATGAGGTGATGGACACTCTGTGCTGGGGATGCAGCCAGAGGATGTTATCCTGGGGATCGAAAAAGTCAGGTCACTTTCCTCGGTCAGCAGCGTCAGCTGTGGGCACATCAGGCATCCTGACAACACTGAGCAGACCCGGCCGTCAGAGGGAGAGTGTACCAACGACCAGCAGCTTCCAAGCCAAAGCAACAGATAAGCCCAATGCTGCCAGACAGACAAGCGGGACCGGACTTGGGCTCCGTGTCCCTGGGGTCCAGTGAACTGACTCACCAGCATACCTCAGTGGTACCTGGAGTTCCGGAATTCTAAAGAAGTCACTTGGCACCTCAGAGGGGAACTAAGGCAGGATGAATCGACTCCAAATTCTCTGGTTTGTACTAAAAGTACCAAAGCTCTAACCAGTTTTCAGATCTTAAAATTCTACTTTTGAAACAAACGTTACTTTGCTCTAAGGGAGAATTATTTTTTAATAAAACCAATAAATTGGAAAGTAATGAGCGGGTTGACCTTTAAGATCTTTAACAGTTCTGACACCTCTGCCCATCTGTAGCTCGGGGAACTTCCTGTCCACCTGAGCTAACGGTCCACATATTCTGTGTGGACTGGATGGCCTGAGGCTCAGTCCTCAAGAGAACATCAGGATGGATGGTTCAAGGGATCTGCTACCAAAAATGTGTCTCCCCATAAAGCATTATAGTCAGACTTTGGTTTAAAAGGCTGTATGCATAAAGTCTATAAAACATTATCGATCAGGGTTGCTTCCATTAGAATCATAAAAGGACAGCATGCAGCAGCTCCTGGAGTGATGACGATCAGAAGGTCGGGTGCTACTAAGTCTTGGTGATAATGAGGTGCCCTGGCCCTGCCAAGGAGGCCAGAAAATGGGGCGGCTGTTTTGGAAAGTAACTTGGCAATTTTTCAAGACTGAAAACGGAAAGCACCCACACAACTCAGCAATTTCATCTGAATCCTGAAAACACATTCATGTACAAATGCCTACACTGGGGGCCTGGGGTATAATACAAGGGGCTGGAGGGAACAGTTTGGTTCAATTCCCTGCACCACGTGGTCCCCCCAGCACTGCCAGAGCAAGCCCTGGGCCCTGAGCCAGGAGCAGCCCCTGAGAAACACCAGGGAGAGCCTTGGAACAAAACAAACAAGGAAAACTTGGAAATTTATGTTAATGCAGCATTATTGATCATAGACTCCAAATGGAAGCAATCTAAATGCCCACTAACTGCAAAATGTATATACTCATATAGTAGAATATTTAAGTAAGTAAAGGTAAAGGCCCTCCCATTGATCATCGATTTGCTCGAGCGGGCCCAGTAACGTCTCCATTGGAGACTTTGTTGTTACTGTGTCTGGCATATCGAATACTCTCGGTAACTTGCTGGGCTCTCCGAGAGGGGCGGAGGAATCGAACTCGGGTCGGCCATGTTGGCTGCGTGCAAGGCAGACGCCCTACCCGCTGTGCTATCGCTCCAGCCCTGGACCATAAAAAGGAATCAAGTCCCAATGCATGCTATAAGAGAACATACAAGCTTGAGAACATATGGTAAGTCCCATGTCACATGGCTGTGTTCGCATGCACTGCAGAGCAGGCAAGTGGATAGATAGAAAGCCGGCTGGCTAGTGGGATGGTGAGTGAGATGGGGAACGACTGCTAACAGACGGGGGCGTTCTTTCTAGAGTCACACAAATATCCTACATTAAATCATGGTGATCCTGACGGCACCATTTTGCAATACACTAAAAATCAGTTGTGCAGTTTAGACAGAAGTATTTAATGGCACAGGTGACAGAACCCAGAACCCCTGCCTCAGAATCAGCCCTGCCCAAGAGTCAGTGAAGAGTAAAATGTACAAAGTGCGGGTCCAGAAGACACTAGGACCGTCTCAGGCTGACTAACATCACTGGCCACCACCACGTCCCATCCTCCATTCTTGGTTTGCAGCAGGAGGGCTGAGGTGGCCAATCACCCTCTGCCCGCCCCCAGTGACCGATGGCACCAAGGAAAAGGCAGGGTTGGCATCTGCCACTGACTCCCTTTCCTAACTTACACTTAACAGTCACCATCTCCTAGCTTGCCCTTATAAACAGTCCCCAAGACCACTCAGAACGCCAGGGATGTTGAAAGCAGCTCTTCCCCAGCAGAGAGCTGGGGCCCCTCCGATGAGATCATCTTTCCAATCCAACCCAGTCCCTAGACTCGCTGAATCTACAATACAGACATTCATTACAGAAACCTCTCTCGGATCGTTTGCAAATTGCCCCAGGCTTGTCCTTGTGTTATTAAAGTTGGCCTGAGTAATAAACGCGGGAAAGGTCCTGGGAGACAGCACTCCATGCCACTGAGCATGACATCCCAAGATAGACCTATTTGGCTTGTTACCCTGGCGCCTCTTTTCCCCTGATCTCAGGAAACCAGAGAAAAGCAAACATTAGAATGTCAACCCAGCGGCAGAGACATGCGTCTAAGATGCTTTGCTTGGAAAGTTTTCAGGAGATCATATTTCTGGCCAAATTCCTATTACTTCTGAGTTGCAGTTGGGAGGCGATTTTTCTTCATTAGCATTTCTCTTCCCAGAAGGAAAACATTATCCCCCAAATAAAAGTCGAGTGAACTCAAGCCTTTTCCACCTCCACATCATTTCAGGCTTGGTGTCATTTGTGGATTCGAGACTTGAGTCCCATTTAATCTGTTTAAGTTCCCTTCTGCAGAGGGAAAGTGCTCAGGAACAAAGGAAAGAAGCATCCCGTTTCAGAGGCAGTCACCTCCCGTGTCTTGGACTCATCACAGAGCAATTCAACTTATCGACTTCCTACAGTCAGTTCTTTCTCGCCAAGGAGATCCTGAGTACCTTCATACCTTCAGCAAACACTTACTTAGAGTCTCTCACATGCTGAGCACTGGGGTTGGCCACTAGGGAAACAAAGCCAGGGGGACACAGTGGGGGGGTTGGCGGTGGGAACGGTCACAGAACGGGTGCCTTACTGAAATGCAGTTTAGGAAACAACAATGCTGCATGGGCAGGGAAGACCCTGCACTGCTTTCAGGGAGAATTTTAATCAAGGTATGAAGATCAGAAAGCTCCAACCCAGCACCAGCAGGCAGCTCATGCCAAGTGCTTCCTGTACACCTAGGCAGAACCCAGCAAGGGTTACCTGCGGGTACTCATCATTTCTGGTGCCCGAACTGTCATCTGAGGGACAGGGCATGGTGAGATGTGGGCTAAGAGATGGGAAAAGAAAACCATGTGTGGTACTGGGGGAAACTGCACTCTCTGCACTGTCCTCCCGTTGTTCATCGATTTGCTCGAGCGGGCCCAGTAACGTCTCCATCATGAGACTTGTTACTGTGTTTGGCATATCCAATATGTCGGGTAGCTTGCCAGGCTTTGCCGTGAGGGCAAGATATTCTCGGGCTCTCCGAGAGGGGTGGAGGAATCGAACTCAGATCGGCCACGTGGGCTGAGTGCAAGACAAACGCCCTACCTGCTCTGCTATCACTCCAGCCCTAGGACACACTTTTTTTCTAGTGTAGAAAATGGCAAGGATGGAGATTCTGAGCCAAACATCTGAATCTAGTACAAACCAACATGAGCAGGCAGGAAAACACGCCTCCCCAGCCCGGAGTAACCACACGGCTCTCAGAGTCCACAGGAGATGGAGAGTCAGTGCAGATCCATCCGGGAAGACAGACTACAGTGAAGTTTGAACTTCATGTGTAGGAATGCGGATTTTATGTCAGGGCCAGTAAGGAGTGCAGATGCATTTCTGAACAAGTGAATGAAAGGAAATCAGCAGGAAAATTAAATTTTCAATCGTTTGTAGAATAATCTTTTTTTTTTCTTTTTTATTAGTGAAACGACATGAGGTACAGTTGTAGATTTACAAATTTTTGTGCTTGGATCTCGGTCATACCCCGATCAAATACCCATCCCTCCACCAGTGCCCATTTTCCACCACCAGGATAATTGTAGAATAATCTTGAGTGGGAAGGTGAAATAGGAAGAAATGTGGAAGGTAGGCTGATATAAAGAGAATAATCCTGGGGTCGGAGTGATAGTACAGCAGTAGGGTGTTTGCCTTGCATGCAGTCGACCCTGGTTCAATCCCCAGCATCCCATATGGTCCCCTGAGCATCGCCAGGAGCCAGGAGGAACCCCTGAGCATCGTTGGTGTGACCCAAAAAGCAAAAGAGAGAAAGAGAATAATCCCAAGCTTACACCAGACAATGATAAAGGAAAAACCCTTGAGTGGAGAGTCGGGGTTCCCTGGGAGGGGGTTCCAGGGACGTGGTGTGATTCATGCTGAGGAGTATTCCATATGCAAACTGTAGTGGAGGATCCTGGCTTTGAACCCAAAGCACCAGCTCCGGGCTATTTTCTTCACTGAGGTCTGTCAAACACAATAGGCAAGCACCGCACCAGGCATTGGGACATGCCACTGGAACCTCAGAACACAGGGAGCTGGAGAGCCTGGGCGGGCGTCAAGACATCAATTTTGTGGGTCTGGGGCAGAGCCTCCAAATGACAACAGCTCTGCCTGGAGCCAAAACACAGGCCCCTGGCTGCCACGCCCATGCTCTTCCTGCTCTCCCGACTCTCTCTTAGCAAACGAGCAACACGTCTGCCCTCACACAGTTTCTAGGTGAGAAGCCCACACACCATCTTTCTTCCCAGAGACATGATGCTGCATCAGCAACTGGCTGCGAGATCAACGAGATCATCTTTCCACAAGGCCGATGGGGAAACAGCCCTCCTGTGTGTTGTGAGAATAAAATTCTCCGGGGCTGGAGGGAGAGTACAGTGGGTAGGGCATTTGCACTGCTCGCAGCTGACCCGGGTTCAATTCCTGGCATCCCATATGGTTCCCCAAGCACTTCCAGGAATGATCCCTGTGTGCAGAGCCGAGAGTAACTCCTGAGCATCGCTGAGTGTGACCCAAAAAGCAAAATAAATAAATAAATAAATAAATAAAGTTTTCCAGTCAGCATCAAGGCCAGATCATGAAAATCACATTTCTCCTTGAGTTCTGGTTTCTGAAGGCCCAGGTGGACCAGGAGTTAAAGGGAAGTCATTTCTTTCCCGCGGAGAGAAAGCTTCTACTGCATTGACCTAATAGTTCACCTTTCTCAACGCTGTTTCCAGAAAAGCTGGACCAAAGACGTAACTCTCTGGGCACATGATACCAAGGGCCCAATTCTTGGAGGTGAGCCAAAGAACCAAAACCAGAGTTTTGAGCCCTCAAAGGAAGGTACTCCTGAAGTCTGGCCCCTGGCTATGTTCTCTGCACTTCATGAGAAACCAGACCCCAAGCACAGGCAGAAAGAGCCCTGAGAGCAGCCTGGGAAACCCTGTCCAAGCAACCTCCTCAGAAGAGAAGTTCCTTATCTCCCAGCCTTGACTTGAATTCCACAGATGAGAAAAAACATTGTTTCCCAAATCTCCTCCCCACTGCTCTACATTGCCACCTACTATGAAAGTCCAACTCTGGCAGCCAGTACGGTTGTGGTTCTGAATTCTGATAACAGAGACAGCCTGTTATGTCTCTGTTATCTCTTGGAAACTGTGATTTTCATGTGGCAGATCATGAGAATCCAACCAGCAGATGTTTTCTGCCTATGTCAGGGACTGCTGCAGGTGCTGTGCTGGGTATTGTGCTGGATACAGTACTTGGGACTGTGTTGGTTAGTTGCTGGGTCCCCTGGGTATGACAGCATGTACATGTGAGCTGTTATGCTAGGTACTCTAGTGGGTACTGTGCTAGGTATTTTGCTAGGTGCTGTGCTGGGTGCTATATAGTAAATGACTAAGAAAGGGCCCTGATTGTAGGTGAAGAAAATTAATGCATGAGGCATGGGAGTCCCTGCCGGAGTGAGCCCTGAACCAGGATGGGGAGACAGATGTGCTCGCTGGAGACTGTGCTCAGAGTGTTTGGATGCATGCAGAGCAGAATTGCACCTAGATTTGGGGGGCTACAGCAATGTCCCCACCTTTCCTACTCATGGTCCCCTTCTGATCTTGTTTCCTTCCTGCGCCCTAGTTTTGTGCCATGGCCCCCTATTTAAACGATTTTCACCTGTGTTCCTCTTGGAATCCCCTGGGGCTTCTCTGGCGGCCAAATGACCCCTGGTTTAGAAAAGCTGAGTTAAGGGGAGTTTTCAATGGATTTTTAAGGACAACCAAAAGTTACCTAAAGAAATAATTCCCCAAAGGGAGATTTGAGGGGCAAGCACATTCAATGAAAAATAAGAGGGTATATTTAAGGAACTCTGAGTAGACCGGCATGAGGCAGAGGCTGAAGACAATTGGGCCAGAGACTTAAGTGAGAATCTGCAGAAACGAGCTCATCGTACATAGACCTTCTGCCCTGGTTCTAAAAAGAATGCAAGCACTGAATGATATAATCAATTAATTTTCTTTAATTTGGTCCCTCTGTTGGCTTTCTGAAGAAACTGAGGGAAGAGGCAAGATCATTTAAGAAGTTGGGGGCAGAAGGGTAGAAGAGTGGGTAAGGTGTTTGCCTTGCACACAGCCAAGCCAGGTTCATCCCGGCACCTCATACGGTCAGTGCTCCAAATCCTGCCAAGAGCACAGAGCCAAGAGTAAGCACTGGGCACTGCCAGGTGTGGCCCTAAAACTCTCCCTCCACACCATGCACACGCACACACACACACATGCACCACACAACATATGCACCATACACACACACATGCACCACACAACATATGCACCATACATACACACAGGCACCATACACACACACAAACATGCACCACACACACACAAACATGCACCACACACACACACACCATACACACACACAAACATGCACCACACACACACACAAGTACTTATGTACAGAAGTTAAATCCAGGTTTTAAAAATAATGTTAAACTGGAGCTGAAGCCATAGCACAGCGGGTAGGGCATTTGCTTTGCACGCGGCCGACACGTGTTTGATTCCCAACATCCCATATGGTCCACCGAGCACCACCAGGAGTGATTCCTACTCAGGAGTAACCAGGAGTAACCCCTGAGCATCGCCGGGTGTGACCCAAAAAGCAAAAAAAAAAAAAAAAGTTAAACTGAATTCAACTATACTAGTGTGATGCTTTGGAGAAAAACGTGTTCGGTGAAACCACTAAACCTGGGTAACTCCACAAATTATGTGAGGAATAATGTGATGCTTTGGAGAAAACGTGTGCAGTGAAACCGCTAAACTGGAGTAACTCCAGAAATTATACGAGGCATGTGTGTGGGGTGGGGAGGGGTGCTGAAGGTGGTGGTTGAAAGATGACCCTCACTTGGAACCTGAGAAAACGGGGGACTGTCAGCACCTCTATTGTTGAGACACCACTGTTGGAAGTGTTGGAACAAGCTGAGGGTGGATTTGTTTGATGTAACTTTAAAATGCCAATTAAAATAAATGGTCAGGGGGGCTGGAGCGATAGCATAGCGGGTAGGGCGTTTGCCTTGCATGCGGCTGCCCTGGGTTCGATTCCCAGCATCCCATATGGTCCCCTGAGCACCGCCAGGAGTGATTCCTGAGTGTATGAGCCAGGAGGAACCCCTGTGCATCGCCAGGTGTGACCCAAAGAGCAAAAAATTAATTAATTAATTAATTAATTAAATAAATGGTCAGTGACTGGACATGAGCAGTGGCTCACAGGGAAGGTGGGCTTGGAGAAACAAGTCCAGCAAGTATGCAGTCACAAGCTTCAGTGTGTAAGACCAACTAGTACATAGTTGAATTCTACAAGAAGAAAACATCCAGTCCCATCAGAAAATGGGGCAATGAAATGAAGATAAACTTTCTCAAAGAAAAAATCCAAATGGCCAAAAGGCATATAAAAAAATGCTCTTCATCACTAATCATCAGCGAGGTGCAAATCAAAACAACAATGAGATCTCACACCACAGAGACTGGCACACAACCAAAAGAACACAAGCAACTGGTGTTGGCATGGATGTGGGGAAAAGGGGACCCTCATTCACTGGTAGTGTGAATGCTGACTGGTCCAGCCTTTTTGGAAAACAATATAAACATTTCTCAAAAACACTAGAAATTGAACTCCCATTTGACCTAGCAATATATTCCCACTTCTGGGAATATATCCCAGAGACGCAAAAAAAAAAAAAAAAAAAAAACAGCAGAAATGATACTTCCACTTGTATGTTTATTGCACCACTATTTACAGTAGCCAGAATCTAGAAAAAAACTGAGTGCCCAAGAACAGATGACTGGTTAAAGAAACCTTGATACATCTACACAATGAACTACTATGCAGCTGTTAGAAAAGATGAAATCACAAAATTTGCATATAAGTGGATCGACATGGAGAGTGTCATGCTAAATGAAATGAGTCAGAGAGAGAGAGGGACAGACATAGAATGACTGCACTCATCTGTGGCATATAAAGAATATTACTGGGCCTGCTCAAGCAAATCGATGAACAATGGGAGGACAGGGACAGTGACAGTGACAGTGAAAGAATATAATGGGAGAATAACACCCAAGGATAGAAGAGGTAAGGGCCAGGAGGATTGCTCCACAGCTTGGAAGCCAACCTCACATGATGGGGGAAAAGGCAGCTGGAATAGAGAAGGGACCACTAAGTAAATGATGCTTGGAGGGCTCGCTCGGGATGGGAGATGTGTGCTGAAAGTAGACTATGATTAGTCCCACTTAGTACCCGTATTGCAAACCATAACACCCAAAAGGAGAAAGAGCAAAAGGGAATGTGCCTGCCACAGAGGCAGGGGGTGGGAAGAGGTGAGAGTGGAGGGAGGGACACTAGGAACATTGGTGGTAGGGAATGGGCACTGGTGGAGGGATGGGTGTTCAATCATTGTATGACTGAAACATGATCACAAAAGTTTGTAAGTCTGTAACTGTATCTTATGATGATTTATTAAGAAGAAGAAGAAGAAGAAGAAGAAGAAGAAGAAGAAGAAGAAGAAGAAGAAGAAGAAGAAAATGTAGGAAATGTGTATGTCAAAACCATAAACTGTAATCATGTTACCTAAGCTAAAACAAACCATATAAATAAACATAAAAAAATTTTAAGTTCCTATCACAGAAAAGAACTTTTAAGTGGTGATGGATGTAAACTAGACATATTGTGGTCATTCTACAATGTACACAAATATTGATTCATTCTATTGTACACCTGATATCATTATGTCAATCATATCTCAATAAACACAAATTTTTAATAAATTAAATAAATTAAACATCCCTTCTACATTTAAAAGAAAAAGACCAACCAGTAAGAGAACCAAAAGAAAGAGAAGCGTAAGAACAACACTGAAGATGGTTTCCAAGAGCTGGCGAGAGCACACGGATTGTGTCACACCAGGAAGTGTCCACTCTACAGCGGAGCCAGAGGACACAACGTAGCACCCTGGATCTGCACCCAGCATGCGGGGAGCATTGCGGATTGAGTTTGGAGGCTCCTGTCTTCAGGGCAGAGGCTCTAGCACTGAGCCCGCCCAGGGGCCCATCTCTCTTACCCTTAAAGTCAGACACAAACAACGGTGAAGCCACAAAGCACAAGAGGTTCATGGAAGGACGCAGAAGCCTGACTCCCACGTAGAGGGGAAACAACACACGAAACGTGGACTCTTCCCCTGGGACAGAGAAGTGATCAAGGGCCCCATTTTAATTCCGCAAAGCCACTAGGCTTCGGGGATCTGTTTTTCCACACCGGCCACTGTCCTACAAACATACATCTACTAAATGGCCTAAGAAACCACCGATTTTAAAGGAGAAATAGGAGCATCATACCATCTTGTTATCAAGGAATACAGCCTGTGTCGCATAACTACAATTTTCCCATTCTGTAGCTGATATTCCCTGATATAATTCAGGACTTTACAGCCATCGCCATTAAATTTCATTTTACAAGAGTTAACTATTTTAGATGTGTTCGGAACTTAAGCTTTTTACATGCAACTACGAACTCTTCCTTCCATTTCTCTGACTTCTACATGCTCAACGGGGCCCGTTGGAGGGGAGCGGGTTGAGCTTTCCTCCCCGCCCCGACCAGGGCTCCGGCAGCCGAAGACCTCCAGGACCAGCCACCACCATGCTGAGACCACTCTCCGCACACCTGAAGGTACTGGCAGAGGGACAAATCCACGCGGGTTCCGGGGCCGAGATCTCCCAGCCTACTCGGATTGGAGTCGAGCATCCTCCACCCAGATCCTCCAAATTCCAATAGGCGGGGGTCACACCCACCACCTGGCCCCCTGGCGCCGTGTAATCCCATCAACGGCCAAGATTCAGAGACTATAAAATCTAGCTCCCAGAACTGCGCGGCCGCATTTGCGGCCACGCAACATCTTATCAGGACACCTTTTATGACATCTTATCATCTCATTCCTACTTTGGACAAACTTGCAGGCTATCGAATGTAGCCTGCCCACAGGGCAGAGTCTGGCAAACTCCCCGTGGCGTACCGAATATGCCAAATACCAGTAACAATGATGGGTCTCATTTCTCCTAAAGAGCCTTGAATATAATCTCAGGGTTAGGATGAAAGAGACGTTACTGGGACCTGCTCGAGGCAATCGATGAATAACAGGATGATGAAATGAAATGAAAATGAAAAGGATTAAGAATCTCTGACCCCCTTAATAAAAATCACTGAAAATTGAGGCATGAGGAGCTGGAGCGATAGTATATGGGTAGCACATTTGCCTTGCACGCTGCCGACCCAGGTTCAATCCCTGGCATCCCATATAGTCCCCTGAGCACCACCAGGAGTGATTCCTGAGTGCAGAGCCAGGACTAACTCCTGAGCATCGCTGGGTGTGACTCCCTCCGCCCACACACACACACACACACAAAAAAAAAAAGCAAAAAGAAAATTGAGGCATGGGCTAATATTTGCAGAAATATCTTCTTACTCTCACCCCTGAGAACTTCCTGTGGGCCCTTTCCAGTTCCCCAGTGGGGGGGCGCATGCAACACATGAGGAACCAAGGTTAGGGCCCACGGCCTCTTCGCCTCTGGTCTACTTCTAGACTCTTCTCCCGGGTCCTTCCCTCCAAACCAATCTGCTGGTGTCACTCTCCGCCTCCAACCTTCCACTGACTTCCGACTACACCCACGTCTCTTCATTTTAGGTACAAACACGTCCCCAGCAAGTCTCCCAGCCACTGACCACCAAGACAACAGATGCTTCCATCCCTGCCTCGAGCTGCGGGCCCCTTCTCCATCCAGCTTTCCCTCTGCTTGCCTTCATGGTTTCCTCCTCTTGGCCCGGATGATACTGAGGACAGGCCAAGGCTTCCTCCATCTCCCCAGCCCCCAGACCACGAGAGCTTCGCGCTGGGGGTTCAGTCAACACACATGTGCGAAACCAAAGGTGGTCAAGGCTCCAACTAAGCCGACAAATGGCAGAAGCCTCAGCTCTGCCGACTAAACAAACTCCAAAGGGCCAATGTCCACGCAGAGCCAGGGGGAGCACTGTCCCCCACGATTCCCAGGGTCTTCGGGACCAGTACTTGGTTTTCCAGAATGACTGAGGGTCCCTCAGTGCCTTATGACTTAACCCTGATACTTACAATTGATCAGGAAACTCTACAGTTAAATACGAATGTGTTGAAGAATCTCTTGGCTCCCCTAATATTTAAATCCTCCCTTCGGCCCAGTTATAAAATCAGCTTTCCTACACCAGGTCAGGTAAGTATGTCAGCACTGTTTGTTGCTGTTGTTTAATGTGTGTGTGTGTGTGTGTGTGTGCGTGTGTGTGTTAGCAAAATAAGGACAAGTGCCAGTGAAAACTGCCCAAATACCTAGAAATAAATTGAGTACGAGGAATAAATCCAGTAATTAGTCTGGGAGTACAAGGCAGGGCCGATTTCATTACATAATAGTTTCCAAAGGGAGCTAGCTGTCTTCCCTTTGAATCTTGATTAAAGGTGTACATAGGAAGGGTATTCTACTCCACGCTCCTGGGGGATTGCTTCCCATGATTTGGTTTCCCTTGAGTGGCTGGTATGATTAACTGGGCCGGTTTCTTTCCTAATTGTCCTGAAGTCCTTTGTATGTTCCAAGTGCTCTGTGCTCACTCCCCCACCCCTGCGGCCGGGTGGCCTCAAACCCGAGCCCGCCAGAAGACACAAGACACAACTCGGGAGATGGGGACTGCGGACGATGCAGGATAAAATCACTGAAAGTCTCTCGACTTCCTGAGAGCATTCTTAGCACACTATGTTCACTCTGAAACTTAAAGTTGCCACCACGCCTACCCACCTCCCCCACACCCCACCCTCCAAAAAAATGAAACAGTAGGCATTTTCTTCTTTGGGTGTAGGGTAGGGGTGCCAGAGAAAATGCAAGCGATCCGCTTAGATCTGAATCTCAGATCCACGGCCTTTTCCCAATCTGAGGACACCCCCCACCTCCGGTTTGGTCTTGCCAGACCAATGGGGGGGGCGGGAGGCCCACCCGGAGCAGACAAAGCTCTCCACCCGGCACCGCATGGACGTGGGCCAAGAACTTTCTGGGTTGAGAGTTTCTCCTCTGCAAAAACACCATGTGGCATTACCTGCCCCCCCAGGGTGCGTCTCACACCTTACGTGGCTGAGACTTATCCGGGCACATCACGGCGGCACAGTGGACAGAACTGCCCACAGCCCACCTCTGGTGTGGCGCCCACGCTGGGCTACTGGGCCAAAGAGTCTCGCTACAGAGATAGGGAGAGAAACTCTGAGGAGCAGAGACAGGGGCAGGCAGGGGAGAGTCCCTCAGGCCGGCCAGGGCCTTCTGTCCATCCTAGCACCCTCCACCTCTGGTCAGCGTGTGGTCAGCAAAGCTCTAGAACCCAAACGAGGCTCCTCAGCATAGACAGTCCTCCCGGGCCACCAGAGCGTGTGTGGGTCTCCTTCACTTTGTCCTTCCAGGACCTGGGCCTGCGAGCCCGAGGCTGCCTGATGCTTTCACGCCCTGCTGTCCACATCTGCCATGAGGACCAAGTGGACAGAACCCATGAAGGCTGTTGTCCCGTCTCTCAGGACAAACAACCATTCCTCCCGTCCTCGGTGCCCTCTTGAAGGCCCGGATTGGCCGTAGCGTTCTCAGGAGTGGCTATCTCTCTCCCTGGCTCTGCTGTCATAGGCAGCAGGGGGGGGGGACGCAGCCTCCTGAAGGGCCCCGCCACACCCGAGAAGGGAGTCGGAGTTCCCTCGCTCACCCCGTGACCCCTGACCTCGACAGGCCCCCGGAACCCAAATGACCACCCCTCAACTCCCCCAGATTCAAAGCAGAAAGCGGCGGGAGAGAAGTTACCTTGACCCAAAGGGGCATCCATCGTCTCCCACAACAGACACGGCCTAATGAAACGCAGACACAAAGTGCCCGTGTCTGGTTACCACCCGGGCCCGCCCCGGCCCGCTCCCCACCCCTCTCGGCGCTTGGCTCGGCCGCAGACACATTTTACAGGTCTGCCAGGCTGGCCCTTGACCCAGCCGCAGAGCTGTCTGCACCAGGGAATTTCCAGCTGGGCCCTGGACGAGAATTCTCCCTTTCCAGAAGCCCACCAGCAAGGGGCCCGGCCAGGTTTCCGCCCCATCAACGGTGTGACAGCGACCTCTGGTGGCACGCCTGCCCCAGGCTCAGCCACCAACACAGGGGGCCAGTTCTTTTTGTAAACCGTTTTCCCACAAAACCTAGGCAGAGACTAGATTTTAAAGGGAGATTGCGAAGAAATAGCCTCAGAGTTGGTTCCAGTTCAATCCCTCCACTCGGCATTTACACAAGCTGGAAACGACCAGTGCCTCCCCCTGACTCCAGTAGGCCTGGACACACAGACACACACAGACACACACACACACACACACACACACACACACACGCACACACACACACATACACCGGGGCCTGCGCTGGCCTGACCACCACCCCCACCGGCCCACCCTGACCCTCTCCACACTCTCTGCTGGCCTCTCTGCGGGAAAGGACCAGGCCACTTATCTGCCTGACAAAAGCCTTTTCCTTCTGGAGGGTGTCGGTCAGAAATGACCAGTCTCAGGGTCCCCTGTACCCCGGGCACTGGGATCAGTCTAGGTTGTCAGAGCAAGTGAAGTGGGTACTGGTGCAACTCTCCAAGAGCAAATCACGGAACATCTGCACAAAACGAAAGTTGGACTCTGAGGGACGGGTGGGCGTCTAGCTGGGGAGGAGCGGGGCCAGGCCCACAGCCGGCAGACAGTGCCCAGGGTACTTCCACCCGTGGCTGCAGCAAGCAACTGGGAAGCCCCCCAAGCCACCCCCACACCAACCCACCCGGAGGAGCTTGGGCTGGGTCTTGAAGGATGCGTAGGAGTCAGCCAGGCTGATGGAAGAACTTTTAAAAGGAAGAAAATGAAAGGGGGCTATTTGGGCAGGATGGGGATACACACGGGAGTGGCCTCTCCGTGGACAGAGTCGGGGTCCTGTGTCTGCATAGTCCAGGGACAGGGGTCAGAAGACAAGAACTTGGGGAGGTCCAGTGTCCACTGGAAAGCTGTGGAGCATCACAGGTGGTTCTTAAAGGACAGCAACAGGGAGTGGGTGCCCAGGAAGGGGCCGCGGTCTGAGGGAGAAGCAGACAGCAGAGCTCTGGGACCACTGTCGATGCTTGGAGACCTGGGGCGCACTGATACGCAGCCAGAGGCAGGCGGGGGCAGGTCACGCCGGCGGCGGCGGGGAGGGGGTGGGTGGCTAGGGCCTCTGCAGAGGACAGGAGCAAAGGCCCAAACCCGAGGCTCAGCAGCCTGGCGGAACCGTGGAGGCATCCCACAGACCGAGGCCGTTTCAGGTTGGACTGGGGGTGCTCTCAGAGGCCGGGGATCTTGGCTGGCGAGGAAGAGGGTCTTTGTGGCAGGCTTGGGAGCAGGACCGCAGCAACGCAGCGCTGGGGACGGTCACGCAGAGTGGCCGCTTCACAATCCGCCCCAGGTTCCAGGAGAACCGGGAGGGGGGGGCCAGGAAGGGGCGAGGGGAGGGTGCTGGGTGCCAAAAGGGACACCAAAGGGATGCTCTAGCCGTAAAGCCCGCGGGGCATGGTCTGGCCCAGCCCAGGCCCCAGGGGCTGCTTGCATGAGGAATGACCCCATTCCAGACTTCACTCACCCAAGAGGGACAAGTAACATGCTGTGTCAGAACTCCACTGCATTGGGGACAGAGTAGTACCCTGCCTTGACACGGCCACCCAGTTCCTTCCCGGCCCCCCTCCCCGGGGGTCCCCTGAGTATCACCAGGAGTGATCCCTGAGCACAAAGGCAGGACTAAGCCCTGAGCAACAGCGGGTGTGCCCCCCGCAGAAATAAATAGTAAAGCCTCTGGGTCCAATGCTCACCTCTGAGACGCTGGTGCCAATCAGAACAGAGACAGCCGTGCCCACCAGGCCAGGGCGGGAGCCCCCACCCCACGCCCACTGGGGGGTGAGGGTCAGAAGCCGGGATCTTGGCTGGTTATCATGTTTGCTCCTTACTTCAGCACATCGTTTTCAGCACACAGTTCTTATCTAGAGTGATCATTTCAGCTTCAAAGAGGATCTTTAGAAACGGTTTGCCTTTGTGTGCATTGGGTAAATTCTTTCACGGGAGAATCACGGTGAGAAGACGGCAGGGCTGGGTGGGATGCCATGCCAGCCCCCCCACCACTCACCCCCTGCAATAAGCACCCCCTAGCACACCAACACATCCTTCATCCTCCACCGCCCCAGGCCACGGGTCCTGACTCTGCCTGCAGACCCCAAGGCCCCACCCAGGCCACCCCTTCATTCCTGGGGTGATCCCCCTCCCCCCGCTCTGGGGGCCGCCCAGCGCACACTCTCTCCCACCCCAAGTAAAACAACTGACTCAAAAGACAGGAACAAGCCCCCCGGCCCCCCAGACACGGCACAAGAAGAACCGTAAGGTGGAGACTCCCGATGGTTCTGGGACGTCACCACCCAGAGTCTCAGCCCAGCAATCAGACAGACAGACGGATGTCGCCAGGGTGCCACATCGCATCAAACGTTTCCGCAAGCTGCCCCTCCGGTGGAATACGGTTCTGGTGGTAGAGCACAGAAGGCAGCAGTTGCAGAGTGCCGGTCACCCCCAACACCACCCGAGCTGTATGGACGGGGTGGTGGCAGAGACAACCACGCTGCCTGCCACCGGGAGCCACGTGGGAGGGGCCGCACCCCACAAGGGTCTGAAATAAATTAAACAGGACACTCAAAGAAAATGGATCAAATTGGCTTCCTTTTTTTTTTTTTCTAAATTCCCCCCACCCCCCCACCACCACCACCAGCAGCAGCCCTAGTCATCTCTGAAGGTGGAGTTGGGGAGAACAATAGCCTGTTTCAGAGATAAGGATGCTCAGAATCCGGAGCAGCTAGTCCTGGGAGGCGCTCAGAGCCGGGAACAAAAGTAACCGGCCGCAGACGCTGAGCGCGCGCCCTCTGCTGGGCACTGC